>NW_028253822.1:0-600000 GCF_964263255.1 Lissotriton vulgaris
ATTTTAATTATACTAAAACTGGTCTTTGGTTTCACACACGTTATAGTTAGGAATTAGCCTTTAAAAAACCTTGCAAATTCACTGAAAAAACCAGGGGCCTCATTTATGAAAAGTGACGCATCCTTGCGCAAACGCAAGGATGCGTCACTTTTCCGTACGACACGCTGCGTCAGAAACTTGCGGCGCGGATGCGTCATATCTACGGAATGACGCACCATGCCGCAAGCGGAGGCGCAAGGCGGGGAAAAGTGACGCAGACGTGGCCGTCCTGACATAGCGAAAAGGCACGCAAGTGCGGGAAAAATGCCGTAAGTCGCATTTGTGGAACGACGCAAGTGTACGCATCGCTGCGTCACTATTACGTTGCGTCAGAATCCGGAAAACGCCAAAAACACGCGCATCTATCACCTAATTCTCCCGCAAATGGAAAAAATTGCCACCATGGAGCCTGAAGGACAGAGCAGCAGCCAAGGAAACCTTCCACATGGCAGCCAGGATGCCCAGCCTGCAACACAGGGAGAAACTCTTGGAAAGAGGAAGAGCAAAACAAATTTCAGTGCTGAGGAGAACAATACACTGATAAGTGAGGTAACAGACCACCAGCACCAGCTGTTTGCTAGTTCCAAATTGCCACTATCCAAAAAAGAGGCTATTTGGCAGGACATATTGACCAAGGTGAACTGTGTGGGCCAATCTAGGCGGACAGTTATTGACCTAAAAAAACGGTGGAATGATATAAAGCGCCGCACTAAAGAAAAAATGGCCAAAAACCGGAAAGAGGCTGGGCTCACAGAAGGAGGCAGCCCATCACAACAAGAAGAGCTGGATGACCTTGAGGAGCGGGTTGCAGCGGTCATCCCAGAGGAGTTGGTTGTTGGAATCCCAGGGCAGGACAGTGCACTGCATGAGGAACTGGAAGAGACACAGGAAGACACACAGGGTAAGTCCCTACAAGGGGAAATGTGCAAATAAGGTAATGTTGTGCTGTGCATAAACTAAGGTGGCTGGTTCAATTACTGACGTGTTGTGGAAAGAGAAATCATGCAATGTCATGAACTGTGAAGGGTCTACAAAAAGTATTGTACCAGGGACATGCACATGTTACATTTGGGAAACAGCTACCCCTGTGTAAGTAAACATATATGTCCAAAGTGAAGTCCCAGCCCACTGCTGCACCTGACAAGTGCCACACGCAGGTGCAAAGATATAACTACCCTCCTGAAAATAAAATCACACAACATCCTGCAACAGACCTAGTTTCACACTTGTATGACTTGGACTGCTACCACTGTGCTGGCAGGATGTTATTTTGTTCATGTAGTGGTGCCACAATGTGCCACACCCACAATAATAGGCCACAGACAGCCATGTAACATAGTACAACATATCATGTCATTGCATCATTCCCACATTAAAGTGTCAGAAAGCGCACTTCCAGGGATGTTGCTAAGGGTATACCCAGAAACATCTATGTCCAATTGACAATGTACAATAGGAACGTCAAAATGTAACTATCATGCTGCGCCACAAAGATATGCATACACAGGGTCTGTGTAAGGCATGCACAACCTGAATTAAAACTTAATCTCCCCTCCATGATAAAACCAACATATCTCTTTTGCATTCAAGTGGACACATAGAAAGGTGAAAAATCTTTTCATGACTGCATCATGCAGGAATGTGTCCCTTCCATGCACACAAACACTGATCCCCTGCACCGCTGGACCCCCTGCAACATGGTGCAAGTCTGCCTGGGTTGGTGCATGCCAAGCATTGTGTACCTGTGTTGTTGTGAAGGACAGGTGTGCTGCTGAGTATGGCCATGGGCCTGGTCACGATAATGTAGTTGTCGTAGTACATGGTCAACCATGGCACATTAGAGTGCCTGCTCATTCTGAGTGTACCAGTGTATCAGTTAACAATGCCTCTTTGATGATTGTCGTGCTGCCACATGCAGGTGACACAGAAGTTGTCAGTGACAGTGATGGTGATGTTTGTAGCAGAGTTATGTCCTGGCAGGTCAGGTGGCATACAGGGTTGAAGGTGAGGAGGTACCTGACATTGTATTCTTGCAGTGTTCAAGAGGAATAAACCTTTGTTCACAGTGTGTACCTGAGCCAGTCAAATGCAAACAGCGTACAGTATGGTAGCCGTTGTGTCATGCGATGACCATTTCAATGTATGCTGCACAATGTCAACTATGCAATGTATGTGTTCCAAAATAACATATCGAAATTCTTCTTCTTTGTGACCCCACTTATGTTGTGATATAAGTACTACATGTGGTAATGTGTGTCAGTATGTTAAAAAAAAATATTGACAAATGTTAAAGAGTAATAAAAATGTTGTGCATTTATGTGTCAAACAATAACAATTGGTTGTGTCATGGGGACATATGTCTGAACTATTATTTGGATAGGTGTACATCATGAGAAATATGGGGTAACATCACAGATTATGAACTAATGCTGTGTACATAATTTTTGGCTATGAAAAATGGTGTGTGCATCACTCACTAATCTGACTCCATTGTGTGTGTTGTGGTTGTTCATAAAGGTATTTAATGCTTCAGGTCTGGGTGTGTGGTGACAAGGAAACTCAATCCATGTACTCACTGAACTTTGAACAGTGTATTTAAAGTCTCCGCTGTGAAACACCTACTCTACAGTTGCAACATGCCTAGTATGAACAATGAATGAAATGGAATGTCATGACACGGCATGTTTTGGTATAATGTATGTGCCTTTTTGTACAAGAGTGTCACACCTGTTGTCCATGGGGGCACAGTGTCAAACATTGGCAATTGTGGAGGGAGAGCTGTGAGTTAACAAATGCAGGACAGAACAATCAATGTCTCATGGTTGCAGGGATGTGTGTGTGAGTGTGTGCAGCAAAACATATAGAGGCCCATTCACAGAATGAACTCAAGACTCAATTCTAATCTTACTACTATATTGTAATTCACAGAATGCACTTACTACTTTTTTCACATTCACAGAATGAACTTAATACTTTTGGTATTCACAGAAGTTACGATTTTGCCTAAAGTGTCTCTGAAGACAGACTTAAGATAGAGTAAAGGCAAAATCCTAACTCCTGTGAATACCAAAAGTACTAAGTTCATTATGTGAATGCCCAAAGTAGTAAGTGTATTCTATCAACACAAAAAATGTATCAAGTTAACTATTGAGTTTCAAGTTTGTTTTGTAAATCTGGAACACATTGAGGGAAGTCACACCTCAAAGATGTGTCCCAGTTCTCTGCAGCCTATGCAACCCTGCCTTTGTGTCACGTTAAAGGAATCAGCCAGCCAGGCTCACTACTCTGAGTCAATCACAATGCTGTGAAGTGCTGGTGTGACTTGTAATAGTAAGTGGGACAATACATGCTGGAATGTTGGCCATGTTTGCCATGGAGGCTGAAATGCAGCCTGTATACCAAACATGGAAGTGGGTATTACTGCTCTGGTCATCATGGGTGGTACCTGAGTCATCTTGCCAATATGCACATGAGCCACATCATATAAGATGTCCCCTACCCACCCTCCCATGCCATGATGACACATAGCATTATCACATTAGTCACTCATCCCTTGGGTCTCCATAATAAGTCATTTCAGTTCTCTCATCTGAGCCCACATTCCACATATGGTCTATGAACTACCACTAAGGCCACCACCCCTGTGTTCATGTGTTCGGTCATCACTGAATATTGTAAGTCACAATTAGCCTACTCAATGTCAGCTGCTGTGCAAGCCCACAGCAGACGGATGTACATGGTGTGCTGAAGCCACGCCTATGGGAAGTCTGAATGTGCCCATCTGGGTCTCAAATGCAATCATTTGCAGCAGCAACTGATATACAGTCATTCACTGATGCAGCTCAGCCAGCCTCCATGCACTCATACATGGAAAACATTTGAGAATGACAACAGGCCTTTCCAAACATGACCCACAGACATTGCACATGCCTACACTGCTGACAAACCTCAACCACCACCCTGGTCTCAAACACAGCCTACACCAGCGTTACTGCAAGTGAAAGTCACACCTGGATACACAACTGTGCATACCACACCTCCACCCTCTGCAAGCCTAACAAACAGCACTACAGGGACACGGCATGGTAGAGCACTGATCTCTAAGAAGCAAGAGGCACCAGCAGATACCTTGGTAAGAACTGTATAAACACCAAGACACCTGAAATGTAAAACACATACATGGACCGAATGAGGGAGAACCACAAATAAACAATCCTACATAATGGAAAGTCCTGCCAACTAGTCAAGGTCCTGCATTTATACAACAACCTATGCTGCAAAGCCACAGACATCACCCTGGCACTACAGACCTGTGATAAGTGTCCAACAAAGTTCACCATAAACAACAACAATTTCACTACAATAACTTTCCCGTACACATGAGATGCCACAGGCAGCACCACCCACACCTCTCACAACACAACAGCCATACTACCATACCCACCGGGACACCAGTCACAGCTCAATGCACACCCTCAAACATGAGATACAGCCACCTGTGGGATCACTACAGCCCTGTCCTCATTATATCAACAACAGCACCAAGATCACCATATTCACAGCCACAGGTGACATCTCCACCCTCCGGGACCAGGAGCTGTGAGTGTGCTCCAACACAGACTAACAGCACACAGATTTGCTACACTACATGATGCAGGATTCTAAGGAACAATGCTTAACTGGGTCACTCACCCAGCAAGAGGTTCAAGGATCAGACTGACAACCTTCGCCTTCAAATGCACGTTATTCCAATGCTGAATGCAAGAGGGACCATCTATGTGTCTGACCCTTGTCAACATCAACAGGGCTGCCTCAGCACCATTTCTAACCAAATACAGCCTCAACATTGTATCCATTGCTGATGACAGACTACTCATACTCTCTCACACCTAAGACTACACCAACTAAACACATGAAAAACAGTGAGGAATGCAGTACGTCCCAGTCTGCATCAACCACAGCTGCATGTAATCAAAATCAGAGAATACAGAATTCTGTGTCCTTGGAACAACTCCTTCAGCATGTGAAAACACATGTTGCATCTACCACTCTGATGGGAAGGGGCTGCCACTAACGCTCAAAGAGATACATCTTGATGAGTCCTCTGAATGGGAGTAGGTCCTGGGTGTGCCGTAGATGGCCTGGGAGTGCAAGGTCTTGGCGGTGAGGTAGGACAGGGAACTGCTGCTGGAGGTTGGTCATACGATGCGGTGGACAGCGGTGAGGGGGAGGCTGGTGGAGCGGACGTGGCGTGTGGGGGTGTAGAAGCTGAGTCTGCTGCACATGTAGGGTGGTCCGGCCTAATGGAGTGCATTGTGTGTCTGGGTGTGGAGCTTCAAGCTGATCCACTTGCTGATGGGGAAACAGTGTAGGTCTCACATTTGGGGGATGATGTTGCTGCGGTGGGGGACGTTGACAATCAATGAGCCGTAAGTGCATTGGATGTGTTGCAGTAGTAGTAGGTCTTTGTCAGGGAATCCTGCCTACAGTGCGTTGCAGTAGTCCAGTCTGCTGGTGCTCAGGGCCTGCGTCACAGTTATTTTTGTCTGGGGTGGGGATCCACTTGTGGATCCTGCATAGCATGTGGAGGCAGTTGTAGCATGAGGGGAAGATGGCGTTGACCTGCTCAGACATGGAGAGGGAGGAGTACTGGAAGTATTGTAAGTTGCGTGTATGGTCAGTGAGTGTTGTTGCTGTTCCCAGTGTGGTTGCCCGACAGGAGTTGTCCCAGGCTCAGGGTGTGGGTCCGAGGATGATGACCTGTGTCATCTCCAAGTACAGTTTCACACTGCTGCTCCTCATCCAGTTGGTGAGGGACTTCATTTCCATGTGGAGGTTTGTTCATGGTGTGTGTGGGTCCCTGGTGATGGAGTGCAAAATGCCACATGCACTTCCTACTGTGCTGGAATGTGTCCCCAATACACACCAACTAAACAGACATCAGGACATGCACTCAAGTAGAATGTTGCAAGTGTGCAAGCACTGTCTGCCCATGTGCCATGTTGTTTTGTAAAAAATTTGTATCCATCAAATGATTAATGCCATGTCACTTTTTGTACACATGAGTGATGATGTGTCGCTTGAACTTTGACATGTTGAAACACAGCAAAGTCAAAACGGGTAGATGACTCTAAATTGTGCATTTGTACACCACATGTCAGACATGATCATAAACATACATCTATTTTTGATTTCAGGCCATGGTACACCTACTCTGGAGCTGGAAGCCATGTTTGAAACGGACAATGAGGGTGGTGAAAGTGTAACAAGTATGGGCCCAGGAATCATCCAGGACATAATACAATCACTACAAACTCCCTCTCCACCCACAAGAAGGCAAAGCAGCCCAGTGGGATCTCCGGTTGGCCAACAGGGAAGCACTCCTATGCCACCTCCCACAACATCTGTGCCTCACCAGTCGCCAAACACACTAAATTCATTTGAACAGCGTGTAGTGGATGTGCAGAGTCAGTTGGCACAGGAGGTGCGTAAGGGCATTGAGAGCATGGCAGGGACCCTAGAGGGAGTGCTCCGGTGCCTAACATCAAATACTGCCAGTGCGGAAACTGGTAGCACCACTGAAGCACCACCACACACTTTGTTTGACGCCATGACTGAAATTTCCGAAGTCATGCAGCAGAGGCACAGACAAATGCCCACCACAAGTGCCAGCTTTGAAGTGGCCAACACTCTGAAGGAAATACAGGACACCCTCAAACAAATGACAGCCAAACAGGATGCATACCTCACAAAATTGGCTGACTATCAACGAGATGTGACAGCTGTGCTTGAGAACCAGCAAATAATGCTGAATGCATTTATGCGGTACCTGATGGGCATCGAACATGTTGCAGGTCCAACACCATCAACATCTGCAGTCCATGAAGTGGCTATGCCTACTGTGTCGACTGCCCCACTGGTCACACCATCAGCTGTGACAAACACATCTGATGAAGATGAATCTGAAGAATTCCCAGTCCTCCGCAGAACAATGCGTTAGAAGCACATATCGTCAGGAGTCGGATTTTCCTTCACGAGCAATTGTTGTCATCACAAACTACATGTTCCACAAACCCTGTGATCTGGGTGGAGTATATAAGGGTGGAACCTTCGGAGAACGACGTTGGATTATTTTTGTACCTGACCCGGAGGTGGAGTAGGAGGTTCATCCTTGGGAGTGCTTGTTCCTTGTGTTTCCTTGTCTTGGTCCTCTCTGTTCCTACCTGCCGATTTTGCTGGATTCCCCGTTGGCTGAGCCTTATTGCACCGGCTCGTGCGGGGAACATTTCTTTTGTTTCCGTGCTCGGCAAACCTCGGCGGCATTCCCAAGTCCTGGAGGTGTCCTTCGTTGGCTGAGCCTTCTTTCTTCGGCTTGTGCGGTGGACGTGTATAGTTTTCCTGCTTTCAATGCTCTCCGTTGGCTGAGCCTTCTTTCAACGGCTTGTGCGGAGTAGCTCTGTTGTGGGTTCACATGTCTTGTGGAACCCGTCCTTCGGACCCAGACCTGTAAGCTCTTCGACCAGGTACTGTACTTACATCTTATAGGGGTGACGTAACCCCAACCTTTTACTTTGGTTTGGTCCATATGCAGAATGGTCCTTGTTAGGATATGGTGAAACCTGATTTCGGACATTCATCTGTTCGGTTATTGTATGTACTATTGAGTACTATTGTCATTTGTAAAGTAGGGAAAAGGTCTACCCTAGCTAAACTCACGGCTGATTGTGTATTTCAGGTGGAGAACCTACACGCTTCATACACATATCCAGGACCAGTTAGTAGGGGAAGAGAATTATCTTCAGGGCCTCTCTTATTTTCGTTACAGGTATAGGGAATTGATATCTAGAGTATTTCATGTGTACATCCTTTACTTTAAAGAGAGATACGATCATTATTGTTATTTTGTCGTTCCAGATCTCCCTCCCTGCCGTTCCCTTCCTTTCCTCCCTGTTCCCTTCCCCTTTGCCCTCACTTGATCCTTCCTCGACCCAGGCTATCATAGCTTTCTGGGTCCGGTTAGATCAGGAGGTGGCTCCAATTTCATCATCCCGCTGATCCCGAGGACTTGGAGGATAACACATATAGTAGCAGCACAATAAATGAACACTGTCTGGTGCTCAGCATACCCCAGTAATGTCGATAAACACATTACTGGTAGGCAAAGGATGAACAAAAAATTATCTGTGGCCTCCCTCAAAGAGGTGAACTCATGATGTTGACATTCCCTTATCACACAATTAAAAACTACTCACTCATGTTTATGTGTGGACTGTGCATGTACATCCTCAACCCTACTGTATGTCTCCCTTCAGTATTAGAGTCCTCTCATACCTTGATACATGCTAAGTTGACACTTACATCAATTTGCTAACACAACATGCAATGTCCAACTGGAAAGGTTCAGAAAGTGACTAGGAAAGTGTGTACTACAGCATTGCTAATGTGCTACATGACAAATGATGTGATAAGTTAGAATGACTAACACTACAAGTTTGTACAAGGAGGGGGTGAGTGTTAAAATCAGATCTGCTTGCACACTACCATTAATGTGGGTGTGTCCAAGGTGTATGTATGTGATGATGAAATATCTGACCTACCACATGTATATATGAAAGCAAAACATCAGTACGAGGCTGGCATCAAAGGCACATCCGATGGATTATGTATATAGGGACAATTGTTGTGCAGAGTTTAAGCCCATCTGTGAACATACACAACATGCGCCAGACCAGCTGAAGGTAGCCTGGATGTGAAAACCACCCCCACTACAAATGCAGCACTCCATGTATGCAACCTTGTGAGATAATACAACTGTCTGCTCAGGACACCGTGTAAATACCAAGCAACAGTCTCATGTTGACACTGCTGAAGCACCTTACCCAGTCAGCTGACAATTACAGCTATGAACACCCAGCTGTATGCCAATGCACAGTGTTGCCTGAGCTGCATCCTCCTACACACATGCCCTGCCCACAGATATGGCATAAAAATGTGTGATGCCAACTACAGCCGCTGGCACTAGTTACGTTGCCTGGGTCACATCTGCAACTGGCATTGCATACGCAATACACAACTTGTACAAGATCAGGCAGACATACGGCCACCAACACCATGGAGGGATGCCTTGCCATCATCTTCAGGAACTGCCTCCAACAGACTAATGCCATTATGACCAAGTGATAGCACAGTCCTGAACATGTCCACTCCTGTATCAAAGTCAACTACAGGACAACTCCATGTTGTACCCTTGCATACAGACATACTTGATGTGCCACAACATTTGGCAACTACAATGCAGATCACAGGCAGCACAACTACCTACAATACGTGGACTATGTACAGCTCAGACACCAGTGTCACTCATTGACCAACTCAGCCTATTCAACCTCACCGCATTCCTACACAACATCACCCACATCAGATATACCCAGGTTGTCATCAACACAAGTCACAAGGTGGAACACACCCGGGCACACATTGTCATCCAAGGTAACTACTGTTTCCTTGGCCATCCCTCACATCCTCCCTGATCCAAGGCCCAATGCATTCTCTCATCATTCTGAAAACATACCATACACATGTCAAGGGCACAGTCCCTGTGCAGACACTGGTGCAACATCAACACAGAGGCCCTTGCCTTAGCACTGATACACACCCCTCCATCCACCATGTGCCACACTAACTCAGATCATTCCCAATCAGAGATGTAGTAGTACATACGCAAATACATGGCTGCAGACTCACTTGAAGCACAACATACAACACACCAACAATGTCACCTGTGTATCCACTGACATACAACAAACAATGCTCATGTGCAGGCTGCTGGATTTAGCTTTGAGGCTTAACCAGACCCCAGGAATTGCACTCTGCCTACAGGGATAACATCACAGATAAATGTACAACTCATCTGATCCACACAAATGCAACATCATGAAGGGCACAATCCTCTACACATCCTGCCAATCCATGGCAAGCATAAACTCCATACCAAATTAAACAACATGACTGAGCTCAGCCCTCACTCACTTCACGGGAATATCATACACACTTGGTACAGTCTCCTACCACTACATCAGCAAATTGAATGTCAACTTAGATGAACATAAGCAAGCCATACCACAAAACACCTTAGCCCAAGTAAGCCACACTACACAACGTCCTCTGGAGGCCACATGTTTCACACCACAAACACTGTGATGGACATACATTAAGGAGCACCCGCACACACCTGCCCACATCACTTCTTCCACAGGGCTGCATCCCCCATTGCACACGAACAGTGACAGTACATGGCCTCCAACATTGGAACATGCACCTCCACAGTAATTGCAAATGTTAACAAGTAAATGACATTAGCAGTTACACCCCTGCCGAACAAACAGACATCAAGACCCACAGGAACATCTTTCAGCACACATTAGCAGACAGTCATTAACCAGAGGGTCATCATCCACCCAGTGATGTTCATTGGAACATACAACATCCCCAATCCTGCTCCATGACAAACAGCATCAAGAGGTCCCTCCTACACGCCACAGCAAAATCCACACAATCCTCAAAGTCGGTCACACTGCCAATCCATAGACAATATACATTGCTTCATTTCCAGAAACAATGTTCCACAACACACTAGCTGCCACACTCCACTATGGCATGCGGCAAGGTAATACACCACACTGGATTGTCTCCTCCCTTGCAGACCAGAGCAGATGATTCTGCATAACACATTTCACAGTACAACACACAGAGTACTGATGCTGAGTCCCTCAGTGACTGTCCATCAGTACCTTTGTCTACTATGTGTACATGGACCCACTTGCTGAGAACATCAGTGGACATGGACTCTGCATAGTACCCTACGCCTAATACACCCAGCTCTGCCTCTCCCTCACCAAGGTACACAACATCACAGGACACAACTAACCACAATGGATGCAAGATGTGCCAACAAGTATGTGCCTCAGCTGGACAAATCTCCATTTGTTGTCAAAAGAGGTCATCACCCTCACAACAACCACTACCAAATGGGACTATACCTGGGGGTACCCTGGGCTGGATAAACAGTTCACCACTCATATGTCTAACACAAACTATACATTGTACAGAACACATCCCTCACCCTGTCAGTACGGATAATAGTAGTATCCTCACCATAGTTCTTCACCCTCTGCAAACTGTGCAAGAGCATCAAAATTACTGTCAACTGATGCATTGATTAGACCTGCCACACATCCATCATCATCATCCGGTTCACTGTTAATGCCCTCAATATCAGTATCAAAAATACCCTCCGGACAAAAATGATTAACGTCCAGACAACCGTAGGTAGACGTTCCCAGTGGCTCCCATGATTATACCACTACCGCCAGCACATACAGGATAACTACTGAATCCACACCCATACAGATATACTGACACTCAAGGAGTTCACACACACACACACACAGTCAGCCACAACCCTGGGCAACCAAACCTCTACCAAGGAATCTGCTTCGAGTCCCACAAGACATACGTCTGGAATACAGACCTAGCCATGGTCACATTCCTCTGCATCTACATAGCCAGCTTGTGAACCAGCTTTCTTTTCCACTTTCAGGAAAGACGTGGGTCATAGTGGCCCTGAGCATTGTGAAACACTGCAAACATTGAGCTACAGTCTCAATACCAGGTGGCCCAATTGATGAGGGCCATTGTGCCATCTGACCCTCACTTGTTGTGACGTTGTGTGACGCCTAACCCTGCCTAATAGTCATCATCCATCACCAAGGCACATGGTCATGCGATAATGCTGCATGCATCAAATCTGACCCTTACACGCCTTGTTCTGCATTACAGGCACGTGCAATGGGTGTTTCTGGGTGCCTTGCCAACAACATCCATTTGCTTTTCACACTGGCCCAGATGTAGTAGGAACATGAAATGGTAAGCTCTGTCCAGAAATACACAGACCCAAGGCAGGCTTGAGGAAGGCTCAATGTTGAGAATTATGATGAAGTCTACTTGTCTCACCTTTTTCACACAATGCAGTACATATTGTAAGAGGAAGAGCCCGTTGTGATGATTGATTAACTGAGAGGTGTCCGTTCCTGTACAAGTCTGATGGTCCCCGCAAGGCAGACACACTTGCCCCATTGTGCAAAGGTGACTGCGTTAGCGATGAACAGGACATTGTACAACAGTGATGGTGAGAACAACAGGACTGCGCTGTATCTTGCAGACATGGCACGGTCCTGCCCTCCCTCCTGCAAAAGGGTAGCGCAACCGGAAGGGGTGCTGTGCTCCACTATGGAGAAACTTATTGAAAGAGGTCCCACAATCTTTACACATGATTGTTGTTCACATGGGCTCACCTGAGATGCATTAGCTAAAGTCCCTCAAGGGTGAGTATTGGCCTGTATGAATTAGTGATAGTGTAAGAACAACTGGCTTACAATAGCTAACATGTAATGGTAATCTCAGATATGAGATCATTGTTGACATTCCTTGTCCAGCAAGGATAACGCTCACCCAGAGCTTATTTCACAACTTCATATGCCTACAAGTCAGAGTCATTGTGAAAGAAAAATATGATTTATTTGCAAAAAAAGTTCACACTAAATAAAATCTATGCTAAACTACACTACACTTATCAAAACTTTAAATAAAATCCTACACTAAGCTAATCTAAGGCGCTAACATCTACACTTATCTTGTCTAACTGATCCTATACCTACCTCACACATACTACACAACACACAGATGACCCCCCACCCCCTATTCAACAATCACACATCAGGCACACATACACTTAATCTAAACACATACTAATTAACCTATCTAACTAAACAAGGATATATATATATATTTTTTTAATTTTTCAAAACATTTAACATACACTATAGATCAACCCCCCACCCACTCCTAATAACTTAACACTTATCCTAACACTATTCCTAAGTACTAAAACTATCCTAAAAACTATCTGACTACTTAAACA
This sequence comes from Lissotriton vulgaris, assembly GCF_964263255.1. Taxonomy (NCBI): domain Eukaryota; kingdom Metazoa; phylum Chordata; class Amphibia; order Caudata; family Salamandridae; genus Lissotriton; species Lissotriton vulgaris. Next base: position 13,019 of record NW_028253822.1, read on the forward strand.
TGTAAACAAGAACAAGGTCCGTAACTTGACAGGTGCAACACCATGTCATCAACAACAACCACAGTTCTTCAATTTCTTTATTCCTGCTCGTCCATTTGAGCAATGGTGGCCTTCATGTCGGCAACCATGGACAGCAGGGTGGCCAGCTGCAGCTGCATGCCCGCAACCTTCAAAGTCAACTCCTTTTGGTCCTTTTCAAAAGTTTCCATTTTGGCCTCTATTTTGTCAATTTTGGCCATCAGGAGCACACCGTCTATATCTGCTTGCGCACAAGCCTGTTTAGGTGGCGCTACTGCAGCTCCACCTGTCACTGTCCCAAGGGCCTGTGCAGTGTTGGTTCCAGATTTTGGATGAGTGCTTGTCACTGGGCTCAGATTAGAGGCATGTTCAGATGTGGAACAACTTGCTGATCCTGCAGATTGACTGTCCATTTGGGGGTCTACATCTACATGTGATCCAGTTGCTGGTCCTGAGTCAATGTGTGACCTTTTCCCCTTTTGCTTCCTGCTCCGCATGTTGCATGGGGAAGTGGGAGTTGGTGATCTCCAGGCTCCTTCAGCACGTAATACCTCATGTCGGCGTCCCATCTGTCTGAATGCACGACCAACATTGCGTATGTGTCTGTATCTTTCTAGACGGATGCGATAATGCCTCTCCTCATCTTGTGACATGTTGTCTGTAATGGAGCAATGACATCCACATCAGTCTGCACTTACACATTGACACCTGTACACATGCACATTATGCGATCTTCAGAACATTTTGGCAAGGGCCTATCGTTAACAGGGCATCTATTTCAAAGCATGGGGTCATCATCATCGATTGTCATACACAGGGATGCTAAGTGATGTTGCGTAATACCTAAGATGATAATTACTGTAGATGACATGTAAGGCATCAATACATATGAGATGGTACATTCAAATGCATTTGTCCTGGGCATGAACCCAATGCCCCCCATTCACATATGCAAGCTCCTTCTCAACATGATGCAAGAGCATCTGTGTGCAGGTAAGTTTTCTCTAGGCATTGTAATTTGACACTTCATACGCAGATACAAAGCAAGGTATATGGACCATCAGCCCTGTATGCTGCACAAGGCAACACACATGTGAAAAGCACCATGTAAACAAAACATGGGCACATTAGCATTGTATTGGAAGGAGAAACACAGGTGTGCACTGCAATAGATTTGGGGACTGACTCCTATCATGTAACTCTTGTACATGGGGTGCTGCTTGGGAGTAAATATGTGGTGTGTTATCACACAAGGCAACACACACTGCACAACACTTCCATGGTAGACGCTTCTTGACAGGGGACAACATATAGACAGCATTAAGGGCTGGTATGTGGATTGACTATGCATGATCATTGATGCAATGGACATTTAAGCACATATACATCATACCATATCAACTACTGATGCCAATAGGGAATTGTGCCGGTGACCCTTTTAGTAGCATAGGTAAGTGCATGATTGTTGTGCTAATTAATGATGGACTTGCAGCACTGTTCCATCCCTCTAACAATGGCAAGTACTGACACACGTGGGGCACAAGGAAATCGAACTTGTAGGAGGAATATCTATGTAGTACTACAATGAGCATGTCTCATGTAGCCATGGTATGAATACACTGACTGTCACGTACCCCAAGGGTCCTTGCTCAGCACAACAGTCTTCGACATCTCCATGAGCACACTTGCCACCATTGCATGCACACACCACCACAACATAATATCCTATGCCAATGACACCCATCTGGTACTGTGCCTCACCCAAGACCCAGCCACAACCAAACACAACCTCCATGAAGGAAAGATAGCCACTGCAAAATGGAAGAAGGTCAGTCAACAGATACTGTAGACACACAATACAGAGGTTATCATCCTTGGCAAATCAACAAGCGCCAGGGACGCCGCCTATTGGTCCACAACAATGGTCACTGCAACAACACCCACGGACCATACACCCCACTTGGGATTCTTCCAGGTCTACTCACTCACAACTAACAAACAAGTGGACATCATGTCATCCTTCTGATTTTTCACCCTGCGCATGCTCCAATAGATATTCAGGTGGATCACCATGGGAACTAAGCATGGGCGAATTTTGCGAATCTCGCGTTCGCGAATTTTGCGGATTTGCAAACTCGCAATCCGCAAAATCCGCGAATTCTCGCGAATTTGCGGATTTTTTTTGTGTTCGCGCGGGTTTCTGCCAGTTCGCGAGGGTTTTGTACAATTTCGCAAAACGCGAACTTACCTGTCGGGTCGCAAGTTTCGCGAACTTGTTGTTCCTACGTGTCCAGCCTGTTTGGGACACTCTTCTTCATCACTGCCACTCTCTGTCACCACTGCCGCTCTCTGACTACTCATGCCACCCTCTGGCCCACCCATGCCACCCTCTGTTTCATCACAGCACCCTCTGGTTGTCCAGTCAGTGTACATTATTGTGGCAACGCAAGCACACCTTCCCTGCCTCAAGTGACCTGAATTAATTTGGGGCTGATTAATGTGTCACAGAATATTTTTTTAGCTGGCACCTGCTTCCTTAGTGCTTCCTGATTAGTGATCTTTTGCACTTGCTAAGTGCTTTCATTGTTGCAAAATTAGTTACAACACCTGCCCTGCCCCAACTGACAATAATGAATTAGGGGCTGATTAATGGATTTGAACTTCCAGCCTGGCTCCTGCTTGTCTCCCTTAGCTGTAATTCAGGACCTTTGTGGCATATGTGTAACTATTCTGAGGTTCAGAGCAGGGTCACATAATAGTTGCAACTGGCAACTGAACTCTGGAGGGGCCCCTCAGGAAGCACTACAGGAAATGGCTACTAATGATGAGCCTGAACTTTTGAACCTGGTAAGTAGTTTCAGTTTTGCTAAGATCGTATTTCTGCAATTTTGCGCTTATTCGCGGGCGCGAAGTTGTACTGGGAAGCCGCGAACTCACGCGAACAGTGCGAGCAAAATCCGCTGCTCGCGGATTTGCGGATTTTGCGGGAGATTCGCGAATCTCGCGGATTGCGAATTTACCGAAAATCCGCAAAATCCGCGAGCGAAACGGATTTTCCGCCCATGCTTAATGGGAACGTGTGAGACGGTCACCCAGGCCCTCATCAACACCCAACTGTACAAGGGGAATGCCCCATACACAGGAATCAATGCCAGACTTCACTTAGAACTACTACCCATAGTAAAAGCATCGGCACAACTCTTCTACGACATCCGTCACCACTGCAGCATTTCTACAGGCCATAATGACCAACACTGGGTCACCGTCAACACAAGGATCATGTTGAGGCTCCTCACACACACACACATACACACATACATGACATGGGCCCAGAATGACTCCTCAAGGGGCTCTTGTTCTCTGATCCTACCGGCCACCTCTGCTCCACCAGCCTCCCACTAGCCACCATACCAAGGATTGACTGCTCCACCACTGGAGGTAGATCACCCTCCTACCTGGCCACCAAGACATGAAACACCCTTGGGGCACAACTACGACTGACCAGGACCATCTTACCTTCATTTAATTACTGAAGACCTAACTATTTCATGAGTAGCAGCACACCCCCTCCCTTCAGTGACTTGAGACCCTCACACCTGAGTATGGTGCTCTATGGAGGGCTAGATGTATTGTTTGATTGTGGTCTATTTTTGTGTGATGTATACTTACAGCAGCACAAGAAGTGTTACTGTGTTCCATGCACACTGTAACACCTCATACATGTGACCCTTATATTTGTGTTCATGCATTTCCACATGGTGCCATTGAGTCCTTGACACTTCCATGCACATGTGATGTGTAAACATGATGCATGCAAGAATGATGCTTTTGGACTGTCTGCATACATGTCATGCATGAGGAGACATTGTAAGCATACAGACAAAGATAGTAATGATTTCACACTCACCAGTGGCCTTAGGATTCTTGAAGGACTCCACCTCATCCCTTGTGTATGGTGGTGGCCCACCTACAAGTGAAAGACAATATACCAGAATGTCAGCGTATGCAGCATATTTCCACACAGTACAGACATTACATGAGAGTCAGTTGTATCTTCAAGATTGGCTTACGTGCGTCCCATGAGTCAACGTAAATCAGACAACAGTCTATGGCTAACTGCTTCACATGTGAAGCACACTCTTGCACTGCATGTATTACACACATGTGATCCCTTGTTTGTGGTGTCACGTTGAGATGGCATTTGCTAAAAATCTGCACACTTGGTCCATTGGGAAAATATGTTATTGTCATGTAGATGTATGTGATTGTGCTTTTATGGGGGACGTTGGTACAATGGTGAATGTGAACATCTGAGTATTCACAGATGTGGCAGCAGATTAATGCCTCACACAACACAAAATCAACTATCCGCCATATGTATTCAAACAAGTCTCGATTTTACGTTGCCTTTTTGACAATTAACTCCTCCCCAATACAAATATGGCTTATCATTTGCTTATTCACCATTCACAGATGTACTGGCACCCTTAGATGTGTCAGTGTGTCAGCTTCATTGATGGGTGCAATGTGACAAGAACTGCAAGCAACATGCATTTACACACATACACATTGATGTGTGTGCAAATACAACATGTACACGGTATTCACATTACATGCAAATTTCCAGGCCTTGTAGATTTGTGCCTATTTCCAACGTGACTAAGCACAAGAGTGGATTACTAATATGATTGATATTGTTGTTTTGGCACAACAAACATGTCACCGGACATCATCCCAGCTGTATGATGTATCCTATGTTTGGGTATGCAAACAAACCTTACTCAGCCCATGGTATGCCATCATGTGTGCACATTGTTGCATGAGTGTATTGTCATTATCATGTTGTTTTACATTCTGCACTGCATTTTACATCACAAGTAGTTAGTGTACATCCAGTCATTGTGTCGAATCCAAGTAATGAAATGTGATACTTCCTGCACACAGTCATGTAGGAGGGTTAATGCCATTGCATGTTTTGCACTCAATTGACACTTGTGCATCTTCTTTGCACACAGATGGTACTGTAGCACATTGTGTATTTAGAAAAACACATACAAAGACGTGTGTGGATAGAATTAGAACCACTACAGGGTTACTTGTGATGTTGGAAGACATATGCTCCTCTGAGGTGATGTCCCTGTAGATTATTACTCAATGTACAGGGCCTACACTGTTTGATGGAGTGTGGAGCATGAAGTTTGCATCCAAGTAGCTGTTGATGTTATGCAATACTTAGTATGTTTAGACCCATTTTCAATAGGATATTGTCACTGCGTGACATATTGTCTCAAGAATCCTTCATGCATACATATGATATACCAGGATGGAACATGTTGTTCCCTTAAGCTAGCATATTTGTGCCTTTCCCTGGCCTTGACCACAAAGTGCTGTCATGCAGTAGGACAATACCTATTGCACCATGATGCAAGGGTGGCTGTGTTGCTTTGAAGAATGTATTTATACCGTATGGGATACCTTCCTGTACGTCAATGATCAAACTGCATACACATTTGTTGTTGTGTGCTGCACAATGCAGCTGCACACAGGGAAATATGACATACATGGATACATTTAAACTTCACTCCCTGTGGCGCCTCACTTACACCTCCCCAGGGCAGGCATGTGCTTTTTGCGCTGCCTCACACTCGTACATCTCTGGCCTTATCTTCATAGGGCTTGCGCCGCCAGAGCGTAACTTTGACACATGTTAATGAGTGTTGCTGCGGCGGCGGAAGGCCTTCATTACAGAGGCCCCTGGTGCATTGACTAAAGTCCATGGATGTTGGTGTGAAGATGGCAAAGAACACCCATTGCACGCACTTTTGACACATAACAATGCATTGAAAGTGCTGACCTTTATCATGCATGATTATGCCTCAATGAGCTGCATAGTCCAGCATGGTGAAGATCAATCTTGCTTGCGCGTTACCACTACGTCAGTAGAGGCCATGTGTATCATGCCTTTTGTGAATTGCTAAGTCTGACAATTGCAGGATTTTGCCGTTGGAGCATTTCAAACAGACTACTTCCATGGCTTAGGATGTATGAAACATTTGGCATTTACGGAATTGCAAAATTTTTCAAAACCTCATTTTGCCATGGCATTTTGGTACTTGCAAATTTGCTATTAGTTAAGTGCTATGGGCCTCATTTATGACTTTTTGCCGTAGGGAAGCGCAGCAGGCCTTCCTGCTGCGCTTCCCTATGGCAAAAGAAAAGGGCAGAAATGCGCCATATCTATTAGATACGGCGCATTCCTGTCCTTTTCCCCTGCGCCGGTGCACAATGTGCTGCCTGCGCCAGCACAGGCACCCTTGCACAATGGTGCAAGGGTGGCTGCGTTGCGGGGAAGATTATTTTTGTACAGGAAGGTAAACCTTTCAGTACAAAAATAAGCACAAGAGCCTTTTCCTCTTTCTATGTGCATTCTGCAGCACACATGGAAAAAGGAAATACGAGGAGAAATAATGACATTTCTCCCTGTTGCGCCTCCCTTACGCCTCCCCTGGGGAGGCGTAAGCTTTTGGCACTGCTTCAGAGTTACGATTTCTGGTACATGTGGGGCAGTGTCAAAAGGGCATGGTTGTTGCTGGGAACGCTCCCAGCAACACCCATTGCATGCCCCTTTAACGCAGAACACTGCGTTAAAGGGACTGATATTTATCAGGCAGCAGTACGCCACCAAAACTGGCGTACTGCTGCCTGATAAATACCACGCAGGCTTCTGCGCCACGGAACTTCATGAAAAGTGAATTTTCGATGGCGCAAGGGGCCTCATAAATGATGCCCTATGTATGTATTTTTTTTGTGTATCAAATTATGTTTCAGATTTAGCTAATTGACAACAACCTGTATTTGATGGTAAGTAGCTATTTTAGGGAAATATGCTCCATTGCACATTTTTGAAGGTGCCAGGTGATGCACACACATGGCCATAGTGCATGTATGTGCACCATATGCACACACATCATTTTGATGGGTCCAGCAGGGTTTTTTTGAGAAACACCTGCACCCTTTGGAGAAATCACAATTTGCAAATAGCTAATGGCTGATTTGCTATTACAGTATTTATTGAAAAGTGATTCCTATGTCCCTCCTGGGCCATGGGAATGAATTTTGATTGATCCCTTACTTACAAATTAGACAATGCAAAGTAGCAACTATGGGAGATTATCGAATTCCTACAAAGTAGTGATTTTTCTTTATACATACCAAACAAGCGATTCCATTAGAACCTACATTTATTTGTTGAGAAAGGGTTTGTTGATAGATATGGCCCTATGTCTGACTTTACAGGGGCACAAGGGGATCATCAGTGAGGCCCCTGTGGTTTGACATTTGATTAGCTTTACCTTAGGATACCGTTGTTAATACATGAAATAAATATATATTGACTTACCAACTGTTCCATCAACCTCAATGCCAAGGTGGTCCAGGAGATCCTGCTCACGGTTGATGAGATCTGCCCACCGATGTTTGTACTGTCTCAGGGTCCGGTCCACTCCAAAGATTCTCAACAACTGGTACCGGACCCTCTCCCACCTCAGCTTCCTTTCTTGGGTTGGGTAACCCTGCACTACCCTGCCTCCACTCCCAATCATATTTGGGAGGTAGTGGAGTATCAGCCACAGTAGCCCCCCATTCTCTTTCTCACTTAGGTTCCTAGACCTGGGTGGCATTGTGACAAAGCACAAGCCACGCTGTGTGAATGCCACAAACATTTTTTTGCTGGCACAGAAATCCTAATAATACACTATTTCTCCACTTAACAGTACACTACTCCCCCTATTACTAACTATGTAACAACCCCTAAACAGAACAGTAATCCCCCTATGAAAAAAGTATTAAAACCCCTAAACAGACAGACACCCCGTGACACACAAGACACAGTTAGACAATACACAACACTACAGACACTATTTGGACACACTTACCAAGACACACACTGTAAAACAACTGCAGGACAGGACAAAACTCTCAAGCACTTTCCAAACACACTCCTACACCTCTCAGAGACTACAAAGGAGTGAAATAGAAAGTGAAAGTATCATATAACTTCCTGTTTGTGAGCAGGGCAGGCTGGGTACATCATTTCCTGTTGCGATGCGACTCGTTTCCGGCGATGCGTCATTTTTTGACATGCGAATATAACCGATTTATGTTGCATCGTTATTTTAAGCATGGTACACTGATAATACATTTTCCCTTACGGTGCGACCTGTTATCGTGGGAGCGTCATTATTGTGATGCGACCAAATCATTATTATGTCACATCGTTATTTGAAGCATGGGTGACTGATGCCATATTTTACCATGAAGGTGCGACCAGTTGTAGTAGAAGCGTCACTATTTGCATGCGACTGAAACCTATTTATGTCGCATCGCTGATTAGACGCATGGTACAGTGATGACATATTTTCCATTACGGTGCGACCTGTTATCCTGGGAGCGTCATTATTGTGATGCGACCAAATCATTATTATGTCGCATCGTTATTTGAAGCATGGGTGACTGATGCCATATTTTACCATGAAGGTGCGACCAGTTGCAGTAGAAGCGTCACTATTGGCATGCAACTGAAACCTATTTATGTCGCTTCGCTGATTGGACGCATGGTACAGTGATGACATATTTTCCCTTACGGTGCGACCTGTTATCCTGGGAGCGTCATTATTGTGATGCGACCAAATCATTATTATGTCGCATCGTTATTTGAAGCATGGGTGACTGATGCCATATTTTACCATGAAGGTGCGACCAGTTGCAGTAGAAGCGCCACTATTGGCATGCGACTGAAACCTATTTATGTTGCATCGCTGATTAGACGCATGGTGCAGTGATGACATATTTTCCATTACGGTGCGACCTGTTATCCTGGGAGCGTCATTATTGTGATGCGACCAAATCATTATTATGTCGCATCGTTATTTGAAGCATGGGTGACTGATGCCATATTTTACCATGAAGGTGCGACCAGTTGCAGTAGAAGCGCCACTATTGGCATGCGACTGAAACCTATTTATGTTGCATCGCTGATTAGACGCATGGTGCAGTGATGACATATTTTCCATTACGGTGCGACCTGTTATCCTGGGAGCGTCATTATTGTGATGCGACCAAATCATTATTATGTCGCATCGTTATTTGAAGCATGGGTGACTGATGCCATATTTTACCATGAAGGTGCGACCAGTTGCAGTAGAAGCGTCACTATTGGCATGAGACTGAAACCTATTTATGTCGCTTCGCTGATTAGACGCATGGTACAGTGATGACAAATTTTCCATTACGGTGCGACCTGTTATCCTGGGAGCGTCATTATTGTGATGCGACCAAATCATTATTATGTCGCATCGTTATTTGAAGCATGGGTGACTGATGCCATATTTTACCATGAAGGTGCGACCAGTTGCAGTAGAAGCGTCACTATTGGCATGCGACTGAAACCTATTTATGTCGCATCGCTGATTAGATGCATGGTACAGTGATGACATATTTTCCATTACGGTGCGACCTGTTATCCTGGGAGTGTCATTATTGTGATGCGACCAAATCATTATTATGTTGCATCGTTATTTGAAGCATGGGTGACTGATGCCATATTTTACCATGAAGGTGCGACCAGTTGTAGTAGAAGCGTCACTATTGGCATGCGACTGAAACCTATTTATGTCGCATCGCTGATTAGACGCATGGTACAGTGATGACATATTTTCCATTACGGTGCGACCTGTTATCGTGGGAGCGTCATTATTGTGATGCGACTACATCAATATAATGTTGCATCGTTATTTGAAGCATGGGTGACTGATGCCATATTTTCCCATGAAGGTGCGACCAGTTGTAGTAGAAGCGTCACTATTGGCATGCGCATTAAACGTAATTATGTTGCATCGTTGATTTGTTGCATGGTACGCTACTTCCTTATTTCCCCTTACGGTGCGAGCAGTTATCGTCAAAGCCGCATTATTGTCATGTGACCAAATCATTATTACGTGGCATTGTAAATTTGAAGCATGGCTGAGTGATTATATATTTTCTCCTCAAGGTGTGACCAGTTTTACTACATGCAACATTATTGGCATGTGTCACAATCTTCAGTGATGGGGCATTGCATTTTTTTATCTGTCAATGTTGTTGCATATATTAGCTGCTGTTTTTTTGATGGTGGGCAAAAGATGCATGTTTACGCTTAGCATGGAAGTGTCTCAACAGGGACAAACCATGTTAGCCCGCAGAAAATGTGTGTTTCTATATTCAGCTGAGTCAGACTAAGACATATGTTGACCAAAGTCACTTTTGGGCCTTGTGTTATGTCACTTTTGTGCCTAGAGTCAGCAAAGCATGGGTCAGTTTCAGACTTATGCAGACCTAACGTCTACCATCTCCCTCCTCCCGTCTTTCTCAACATTAATGTAGGACCATGTTACCCGATGTCTATCACACTACATCGAATCCTCCTGTCACATGGAGCCCAATCAAGGCGGCTTCAGACCTGCCCACTCAACAGAGGCAGTTATCTTGCCACTCTTGTACACACTCAGGGGCAACGCGGACGCAGGGTCCCCCCAAGCCCTCTTACTCCTGGACCTGTCGTCCGCATTCAACACGGTGGACCATAACATCCTTCTCCACCTTGGAAAACATGCAGGCATCCAGGGAACCACTCTTGAGTGTGTGGCGTCCTTCCTAACTGGAAGAACTGAAATGGTCCGCTGGGACCCTATATTGAAACAAATACCCCCACGTCCTGTGGAGTCCCACAGGGCTCCTCCCATTCACCACTCCTGTTCAATCTATACCTTTGGGCGCTGATCCATTCTGTACAGAAATGGGACCTTATTGTGTATTACTACGCTGACGACTTACAGATCATCCTCCCGCTCAATTCACCTCATGCCATCAAGACGTTCCACGCTGTCATGATCCACATCCAATTATGGATGTACCAGTACCTATTGAAGCTTGACCCCGTTAAAACAGAGCTCCTCCTCCCTGGACTCAGTCATGGCCACTGTGGCCCTCATTTCTGCCCTCAGAGCTAGGTTCCCCCCCAGCCCTGGTAAAATCAGTCAAGGGTCCGGGAGTCATCATTGAGGCTGAACTCTCCCTCAGGGCACAAGTGGGTGCGCTACTTTCTTCCTCTATGTACCAGGTCCGGAAGATCGTTTCCGTCAGTCACTTACTCCCTCCCACCGCACTTACCCAAGTGGTGTTCTCACTCGTGCTCTCACGCCTGGACTTCTCTGAGTCCATCAACTACGGTCTCCCACGATCCCTGCCACACCGCCTCCAAGTTGTCCAGATTCAAGCAGCCCGTCTAATTCACATTACACCCAGATGGCAATCAGCCAAACCTCTACTCCACAGTCTTCACTGGCTCACAATAGACCAGAGGGCATCTTTTAAGGTGACCTGTCTCACATTCTAAGCCCTCCACTGGTCCCGCTCCACGTTTCTCAATTATCTTATCTGCCCTCACCGCACAACACAAACACTCATATCAGCTCACCGTCATCTGGTAGTCACTCCCAATACTAAAACACAGAATTTTGGTGGTTGCACAATTTGTCATCTGCCTCCTGGGCTTTGGGATCTCCTTTCTCTCTCCTTCAAATCCTCCCCTTCCCTTCTGGACTTGTGGTAATCGCTTCAAACACACCTTTTCCCTTCCATGTGCTAACTCTCGGCCACTCACGCTTCCTTCCTCACTCACTCTGTCTTATGGCGCCAGCAAGCCTATGGTCTCTGTGCACTCTATAAATTTCACCTATGAGAAGATTACATCAGATAACGTTACTTTTCTGCTTTGAGTCAGGAATGCATGGCTCAGATTCTGACGTTGTCAGACCTATCGTCACTTATGTGCGTGGAGTCAGGAATGCATGGGTCAGATACTGAGGTAGGCAGACCCAACGTCACTTTTGTGTGTTGAATCATGAATGAGGTTATGAAGTATGATACACTAACTTCATTTATGTGCCTACCACATTTGTTTATTTTTGCAAACTTGTGTGAGCACTGAAGGCTACTTTTTGATGGATGGTCAGATTTTGACGCACATCCACTGTGTAACATGTTAATGATTGTAATGTTTGTCATATTACTTATTTACTTTCATCATGACTTTGCAAAATACAAGTACTTTGTTGTTATTTTTCCTGCTGTGTGATTTCATTATGTGGACTCCTCTTCACCAGTGCTTTATTAAATTTCTGCGCCACAACATATGGATGGTAAATGTTGCTTTTTGACAATTGTGAATTTACAACCTAATTTATGACGTATTTGCGTATAATATTACTGCATGCATTCCTGCGGCACTTCCCTACAGCAAGCAAATAGGGTGGGAAAGTGGTGTGTCTATGACATATGGGAGATTCATGTGCTTTTCATGTGTGCTGACGCGCAATGGCCGGCCTGCCTACCTGCAGTATGTTTGCTGTGTTGCATGGAGGAATACTTTTGTACAGGAAGGGTCACCTTCATACACATGTGCATTCATACCCTGCACACCGAGACACATGCACTATGGTGCCAGGGTACCTGTGTTGGCCAGACACTGGTGAGTGTCCGCATTGCAGGTGAAATTGCAAGGCAGTACAATGTAAATGGATGTGTGGGCTGATGTATGTCTGATGTCAGCCTCCAGACATGAGAGTAAGTGTAATGTATGAACTCCACATATGAGATTGTCATGCAAATTGCAGTGTGAATTATTGTCAAATAATCATGTACAAGGTACATAAGGTTGTATGAAGTATTTTTATTTGTGCAAACACAAATGTAGATGCATGATGCGGATGTTATTAGTGACATTCTTTAAAAAAAATTGAGCACTATCTCGGCACGTCTACGGATGCCTGCTGCTGTGCTTGGATTTACAGGAGCATGCCCATCCTCCTGGTCATCCTGTGGCATTTCTGCATTCAAATCTGGATCATCGTCCCAGGGAACACGTGTGAGAACACAAATATTGCGCAGTATTGCACAGGCCAAAATAATTTTGCACACTGTCTCTGGTGAATACAGCATGCGTCCACCAGACTTGTCCAGGCGCCGAAACCTGGCCTTGAGCAGACCAAATGTTCTTTCCACAATGTTCCTGGTCCGGCAATGTGCTTGATTGTATGCAACTTCCTGTGGTGTCTGTGGGTTTCCATACGGTGTCATCACCCACGGCTGAATGCCATACCCCTGGTCAGCTGTAATAGAATAAATGAGAAGGTACAATGAAAAGTTTGATATGGTTGTGGTAAAGTAGAGGCCATATGTTGTGGGTAATATTTCATTTGTCAGTGTCCATTGGGCATGGATGTTGCAGAGAACACACCCAGGGACTCACATGCAAGACACCTTTGCAACATAGTTCTGCTGTGCAATGGACACATATTTGGAAGAGACAGGTAGTGTAGGCAAACCACTGATATTAACAGCATACCATTCCATAACATAAATTTATTTCTTAAAGTAGATAAGTATGAAGTCCTCCTATGCATTTTGGCCAGGAGACCCTTTGTCATGGAGCGTTCATATCCACGCATTGCAAGGACCGTTACTCGGCTGTTCTAAGACCGGTGTTCTGTAATGCTGGTCTTAGAACAGCCAAGTAGCAGTCCTTGCTACGCGTTGATATGAACGCTCCTTGACAAAGGGGCTTGTAGAAATGTATTTTTGCTATGGATTGATATGCTGTTGATATCATCGATAACCCATTAACTTGAATACTTGTGAATTAAAAACAGAACTTGGATTACAACTTCTTTGAATAATTTTCATGATCATGTACGGAGTGCCTCGCCAAGGGGATGTATTTGCAGTGGTTTGTGTACACTACCTGTCTTGCAGTTTTGTTGCTTTGACAGAAGCACCACCCTTGGGAGCACCCTCAGCTGAACAAGATTCTACATACTTCGTTTACTACTGCTGTGCACCACCCACATCCTTTTGTATTTTCACAAATTTGGAAGGACATGCATTGACTCCCTATATGCCTTTACATGACCGTGGGCCTCATTTATGAGGGACTTGCACCACTGGTGCGTGACCTTTTGCCATTTTAGTTTTAACGCACCAGCAGTGCATGACCGTCATTAATTATGGCCCTTCTATTAATGTCTATGTATATGCTATTACATGGGTACTCACAAACTTTATCTCGGGCCAAATTTACAGTGTGGCTTGTGGCCGAGGGCCGCAGTGGTGGGGCCGGGGTCAGTGGGGGAGTGGGCGGGGCTAGAGCCACAAATACAAACTGACCATGAGGTTGGACACAGGCCGCAGCAACAGACGCCTTTGTCTACTGAGCGACCAGACCTGGCATACACATCTCTCACACTCACTCTCTCACACTCACTCTCTCACTCACTCACTCACTCACTCACTCACTCACTCACTCACTCACTCACTCACTCACTCAGTCTGTCTGTTTCCCTTCCTCTCTCTCCCTCTGTCTGTCTGTCTCCCTCCATCTCTCTCCCTCTGTATGTCTCCCTCCCTCTCTCTCCCTCTGTGTCCCTCTGTCTGTCTGTCTCCCTCCCTCTCTCTCCCTCTCTCCCACTCTGTCTGTCTGTCTCCCTCCCTCCTCTCTCTCCATCTGTCTCACTCTGTCTGTCTCTCTCCCTCCCTCTCTCGCCCTCTGTGTCTCTCCCTCTGTCTCCCTCCCTCTCTGTCACTCTCCATCTCTGTCTCTCTCTGTCTCCTTCCCTTTCTGTCTCCCTCCCTCTATGTCTCTCTCTGTCTCCTCCTCTCTGTCTCCTTCTCTCTGTCTGTCCCTGTCTGTGTCTGGGCCTGTCTGTGTCTGGCCCTGTCTCTGTCTGGCCCTCCTCCCCCTCCCTCTGTCTCTCTGTCCTTGTGTCTATCTCTGTCTGTCTCTGCCTCTATCTGTCTATGTATGTCTGTTTCTGCCCCATCTGTCTCTGCCCCCATCTGTCTCTGGCCCCATCTGTCTCTGCCCCATCTGTCTCTGCCCCCATCTGTCTCTGCCCCCATCTGTCTCTGCCCCATATGTCTCTGCCCCCATATGTCTCTGCCCCCATGTGTCTCTGCCCCCATGTGTCTCTGCCCCTATCTGTCTCTGCCTCTGTCAGTCTGTCCCTGTCTCTGCCTTTCTCTGGCCCTGCCCCTATCTGTCTCTCACACTATCTGTCTCTGACACTCTGCCCCTATCTGCCCCTCCCTCTATCTGCCTCTGCCTCTATCTGTCTCTGACACTCTGCCCCTGTCTGCCCCTGTCTGCCCCTGCCCCTGTCTGCCCCTGCCCCTGTCTGTCTCTGCCCCTTCTGTCTCTGCCCCTTCTGTCTCTCGGGTAGTGCACACATACTGTGTCTACACGTCCCCGTCACCAGCCCAGAGACAGCCTCCCCCCTGTAATGTAAAAGCCAGCTAGTTTTCTTTCAGAATTTGCTGCTTTGTAGGGTCTGTGTCCCACCACTTGTCTCATCATGGCACCCCCAGCAGTCAGACCAAAGCCCCCTTGGCGCCAGTCAGCGGAGTATTTAACGGGTCTTTGAAAGACCATTTAATTGTTAATGAGGCCTTGTTGAATTTGATCTCTTCTTAGCGCCCCTGCATCTCCACCCTATGCCTGAAATCACCCGGCCCCCATAAATCAACAACCGGTGGTGTTTGCAGACATTTTGGAAAAAAATTTAATTTAACAGAGGTACATGTCTGCAAGGTCCGCAGGCCGCACAAGAAGGCTTGCCGGGCCGCAGAGGAAGGCTTGCCGGGCCGCTGACGGCCCGCGGGCCGTACTATGGGTACCTGTGTGCTAGTACAACATGATTACATCCAGAACCTCATTTATGCGTCATTACAGCAATATTAGCAGTATGGTAGCATGGATGGTGCATTGTATCATACTCTTTTGCTTACCTACAAGTAGTCCATTTCCATACTGGCCATTCTTGAAGCGTTCATTTATGATGCAGTTCCTGAAGATGAACGCATCATGTACACTGCCAGGGTATTTTGCCAGCACATTAGTAAATAGTCCACGGTGATCCACGATGGCCTGTACATTAATTGAATAAGTGTGTTTCCGATTGATGTACAAATGTGCAGTTG
The DNA here is from genome assembly GCF_964263255.1 of Lissotriton vulgaris. Lineage (NCBI taxonomy): Eukaryota > Metazoa > Chordata > Amphibia > Caudata > Salamandridae > Lissotriton > Lissotriton vulgaris. The sequence goes on from NW_028253822.1 coordinate 29,105, forward strand.
CTGCCGGAGGTACTAATTGCACATGCGTACAGTCCATGGCACCCAGCACATGGGGTAAGCCTGCTATGGCATAGAATCCTTGCTTTATCTCCATCTGCTCTTGTGCATTGTTGGGAAAACGGAGGTAGCGGGGTGTGAGATGGATGATGGCATCCAGGACAGTTGGCAGGAATGATGAAAAGCTGGCTGGGATATTCCTGCCAGTTTGGCGACTGTTGTCTGAAAGGAGCCCGACGCTAGCATGTGCAACACAGCCAGGAGCTTTGCCTGTGGCGGTATGTTTGTAGGCCTGTTGCTTCCTACCTCTAGCCTTCGTCCAATGAGTCCCAGTAGATGTTCAATGGTCTCCTTCTTCAGGCGGAATAGAGTTATGACCTCCTCATCCCTGATGCCTCTCAGGACGCTCCTTGGACGGAATAACCGCTCCTTTCTGCGGCGTTGCCTTGGGGGTGGGGGTGGATTTTGTGGTGCAGGGGGTTGTGGTGGTATTCCTGCAGCTAGTCGTCTCCGTCTGGCAGCTACTCTCAGCATTACGACCTCCATGGTGTGGGTATGGTTGCAGCAAAGTTCAATGGGCTCCTCTCCTCTCGCCTCTCCTCTCGCTATGTGCCGATGCGTCATTTCCTGCGCGTCCGTTTTGTAGGCGCACCAATTCCGACGCATCCGCAACGCTGCGCCATTTCCGTCGCGGATGCGTCAAAAGCGGGAAAGTTAGTAAATGCGGATGCGTCATTTTTGCGCAAGTTTTTCCGCGGTAACGCCCACATTGCATACATTAATATTTGCGCGTCGCAGGGCATTCTGACACAGTGGGTTTTTTAGCGCAGTGAGGTGAAAGTGACGCATCGCCGGAGATGCGTCACTTCATTAATATGGCGCATGCGGTGCGCCGAAGATGCGTCATTATTTTTGACGCATCTTCGGCGCAAGCTCTTCATAAATAAGGGCCCAGAGGTTTCACACGTTATACTTAGCTAGACATTTCACTTATACAAAACCATTGAAATTCCCCCGTTATAGTTAGTTCAGCTAACTATAACTCGCGCACCCGCAATGCACTGCTGATGACGTCACATATTACATCACTCATGACATGGTCAGTGACATCACTCATGACATCACTGATGATTTAAATATATTTTTATATATACATATCTGTATTTTTCTATTTACATATGTATATATATTATATTTAACAAATATATATATATTTTTGTAAATACCCCCTGAAACCCCAAAATTACACTTTGAACCCCAATAACCATACCCTGTCAAATTCTAAAATTACCCTTACCACCCCAATACCCATACCCCAAAACCCTAAAATTAGCCTTGGCACCCAACAACCCAAACCCACCTGAACCCCAAAATTACTCTTAGCATGCCAAACCAACCATGAACCCTAAAATTACCCTGGGCATCCGAAAACCGAAACCCACCCTACAATTACCCTTAGCAGCCCAAAACTCAAGCCCACCCTGAAACCTATATTTACCCTGGGCACTACAAAACGCAAACTCACTGTGAACCCTACAATTACCATTAGCAGCCCAAACCCCACCCTGAACTCTAAAAATACACTGAACACCCCAAAACCCAAACCCACCCTGAAGCCTAAAATTACCCTTGGCACACCAAAACCCAAACCCACTCTGAACCCTAAATTTACTTTTCGCACCCCAAAACAAATACCCATCCTGTACCTTGAAATTAACCCTGGCACCCCAAAACCTACACCCCAAAACTCAAACCCACCCTAAACCCTATGCTTACCTTATACTTACATGTAAAACACATATGCCTTTATTATTCATGTCTTTACAACTAAATTCGTTGTAAAGGAATGTGTGGTAAAGGCATATGCATTGCAATGCCATGCCTTGTAATGGCATTGCGATGTAATGGTAGTTGTATTGTGTTGACATGCGTTGTAAGGGTATGCGTTGCATTAAATTAGTTGTAATGACTGTTTCCCTTCTTCACTAAGTGCCCAATTTGTCAGTTGATACTACAGCTTACCTTCGATTATTAAGGCTAGCACCCACCAAGGTAGTACTCCCCATGCAGCAGTAACTGACCCCATTTACAGATCCATGCCTATTTCAGGGACTCTATTAGCCGTCTGGTGACCCGGTAGAGTTCCAAATGGGTGCATACTCACTTAGGTGGGGGATACATACCAAACTCCTAATGTCCACCCACAATCTGATGGCTGCTTAGAGTATCTTAAATTTTATCTCCATAAAAAATGTTGTCACCGCAAATTTATTATATACGAAATGTGATTCTGCTTGATATATATATATATATATATATATATATATCCAACAGAGTTTTGCCCAAAGCAATGAGAGCGCACACAATTTCAGAAGAAACCATCCGGTTTATTTAAAATGAGAAAACGAGCAGCAGCATTCATCTTAGCATTTCATTTCCGTCCGACGCGTTTCTAGGCTCCTGCCTCTTAATCATGGACCTTTTCATGGATTTGGCAGCTGACTCTGATTATTTGATTTTAGGCATGCCTCCTTTTACACTCCCAGTGAGTTTTGCTGTTTACGTCACTCCCTCCAAGCATGCTAGGATTTGTAGTCCCCATCAGAGTAGTTCATTACCTTCCAATAGGTGCTGCCTCGTGCATGACCTTTTAAAAGTTCATTTTCTGGAAAATGTTGTTCCCCTCCAGTGGGTCATGTTTGCTGAGTCCGTTTTTATTTTACATCTTCTGAAATGCTGTCATTCAAGTATGGCACAGTTCCAACTTGCAGCCTCTCACTCGTGAGTTTGGAGATGGCGCAGCTCTCCACGGCAGGGCTGCCGTGTAATTAAATCCAACAGAGTTTTGCCCAAAGCAATGAGAGCGCACACAATTTCAGAAGAAACCATCCGGTTTATTTAAAATGAGAAAACGAGCAGCAGCATTCATCTTAGCATTTCATTTCCGTCCGACGCGTTTCTAGGCTCCTGCCTCTTAATCATGGACCTTTTCATGGATTTGGCAGCTGACTCTGATTATTTGATTTTAGGCATGCCTCCTTTTACACTCCCAGTGAGTTTTGCTGTTTACGTCACTCCCTCCAAGCATGCTAGGATTTGTAGTCCCCATCAGAGTAGTTCATTACCTTCCAATAGGTGCTGCCTCGTGCATGACCTTTTAAAAGTTCATTTTCTGGAAAATGTTGTTCCCCTCCAGTGGGTCATGTTTGCTGAGTCCGTTTTTATTTTACATCTTCTGAAATGCTGTCATTCAAGTATGGCACAGTTCCAACTTGCAGCCTCTCACTCGTGAGTTTGGAGATGGCGCAGCTCTCCACGGCAGGGCTGCCGTGTAATTAAATCCAACAGAGTTTTGCCCAAAGCAATGAGAGCGCACACAATTTCAGAAGAAACCATCCGGTTTATTTAAAATGAGAAAACGAGCAGCAGCATTCATCTTAGCATTTCATTTCCGTCCGACGCGTTTCTAGGCTCCTGCCTCTTAATCATGGACCTTTTCATGGATTTGGCAGCTGACTCTGATTATTTGATTTTAGGCATGCCTCCTTTTACACTCCCAGTGAGTTTTGCTGTTTACGTCACTCCCTCCAAGCATGCTAGGATTTGTAGTCCCCATCAGAGTAGTTCATTACCTTCCAATAGGTGCTGCCTCGTGCATGACCTTTTAAAAGTTCATTTTCTGGAAAATGTTGTTCCCCTCCAGTGGGTCATGTTTGCTGAGTCCGTTTTTATTTTACATCTTCTGAAATGCTGTCATTCAAGTATGGCACAGTTCCAACTTGCAGCCTCTCACTCGTGAGTTTGGAGATGGCGCAGCTCTCCACGGCAGGGCTGCCGTGTAATTAAATCCAACAGAGTTTTGCCCAAAGCAATGAGAGCGCACACAATTTCAGAAGAAACCATCCGGTTTATTTAAAATGAGAAAACGAGCAGCAGCATTCATCTTAGCATTTCATTTCCGTCCGACGCGTTTCTAGGCTCCTGCCTCTTAATCATGGACCTTTTCATGGATTTGGCAGCTGACTCTGATTATTTGATTTTAGGCATGCCTCCTTTTACACTCCCAGTGAGTTTTGCTGTTTACGTCACTCCCTCCAAGCATGCTAGGATTTGTAGTCCCCATCAGAGTAGTTCATTACCTTCCAATAGGTGCTGCCTCGTGCATGACCTTTTAAAAGTTCATTTTCTGGAAAATGTTGTTCCCCTCCAGTGGGTCATGTTTGCTGAGTCCGTTTTTATTTTACATCTTCTGAAATGCTGTCATTCAAGTATGGCACAGTTCCAACTTGCAGCCTCTCACTCGTGAGTTTGGAGATGGCGCAGCTCTCCACGGCAGGGCTGCCGTGTAATTAAATCCAACAGAGTTTTGCCCAAAGCAATGAGAGCGCACACAATTTCAGAAGAAACCATCCGGTTTATTTAAAATGAGAAAACGAGCAGCAGCATTCATCTTAGCATTTCATTTCCGTCCGACGCGTTTCTAGGCTCCTGCCTCTTAATCATGGACCTTTTCATGGATTTGGCAGCTGACTCTGATTATTTGATTTTAGGCATGCCTCCTTTTACACTCCCAGTGAGTTTTGCTGTTTACGTCACTCCCTCCAAGCATGCTAGGATTTGTAGTCCCCATCAGAGTAGTTCATTACCTTCCAATAGGTGCTGCCTCGTGCATGACCTTTTAAAAGTTCATTTTCTGGAAAATGTTGTTCCCCTCCAGTGGGTCATGTTTGCTGAGTCCGTTTTTATTTTACATCTTCTGAAATGCTGTCATTCAAGTATGGCACAGTTCCAACTTGCAGCCTCTCACTCGTGAGTTTGGAGATGGCGCAGCTCTCCACGGCAGGGCTGCCGTGTAATTAAATCCAACAGAGTTTTGCCCAAAGCAATGAGAGCGCACACAATTTCAGAAGAAACCATCCGGTTTATTTAAAATGAGAAAACGAGCAGCAGCATTCATCTTAGCATTTCATTTCCGTCCGACGCGTTTCTAGGCTCCTGCCTCTTAATCATGGACCTTTTCATGGATTTGGCAGCTGACTCTGATTATTTGATTTTAGGCATGCCTCCTTTTACACTCCCAGTGAGTTTTGCTGTTTACGTCACTCCCTCCAAGCATGCTAGGATTTGTAGTCCCCATCAGAGTAGTTCATTACCTTCCAATAGGTGCTGCCTCGTGCATGACCTTTTAAAAGTTCATTTTCTGGAAAATGTTGTTCCCCTCCAGTGGGTCATGTTTGCTGAGTCCGTTTTTATTTTACATCTTCTGAAATGCTGTCATTCAAGTATGGCACAGTTCCAACTTGCAGTCTCTCACTCGTGAGTTTGGAGATGGCGCAGCTCTCCACGGCAGGGCTGCCGTGTAATTAAATCCAACAGAGTTTTGCCCAAAGCAATGAGAGCGCACACAATTTCAGAAGAAACCATCCGGTTTATTTAAAATGAGAAAACGAGCAGCAGCATTCATCTTAGCATTTCATTTCCGTCCGACGCGTTTCTAGGCTCCTGCCTCTTAATCATGGACCTTTTCATGGATTTGGCAGCTGACTCTGATTATTTGATTTTAGGCATGCCTCCTTTTACACTCCCAGTGAGTTTTGCTGTTTACGTCACTCCCTCCAAGCATGCTAGGATTTGTAGTCCCCATCAGAGTAGTTCATTACCTTCCAATAGGTGCTGCCTCGTGCATGACCTTTTAAAAGTTCATTTTCTGGAAAATGTTGTTCCCCTCCAGTGGGTCATGTTTGCTGAGTCCGTTTTTATTTTACATCTTCTGAAATGCTGTCATTCAAGTATGGCACAGTTCCAACTTGCAGCCTCTCACTCGTGAGTTTGGAGATGGCGCAGCTCTCCACGGCAGGGCTGCCGTGTAATTAAATCCAACAGAGTTTTGCCCAAAGCAATGAGAGCGCACACAATTTCAGAAGAAACCATCCGGTTTATTTAAAATGAGAAAACGAGCAGCAGCATTCATCTTAGCATTTCATTTCCGTCCGACGCGTTTCTAGGCTCCTGCCTCTTAATCATGGACCTTTTCATGGATTTGGCAGCTGACTCTGATTATTTGATTTTAGGCATGCCTCCTTTTACACTCCCAGTGAGTTTTGCTGTTTACGTCACTCCCTCCAAGCATGCTAGGATTTGTAGTCCCCATCAGAGTAGTTCATTACCTTCCAATAGGTGCTGCCTCGTGCATGACCTTTTAAAAGTTCATTTTCTGGAAAATGTTGTTCCCCTCCAGTGGGTCATGTTTGCTGAGTCCGTTTTTATTTTACATCTTCTGAAATGCTGTCATTCAAGTATGGCACAGTTCCAACTTGCAGCCTCTCACTCGTGAGTTTGGAGATGGCGCAGCTCTCCACGGCAGGGCTGCCGTGTAATTAAATCCAACAGAGTTTTGCCCAAAGCAATGAGAGCGCACACAATTTCAGAAGAAACCATCCGGTTTATTTAAAATGAGAAAACGAGCAGCAGCATTCATCTTAGCATTTCATTTCCGTCCGACGCGTTTCTAGGCTCCTGCCTCTTAATCATGGACCTTTTCATGGATTTGGCAGCTGACTCTGATTATTTGATTTTAGGCATGCCTCCTTTTACACTCCCAGTGAGTTTTGCTGTTTACGTCACTCCCTCCAAGCATGCTAGGATTTGTAGTCCCCATCAGAGTAGTTCATTACCTTCCAATAGGTGCTGCCTCGTGCATGACCTTTTAAAAGTTCATTTTCTGGAAAATGTTGTTCCCCTCCAGTGGGTCATGTTTGCTGAGTCCGTTTTTATTTTACATCTTCTGAAATGCTGTCATTCAAGTATGGCACAGTTCCAACTTGCAGCCTCTCACTCGTGAGTTTGGAGATGGCGCAGCTCTCCACGGCAGGGCTGCCGTGTAATTAAATCCAACAGAGTTTTGCCCAAAGCAATGAGAGCGCACACAATTTCAGAAGAAACCATCCGGTTTATTTAAAATGAGAAAACGAGCAGCAGCATTCATCTTAGCATTTCATTTCCGTCCGACGCGTTTCTAGGCTCCTGCCTCTTAATCATGGACCTTTTCATGGATTTGGCAGCTGACTCTGATTATTTGATTTTAGGCATGCCTCCTTTTACACTCCCAGTGAGTTTTGCTGTTTACGTCACTCCCTCCAAGCATGCTAGGATTTGTAGTCCCCATCAGAGTAGTTCATTACCTTCCAATAGGTGCTGCCTCGTGCATGACCTTTTAAAAGTTCATTTTCTGGAAAATGTTGTTCCCCTCCAGTGGGTCATGTTTGCTGAGTCCGTTTTTATTTTACATCTTCTGAAATGCTGTCATTCAAGTATGGCACAGTTCCAACTTGCAGCCTCTCACTCGTGAGTTTGGAGATGGCGCAGCTCTCCACGGCAGGGCTGCCGTGTAATTAAATCCAACAGAGTTTTGCCCAAAGCAATGAGAGCGCACACAATTTCAGAAGAAACCATCCGGTTTATTTAAAATGAGAAAACGAGCAGCAGCATTCATCTTAGCATTTCATTTCCGTCCGACGCGTTTCTAGGCTCCTGCCTCTTAATCATGGACCTTTTCATGGATTTGGCAGCTGACTCTGATTATTTGATTTTAGGCATGCCTCCTTTTACACTCCCAGTGAGTTTTGCTGTTTACGTCACTCCCTCCAAGCATGCTAGGATTTGTAGTCCCCATCAGAGTAGTTCATTACCTTCCAATAGGTGCTGCCTCGTGCATGACCTTTTAAAAGTTCATTTTCTGGAAAATGTTGTTCCCCTCCAGTGGGTCATGTTTGCTGAGTCCGTTTTTATTTTACATCTTCTGAAATGCTGTCATTCAAGTATGGCACAGTTCCAACTTGCAGCCTCTCACTCGTGAGTTTGGAGATGGCGCAGCTCTCCACGGCAGGGCTGCCGTGTAATTAAATCCAACAGAGTTTTGCCCAAAGCAATGAGAGCGCACACAATTTCAGAAGAAACCATCCGGTTTATTTAAAATGAGAAAACGAGCAGCAGCATTCATCTTAGCATTTCATTTCCGTCCGACGCGTTTCTAGGCTCCTGCCTCTTAATCATGGACCTTTTCATGGATTTGGCAGCTGACTCTGATTATTTGATTTTAGGCATGCCTCCTTTTACACTCCCAGTGAGTTTTGCTGTTTACGTCACTCCCTCCAAGCATGCTAGGATTTGTAGTCCCCATCAGAGTAGTTCATTACCTTCCAATAGGTGCTGCCTCGTGCATGACCTTTTAAAAGTTCATTTTCTGGAAAATGTTGTTCCCCTCCAGTGGGTCATGTTTGCTGAGTCCGTTTTTATTTTACATCTTCTGAAATGCTGTCATTCAAGTATGGCACAGTTCCAACTTGCAGCCTCTCACTCGTGAGTTTGGAGATGGCGCAGCTCTCCACGGCAGGGCTGCCGTGTAATTAAATCCAACAGAGTTTTGCCCAAAGCAATGAGAGCGCACACAATTTCAGAAGAAACCATCCGGTTTATTTAAAATGAGAAAACGAGCAGCAGCATTCATCTTAGCATTTCATTTCCGTCCGACGCGTTTCTAGGCTCCTGACTCTTAATCATGGACCTTTTCATGGATTTGGCAGCTGACTCTGATTATTTGATTTTAGGCATGCCTCCTTTTACACTCCCAGTGAGTTTTGCTGTTTACGTCACTCCCTCCAAGCATGCTAGGATTTGTAGTCCCCATCAGAGTAGTTCATTACCTTCCAATAGGTGCTGCCTCGTGCATGACCTTTTAAAAGTTCATTTTCTGGAAAATGTTGTTCCCCTCCAGTGGGTCATGTTTGCTGAGTCCGTTTTTATTTTACATCTTCTGAAATGCTGTCATTCAAGTATGGCACAGTTCCAACTTGCAGCCTCTCACTCGTGAGTTTGGAGATGGCGCAGCTCTCCACGGCAGGGCTGCCGTGTAATTAAATCCAACAGAGTTTTGCCCAAAGCAATGAGAGCGCACACAATTTCAGAAGAAACCATCCGGTTTATTTAAAATGAGAAAACGAGCAGCAGCATTCATCTTAGCATTTCATTTCCGTCCGACGCGTTTCTAGGCTCCTGCCTCTTAATCATGGACCTTTTCATGGATTTGGCAGCTGACTCTGATTATTTGATTTTAGGCATGCCTCCTTTTACACTCCCAGTGAGTTTTGCTGTTTACGTCACTCCCTCCAAGCATGCTAGGATTTGTAGTCCCCATCAGAGTAGTTCATTACCTTCCAATAGGTGCTGCCTCGTGCATGACCTTTTAAAAGTTCATTTTCTGGAAAATGTTGTTCCCCTCCAGTGGGTCATGTTTGCTGAGTCCGTTTTTATTTTACATCTTCTGAAATGCTGTCATTCAAGTATGGCACAGTTCCAACTTGCAGCCTCTCACTCGTGAGTTTGGAGATGGCGCAGCTCTCCACGGCAGGGCTGCCGTGTAATTAAATCCAACAGAGTTTTGCCCAAAGCAATGAGAGCGCACACAATTTCAGAAGAAACCATCCGGTTTATTTAAAATGAGAAAACGAGCAGCAGCATTCATCTTAGCATTTCATTTCCGTCCGACGCGTTTCTAGGCTCCTGCCTCTTAATCATGGACCTTTTCATGGATTTGGCAGCTGACTCTGATTATTTGATTTTAGGCATGCCTCCTTTTACACTCCCAGTGAGTTTTGCTGTTTACGTCACTCCCTCCAAGCATGCTAGGATTTGTAGTCCCCATCAGAGTAGTTCATTACCTTCCTACCTACCTTCTGTTGGATTTAATTACACGGCAGCCCTGCCGTGGAGAGCTGCGCCATCTCCAAACTCACGAGTGAGAGGCTGCAAGTTGGAACTATGCCATACTTGAATGACAGCATTTCAGAGGAATGTAAAATTAAAACGGACTCAGCAAACATGACCCATTGGAGGGGAACAACATTTTCCAGAAAATGAACTTTTAAAAGGTCATGCACGAGGCAGCACCTATTGGAAGGTAATGAACTACTCTGATGGGGACTACAAATCCTAGCATGCTTGGAGGGAGTGACGTAAACAGCAAGGCTCACTGGGAGTGTAAAAGGAGGCATGCCTAAAATCAAATAATCAGAGTCAGCTGCCAAGTCCATGAAAAGGTCCATGATTAAGAGGCAGGAGCCTAGAAACGCGTCGGACGGAAATGAAATGCAAAGATGAATGCTGCTGCTCGTTTTCTCTTTTAAATAAACCGGATGGTTACTTCTGAAATCGTGTGCGCTCTCATTGCTTTGGGCAAAACTCTGTTGGATTTAATTACACGGCAGCCCTGCCGTGGAGAGCTGCGCCATCTCCAAACTCACGAGTGAGAGGCTGCAAGTTGGAACTATGCCATACTTGAATGACAGCATTTCAGAGGAATGTAAAATTAAAACGGACTCAGCAAACATGACCCATTGGAGGGGAACAACATTTTCCAGAAAATGAACTTTTAAAAGGTCATGCACGAGGCAGCACCTATTGGAAGGTAATGAACTACTCTGATGGGGACTACAAATCCTAGCATGCTTGGAGGGAGTGACGTAAACAGCAAGGCTCACTGGGAGTGTAAAAGGAGGCATGCCTAAAATCAAATAATCAGAGTCAGCTGCCAAGTCCATGAAAAGGTCCATGATTAAGAGGCAGGAGCCTAGAAACGCGTCGGACGGAAATGAAATGCAAAGATGAATGCTGCTGCTCGTTTTCTCTTTTAAATAAACCGGATGGTTACTTCTGAAATCGTGTGCGCTCTCATTGCTTTGGGCAAAACTCTGTTGGATTTAATTACACGGCAGCCCTGCCGTGGAGAGCTGCGCCATCTCCAAACTCACGAGTGAGAGGCTGCAAGTTGGAACTATGCCATACTTGAATGACAGCATTTCAGAGGAATGTAAAATTAAAACGGACTCAGCAAACATGACCCATTGGAGGGGAACAACATTTTCCAGAAAATGAACTTTTAAAAGGTCATGCACGAGGCAGCACCTATTGGAAGGTAATGAACTACTCTGATGGGGACTACAAATCCTAGCATGCTTGGAGGGAGTGACGTAAACAGCAAGGCTCACTGGGAGTGTAAAAGGAGGCATGCCTAAAATCAAATAATCAGAGTCAGCTGCCAAGTCCATGAAAAGGTCCATGATTAAGAGGCAGGAGCCTAGAAACGCGTCGGACGGAAATGAAATGCAAAGATGAATGCTGCTGCTCGTTTTCTCTTTTAAATAAACCGGATGGTTACTTCTGAAATCGTGTGCGCTCTCATTGCTTTGGGCAAAACTCTGTTGGATTTAATTACACGGCAGCCCTGCCGTGGAGAGCTGCGCCATCTCCAAACTCACGAGTGAGAGGCTGCAAGTTGGAACTATGCCATACTTGAATGACAGCATTTCAGAGGAATGTAAAATTAAAACGGACTCAGCAAACATGACCCATTGGAGGGGAACAACATTTTCCAGAAAATGAACTTTTAAAAGGTCATGCACGAGGCAGCACCTATTGGAAGGTAATGAACTACTCTGATGGGGACTACAAATCCTAGCATGCTTGGAGGGAGTGACGTAAACAGCAAGGCTCACTGGGAGTGTAAAAGGAGGCATGCCTAAAATCAAATAATCAGAGTCAGCTGCCAAGTCCATGAAAAGGTCCATGATTAAGAGGCAGGAGCCTAGAAACGCGTCGGACGGAAATGAAATGCAAAGATGAATGCTGCTGCTCGTTTTCTCTTTTAAATAAACCGGATGGTTACTTCTGAAATCGTGTGCGCTCTCATTGCTTTGGGCAAAACTCTGTTGGATTTAATTACACGGCAGCCCTGCCGTGGAGAGCTGCGCCATCTCCAAACTCACGAGTGAGAGGCTGCAAGTTGGAACTATGCCATACTTGAATGACAGCATTTCAGAGGAATGTAAAATTAAAACGGACTCAGCAAACATGACCCATTGGAGGGGAACAACATTTTCCAGAAAATGAACTTTTAAAAGGTCATGCACGAGGCAGCACCTATTGGAAGGTAATGAACTACTCTGATGGGGACTACAAATCCTAGCATGCTTGGAGGGAGTGACGTAAACAGCAAGGCTCACTGGGAGTGTAAAAGGAGGCATGCCTAAAATCAAATAATCAGAGTCAGCTGCCAAGTCCATGAAAAGGTCCATGATTAAGAGGCAGGAGCCTAGAAACGCGTCGGACGGAAATGAAATGCAAAGATGAATGCTGCTGCTCGTTTTCTCTTTTAAATAAACCGGATGGTTACTTCTGAAATCGTGTGCGCTCTCATTGCTTTGGGCAAAACTCTGTTGGATATATATATATATATATATATATATATATATATATATATATATATATATATATATTACCTACTGGCTATCGCCAGTAGGTATATATAGTTAGGATTAATTCCCTATGGGATTTCTGAAAATTCTATGTCTAATAACTTTAGCGTTTGTGGACGGAATCGGCTGAAATTTTCAGGAAAATGGCACATTTTGTTTCTGAGCAGCCCCTGAAAATTTGGTGGGGTTTCGTCAAGGGGGGGCTGAGACAAAAGGGGGGTCCCAAAACGCGTTTTTTACATTGAGTTTTCCATAGGGCGGTTGGCCTCACTTTTAGCTCGAACGGCTGAATGGATTTGCACAAAACTTGGCAAAATTGTAGGGACTGGTAGCCCGATGTGCCTTTGCTAGGTCTCAATATATGTGCTTCAGTGGATTTTGAGAAATTAACGTTTAAATCAAGATATATATCTGTAACAGCGCTCCGGGCAGCGATCCGGTCCGCTTACTTTTCGCGTTTCGGAACTTTGCGCGCAGAAAGCTGATTGGCTCTCCGGTGTCTGTCAACATTCTAAACAGTCCGGAGCGGCCGCCATCTTGTCTCTCGGTAGGATCGAGAGAGAAGAAGAGGTGAAAAACGAAAGGGGAATTTAATGAAAGGGGGCAAGGTATCCCCCTCTTGACCCCCTAGGAATGTTGTTGGGGTTATTAAAGGGTCCCGTGGGGAAAAGGAAAAAAAAATGATTTTTCACGGTAGAAGCGCTTCACGGGCCGCGAACTGGGCCGCAAACTGGTAGCGAAACGGGAATTCGCCACTTTGTGCTTCGTTAATTAAATTACTAGGTATAAGGGGGTGCGGGAGACGTATCCTAATCCCCTATGTTTCCTGAGGGTGGCTGAGGAGGCTGATATATGTTGATACATCTCTTCCAGTGGCTGTGCGTGAGCTTTTTTTTTTTTTGCTGCGTGACAGTCCGGAGCGGCCGCCATCTTGTCTCTCGGTAGGATCGAGAGAGAAGAAGAGGTGAAAAACTAAGGGGGAATTTAATGAAAGGGGGCAAGGTATCCCCCTCTTGACCCCCTAGGAATGTTGTTGGGGTTATTAAAGGGTCCCGTGGGGAAAAGAAAAAAAAAATGATTTTTCACGGTAGAAGCGCTTCACGGGCCGCAAACTGGGCCGCAAACTGGTAGCGAAACGGGAATTCGCCATTTTGTGCTTCGTTAATTAAATTACTAGGTATAAGGGGGTGCGGGAGACGTATCCTAATCCCCTATGTTTCCTGAGGGTGGCTGAGGAGGCTCATATATGTTGATACATCTCTTCCAGCGGCTGCGCCATCTTGCCTTTTTTCCAATGCCACAATTTTGTCGTGCACGGCAGCCATTTTAGATGCCAGGCTGGTCCCAGGCTATCACCTACCCCTGCGGATGTAGTTTATGGCCCCAGCTGTAGAGAATTCAGACATGCCAACCCTCCTGATTCAGGCGTGTGACTACTGATTTCAGTGCTAGTCTCCCGCCTCCCGATTTCTGCAAGCAAAAACCCGGGGGCATATTACGAACAACTAGCGATAATTTTTGTCTCTAACTTGTTTAGAGACAAAAATTATCGCCGCACATCGGCGATTTTTATCGCAGATAAACCTTGCTATTATCGCAGAAAAGTCAGCGATATTCATGTATTATCGAGCAAATGCTCTTAGCCATGTTATCCACCTCCCATTGGATAACATGGCTAAGAACTGCTCAGGGCAGGTGTTAGATTTTGGAGATATTCGCGCTTAGCGCGAATATCTCCAAAAGTTGGTAATAGAAGATAGCGATGTTAGGGACTGTTTCCAGTCGCTAACATCTTGGTACGCCACTTTGCATGTCATTAGTGATAAGTATCACTGACATGCAAAGCGGGGCCCAAGATGGTCGCTATCTCCTTTTAGCTGTCACTAACTGGTGTTAGCGACAGCTTGGTAATAGGGAGATAATTTTATCTCCGCTTTCATGGCTTTTAAAGCCAAAAAAGCGGAGATAAACCCCCTTGATAATATGCCCCACGATTCCTTGGGGGTTTCAGCTGACAGGGCTTGGTATTGTGTTACATGGTAATTTTTCCAGGAAACGTCAGAGGGTCGATGCAGGGGTTCTAGAAGAGGTGATAAACCATTTAAGCCTCATGAACAAGCGCATGGTCTTTTAAAGATTTGTGAAGTACTCGGGGCGGCGGTGTGTGTGTGCCCTCTTTTAGGAGCGGGTGGGGGGGCACTGCCAGCAACTTGCCAGGTCAGGTAGTGTTCAACACGTGCATCACCCTTTCTCTGCCTGCTATTGCGCTCCATGCTTCGGAAAGGTAAGAAAAAGAACGTGCATTTGAGTTTGAAATGTCCGATCCTGCAGCAGCACACTTCCAAAGCCCACACATGACAATAACCCGATTCAAGGCCCCATTCACCCGTTTTAAAAAAAATAGATAACACTCCAACAAAGTAAGATTATAAAACTTTATTAACTATTAACTATAACGAACGGAACAAAAACTAAAAACATTTAAACATTTTTCAACACAAAAAGCAACAATGGTTAGAAGCTGTCTTTTGTGCGAATAGTCCCAAGGCAGCACAACGTGCAGAGTTCTGGACGGCACCCAGGTGATGTCGCCTGGGTGCCGCACTGGTTTTGGGATCCTACAATGCAGCACAGAAAAACAGCGTGGGGCGTCCCGGGTGGTGCGGGGGGAGGCCTCGTCAGTAGCGGTCTGTTGTGCGAATAGTCCCAAGGCAGCAGAACGCGTTGAGATGTTGATGGGACTGTGTCCAGTGTCACATGGCTGACACAACATGTACGACAGGCACCCAGGTGATGTCCAGTAAACTGCCGCACTGGTTTCGGTATCCTACAATGCTGCTCCGAAAATTGGCGTGCGGCGGCCCGGGGGTGGGGGAGGCGGCGTGAACGGGCCTCCCCAGGTGGCGGCCATCTAGCTGAGTTGCGCCCGCTCTTGCGGCTACAGCGTCTCGCTCACCATGTTGTTGAGTTGCTCCCACTCTTGCAGTGCAGCGATAGGCGGCTGCGACATGGCTCTTAAAATGGCGGACGGCTCCTCGGTTTTGGGCCTGGTCCACTGAAATGGCCCTGGGACACCTTGGAACTCGGACGCTTGCCTGCTAGGGCTTGGGCTCCATTCTCGAAAAGCGTCCCCTCAGCCGTGAAGATTCTACAAAAGTCTTGGGGGCCCCCGACTCCCGCAGGCTTCCGGTGGGGAGCGGCTGCCATGATTGCTCGCGGAATGACCACGACGGAGCCACGAGATGGTGGTGCTCTCATGCTGACGCCAGCTTCAGTCTGAATGATCCAGAAACAAGGTGGGGCTTTCATCGTTTGGGAAAAAAAAATGTTCTAAACCAATGAAAAGTGTTATTTTTAGGTCATATGACCAAGCCTTCCATCTTTAGGAAACCAAAAGTAAAATGAACCAATGAAAAGTTTTATAAACAAGTCACATGACCTGTTATGCGGCATAGGGCTACAAAAAGCGTAGAAAATCCGTTGGCACGTGAGGCGGCGTCAGTAGCGGACCGATGTGCGAATAGGCCGAAGGCAGCACAACGCGCCGAGATTCGGATGGCACCGAGGTGGTGTCCAGCAAATTGCCGCACTGGTGTGGCCATCCTACAATGCTGCGCCGAAAGACGGCGTGTCCAGCTGAGTTTCTCCCGCTCTTGCGGTACAGTGACTCGAACGCGCCGAGATCCGGATGGCACCGAGGTGGTGTCCAGCAAATTGCCGCACTGGTGTGGCCATCCTACAATGCTGCGCCGAAAGACGGCGTGTCCAGCTGAGTTGCGGTCACTGTTGCGGTACAGTGACTCGAACGCGCCGAGATCCGGATGGCACCGAGGTGGTGTCCAGCAAATTGCCGCACTGGTGTGGCCATCCTACAATGCTGCGCCGAAAGATGGCGTGTCCAGCTGAGTTGCGGTCACTCTTGCGGTACAGTGAGTCGAACGCGCCGAGATCTGGATGGCCCTGATGTTGTGTCCAGCAAGTTGCCGCACTGGTGTGGCCATCCTACAATGCTGCGCCGAAAGTCGGCGTGGGGTGCCCCGTTGGCTTATGAGGTGATGTCAGTAGTGGACTGATGTGTGAATAGGTCGGAACCAGCACAAGGCGCCAAGATCCGAATGGCAAGTCCTGGATGTTGAGTGCCTCAGTTGAGAGTTCTGAGCAGTGCTTGTAAGACTGTCTGAAGCTTATTTGCACCTGCTGCAGCTTCACTATTGCCCTGGTGTGGCCAAAGGTGGCACATGACATAGGCGGCCGGCTCCCGAGGTCCGGCGGAACTTTTTTCCTTTTCCTTTCTGCTTCTTTTCCTACACTCCGTTTCATCTGAAGACATGACCAGGTCCCTGAATGTGTGCAGGGGGACGCTATTGATTGAATGAAAATGGCAGCTTGACACAAAGCTGACTCAAGCGTTACTGTTGATGCTATACAGACAAAAATTGGTTTTCAGTTTGTACATTCTTCAGGTTTTTTTTTTCCATCCAAGTCTGATTGAGAGTTTGTAGAAAAATGGCTTCAGATTTTCCACATACTACTCTTCAACATTCTTCCTAAATGTAACAATGTGAAACTCACTAGGAGAATGGCTGTTTCTGTTTCCTTTCAAAATGCTGCCAACAATATTTTCTGAATGGAAGACACCATCTTGTAGCATAAAGGGCCGAAAGGGGTTCTGGTCTGGCCGATGGTTGGTGGAGACATTTTGACTATATCTTGGACCTGCCCCGCCTCGCCCAAAATGGCGCCGGTATAAATGGGACTCGTAACTCCTTGCCTGCAAATGTATATCTAGAAAATGTTATTGTAAGTGGCCGTGTCGTATTTTAATTACAAAATGTACGTCCACCGATTCCGCAACTGTTAGACACCTTTGTTCTTGCAACCTAATCGCCCGCTCGTTACGTTCTTCTACAGTGTAAATGTCTCCTCATCATATACGATTTCAGTTTGCTCCGTGGCCGGCCCACGTGGTTATAGGCCCGTATTTGTATACTGACATTTTCACAATAAAGGTTTTTAAAACAAAACACGGTAGTAGTATTTACATTGGTAAAGTTTTTACTTTTAGTCACTGTTTTCGAATCAGTAAAGGCAAGTGAAATAAAGCAGTCCAATTACATGACGGATAAAAGGTATAATATGTAGGAACGCAGTAAAGATAAATGCTTAAGGGCAGTTGTGTTTTTCATGTCTGCAATATAAAGTGATCGATAAGAATCTGATAATCAGGCGTATCGGCGACTAAGACAGCAGGCCGAATCTCTTTTACTCAACGGCTCCGTCATGGAAGGAAGAAACGCCCTTTTTCTCGAAAAAGGAATATATTTTACTTACAAGACAGTTGTAAATTTTCCGGGAAAGTACATTAGCCTGGAATATTATAACATATGTTTGAAAAAAAAATATTGTTCGAAAACAATAAAAAGCGTAATTTTTAGGTCATATGACCAAGCTTTTCATCATTAAATTAACAAAAGTAAAATGAACCAATGAAAAGTTTTATTAACAAGTCACATGTCCTGTTATGCTTACGTTACGCGCTGCGCGCCGCGCCTCGGATCACTTCCGGGTGCGGTAACGCGGCGTGTCATATAACGCATTACGCGACAACGTAGGTCAAGAATATAGTCAAAATGTCTCCGCCAACCAGCGTTCGGAACACAACTCCTTTCAAAAGTCCAAAAAGTTCTGTTAAATGACAACAGAGGGGACAGGCAACAAGAACCATCAGTCAAAGAGGGGAGGGCAAGTTCTTCTCTTCCGGGTCATGTTGGGGCGCTACCGGAACTGATCGAATTGGTAGTCTACAGTGTTTCTGGATGTTTCAGACTAAAGCTGGCGTCAGCATGAGACCACTACCATCTCGTAGCTCCGTCGTGGCCATTCCACGAGCAATCATGGCAGCCGCTCCCCACCAGAAGCCTGCGGGAGTCGGAGGCCCCCAAGACTTTTGTAGAATCTTCACGGCTGAGGGGACGCTTTTCGAGAATGGGACCCAAGCCCTATCAGGGAAGCATCCGAGTTCAAAGGTGTCCCAGGGCCATTTTAGTGGACCAGGCCCAAAACCGAAGAGCCGGCCGCCATTTTGAGAGTCCTGTGGCAGCCGCCTATCGCTGCACCGCAAGAGTGGGCGCAATTCAGCTGGATGGTGGGCAAGACGCTGTAGCCGCAAGAGTGGGCGCAACTCAGCTGGATGGGACAAGGTTCAGAATTGAAGAGTCATCAAAAGGCAAAAAGTTCCGCCGGATCCCGGGAGCCGGCCGCCTATGTCGGGGGCGATCTCAGGCTACACCAGTGCTATAAGACTTGGGGAGGGTGTCGGAGCCAAGCGTCTTCTCCGAGTCCATGGCCATCACACCGCCCCTCAGGGGCCTCCGTCAAGCTGTTTAGGAAGGTAACATATCACATTGTTTTTTAATGCAGTCAGGTCCACAAACGACACTCACTTACTTTGAGAATAGTGAAGCTGCAGTAGGTGGAAATAAGCTTCAGACAGTGTTACAAGCGCTGCTCAGAACTCTTAACTATGGCACCCAACATCCAGAACTTATGCTATTTGAGAATGGCAGTGACATCGAAGCATCTCAGGGACCAAAACCATTAACGTACTTTCACGTATGAAAATCTTACTTGGGGAGGGGGCAGGAGCGAAGCGCCCCCTCCCAGTCAGCGCCACCACACCGTATGTTGAAAATTTGAAGCCATCGTTCTACAAAGTCAACCAAACTTGGATTAAAAATCTAGAAAAATGTACAAACTGAAAACCAGTTTTGGTCTGCATAGCATCAGTAGCAACGCTTGAGTCAGCTTTGTGTCAAGCCGCAAATTTGATTCAACAAAGCACAGACATTGAAAAAGGCTCAAATTCAGAACTCTAAACTATGGCACCCAACATCCAGGAGCTTGCCATCCGGATCTTGGAGCCTTGTGCTGCTTTCGATCTATTCACACATCGGTCCACTACTGACATCATCTTATAAACCAACGTTATGTAAATAGTTTTTTAATAAAATGTTTTACCCTGTTTCTTTGCTGGTGTGTTGTCTATATTTTTAATATTTGCATAGGGTTTGTCGTTATTTTGTGCGGGATGGGTGATGGAGCCGAGCTGTCTTGCAGCCCTCATGGTGTGGAGCTCAGTTCATCTCACTATTTTCGTATTTCTCATGAAGGGTTGTTCCTAATATTTCTATTTTAGCGAGGTCAAAAAGAGATCCAATTAGTGGCCTACTGATTTTGCTCGATTACTTTTATTTTTTTTACACGATTTTTCACTATCTGCAAAGACTAAACAGAGTATTGCGACTTTGTGCTTGTTTGTAAATAGAGAATGATCCAAAGAGAACCAATTCTAAAACAGTAAATGCTTGGACAACAATCAATCAAATGGAGAGACAAGCAGCCACGACGGATTACAACGGGGGTAAAGGCCTGCGTTAACTACCCTTCAGTATCTGCAAAGAGAGAGTACTACTAAGACAAAAGAGGGGAGGGGGGGGGGGGTGCAGCGTTCAAAGCACATCAGCGTGCATAAATACGAAAATGTTTTTATTTATCACGTACTTGACATTTTAAAGCTTTTCATATTTGCTATTAAAAAACAATGAAATTCACAGAAAAAACCATAGGTTATAGTGGATATATAGTTAGGAATTTGCATTTACAAAACCTTGAAAATTCAATGAAAAAACCATTGGTTTTAGGCCATATATAGTTAGGGATTTGCATTTACAAAACCTTATTTTACTCGCATAAAACCATTGAAATTCCATATATAGTTATAAGCGCTAACTATATATCGCGCACCCGCAATCCACTGCTGATGATGTCACATATTACATCATTCATGACATGGTTAGTGACATCACTGATGACATCACTGATGACATCTCAAATGACATCACTGATGACATCACTGAAAACATCTCATTTGACATGACTGATAACATCACTGATGATATCATTCATGTGATAATACGATGAACCTCTTCAGACTCTAATATAACCTTAGATACAATCAGTGTAAACAGACACTCACAGACTGTCACTCATCCATGGAGTTACTCACACACCTAGTCAGTCATGCAAAGAATCAATCACACCTCCATTTCCTCAAATATACAGTTATACAAACTTTACTCATTCAAACATATACTAACACATATTTACTCTCTTATACAATCCCTGATACAAGTTCACAATGATCCATACAGCCACTCACACATTCACTGGCTCTTATGCACAGTTATTTATATATGTCAACTCTCACATGTACTGTGTTTTACATATGTACTTACTTTGACATGTAGCACTGAGATATCCATTCACTCACCAATACACTCATGCACACAGTCAACCGCCCATACAGCTGTTTCCACATGCACTTTTGAAACCATACATCTAGTGAATCAACTGCTCACACATCTATGCACAGAGTCACACACCTCCCAGCCACCCACACACACACTCAGTATCCCATACAAATACTTGGGCAACCAATCAATAACCCATATAGTTACTCATATAGCTACTTATCAACACATGCAACAGTTTACAGAACAACAGACATAATGATGCACAAATTAAGACTGTTTAGTCACTAACCCATGCACTCAGTGAGACACATTTAATCACTCACTCATACAGTCAGTCATGCACCTACTAAATCCTTCATCCAGACACTTATATATCCACTCATTCTTCAATATGTAAGAGATATTTTAACTTTACAGAAACATACAGTCACTGGGTGTTGTCATCAGTGATGTCATCAGTGATGTCATTTGAGATGTCATCAGTGATGTCATTTGAGATGTCATCAGTGATGTCATCAGTGATGTCACTAACCATGTCATGAATGATGTAATATGTGACATCATCAGCAGTGGATTGCGGGTGTGCGATATATAGTTAGCGCTTATAACTATATATGGATTTTCAATGGTTTTATGCGAGTAAAATAAGGTTTTGTAAATGCAAATCCCTAACTATATATGGCCTAAAACCAATGGTTTTTTCATTGAATTTTCAAGGTTTTGTAAATGCAAATTCCTAACTATATATCAACTATAACCTATGGTTTTTTCTGTGAATATATAT
The DNA here is from genome assembly GCF_964263255.1 of Lissotriton vulgaris. Lineage (NCBI taxonomy): Eukaryota > Metazoa > Chordata > Amphibia > Caudata > Salamandridae > Lissotriton > Lissotriton vulgaris. The sequence goes on from NW_028253822.1 coordinate 50,506, forward strand.
ATATATATATATATATATATATATATATATATATATATATATATATATATATATATATATATATATATATATATATATATATATATATATATATATATATATATATATATATATATATATATATATATATTGCATAACTCGTAATACCAGCTGATTGTGATTCGTTGGGTTTTTTCAGCTATTCCCTGCTGTTTTTAAACTGAAAAATCAAGCAATAGAATTGGAAATCTGTAGTAGCCAGTCCCCCCATGTCCCATTGGGTGCATCATACACAGCAACAGTGTAAGCTTCCTTATATACACTACAAGGTTCACAGCAGATGCCACAACAGTAGTTTCCGATTCTCCAACTCACACTCATGTTGAGCGCATCATAAGAAGCAACAGTGCAAGCTTCCTTGTATCCACACAAAGTTCACAGCAGAACAGAGACGTTTTAATGCATGGGCAAATTAGGATATGGCCCAGGGCCCCAGCCTTTCAGAGCGGCCCCTGACAGAGTCCGCTCAGTTCTGCAGTCTTGCCATAATGACCTTAAATATTCTTCTCATTTGTTGTTCATGTAACTGATGTGTGAGAGTCCAGTACAGACATTTTGCAGAGAAATGCTGTGTATATATATTTCATGCAACATCCATAAAAATGTTTCTTTCAGATCAAAACAGGGCCTCGCATATGAAAAATTTAAGAGCGTCACAGAGATTATTTGCAGTAATTTTGGTAAGCTGCTGCTGTGCCACAATATTTAAAAAAAAACATAACTAGCCCTGAATATTAGATGTAAAAACATTTAGAATTTGGATGAGTGCTCCTGTGCACTGTCAGGGACCTTGTCAAAGAGGTCATGAAAGATCTAAAATTGGATCATGAATCCAAAGCTATTCCAAACAGGTTCCCCAAAATACATTTGACCAGGGGCCTCCAAAATCCTTAAAATGCCCCTGCAGCAAAAACCGCAAGAGTAGTTTCTGCTTCCCAGACATACACTCCCTCTGGATGCATCACAAGTAATAGCAGTGCAAGGTTCTTCATATAAAGTAAAGGGGTCTTATTTACAAGATTTTGCCATAGGGCAGCGCCACAGGCCTTCCTGCAGCACTGCACTACGGAATAAGTAAAGGGCAGGGCTGCCCCATATATATCAGGTACAGCGTATTCCTGTCCTTTTCCCCTGCTCTGGCGCACAATGGGCTGCCTTGTGCCAATGCAGGCCCCTTTGCACCATGATGCAATTGTACCTGCGCTGCAGGGATGATTGTTTTTATGCCCGAAGGGAAACCTACCTGCACAAAAACAATCACAAGAGGGATTTTCATCTTGTTATGTGTGCTGCAGAATGTAGAACACATAAAAAATGAAAAATTAGGAGAAATAAAGGTATTTTTCCTCATTGCACCTTCCGTACACCTCCCTTACACCTCCTCTGGAGAGGCGTAAATTTTCGGTGCTGCATCAGAGTTACAGTTCCTCATAAATCTGGGGCAGTGTCAAAAAGCCATGGGTGTTTCTGGGAACACCCCCAGCAACACCCATTGTAAGCCCCTTTAACGCAGAAAACTGTGTGAATGGGAATAAAATATACAAGGCCGCATTAACCCACACAAAGTGGCTTAGAGCTGCTGGTAAATATGCATCAGACCCCTGCGCCACTTTAGCGTCGCAAAAAGTGACGATCCGGTGGCGCAGCCACATTTATAATGAGGCCCTAGGTTCACAGAACAAGCCGGTACAGTAGTGTCTGCTTCATAGGCACTCACACACATTATGTACATCATACATAGCAGCAGTGCAAGATATAATAAACACAAAGGCCTACATTTACCAAAGGTTCATCAGGCACTCAACTGACACTGTGCCAAATGGCATTTTTTATGTCAAGTAAATTGATGCAATGTTGCATACCCGAGCTTTCCTGCAAAACCTTAGTAAATAACCCCAATGAATTACAGCTGCATTTCAAACCTTCATCAACCTCTCACAGGGCAAGGCACAGCACAGGAAGCATAAAAGCAAGCATCACTTGCAGGTACACAATAGAACGTAGAGCCTGCCTCCTTATGTATCTATATAATGAAGGTACAGTCCAGCAACATAAGGCCCCTGATTTAACAATACTTTGCGCTGGGGTTGCAACAATTGATGCAAAACGTCACAAAGTGTTGTATGCTGCGTTATTTTCCAGTGCAAATCTTGTTTGGTAAATTAATCCCTACATTAATGTAAAGTAGCACTATGCACTACGTTGTATCAAGGGGGGACGTTCACGGTTGATAGATGTTCCTATGCAATCACCTATGTGGTTTGACACTATCTACTAACATTGGAAGAGAGGAATTGCGTTAATAAAATTATACCTCCTCGATGAAGGGTTTACATTGGAGAATAGGGGGCATATTATCAAGGGGGCTTATCTCCTTAAAAGCCAAGAAAGCGGAGATAAAAGTATCTCCCTATTACCTGCCGTCGCTAACACCAGTTAGCGACAGCTAGTAGGAGATAGCGACCATCTTGGACCCCACTTTGCATGTCAGTGAAATTTATCACTAATGACATGCAAAGTGGGCGTGCCAAGATGTTAGCGACTGGAAACAGTCGCTAACATCGCTATCTCCTATTACCAACTTTTGGAGATATTCGCGCTAAGCGCGATTATCTCCAAAAGCTAACACCTGCCCCAGAGCAGTTCTTAGCCATGTTATCCAATGGTAGGTGGATAACATGGCTAAGAGCATTAGCTCGATAATGCATGAATATTGCTGACTTTACAGCGATATTCATGCATTTCGGCTGATTTTTATCGCTTAGGAGATAAGCCTTGGTAATAGCAAGGTTCCTAAGCGACAAAAATCGCCGCAGCTCGGCGATAAAAATATTGCCTCTAAGCCAACATAGCGATAATTATCGCTAGTTGTTGGTAATATGCCCCAAGATTTTTTTAATGAAAACCAATTCACCTTTCCATGTGTGCCGTACTATACACAGAGAAAATTGAAAAAAAATCTTAAACTTTGTCCAAATACAATATTTTGTACTGGAAGGGCACCCTTCCAGTATAAAAACTTTTAGAGGCATCATATAGAGACCATTGCACTATGGTGCAAGTGTGTGTGCCTGACGCAAGGGGCATCCTAAAGTGGGGAGCTTACCTTAGATATGATAATCTTCTGCCCTCTCCATTTGACACAACGCAACAAAGCCACCTAGATTGAGAATTGGTATAATATCTTGGTAAATCTGCCCTGCAGTGTATACAAAAAGGTGGAAGAGGCACTGGTGCTAATTGCCCCCACAATAAAACTCACGAAAAGTCTAATTTCTGAGCCCTCTAGCTGTATTTTGCGCAGCCGGCGCATCCCTTTTTTGATGCTCCGGTGGCAATGTGCCAGCTTATTTACAAGGCCATGCAAAGTCACTTTATGTGGCTTTTCATGGCCTTGTAAATATGTGCACCTTTCATACAGAACAACCATGGAATCTGAAGCATTCCCTGATTTATGAGGAATCGTTATAATGGGAATGTGTCAGATTCTACTGCTACACCAGGGTTGGTGTTAGGGAGGCGCAACGAAGAGAAATGTTTTCATTTCCCTTTTTCCTCTATTTTCCTCTTTCTATGGGTGCTGCAGTCTGTAGCACACATAGAAAGAGGAAATCACCTCAATTGATCGATTTTGTGCAGAAAGGTGTCCCTTACTGCACAAACTCGATAAGCCCGGCAACGCAAGTACCCTTGCACCATGGCACAGGGGTGCCTGCATTGCTGCCTAGCAGTGTGAAAGCAAAAGAAACACAATTTATGTCCGGAATGCAGAACAAATCAAAAGATTCACCCTAGTAAAGACATCAGGGTTAAATCCATCATTCTTTTGCTCACCATGCCACCCCAGTTTAGACCTGGCCATATGCAAATCTGTCTTCATCCTGTGCCTCATGGGAACAGTCCAACCCGAACTGCCAAGCCAGGTCCTCCCTGGACCGGAAACAAGCATCCTAGGACCAGTTTTAGGGTTTCACCCCTCTTCAGCCAGGATAGCTTGATTCCAGTGGCAGAGTGAGCCCAGGACCCACGTCTGGGCATACCTGGCACACTGAGGGCGAGAAAGCAAAAGACAGACAATTGATGGACGGAATGCAGAACAAATAAAAACATTCACCCCCAGTCAAGATATCTGGGTTAAATCCATCATTCTTTTGCTCACCATGCCACCCCAGTTTAGACCTGGTCATATGCAAATCAGTCTTGATCTTGTGCCTCCTGGGAACAGTCCAGCCTGAACTGCCAAGCCAGGTTCTCCCTGGACCAGAAGCAAGCATCCAAGGATCGTTTTCAGTCTTGATCCTGTGCCTTATGGGAACAGTCCAGCCCGAACTGCCAAGCCAGGTCCTACCTGGACCGGAAACAAGCATCCTAGGACAAGTTTTGGGGTTTCACCCCTCTTCAGCCAGGATAGCTTGATTCCAGTGGCACAGTGAGCCCAGGACCCACGTCTGGGCATACCTGGCACACTGAGGGCGAGAAAGCAAAGACAGACAATTGATGGATGGAATGCAGAACAAATAAAAACATTCACCCCCAGTCAAGATATCTGGATTAAATCCATCATTCTTTTGCTCACCATGCCACCCCAGTTTTGACCTGGTCATATGCAAATCAGTCTTGATCTTGTGCCTCCCGGGAACAGTCCAGCCTGAACTGCCAAGCCAGGTTCTCCCTGGACCAGAAGCAAGCATCCTAGGATCGTTTTCAGTCTTGATCCTGTGCCTCCTGGGAACAGTCCAGCCTGAACTGCCAAGACACGTCCTCCCTGGACCGGAGACAAGCATCCTAGGACCGGTTTCAGGGTTTCACCCCTCTTCAGCCAGGATAGCTTGATTTCAGTGGCACAGTGAGCCCAGGACCCACGGCTGGGCATAGCTGGAGCACTGAGGGCGAGAAAGCAAAAGACACACAACTGATGGACGAAATGCAGAACAAATAAAAACAGTCACCCCCAGTCAAGCTATCTGGGTTGAATCCATCATTCTTTTGCTCACCATGCCACCCCAGTTTAGACCTCACAATCTGCAAATCAGTCTTTATCCTGTGCCTCATGGGAACAGTCCAGCCCGAACTGCCAAGCCAGGTCCTCCCTGGACCGCAAACAAACATCCTAGGACTGGATGCTTGTTTCCAGTCCAGAGAAGACCTTGCTTGGCAGTTCTGGCTGGACTGTTCAAATGATGCACAGGGTCAAGACTGATTTGCATATGGCTGGGTTCAATCTGGAATGGCGTGATGAGCAAAATAACAATGGATTTAGGCCCAGATCTCTGCACTGGGGTGAATGTATGACATTGTTCTGCATTATGTCCATCAACTGTTGCTTTTGCATTTGTCACCCCGAGTGGGACGGGTGTGCCCTGACGCGGGTCCTGTGCTCTCCATGCCACTGGAATCAAGCTATCTGGGCTGAAGAGGGGTGAAACCCTGAAACAGGTCCTAGGATGCTTGTTTCCATTCCAGGGAGGACCTGACTTGGCAGTTCAGACTGGACTGTTTCCATGAGGCACAGGGTCAAGACTGATTTGCATGGCTGGGGCGGAGCCACGAGGAACATGGCGGCAGGTTGAGCGCCGGTCGCTGAGGCTCCGGGAGACTGCTTGATGACTGTGAACTTCGGAGGATAACGGGCTGTTTACAGCTAGATTCGGCTATTGTACATGGCAAGAGATAACAGGAGACGATGCGAAGGATAGAGGTTTACCGCTGATTTAACTTTCCCTCCCGTCTCGCTTTGTTTTCTGAGGCACTGCCGCGGCTCCAGAGACGGCGGCGGCGGCAGTGCTGGGACCCTGTTAGGACCTGGTTCTCTCCCTTTCCTTTTCAAAAACTACGCATGATCAGCAAAGGGGAACCTGAGGAGGGACGCTTGGATGAGCGGCGGAGGAGCCTGTGGGTTCGGACTCAGCGGGTTCTGGCGCAGTTGCAGCTTCGGGGGCCGGTTTGCAAGGGAGCCTGTCGTCCCACACTCCCTGGCAGATTACCTTCTCTTCTGCGGTAAGGTGCAGGGAAGTGGGGGCAGCACTGAAGTACGGTTATATGGAGCATGACTCAGAGGTTGCTGTTTTAGAGAAAACCTCAGGTGGAGGTAAGATAGAGAAACAGAGGTCAGCTGAGAAAACTGATTTACTCCGAGTCTCCTCTGAGCTTATTTCCTCCCAGAAATCGGCGCAGTTGCATGCCACATCACTTTCCCCTCCCAGGAGACGCCGGAATAGATACCAGCTTAGATCCCAACAGGAGCTCAACACAGGCGGTGTTCTAGATTTGCCAGTAAGGGAGCATCCTATACCATTAACTCCCTGTAAGGGAAGAAAGAAGGTGGGCGGTATAAAAAGAGCTAAGGGTCCCAAAGTAGCGTCCCTGCCCCCCAAAAATACTCCTTCCCTTAAAACTTACTTTAAAATAATGGCGCAGGCTGTCAGCAAAGTACAGCCAGAGATTGTCCCCTCTAGTTTGGAAACTGGGGCCACAATACTCCCCGTGGAGAACTGTTTTACACCCTTGCTGGGACTGCCAGACTCTAACAGTGTAGAACAGCATGATTTAGTCGAGGCTGAGGTCGAGATTAGGGATCCAGCTTTATAGCCACAGGCAGAGCAGCTAGTATCTGTAATCCCTTCTCCTTCTCACTCTCCTCACTTGTCCTCTCCTTCCCAATCTTATAATGCTTGCACTTTGGAAGTCTCTGATCCACAGGGGTCTCAGGTCTCGTTGAAATCAGCCATCCCTCCGCCATATGACATGGCTCTAATTCCAACTGATTTGGAACAGGTACAGGTACAGGGAGGTCAGAGTGAATTAGAGAGCTTAGATGGGGATAGATTGTGCTCCCTATTCCAGTTCTTAAGGGGGGATCTGATGACTAAATTTGAGATTTCAGAGAGCAACCAAAAGACGATCCACAACAGATTTGATTTATTGGAATCCAAGTTAGATTAAGTTATTACTCGGACTGGGAACTTGGAAGTCGAAGTCGCTGCTCTATCAGAATCGGTCCAAGTGAACTCGAAGGATATTATAACTTTAAAACAACAGAACAGATCTTTGGCTATGGACCTGGAGAGGTTGGAGACCCAGGCTACAAGCAATACTTTAATAATTCTAAAGATTCCCGAGAGAGAAGAGCTGGATGATATGAAGGGGTTTGTGTGTAAGCTTTTAAGAGACGGGGTCCTGAAAGACCGTCCTGACATTAACTTGGAGGCAGAAATACAAAGAGTGCACAGGGACCCCTTCAAATTACATGCGGACAGGAAAGCACCCAGGAAGATCCTCGTGAACTTTCAGTCATATAGTATCAAGGAGTTGATTTTGGGGCGATGTCTATCTAAGTCTGTCCTCCACGATCGGGCAATCCCATACCTTATCAGATCGGATATAGGGGGGAGAGCAGCCCAGAGGCAGTGAGAGCTGTGCTCTAGAATGCCGGAGTTAAGATCATTTGGAGCCCAAGTACAAATGAAGTTCCCGCTCTACTAAAAGTTATGTGGAAGAATAAAATGTACAGCTACAGCCAGCCTGAAGACGTGGATGACCTCCTTGCTCAGATGAGACAAAAATGATATGATTTGGTAGTATATAGAGGGGGGTGGTGTAAATATTAGAGGTAGATTAGGGTATCGGACACTTAGGCTGTATGGAACGGGAATGGGATAGGGAAGATGGGAAAAAGGAAAGGGGGGAGAAAAAGAACAAAGATGGTAATGGTAATGGTATTGCGAAGATGGGGAAATTTTTTTTTTTTTTTTAAAAGTGGGCGAGGGAGGATATAATTAGAATATATATATATATATATATATATATATATATATATATATAAAAACAAAACAAACTATGTAGACATTTTTCACTAAAGCACTATTCGTTCACTAAAGCACTGTTCACTCACAGATTGGGAGCCATGTTAGTTTCCCTTTGATGAATGTTGAGGATGTTAATTCAGTCACAGGCAGTTCTCCTGGGGCCCTAAAGGTGGGTTTTATCGACAGGTATGTCGGGGGGTTCCTCAAGGATGGGATGGGGGTGGGCTCTTGGGTGCTGGGGGAAAAAGGAAAAAAGTCTTCATACGTAGAAAAAAGATCTTGCACATTTATGCTCTGGATGGGTGGTGAGTTACAGTTCAGATATGAGTAGCTCAATAAATATTAAAACCCTCTCCAGGAACGTGAATGGTATGGGTGAAAGGAGAAAACAATCAAGGGTCTGCGAGTATTTAAGAGATTCAGATGCCCAAGTTATGCTATTACAAGAAACTCACCTTGAAGCGAATTTATGTAAATCGCTCTTTGGTAGACTGAGATGGGTACAGGAAATAGTGTGTTCCAGACAGAATGGTACAACCAGGGGGGTTGCGATAAACATCAGAGCAAATCGGGGGATAAGGTTGTTAAGGAGCGACACGGATCAAACAGGCAGATGGCTTGTGGCAGTCCTCTCTATCCATAGTGTTTGCTTCACTTATGCCGTATATTACGGCCCTAATGAGGACAACCCAGGCCCTCTTTTGAAGTTGGAGGAAGGTCTACTTGGGACCTCGGCCCCAGTGATTCTGGGGGTGATTTTAATCTGGTATTTGACTCTGTAATGGACAGGACCTCTAAGGCAAAACATAATGCTCCTACTAAATCGACTTCTGCCCTGGGATCTATGATGAAAGATTTAAATTTGTTGGATGTCTAGAGATCTAAGTATAGTTCTACCAGAGGGTACTCTTTTTACAGTAAAAAGTATAAGCACTACTCGAAAATAGATTACTTTCTGGTTGATCGGCATATACTTACAGACATTACTTCTGTTTCCGATATTCCGGTGGGGATTTCGGACCATTCTGTTGTAGAATTAATTTTTTCATTACGCTCCCAACCTCCGGATATTAGATAGACATTAGAAAGAACCTTACTGTTGGATGAGAGTGTAAAAGCAGAGGTGAAAGAAAGAGTCATAGAGTTCTTTCTTGTGAATATTGGATCCTCTACTCTGCAGACTGTGTGGGAATCGTATAAGGCTTTCTTAGGCGGTTTGTTGAGTTCCTTAATGATTAACAGGAGGAAATCTATTAAACAAAAAAAGCTAGAAGATCTGAAGGCAATAACAGATAAAGACTCCGAACTGCAGTTGGCAATCACTTCGGACAGAGGGAGGATCCCGGAGTTGGAGAAGGAGCTTCTAGAGCTACAAATTTCACTTAAAATGAACGATGAAAAGATTATTAAGGAAAGGTGGGATATTAGCAAATTGAAAAATTTCAAGTATGGAGAGAAGTGTGGGGCCCTCTTAGCTTGGAAATCCAGGGAAGAAAGATCCAGGAACAATATTAAAGCTTTAATACAGAGGGACACAGGTACTTTAATCATGGAAGATGGGGAGATAAGGGAGGAAGCCAGGGGGTTCGTGCAAGGCTTATATAGGGAAGATATGAGTTTTGAGTCAGAGGAGGCTCAGATTTGGTTGGCTCAGAGAAATGTACCCCAATTATCTGAATCCAATAGGAAGTACCTGGAGTGTGAGATTACGGAAAGGGAGGTAATGGATCAACTCAAGAAAATGATTCCGGTCCTGACTACATTATTTAACCATCTATTGATTCAGGGCCATATGATCCCTCCTACTTGGTTTGAAGCCACAATCACTCTTATAGTGAAGCCGAATAAAGACCCCCAAAAAATTGAATCCTACCGGCCTATCTCCCTCTTAAATTCGGACCTAAAGCTGTACTCACGGATCCTGGCAACTCGACTTGCTAAAATTATAAAATCTATTATTCATTCGGATCAAAGAGGGTTTATTCCTGGGAGGCAGTTGAATGAGTTAACCTTCCAGGCGATTGGAGCAATCGATTTTGCTGAGGCTAAAGGGCTGCCGTTAGCCTTAATCGCGATAGATGCAGCCAAAGCTTTTGACCAGGTAAACTGGCAATATCTGTGGGCCGCTATGGCCGGGTTCAGGTCCCCTTTAATCTTTATAGAGGGCATTAAATCATTATACCAGAACCCAAGGGCAAAGTGCTGGTTAATGGTGGTCTGTCTGACTGGTGCACTAGGCAGGGTTGTCCCCCGTCTCCTTTATTATTTGACATTTATATTGAACCCTTTGTTTGTGCCATTAGGGCTGATCATGTAATCCATCCGTTTAAAATAGCAGACCTTGAGCTTAACACCGCATTGTACGCAGATGACATTCTCCTTTACACGTCCAATCATGTGAAAGCTATACCGAGGCTATTCTATTTAGCCGAGGCTCTCTGGATATCAAATTAACAAGGAAAAGACTGAAATAATGGGGTGGAATAACGTTACCCCCATTCAGGGCGTTAAACATAGAATGAGGTATTTAGGAATACATTTGACTCAGGACTTAAATAGTATCTCGAAAACTAGTTGGCAGATAATTGCGAAATAAATTATTAAAGCATTATCAAGATGGGCTAATCTGCCATTAAATATATACGGACGTGTCAATCTTATTAAAATGTCAATACTTCCTAAATTAACGTTCCTATATAATGCTATTCCGCTAACTTTTCCCCTAAAAGAGATTATGAGCCTTCAAGGCAAGATTGGTTCCTTCATATGGGCTTGTAAATCCCCAAGAATAGCTTGGAAAAAATTAAGGAGGGGGCTAAAAATAGGCAGTTTGGCTCTTCCGGATCTACTCATCTATTGTCATGCCTTTCATTTTAAAAACTTGAGATTATTGGCCAACAAGTTGGACGCTTCCTCACAGGGCCGTCTATTCCAGGCACTCTTGCATGACCAACCACTGGGCCAGGAGTTTTTCTTATTCAAATTTGGAGACAAGAAATTTTTTGAAAAGGTCCGACTTAAGATTTTGCAGACTGCACTTAGAAATTGGGCATTTGTCCGGAGAACCCTTGGAATTGCATATTATAATTCTCACGCCCCAATTTGGGATTCCTCGGGCATTCCGGAGTGCCTTCAGGACCATCTATCCTTACCCCTAAAAGCTGCAGGGTTGATGAGATGGGGCGACCTTTGGGTCAACTCTGGTCTTATGGATTGGGACACGCTAGTATTCTTAACGAATGGCTCTTTAACAAGATTTAAGTTTTATCAACTCTCTGCTTGGTCGGCAAGGCAGGCCTTGGACTTGGGAGGGGACACAGAGATTCTTGATTCTGTCTGTAGGCAAGGAAGGTGGAAACGGGAGGTCTCGTTTTGGTATGGAGCATTAACAGGGGTAAAAAGTGTTCCAAATTGTGAATTGGCGAGCTTATGGGGCAATGTGATATCAGATAGCCTGGAGGAAACCCTGAAGGTTTGGACTGACTCATTCTCCTTGTCTCAGAGTTTAATAAAACCAGCAAATCTGAGGAGAAATGACTTGTTCACTGCCTACCGGGTTTACTGGACACCGGCTAAATTATCTAAGGTCACCTTAGCCAATTATTGTTGCCCCCGTTGTAAACTCCCGGAAGCTGATGACAGACATATGTTTTTAGAATGTCCAGAGATTCTCGAGTACTGGAAGGCGATTGTGGATTTCCAAGAAAAGGTTTTATCGACTACGGTTATATGCTCTCCTAGACTAGTCTTTTTTGGCTTACCATCAGGTTATAGTGTTAATAACTTCTCATCACAATTTATATTTTATGTTGTGGTTATAGCTAGGAGAGAGATATGTAGAGAATGGAAATCGGTTGCCCCACCCAGGTTCTCTGACTGTTTACGAAATATTATGGCAGTAAGTAAACTAGATATGGCCTGTCGAGAAGAGAGCACTGATAATGTATGGTCTGCTCTGGTGGCCTGGTCGAAGAGGTAACGGTCCAATGATTATGCCCGAGGTTTAGTCGGTCCTGTCCTCCCTAGGTCCGAGACATCGATCAGAGGGAATGGGAGTTGGACAAGGAAACAGCCTACCTCTGGGAGACCCCTGTTTGCTGCACATTGAATCCTGGGCGGCCGCACGACTGACAATGTGAAAGGCATAAGGAGTTCCCATCTAGAGTTTCTATATCTAGTGGCATGTATGAGGACACAAAAAAAAAGTTTAAAAAAAAAAGACTGATTTGCATATAGTTGGGTTCATACTGGAATGGCATGGTGAGCAAATAAACGATGGATTTAGGCCCAGATCTCTCTACTGGTGTGAATGTAAACAGTTGTTTTTGGATTTGTCAACCCAGGTGGGACGGGTATGCCCTGACGTGGGTTCCGTGCTCTCCATGCCACTGGAATCAAGCTATCCTGGCTGAAGAGGGTCGAACCCCCTAAACCGGTCCTTGGATGCTTGTTTCCAGGCTGAGAGGACCAGGCATGGCAGTTCGGGCTGAACTGTTCCCATGAGGCACAGGGTCAAGATTGATTTGCATATGGCTGGGTTCAAACTGGAATGGCATCGTGAGCAAAATCAACTATGGATTTAGGCCCAGATCTCTGTCCTGGGGTGAAAGTATGACATTATTCTGCATTCTGTCCATCAAATGTTGTTTTTGCATTTGCATTGTTGCCTGGCACCCCATTGAGCGCCAGCTCAGGGGAAAGTACAATAATGTGCTGTATGCTATAGATACAGCGCATTCCTGCCCTTTTCTTTGGACGCAGGGCAGCACCGTTAGATTCTTTGTGGCGCTGCCCTGCCTCAAACCTCGTAAATGAGGCCCTAAAAGTTTACCTCAGATACAAAATAGGTCCAGTGCAGACAGCAGAAGCGGAACCTTCCTGTTCCCACCCCACAAAAAAACATACAAATCTCTTCCTCAGTGTGCCCCCTAACTGGACAACGTCTCTCTTGTCCCACCCAAATTGACCTCTGTTTGTGCTGCAGGTGCTTAGAAACTGAGATGCAGGCTCTGAGACAGGAAGGGCCCTGGGACGCCAGGGGTCTGTGCAGGAGACTCAGAACAAACAGAGCTCTTTGGGTTGAGGCCTTAGCAAACGTCACACAGACCGCAGCCAGGTAACCTGTTTGCTCCTGTGGTAACCGAAAGCAGGCGTATGTGCTGCTTCAATTTATGCCGGGTATTCCAGCTAAAGAGAACAAGAGACAGGAAAAATCCACTTATCAACTGTCTAAAAACAGGCAGGGGCTCAGCTATTATTAGTGCAGCAGGTGCAGTGGCGCCAGAGCCCATGGATGTGAGAGTGCCACTACACCCCAACTGTGGCTGCACTTTAGAGAGAGAAATGTGGGAAGGGTGCATTGTTCTTGAATGCTTTAGGGCACAAGTCACCCTTGAATCGTCCCTGAAGGAAAGCTCAGTGTGCCTGGGTGGAGGCTTCGAGGAGTGCCCTCAGCTATAACCCACTGGATAAAGGTGGTGGGCCCCACACTCATAGCTCCAGCTTCCCACGCACGTGAAGGCCCAGCAGCATCACATTATTACCATATGACTCAAAACTCCACAGCAAAGGAACAACTGTGCAGTAATTATGCGGTTGCCATTAATTTCTCCAGTTTTTGTAGGCCTCAAAACGAGCCTATTGTTACATGGGCAGATAAATTATAAATAGGAAAGTCGGGTACTGTATATATCACACTTTTTAAATTGACCATAAAACGTGTTTTTTCTGTAGCTAATCTTTATCAGCATTTAAATCGTTATTGCTGGTGCAAGTGTCACTGCGTTTGGCAATTTCATAAGTCTGCATGCAACAAATGTGGCATCATGAAACGAGCGAAGGAGACAGATAATGGAGTTGCAGAAATTAGAGATAAAGGGACGAGATATGTGTACATAGATTACTCTGCGGCAACGCGGAGGGCTGGGCGAGAGGTTGCCTAAGGTGTTGCCACATTGTTTTGAAGTGTTCCCTTGAGATAACATTTCAAAGCCAAACATGGTGCTCTTTTAAGGTATTTTTAAAACTAATAAAATAAACAGAGCTGAGTACTGTTAGTTTGCGCGAGAAATATAAACTACTGCGGTAGTAAAAACTTTTTTTGCTGGAAAGCATTGTTTAATTTGTAAAAGATAATAAAAAATAGGCGGTGGGACCGAAAATAGGGGCATATTAACAAGGCAGGCGAAATGAAATTATCGCCGCTCTTGCTGCGATAATTTCATCGTCCCATTAGCAAGCTGTCGCTAACATCAGTTAGCGACAGCTTTTAGGTGATACAGAGCGGTTTGGGGCCTGCTTTGCATGTCAGCGATATTTATCGCTAATGACATGCAAAGCGGGCATACCCACTAACATCACTATCGCCTATTATCAACGCAGGCGTAGCGATTTAATATATTCGTGCTAAGCGCGAATATCGCCAAATCATAACGCCTGCTCAGACCACTTCTTAGCTTGTATATCCAATGGGAGGTGGATATTCAGGTTAAGTCCCTATTAGCGATAATGCCTGAATATCGTTGAATTTTCAGCATATTCACGCATTTCGCCGCTATCGCCGGATATTTTATCGCTTTGGAGATAAACGTTGCTAATAGCACGTTACCTCTGCGATAAAATCCGGCGATGCGCGGCGATACATAGAAATTCGCTAAGCCTATTTAGAGATAAATATCGCTAGTTGTTGATAATATGCCCCATAGTTCTTAGGAGCCCGTTGTCAGTGCTGCCGAATGGCAGGCTTTACCTGTACCCAAAGTGCCAAGTCTTGATTCCACCTCCCTACATTTCAAGTCTAGCAAATTCACTGTTGCAGAATCCTTTTTAACCCTCTTTCATAATTGTGTTACATTTGCAATTGTTCGCTCTGAAACAAATTAAGCTCTGGAAGGGATTAACTTTTATTTGTGAACTTATTAGGCCTGAAGGATAAGACAACGGACTTATCCTAAATAAGACAGGTAACTCAATGGATTTAATAAACGGGGCACCAGAATAGAGAAGGGCTATGGCTAAAATCAGGCCAATTAATTCTGAAAACTTTATATTGGAGTGTGTGAACACAAACAGATGTTGGGTTAGAAGTAATTTCCTGTTAAGAAATTAGATGTAGAACAATGTCTGAAGGGGAGTCCATTAAATACTCCAGTACCTGAAGGATTTCCACAGTGCCTTGCGGCAATAAAAAGGCCAACAATATGTGTCCAACAAAATAGTGCATGCCTTGCAGAAGGGCCTCTATACATCCAATACGATACAGGCTATGTATTGAGGAAACACTGCACGTGTAACAAACGTAATAGTCCTTCTTAGTAGATGTGCAGTGCTAACTCAAAGACATCCACTGGCGGTGCAAGGATCTGTGTTGCCCCATTCGAAAGAATAAATTGATCCCCTACAACTACCTTGATCAGGGCAGGATTTTAAAGCATCTATTTAATGGTTTTATAATTAGGCAGGATTTTATGCATTTGCCATTATGACCATAATTGTTTTTAACCCCTTAAGCGCTGCCGTCGGCCAACGGCACTGCTACTTCCCCAGTGCTGCGCACGACCATTGGCCGACGGGCCAGCGCTCGTTATTCTAACGTTCAGCACTGGGTGCTGAACGTTCGACGCAGCTAAGGTGCTAATAGCGCTATTTTATTGATTGAACTACATTTTCAAATTGCAAGGCAGCCAAATATATAATCAGAAAGTCAGATTTTATCATAACTTGTTGTTAGAAAGTGCTTAATTCCAACCTTCTTCCGTTTCAAAGTGCTGTAAATAACATGTTTTAGTATTTGTCAATTTGATCATACTAAATGTATTTACTTGGGAAGGATGGAAGTCTGCATCGGCTTTGTGGATATTCAAACTCGTGAACTTGCACTTCATCAGCTTTCTCTGCTGCTCTGTTTAAATTTCTGATCCATGTCGAGGCAGTCAGCTACATCCACACACCCAGCAAATCTCTTACTGCTAAGCACTTTAAACACACAAACACACATAGTGAAGCAGCCATACAAACTTCCACCTCCAAACAGTGAAACATACTGTTAGGATCTGTGTCTGGCAGAGATTGAGCAAACAACGCAGTTGCACACACACTACTACACATGCAGTAACAGAACTAGAAACATATTACCAGACACGTCCGACGCAAAGTCAATGTTGGCAATTACCAAACTATGCAAATTAAGATTTACACAACTTTGCTCAGGATGTTTTCCCAAAAGTTATACATAGGGCTGCCTTGCCCTACCTTGCATCCCAGAGATGTTACATGGGTGGAGCATGGGTGTTCATGTGCATCCAACCATGTTTTTGAATGAAGCCCATATTTACTGAAGTTAGTAATCAATGGTTTGCGGCAAAATGGTTTGCTTACCAGATGTGGGCATAACGAGCAGAAATATATGCACTTCTCCTTGTTACTTCCTCTTTGTATGTGTGCTGTATTCTGCATAGTCTATGGGAGAGGTAGTATTGCTACAGTGAAAAAAGACTCTGAGAGTTTTTCAATATCACGACATATAAAACTTAGGTGCACGTGTCCTACTTTTTAAATACCATGTAACCGGCATTATGAGCCTCCAGGGCCTACCTTGGATGTGACCTTTAATTATTAAAAAGGAAGTTTTGGGCCTGGCAAAATGTTTCTTTTGTCAGTCGAAATGGCTAGCCATTCCACCTCTTCAGTTTTGTCTCTAATGTCATTTGATTTTAGTTTTTTTAACTCCTGCATGATGACTTCTCCTACCAAAATGGGTACACTCCCAACCTTTCATGCTCTGAGTTATAACTCTTCCGTTGGACCTAGCCATATCTTTGGAGGCATCCTAGTCTCAGGGAACTCCTCCTCATACCTGGTTTTAGGCACCCTAACTTCTCTTATATTTGGTATTTCTCTCAATTTAACCAGTGACTCTGCGGTTGAATCAAGGTAAACCCCTATTTCTTTTTGGTGGAACCAGCTAATGATGGAACCCCCTCATATTAACATGAAAACCTTCCCTGATAATTTAGATCCTTGTACTGAATTACGCGAATAAACTATCCTAATAATTTGATTTGATTGGAAGACCACCATATCCTTGGTTCATATGTCGGTGTTAAACAATTTCCCTTTACCTCTCCTTTCTTTCTCAAATACTTTCTTTGGGATCAATGTTATATTTTTACCCTGAATCAATAAACATTTTCACACCACCCTTCTCAATGTGCATGTCTTCCCGAGGCCCAGTCTTATGCTTTCCCAATACTTGCCACTTCCTCATTATCACCACCTCCTCCGAGACCTCCCTGACCTTGTTTTTTCCTTTTTCTAGTTCTTGACTTCTTGTAGTGTCCTTTCATCCACATATCCTATATGTCACTTTCCATCATTTTACTATTCAGCATGCATACTGGCATTCCACAGCTGAAACACTTTCATTGAAACTTCGCACCATCCTTTCCATTACATATTGTCTCAGATATTTGTACTTTTTTTTCCATACCCATTGTCTCTTTTCAATTCTTGCACACATGCCATCCTGCAATTGCATTTCTTAGATATCAGCAGCACTGTCTTTAGTGAGAGATCACCCTTTCTCCATAACGTGTCCCTTGCCTTTTCGTAATGCATACCAACATGAATAGATCCTTGATGTGTTCTTCTACAGTGTTACCACATCTGTCTTTTGTTGCAAGTTTGCTCAAATTATCACATATCCCCACTCTTTTGAACTCTCTTCCCAAAGTGATTGCATGACAGCGCCATTTTCACCTTGGGAAGCCAGTGCAAACCCAGTTTCTTAATGCAGATCTCTATTCATTTAGACATGCGGCATCTTGTGCTGGCAACTCCAGGAGATGCTCAAATCCCCCTGTTCCTCCAATCCTAGAAAAAGCATTAAGAGTAAGGTTTTTCTCTCGCACACACAGATGTCTCACACACTCTTGCATAGTGACTGAACATCTTCTTCCCTTTTCCCTTCCTAAGCCTGTTTCTCCAGGTGGGGTATTAACCTTCTGCATGTTTAGGTAATTACATAGCACCGCAATGCATAGAATGCAATATTAGTAGGATGTGTCTGTTCGCACATTTACACCGTTACTATTTAATGTTAATGTTTGCACCCACTGAATTCTGTCAGGATGATCTGCTTGCTCACATCAACTATCTGCACATCTTCCATTGACTTTTGTTGGTTGGTGAAGCTTAATTCAGTGTCCTCACATTAGGTTTTGAACAGCCCCATTTTTCCTTGTCGTGGCAATATCAAACTTTTCATGATGATACAGCTTGAACCAACATGTCTGGTTACTGCATTCTCTCTGTAGGTGTGGGGCACAGGTCTTCAGTCTCTGGGGCGCGTCCCTCTGAGGCCTATGTTCCATTCCCGGGGGGAGGCACACATAATTTGCCAATGACTTGTAAATGAATGATGGCCTGAAAGGCCATATTTCCAGGCTTTTAGGAAGTTGAAGTAAATTAAAAGTGTCAAACAGTAATCATGAGTGCCTTGGAGTAACAGTAAGAGAGAGGGGTGGTGGAGTCAAAGATGTGGCTAAAAAGAACAAACTATTCTGTAACGAAACTGAATATAAAAGAAGCACGCACACACCTTAAGTAAAAATATATGTAAGTTAAATTAATTGGTCGAACGTGTACTCTTTTATATAATCAAGTCTGATTAGTAATGAGATCAGTGCAGATGTCTGTGTGCGGCCAGAGGGTCACAGAAGTGAATCCTGGTATGCTCAGTAGGGAATAGTGACTTGTTTTTTTATAGTGCTACAAGGTCCCATCCTGAGACTAAAAGAACTGTGCATATGTAAACTTTTTTTCTAAGATTTGATTTATAAAGCATGCAGTTACCTAAAGGTGTCCTAGTGCTCAAGTGG
Organism: Lissotriton vulgaris; assembly: GCF_964263255.1. NCBI lineage: Eukaryota > Metazoa > Chordata > Amphibia > Caudata > Salamandridae > Lissotriton > Lissotriton vulgaris. Next base: position 69,227 of record NW_028253822.1, read on the forward strand.
GAATCAAATATGGAAATATAGAGGTGAATAGTGATGTGACTGAAGGAGAGTTAGGATTGAAACAGAAGGGCTTTTCAGGGACTTATGGAATCTTAAAAGATTGGGTTTAGTTCGGACTGCAAAAGGCATGTTGTTCCTAGCTTGTGCAGTGATAAAATAATATACATTTATATATTTTAGTAATAAGTATTCAGAATATACATATAAGCATTTGTCCATTAAAAGGACACACTCTAGAACTCAACTGACAACATCCTTACATTAACTCTCAAAAGGAATAAATATGTGTCAGGGTGGAGCTTCAAGGGACTCCATCAATTGCAGAATATACCAGCTTCCAAGCAGTCTGTATGCTTGGTGCTTAACCAACTGCACAGGGTCGAGCAATATGAGGGTCCAACTAATCTGAGGCCCACCGGAAATATGTAGCAGATCAATGGGTAGGATTGACTATAATTATGCAACAAGTCTCCACACCCTCCACGCAAACTGCCGTTTGCATGGAGGCTGTGGTAGACAGCACCTGGCCACTGGTCACTTCTGGAGGAGGAGAGGGGCGGAGCAGTTTTTGCTGCTCTTTCCCCCATATCTGTCAGATGTACAAGTAGACGTGGCAGCGGGCACACTGCTGGTGTGCCCGCTGAAGGTGTGCCTAAGGCAAGCCCATCTGCGCCCATCCGCGCCCGTCTACGCCCGTGCGTGCCCAACCGGGACCAGGGGCCAGGTCCCCTACCCCTCCTGAACCAGACAACAGGGGTTACTATCATTACTCTAGCAACAGACTCCTCACACTATCAAAGTACATTCTAGGAAACAAATCACCATGTATGAAAGCCTTACCTGGGAACATGGAGGACCCTTTTCCTGACTCAACTGCAAATGGTGCAGCCAAGTACAATCAGGTTGGGCATGAGAGAGCGCAATTTGAACGAAAGGTATATAGTAGCCATATTTAGACTTATATGTTATAAACGTAGGAATGAAACGCACATCGTAATGTAAAGTTGGCAACTATAGCATAAGGGCCAACGAATGTGATAACATGGGATAGGAAATGTAAATGTATTCACACGTTAAAATGCATTAAGTTTAGAAACCCCGTATACATGAAGGGCAATTGTATAGAAATGTGTATAAATGCTTATGAAATATAGAGCGTGCACAGTAGAATTCGTGTACGTGTGTAACTTAAAATGTGTAACTTTACATTGAGAGAAGCGGCGAGGAAAAAACGTGGAAAGACGTAAACGTGGATAAATGTATAAGAGAACTTACATAAAGATGTAACCAAGGAAAATGCATAAGTTATGTTCTATGTAGTCGTATTCTATATAAGTATATGTCTAATGTAGAATGTGTTTAAGTATAACTAGGGCTTTTTGTTAAAGTACGAATATATGAATGTAGGCCAAGGGTTATACCGTCAAGAGAGTTTCTATAGGAATGTTGGAAGAGCTTGGGTCATTTGTGTTTCTAACCTGACTGACCAAGAGTTCGAAGGAGCATAATCACATGAATGTAATTTAGTGGTCTTGTGAAGGTCGTAAATAGTTGATGTGAACGTGAGAGCCGAGAAGTCTAGCACTTGTTAGATTTAAGGTGACAATGCCGGACGGAACTTGTTGTTCGAACGTGAGGAGAGGCATATGTTGAAGTGGACTATGTTTTGACAAGACTATTCACATGATCTAGAAGGTTAAGAAGTGTACAGATAAGTTAAGGCCTTGTCCAAGTTCCTATGACACTTGAGCCGAAAGAGTCAATAAATGTCGACGATGAAATGATGAAGATGACATCCAAAGGAGAAGGGTCAACTTAACGGACGACGCGAAGAGTGGACCAATGGAAGAAGCAGGAAGTTGACATCATCGGGGGAAGTCCGTGGTGGGCGTCAAGGGGCGTTCCACCCACACTGTGAATGTGTATTTTAGGGACAGCACCCCGGGGAGGAGAGAGCAATCAGGGAAGAGCAATGTGAGGAGGTAGCAATTGGGAGATTAGGAACAGCGAGACGAATTGCTCAGAGCAAGGGCGAGGGTAGATGCCTTGAGCAGATGCGCTAAGACATCAGAGCGCAAGGGAGCAGTAGGCCGAGGACCCTTAGAGAGCAGATGGGTAGGCAGATAGGGTACTGCTTCTGAAACTTAAGATTTCCTTTAGAGGCTAGAGAGAGTTTGAACTTCTTAGGGAGTCAAACTGCTGACACCTTTTTAGGGAAGAAACTTGCAAAGTAGGATTGTCACATAGCCTAGAGTAGGGACAGTTTTAACTTGATTATTGTTTTGTCTTACTGCAGATGACGCAGAAGGAACCATTTCACACCGAAGCTTAAAGCCACTGATATTTTAATTGATTTTGTATTGCATACTTTGAGATTTTATCCTGAGTGGATTGTATCGTATTCAAATTAATCTTTATATAAACTTTTGAAACTTCACAAGTTGTAAGTGGTTCTTAAGAGTGGCGTCAGTTAATGGGGTTTGTCTAACCAATGCGGGGGTGGTCCTTTCCTCAATGACAGATATGAGCGGTCCAAAACAGATGAATGGGATTCTTTATTAAATTTATCATAATCATAAATTGATATCAAAATCCCGTTCCCCGCAGTTGGTAGCAGAGTAGGATGGTTATCTTCTTGAGGAAGACGACCTAGGCCAGGTTAGTTTACCCCAAGGTCCCTAGTCATCGTCGACCAGAAGAAGAATTGCAGCCGAAGACGGTGCTGACGGTGCGTCGAGAGAAAAGCAGCAGAATCGGTCGAGAGTGAGTATAAGGGTCATGCGTTGTAAGATTGCGGTGTTTTATGTTGTTCCTGTGTTGTAATGTCAAGCGGAGTTGAATGCCTGTAGTGTGAGTGAGGGAAAGTTGTGAGCGCGCGCAACTGGATGAAATCTTATGTCCAGAGGACTTAAGTGGTTCGGGTGTATCGAACACCTAGAGTAATTTGTCTACCACTGAAAGGGGGTCATGAGGTACCATTGATTTCCCGACAGACCGATGATAGGGGGAGCGTATGTGTGAGTGAATGAGTAGCGGACGCTGGTCGTACGTCTACTGTGCGTAAGTAACCTATCAGTTGAGGCAAGTGTCCGACCGTAAGAGGAAAGACGCTGTGCCAGTTGAGGTAGCAATTACAGTTAGACTGTGGCCGTACAGTCAGAGAAAAGTGATCGCTTGGACGGAAGTAGTCATTTTTCAATGTATGAATGAAAACGCATGCGAAATCGTGAGACGAGTTAAGAAACGAGGGAAGCTGCTGAAGAAGATACAAGTGACGTCAGCGTAGAACCGTGCTGGGATAGGCTGATTAGCGAGAGTCGCACAGGGACTGGTGGTTGTTATCAAGCAAAATGAAGTGTTTTAAGGGTTTAGGGAAAATCTTTAAAAAGAAAAGGAGAAATTTATATGCCGGAGAAGAAGCTCCACCAGAAGGCACACCAGCATATCATATGGCAGTAAATGTAGGCTTACATTCAATACTGTGGATTTCTGAGTGGCATAGGCTAACTGAAGGGCAAAAAGAGCTGGCGTTTCCAAGATTCGGAACGTTTAAATTAGAAGTGTTAAACCAACTGAAGGCGACGATGCTTTCAATGAGACCTCTACCGAGGCCAACACAATTTGAAGCTCTTGGTGTGTGGTTTAGAACAGCACACGAAAGGGGCGTAAAGAGGCGACAAGAAAGAGTGAGAAGATCGGTAAAGGCAGTGCAGGATGCTAAATGGGACGATGAAGCCAAGAAATGGAGGGTGCAAAAGATAGAAGCGGACAAATTGTTCACCATGATAGAGGCTACGGGAGAAAGAAAACCTCTAGAACAGGAAGATGAGGAAAGTGAGTCGGAGGAGGATCTAATAGACAGGTTGTTAACAGATAAACCACCTCCATATAGCGGTGAACTTGCGAGTCCCATATTACCGCAAGTAGACGGAACTAGGTGGGGAGAGTATAAGTCGATCCCGGTATCAGAGTGGGACGCTACTAAGACCGTAGAGATACCCCAAACTAGTCCGGAACAGAGAGTAGTGGGAAGACTTGTGGTCCAGAACGTGCCAGAGACGCAATGCGCTAGGTCATACCAGATGCCGGACGCTTTACAGGTTCCGGTCACCATAGGTCCTATTGTGTCAATCTATAACCCGGAAGGGGTCCAGCAGGATGAACAGGCACGGTGGGATAATGAAAGAGCAGAAGAGGACAATAGGAATGCCACAATGAATTCCCACAGGCAGATACGAGCACCAATAAGTCGGAGTACCCCATTTGATTCCGCAACGGGTCCCAGAGTAGAACACCGAGGTCGAAGAGGGTCAATGGATTTGAGGGGTCCTAAACCGAAAACCCATAAGGAACTAAGGGAATACCTGAGAGAATGGGACGCTGCCGAAGAAGCTCGGAATAAAAGTTTAGAAACAGGATCCGAGTGGAGAGAGCAGGATAACAGGATTCTCTCTCATTGTGGAGCTGGCGAAAGCAGCGCCGAGTGGGAGGGAAGAAGCCAAGAGAGCAGAAGAGATACCTATCCTACTGAGAACAGCAATAGGCTAATGTGCGAAGACAGAAGTGCAGGGTGTGGCGAGGTGCCTCGTGTCACCTTTAGTGAAGGGGAACATAGGACACAGGAGTACCGGAATACCTTCAGGTGCACACACCATGCCCCAGGTGAGAATGAAAGACATTGGAGTCACGGAAATATGGAGAGTCGCGAAGCGTCTCGACATACATCCGGAGATAGTGGTCAGAGTCACGAAAACATAGGAAGTCGCGAAACGTCTCGCCATTCCTCCGGTGATCGCGAAAGAGGTCACGGGAACATGGAGGGCCGTGACGGACCCTATCGTTTATTAAGTGACACCAGACAACAAGCAAGTTATAATGGGTTAGAATCGAACGGTGGATCCTATCTCACATCTGGAGAAACCGAGCTTAGAAATCGGAATGTAGGGTTGGGGGACGGAGCGTTATTCCACCATACCCCACGTGGAGATGGAAAGGCTTGGGATCTCGAAGGGTGGGAACGAAGAGAAGGAAGCAGAGCTCCTCATAACTCACCTGTGCTCAGGCATAGGGCGCATAGTGGAGGTGAGAGGGATATGAGGGAAGAACATAGAACTGAGATGCTGAAAGCTGAAATAAAAGCGAAACGGCTTGATGTGATGAGTTTGAAGGCAGATCTGGATGAATTGATTGATGGTACAGTGCAACTAGAGAGATTAAACTCATATACACCAGATGAGATACTGTTTCTATCCAAAGATATTACTCGAAGAGCGAGGTCAGTTCATGAGAACTTATCTAATTTAGCAAACAGGTACATGGTAGACCTGTCACGAACTAAGGCTTTACAGAGTAACCACAGGCTAACTTGCACAGATCAGGATTTGGATGATCGCAGAACGATCGCGCTGAAAGTACACATAAGGGAATTAATCGTAAGTATCAGAATATGGAGAGATCTAGATAGATGGGAGGAAAGATGGTCCAGAAAGGGCTCCGTTAGACGGAGTGTACTTGAGGGTTCCCAGGACACAGATTTGATGCGAATGGAAGCCTTCCCTTTGCGAGAGGTCGCGAATGGAAGCTACGTCCATGTGCCCTGGACTAGGGGGGATTTGGCGGCATTCACCAATTCCTTCCCAAAGCTTAGAGATAATCCTGTCGAGTGGTATAAGCAGGTAGAAAGATTCGTGAAGATCTCAAAGGTACTGTGGGTCGATTTGAACACACTGTTCGACATCGTAGTACCCGGAGACTTATGGACAGCGTGCAAGCTTAGTGTCGACTGGCCCACTTGTGAGCCAACGAGAGAAGCTAGGACGAATGGTCCATCTCATAGAGTCATGGAAAAGTACGAGAGGGTAATAACGTGGCTAAAAGAGAAAGTGCCGGTACAAGACATAGACTGGGTAAAGATAGATCGGACTACCCAAGAGCCGAAAGAGACAGTGCATGAGTTTTACGAGAGGTTGCTGAAAGCATTCAAGCAATACAGCGGGTTAGATGTGATGGATCCCAAGGACATAGGACAGTTTGTTTCAAAGTTTGTCTTAGGATTAAGACCAGAAATATGCCTAATGATCCAACAGCATCTGATCTGTTGGCAGAACAAACCTTTAGACGAGATTCTGAGGTATGCAAGGTATTGTAGTGACGAGATAGACTCGAAGGCAAAGAAGCTTAAAGAAAAGCTAATGTTAGTGCAAATGCAAGCTGCTGGAAAGGATAAACAGCGACAGCAGGGAACAGGGACGCAGGCAAGGAAACAGGATAATCAGAGCAGAGACGAGGAAGAAAGACCGAGACCGAGAATGGATATCGAGACGCTGAAAAAGAAGACGAGATGCCATCAGTGTAACGAGGTGGGACACTGGCGACGCGAGTGTCCTTACAACGTTGAGACAGGGGAATTAGAGCAGGAGGAGGAAGAGGTTCAGAATAACGTGGTTAAGGGAGCCACAGTCCCGAAGGGCAAGTTTGTCAAAGGGGGGACTCAGACTCCTCGAGCCCCGTTTCCTCAACCACCTCGCATCACGAACGGAGGAAAAACCTACAGACAGATGCCATTGTTTGTAGGGGGAGAGGAATGTTACTACGTTGATCCTCTTACAGGGCAGCGGGCTAGTAGGGACGAAGACTGTACTCTAGGAGCCGCCTTGGAAGTAGATCAGAGAGGACCATACGTAGAGGCTGAAATAGCGGGATGTCCTACAACCTTTTTGGTGGATACAGGGGCCACTCGATCTACGTTGAGATCTGCGGTAGTCCCGGGTCTGCCAATGTCAGGAGAAACGGTACAGGTGGTAGGAGTTGCGAACAAAAGGATGACAAATCCCTTGACCGAACCAGTGTCGGTGAGGATAGGGAATTACAGTGACGAACATCAGTTCGTGATCTGCGATTCTAGTCCTGTGTGCTTATTAGGGAGAGATTTGCTGTGCAAACTGAATTGCACGATACATTGCACACCAGAAGGAGTAGAAGTGCAGACCAATGATGAGGACGCTGATTTTAAAGTTGTAAACTCAAGGGAATGCGTGGAACTTTATCCCACCTTAACAGTGGAGGAGCTTCCACAGGACCTGAGGGAGAAAGTCTCAGCTGAGGTGTGGGATTTTACTGGGGAAGAAATAGGATTGATCAAAGGAGTGGAACCGGTAAAAATCTTGGTTAGACCCAATGCTGAGTATCCAAGAACACCCCAATACAAGTTGACACCGGAGACGATCGCAGGAATAAAGCCCGTGATCGAATCCATGATTAAGCAGGGAATACTGAAGGAGATCGTGGGAAGTCCATGTAACTCCCCGATCATGGGTTTGCAGAAACCTAGTGGAAAATACAGAATAGTACAGGATCTTCGAAAGATTAATAACATTGTTGTCTCATGTTGTCCAGTGGTACCGAATCCATCAGTGATATTGTTTCAGATACCGTTCCAAGCTGAATGGTTCACAGTGATAGATTTGTGTCAGGCTTTCTTTTCGATACCGTTAGATGAAGAGAGCCAATATCTTTTCGCTTTCAAACTGGAAGATCGCGTTTTAACATGGTGTCGTATCCCTCAGGGGTATACAGAGAGCCCATCGATCTTTAACCAGTTATTGAAACGAAATCTTGAGAGTCTAGTACTGCCCAAGAGTTCAGTTCTGGTCCAGTACATAGACGATCTCCTTGTTGCGTCAGAAACTGAGGAAGCTTGCAAAGAAGACACCATCACCTTGTTAAATCACTTGGCTGAGAACGGACACAAGGTGTCTCCAAGTAAATTGCAATATTGTAAGACTGAGGTGCAATATTTGGGCCACAGGATTGAAAAGGGAAAGCGGAAGGTGTCTCCAGACAGAATAGAGGCGATTATGAAAATGAACGCGCCTACAACACAAAGGGAAGTCAGGATGTTTCTAGGCATGGTCGGTTATTGTCGACAGTGGATAGCAAACTTTTCACTGAAGGCCAAACCGTTACTGCAACTGACGCACAAAGGAGTGAGTGATCCGGTACCATGGGACAAGGATTGTTTGATGGCGTTTTTGCAGCTGAGGGAGGACTTATGTCGCGCCCCGGCTCTAGGAATGCCGGATTATAAGAAACCTTTTTTGCTTTACTGCTGCGAGAGAGAGGGATGCGCTTTAGCGGTATTGGCACAGGTCCATGGAGATGCGCGCAGGCCAGTGGCGTATTTTTCGGCTACATTAGATCCAGTAGCCGCAGCGTTGCCCGGATGTCTGAAATCCGTAGCTGCAACGGGTGTCAGCATTGAAAGATCTGAGAGCGTAGTTATGGGTCATCCGTTAGAAGTGTATGTACCACATTCTGTAGAACTGTTAATGACAAGGACGAAGACTCAGCATCTGACGAATAGCAGGCTCACACGCTACGAGCAGGTCATATTGGCTGCCGAGAATGTGACCCTAAAGAGATGCTCTGTCTTGAATCCTGCAACCTTGATGCCACTTCCGAACGAAGTGGAAGATGAAAACTGTACAGAACATGACTGCCTCGATGTGACTGAACTATGTACCAAACCGAGACCTGATATCGTAGATGAGCCATTGACAGACCCAGACGAAATTTTCTTCGTTGATGGTTCATGCGTAAGAAACGATGTCGGTCAGCTGAGAGCAGCTTATGCAGTATGCACGATTACCAGAGTTATAGAAGCCGCTTGCCTGGAAGGAGTACACTCCGCACAGGTAGCTGAAATTGTGGCTTTGACTCGTGCTTGCTTAGCAGGCGAAAGACTTCGAGTCACTATATACACCGATAGTCAGTATGGATTTGGCGTAGTTCATGATTACGGGCAGTTGTGGTCTCAAAGAGGTTACATGACCTCCTCGGGTTCTCCGATTAGGAATGGAGAATTCGTGAAACTTCTGTTAGAGGCTTTGCAAAAACCAATGGCCATAGCTGTGGTCAAATGTGTAGCTCATACAAAGAATACGGATTTTGTATCATTAGGAAATAAATATGCCGATGAGGTAGCGCGTTACTGCGCAGAGCAGGGATATTCTCACACTGATGCAAAAGTGGGGGGAATCCAGGAAATGACTGAATTGACCATGTTATTAGATACTATAGATACATGGGACGAATTGAGAGCAGTACAGGAAAATGCACCAGATGATGAGAAAAAGGGCTGGGAAACAGCTGGGTGCGAGAAAAGTGAAATGAATTTCTGGGTGTCTGCCGACGGAAGGGCAGTATTACCAAATGAACTCATTAGTCCGATGGCAAGAAAATTGCATGGATCAGCTCACATAGGAAGAGATGCTATGGTGAGAGTATTCAGGCAAACGTGGTTTAACCCTAAATTTAGAGTAGCGGCAGAAGCAGTGTGTCAGCGATGTACGATCTGTCAGCAACTAAATGTGGGTAAGAGGACACCAGTTACCTTGAGTCACATAGGAAGGTCTGGGGGGCCTTTCAATAGGATGCAGATTGACTTCATAGAAATGCCTCCATGCAACAGACTTAGATATGTGCTAGTGATTGTTTGCATATTTTCTAGATGGGTCGAGGCTTACCCTACACGTAGGTGCGATACACTTACAGTAGCAAAATTGTTACTTAGAGAGTTGATACCGAGGTTTGGGGTGCCATCCTCTTTGGAATCGGACAGAGGAACTCATTTCAATAGCGAAGTGGTGAAGATGCTGTGTTCAGCTTTAAACATCGATCAGAAGTTACACTGCAGCTATCGACCGGAAGCTTCAGGGATCGTAGAGCAAATTAACAGTACTATCAAGTCCAGACTGGCTAAAGTTTGTTCATCGACCTCCCTGAGTTGGCCAGACGCACTTCCAGTAGTTCTCATGAGCATACGTAGCACACCTGATAGAAGAACAGGCCTCTCTCCACATGAAGTGCTAATGGGGAGAGCTATGAGGTTACCATCGATTCCGACTGCAGCGCTAGTGAACATCACAGACGATTTGATTTTGGACTACTGTAAGGGACTATCTGATGCCGTAAATTCTGTGTCCCTCCAGGTCCAGGCTGCAGAGGTTCCATCAATACAAGACTTGTGCCATGACCTGAGTCCAGGGGACTGGGTCCTGGTGAAGAAACACGTCAGGAAGAACTGCTTAGACGTGCGTTGGCGAGGACCGTTTCAAGTCATACTTGTAACGAATACTGCAGTGAAGTGTGGAGGGCTGCCAAACTGGATACATGCCTCACACACCCGAAGAGTGCCAACACCTCCAGAAGACACAGCTCCTCTCTCGGATGAGAATCCGGCGGGAAGCGGAGAAGCCATAGAGGGGGAAAGCCAAGCTGTGGAGGTGAGCGAAGAAACTGAAACTGTGTTGGAACAGGGCGACGAAGGTCGGGACACTAGCGGGACCGAAGTCGTCTCAGGAGAAGACAGTAACTGGGAGACCGAATCAGAAACTGAACAAGTTGAGAGTGACCAGGAGACGGGTCCTGTAACAAAGAGCGGGAAGAGAGAAAACAAAGAAGCTAGTTGGCCGGAGAGAAGGAAAAGGCCAACTTCGGAAAGGAAAAAGGAAAGAACTCTTGCCCCGATCGCTGAAGAATCGGATCAGGAGGAAGAGACGACAGATTCAGGAACTGAGAGTCCACGAAGATCAAGAAGGGTACGTGTGCCCTGTAGAAGATACGCCACCCCAGAGTGGACTTATCTAGCAGATGTATTGGGGACAGAAATCTGGGAGAGTGAAGAGTGTGAAGGTAACCACTCTCGATCCAGTCGTGACAGTGGAGATATGGATGTTGGCGCCTGGGCTTGAGACTGAGGGGTTACTGACTTTCACACTTCCCCGACCCCCACGTTTGAGTAAAATTCAAGATTTGGTGTTAAAAAGACTACAATTTCCAACAGTTGGTCAGCAAATGACCGAAGAAGAAGAAAAAGTTATTCGTTTTGAACTGTTAATTATTGTTGTGAAAGCTGCAGGTCCGACAATAATTGTTGATGCATAAAAGACTTTTGTACGTATGTTGTAAAGAAGAAGATAACCTAGCGCCGAGTGGAAAGAAGAATAAAATTAGGGATTACATTTAGAGGACGGAGAAGGGCTAGGGTTGTCTGCTGCTAAGAAGAGAAAAGACATTGTGGTGAAAAAGATACCTGTTGATAACAAGCACTTTAAAGACTGTGAAAGCAAACAAGTAACCAAAGACTGGAAAGAGAACTTTCGCTGGAGAACGAGGGACGCTGTTTTGATAACATGGAGAACGGCAACCTAAACAGAAAAGCTAGATGTATAGTAGGTACACTTATAGCAATAGTGATATTTCTCATAATCATAGTAGTAACGATATCTTACATGACAGGCCATGAAAACGATAAAAGAATAGCGAATGTAAAAATTGTAACGACTTTGAAACCTGCTCTTGTGGGAAAGAAGGAGGAGAGCAATGTTATACGTGAAAAGGCGTTACTTGCAGATGAAGCTCGTAGATTACACATATACGAGTCACAGGGAAACTTTAGGTCAAATGCATATGCCAAGTTATTGTATGAATATATCGATGCCATGGAGGCCAAAGATTGCTACGTTTGTATGCAATTGCCGGCTTCTGTAGACGAAGGCATTAGGTATCACCATCTCCCATTGACTTATGGGATCACATGTAGTTTACTGCTTAGTATATTTTATGGTAGAGAAGGATTTGAGTACTACTTTTCAAATTATGATTCGGTACTGCCTGAGGTTCCGAATTATAAGCAAATGAATAAGTGGGACTACTACAAAAAGGAAGATAGACTGGCTAAATTCTTTCTTCCTTGGGACACGTTAGATACATCATATGCACGTAGAAATAATCTGACTTGCAAAGTATCAGAAGTAGAGAAAAGGTTTATAGCACAAGTAGATGATCGATGCAGACGGCAGAAGATTCTAAAAATGTCAGGACAATGGAAAATAGACTGGACGGAAGAAGAGAAGGCACATAAAAAGAAGGGTAGTAATGGTCCAATAGCATTGGATAGAACGCAGAAAGGAAAGTTATGTTTAACTCGAAGCAAAACGTATTATGAGAGTGAATTTGTAGGTGAAGTTAGTTGTGAGCACTCTTTTAGGTTAGAGTACTACACAAAGGATTTTATGAAAGGGATGCAAGCTATTCCGAATGTGTATTTTGTATGTGGGAGAAATGCCTATGTAAAACTTCCAGATAATTGGTATGGTTCGTGTTACTTGGCAATTGTCTTCCCCAAAATATATCATGCAAAGGATTTGGCGGTCATAGAAGGAAAGGATTCGAGGAGAACGAAAAGAGAAGTAGGAGATGCAGAAGTAGTAGGAGATGTATTTGGAGCGATGTTTCCATTGTTAGGTTTGATTCTTAACGATGTTAAGATTAGAAGGTTAGCGACAGTCGTGGATAGATTGTCTGCCAGCACTGCAAGATCTTTAATGTTAGTAGAAGGTGAAATGCAGTCGATTAGAGCAATGGTATTACAAAACAGACTTGCTTTAGATGTAATATTAGCAAAGGAAGGCGGAGTTTGTAAGGCTTTGAAAGTTCAGGAATGTTGTACTTATATTCCTGATAATTCAAAACCACTTGAGAAAGTCATACAGAACATTACACAGATTCATCAAGAAATTGAAGATTTATCAAAAATAAATGTTTGGGAAAAAGTAGGAAATGGAGTAGGCAAGGTTGGAAGTTGGTTTGCTAATATAAGCAAGGGTATAGTCTGGTACATTTTAAAGCCTGTATTAATAGTAGTAATTTGTATAATTATATTATTAGGATTAGTAAAATTGTATAAATGGTATAGGTCGAACAAGTTACAAAGATCGATGAGAGACCAAGAAAGGAGACTAGCTGTTTTACAAGATCAACAGTATAAAAGTCTGAGAACGCTTGAATCGATAAAAAGAGGAACAGATGTAACTAGTTCAGTATAAACTATGTATTCAAATTGCTTTTAGTGATGACTCCTAAAAGTCATCAAAGGGGGGAACTGAGAGAGCGCAATTTGAACGAAAGGTATATAGTAGCCATATTTAGACTTATATGTTATAAACGTAGGAATGAAACGCACATCGTAATGTAAAGTTGGCAACTATAGCATAAGGGCCAACGAATGTGATAACATGGGATAGGAAATGTAAATGTATTCACACGTTAAAATGCATTAAGTTTAGAAACCCCGTATACATGAAGGGCAATTGTATAGAAATGTGTATAAATGCTTATGAAATATAGAGCGTGCACAGTAGAATTCGTGTACGTGTGTAACTTAAAATGTGTAACTTTACATTGAGAGAAGCGGCGAGGAAAAAACGTGGAAAGACGTAAACGTGGATAAATGTATAAGAGAACTTACATAAAGATGTAACCAAGGAAAATGCATAAGTTATGTTCTATGTAGTCGTATTCTATATAAGTATATGTCTAATGTAGAATGTGTTTAAGTATAACTAGGGCTTTTTGTTAAAGTACGAATATATGAATGTAGGCCAAGGGTTATACCGTCAAGAGAGTTTCTATAGGAATGTTGGAAGAGCTTGGGTCATTTGTGTTTCTAACCTGACTGACCAAGAGTTCGAAGGAGCATAATCACATGAATGTAATTTAGTGGTCTTGTGAAGGTCGTAAATAGTTGATGTGAACGTGAGAGCCGAGAAGTCTAGCACTTGTTAGATTTAAGGTGACAATGCCGGACGGAACTTGTTGTTCGAACGTGAGGAGAGGCATATGTTGAAGTGGACTATGTTTTGACAAGACTATTCACATGATCTAGAAGGTTAAGAAGTGTACAGATAAGTTAAGGCCTTGTCCAAGTTCCTATGACACTTGAGCCGAAAGAGTCAATAAATGTCGACGATGAAATGATGAAGATGACATCCAAAGGAGAAGGGTCAACTTAACGGACGACGCGAAGAGTGGACCAATGGAAGAAGCAGGAAGTTGACATCATCGGGGGAAGTCCGTGGTGGGCGTCAAGGGGCGTTCCACCCACACTGTGAATGTGTATTTTAGGGACAGCACCCCGGGGAGGAGAGAGCAATCAGGGAAGAGCAATGTGAGGAGGTAGCAATTGGGAGATTAGGAACAGCGAGACGAATTGCTCAGAGCAAGGGCGAGGGTAGATGCCTTGAGCAGATGCGCTAAGACATCAGAGCGCAAGGGAGCAGTAGGCCGAGGACCCTTAGAGAGCAGATGGGTAGGCAGATAGGGTACTGCTTCTGAAACTTAAGATTTCCTTTAGAGGCTAGAGAGAGTTTGAACTTCTTAGGGAGTCAAACTGCTGACACCTTTTTAGGGAAGAAACTTGCAAAGTAGGATTGTCACATAGCCTAGAGTAGGGACAGTTTTAACTTGATTATTGTTTTGTCTTACTGCAGATGACGCAGAAGGAACCATTTCACACCGAAGCTTAAAGCCACTGATATTTTAATTGATTTTGTATTGCATACTTTGAGATTTTATCCTGAGTGGATTGTATCGTATTCAAATTAATCTTTATATAAACTTTTGAAACTTCACAAGTTGTAAGTGGTTCTTAAGAGTGGCGTCAGTTAATGGGGTTTGTCTAACCAATGCGGGGGTGGTCCTTTCCTCAATGACAGATATGAGCGGTCCAAAACAGATGAATGGGATTCTTTATTAAATTTATCATAATCATAAATTGATATCAAAATCCCGTTCCCCGCAGTCACACAGACAAACCCACGATCAGCCCAAACTGAACTGCATATACTTTAATGCTAGATCGGTACCCAAGCATTCCCTTGAGATTTGGGACACTATAATGGAGATGAATCCTGATGTAGTATTCATCACTGAAACCTGGCTGGACGATAGTAACTCCCCTGATATCCCCAATGCTTTAAACACACAAAAAAAGTAGTACTCTTGAAGTTGGATCACTGTAATCTATTGAGTTCCCAGGGAGAGTTCCCAAGTGTCTTAAACTGGCCTCACACACAGCAAGCTGTGTCATGCTTCATCATAGGGCTGCTAACACACCTCCGCGCACGCCAACGCTGGAGGTGGAGCAACAGGGAGGGGAAAACATTACAACACATAAAGAAAATACAAAACACAAGATCAAAATGTGAATAAAGATGCAGAACTAGTGATACAAAACTGGATCAAAGGATGTCCTCAATCCAACTTTAATTATGGACTCCCTAGCCCAGAGTAAAAAGAAAAAGGTCAAGAATTTGGTTGAAGGTATGATGGACTATAATGAATCACCTACCCCTCCTCTCTACAAGCAAATGTCAACATGTTTCAGCAGAATAAAATATTCAATCAATCATTACCCCAGCTTCTTCAGGACTTCACAAGGAAGAAAAGATCCCATGGGTACTACCCCTAGCTCCTTGGTCCAGAACCTAGGAGCAGGGAATAGGCACCCCTTCTCAAGGAATACTCCCTACAAATGTGTTGGGGCGGTTTCCATGGGGAACATGCAAAAAGACCCATAATAACAAGTGTCAGGTGATATAGTATTTGCTATTGTGATAATAGTGACAACACATATACCAAACATCCTGGATAGTGCACCCCAGTGGGCATTACCGCAACATTATAGAACATAACCATTAGTGTTGGCCCCATAGTGTAAGTGGAAATACTAAAAACGTCCTACTAGGTGCCATTGCACCATATAACACAATATCAGGTCACTGTACCCTCTAATGAGTTTAACCCCTCCCATGCTGATGATGAGCTCAGCTTGTCATTAGCCACGGTGCTCGTGTGCTGAGCGTTCGAAGGAATGGGCGTGGCCGTGACGAGCTCAGCTCGTCATCAGCACCGGGGTGCTGTGCGCGCCCCCCCAGCACAGCGGGGGAATAACCCACGTAGTGAAGGGGTTAAAAGATCCACCCATCACTGCTCAGGAGAGAATGTAAACACACCCATGCACTCGATTGATCTTACCGAGTTTATTGATGTTCAACACTCGAAATGGCGGGGGAGTGAGAACAACTCCCTGTAGACAAACTCTGTAAGACATGTTATTGCAGATAAAAGTAGATTGAAACATACATAAGACATCAGCTCATTGGGTGATATTGAGACTAGTCATGTGGTAATACTTTTCGTAAGCATCAAAATGTTGGAGTAAAACACAAAACCAACATTGTTGAAATGAGTATAGAAATGATCAGTATCAATCTTGCATTAATACCAGCTCCTAGAAAAAGCACATTGTGAACAGTTTGAGCAAGTCCATAGGGACTGAGAGAATGTCGTCACTGTCCGCCCCATAAAGAATGCATTTACTTCGTCAAGGTGAGTTGTTTGCCTCCAAGCCGTCCCTCGCATCGATGTGTAGGTCACCGGCCTTACGGGTCTTAGCAAGTTTCAAACCGTCTCTCCCCGAGCCATGCAAGCATGTCAGATGCATGCGTTGGCAGACGTTGCGAGGCCGCGGAGACGGACTAGACGGGCAATTCTCAACCCCCATACTGGTGGGGGAGTGTATGGAACTCTATCTGCATGTATGGGCAGGAGGGAAATATCCCTCAGACGGCTCTAGATGTAAGGACTCCCGATACCTTGTCATAGCGGCTGTAGTGTATGTAGCATTGCAGATGTGAATAGAGTAGCGGGTTATAGACCACTCTTATGTTAGGAGAAACCTCATCATTTCTGCTAGTATTGAGTAATGCATAAAATATGTAAGATGGATGAAAAGAGATCAATATTAAACATAACGTCCATAAAAAGTAGAGAACACTCGTTCATGATGTTAGAGTAAATGTTCAATATCAATAATGGCAATCAGAATGAGCAATGCCTCCACAAGCGGGGCGCCCTTAGATAAATGGGGTAAAAGAAAAATCGGTAAAGGCACTTAAAAAGACCCAAAAAGAAGACAACCAACTTCAGTGTGTGAAAATCCAGGGTATTTGGCTGAAAAAAAGGGGGGGTAATGTACAAGGGGCCAAAGTTTAATAAAACTGCCCAGTAGTGTAAAGCACATAGAGGTTACCTCATCACCCCAAACTGAAAGCTCACTCAGGGATTGTGTAGAGTCGACCAGGGAATCTCGTCATTGAGCCCCTCAACATGACTCCGGACTCTGTAGATCCACTTTTGTTCTCTTAGGAAGAGGGTGTTTTCTGTATTACGTGTGGTATTGATATTCGGCCTGTCCAGAATCATCCATTGGAAAACATCGGCCAGGTGCCCTCTCTCCTTAAACAGACTGGTCAGTCGACTCACTGTCCTCTGGCACCTAAATGTTGACCTATGTTCCATAATTCTTATCTCCACCTTTTTTTGTAATGCATATGTAGACAAGGTTACATGGACATTTCAGCATGTAGACGACATTTGAGGTGTTACAATTAGTGTGCTGTCGTTGCTCCCAAGGATACTTCAGTCCTACATCCACGATTTTGGTATTTGTTGTTAGATGACTCACGTCACAACCACCGCATCTAAAATGTCCTGAGACGAGGGGAAGGAGTGTCCGTGTGTTCTCGATTGTTGAAGAAGGGCTGTGTCTGGTGGGGAACACCCTCGATCTAGTATGTACTAGCTGGTCCCTAACTTTTGACTCTGTTTGAATAAAAAGAGTGGTTTTTCCAAAGCAAGGCCATTTGAGTTAAGGATTTTCCAATTTTTCAGGATAATCCTTTAGATGTTATTTGAAGCTGTGTTAAATGTTGTGACACAGATGGACTTGTCAGTGGGGCATTTTTCCCTAGTCTCCAGGGGTGCTTCTCTGTTGCAACTGCTAGCCCTCTTGTAGGCCCGCTCCAACGTTTGGCTTGGGTATTTTCTCTCCGTAAGTTTCCTTGATAGAGCAATCGCTTCTGTCTTGAAATCTTTTGCATCAGAACAGTTCCTGCGAATCTGCAGGAATTGACCCACCGGTAAATTCTCCCTTAAGGACTTTGGTGGAAACTCCCAAATAAGAGTAATCCATTTCTGTCTGTAGGTTTGTGAAACATCTTGGCCTGTAGGACTCCTCCATGTGGGTAAAAAACTAGATCCAGGAAAGGTAGTTCCTCCTTTAAAATGGTTGAGGTGAAGTGGAGGAAGGGATTCTGGGTGCTCAACAATTCAAGGAAAGCCTGAATGGAATTGTCATCTCCTTCCCAGATAAGGAGGATATCATCTATGTAGCGCCTCCATAGCTTTATATTGGTATAACAAGGGCCCCAGGTACATATATGTGTTGGTCCTCGAATGCTGCTACATAGAACCCTGCCAGGCTCAGGCTGGGGGCAAAAACACTCCCCATTGATGTCCCATGTGTTTAGAAATAGAATGTCCCCTGGTACTTAAAGAAGTTCCTCGTTAGAGCTATCACAGCTAAATGGAGGAGGAAAGGTCTCGGTGTCTGGTAATCCCAGTCCAATGTGAACAGGATTTCCTCCACTACCCGTAGAGTCTCCATTCGAGGGATATTCGTGTAGAGAGACTCTACGTCCAAGCTGACTAAGATATTTCTCTCTGAATCAAATTGTTGTTCCTGGAGTACATTCAACACATCCCTTGTGTCTTTTAGGTAGGCCGTCCTGCTTTGTAACAAAGGTTTTAGGAAATAATCACAAAACTGTGACAAAGGTTCTAGTAAAGTCCTTATCCCTGACACTATAGGTCTTTCTGAAGGAGGCCGAGTTGGCTTATGCATCTTGGGGAGCATATAAAATAAGGTGTAACTGGTTCTCCTTGACACAAGAAACTGCCTTATTTTGTGGTAATCCATTCGTTGTTTACTTCCTCTTCCACCACCGATGCTATCTCCCTCCTGATTTCTTCAGTGGGATCAGTGTGGAGTATGGAATAATTCCTTCAGTCCGAGAGTAGTCGCAGACATTCCGTATCATACAAGGACTTTTTCTGTATGACAATCGCGCCACCCTTATCCACCGGTTTGATCACGATCTCAGGGTTGTTTTTCAATTCATCCAGGGCCAATTTCTCTTTTCTGGTTAAGTTCTTATAGTTTGTGTTGTCTTCTGTGGCCAAAGCCTCCACACTGCGGATCACTGTTTGTTCAAAGCCGCTACTTCAATAGGAAGGCTGCCCGTCGGTGGTACAAATTTAGATGTGTACTCAGTGTCCTCATCCTTGACATCGAGGGTGTTAGTTTGTGGTGTAAGGGAGCACATTTTGTGATAGTATTAGTTCATTATCTTGTCATTTAAGAATTTATTAACACTGTGGGTATAAATGCAATCGCATTCGTACTAGCTTAACACCCAAATGCAGCAATAAGTAACAGACAAGTGAGCAGTTAACCTTTGCCAAGGGCCATTTAATGTGCTAAAACATGTTGCGGTGATTTTGTTAACTTTTAATAAATTTGAGCTAGAAACTAATTGTTTTTGTTAAAACCTACTGATGATGCAGCACATGACAGATTCTGTGGCAAACATGGCAAATCCATAACTATACCAAGAACACCGTTGCCACAAAATCTCATAATTCTAGTGGCCTTGATTAACCCCCAATTATGGCTGTTTTACTATTCGTTCTTGCTTGTATAAGGCCCCAGTGCACATTTGCTGTGCCAGCGTTGCCTTGAGCCTCAGAGAAACAGCCCACTGGAAGGAAGCAGAGGAGACAGCTTATGTTAAGCATCAGCGAAATGGGAGTGATATGGATGGGGAAGGAGGGAGCCCATGTTTTTAACAAAAGGCAGAATACAGCCCTCTTCGCAAGGCAACAGCTATCATTAGTAAAGCACGTGCAGACTGACTGCAGTCCAGGGACCGAGGGACACCCTGTATCACATTTATGACTGCATTTCAGCCAAGAAAGGGCATGCAAGTTCATTTTCCTTGGTAAAACTACAGCAGATGGCACCTTTGCTGCAAAAAGGGAGTGGATGTGGACTAAGGAAAACAGCTGTCAACTTTGGAACTGGGGAATCGGGTTCAAGTCCCAATATTGGGCATATCACTTACTCTCTCTATTCCTAAAAAACATGACTCTGGCCTTGTGTGTATCTAGTGCCCATTAGCTGGCAGCCAATCCTTAAGACTACTCATCACAGTGATCCCTTATGCTTCTTGGACTTCCGAGTCCGACTCAAACAAGCTCTCAGTGTCTGAAACATGATGGCGTGGCACTAGGTGTGCATGGAGCTATCTCCTGAGTGGCACTGGTCGAGTCGAGCGGGTTCTTGAGCTTCCGGAGACCAGGCAGACATATGGCTGTCCAACGTAGGCCAGCTGGCTTTGCTCGTGACTTTTAAACATTTGCCTGAATTTCAGGCTTAGCAAGTTCCCACAGTCACCCCTATGTCTCGCTGTATTAAGGATGCCTTCAAAATCGATAATCGGGGGCTGCTCTCACTCGTCCTGATATCAATAGCCCACAGACCACAGGGAAAAAGAGACCGCAGCGTGGCAAGGCGAGCACTAATCAGACAAGTAGCTAAGGGGACAATGCCAAAGTACCCACAGCAAAGTAGGGGGCATGATTATCTGTCCCTAGGTCTAAGACAATAGTGTTAAGCCACAAAGCTTGGATAAAGTCTTGGGAAGTATGGATGCTGAGGCAGCTGGGCTTCTACCCAGCTGCCTCAGAGTGGAGAAGTGGAGAAGTGTGGCTCACGGTGTAGAGCAGGCAGACCCAGAAGCTGAGGTCAGACCCGGGACCAGGGTTCAATTCCCGTTGCGGCAGGGTCTTGAGCTCAAATGTCCACGGACTCGATAATTCTCGCTTCGGTGCCTGTTCTAGCCATGGGTTCTCACTCTGCAACTCTGGGCATTAGCTTGCTTAATCTCCACAACGGCCCCCCGCGGCGGGATGCCTGGCTTTCACCTTGGGGATGCCCTGTAGGGGCTATCCCACAGGGAAAAGCCAGGACGGGTTCCCAATGCAAAAGCGCCGGGACACCCCGTTAGGGGTAGCCGTGCGCTATATAAGTGTCGCGAAATTTAAAATTTAAATTTACCTGTACCATCTACTTCATCATCCTCCCAGCATGCTCAGGACCATACATGATTTATATCTCTACTCTTCTGTCAGTGGTTAATATCAGCCACGGCCGTGTAAGGTGACCCACCGGGCGGTGACGTGGGGCGGGGGAGGGGCAGGGTGGGGGTTGTAAAATGCGGAAACGGACGATTTCAGGTAAGTAACGGAGGGAAAAAAACGAATTTTGCTGGTGTGCTGCATTGCATTTGGCGAGATGCAGGAAGGGTCACCTTCCTGCACGTAAACAATCAAGGGCAATGTGCTGTTTCAATGTGTGCTGTACAATGCAGCATATATGGAAACAGCAAAAACAAGGAGAAATAAAGCATTTCTCCTCGTTTCGCCTGTTTAAGACCAGGTTTTCCCCTGATCTTAATTCTGGCGCCTCCTCCTATTTATGCCATCCTTGTTCAAGTTCAAGTTTATTTTATTTGTTTTGGTACTCTACTGAGGACCACAAATTTTGTACGGTAAAATTCAGTTACAAATACTTTTAGAATTTCATATTAATACAAAGCTAAAAAAGGTTTTAAAAATGCATAAAAGTTATAACAAACTAATTTATTGGGAGGAAATTTACATACTGTGATCAAGTCCTTTACGGTAGTGATACGGCAGTTAATGTATATAGGATACAGATGTTTTGTCCTAGCTGCCACTACTTTTGGGTTAGGGCATGTGAATAAAAGATGTTCTACATCCTGCTCCCCTCCGTAGCAGAGGTTACATAATGAAGATCCATTTAGGTGCCATCTTGATGTTGTGGTTAGCACTGGTAAAATGCCAAGTCGTAACAGGATGATTGATCTCCTAGCGCCATGCGAAAGATTAAAGTCTATGTATTGTTGCACTTGCTTGGGTCCAATTGTTTCCGCAAAGCTTTTATACAGAGTCAATTTGGCGCAGTGTGAAAAATCAAGATCATAACTGAGTCTGGGGGTAAAACATTTTAAAAAGAGTTTCAGTTGTGATGGAGTCCACGTAAGCAACAGGTTAACATTGATCTCAGCTAGTTTAAATGCAGTGGACATGTTGCTGAAGAATACTTGTTTCAAAGCTTCACAGTCGAAGGTCTCGGCTTTAAGTAGTGAACGGAGAGTTCCATCCTTTGCGTGCAGCAGGTTATATGCCCACCTGATGACATTTGCGATGGCTCTTGAATAGGAACTCTTGATTGAAAATTCGAGGCGAAGAGCTTGCACCGGAGTGGATTGTGATACCTTCAGCATTTTCCTCAGTATCTTCCCTTCTTTTTGGTCCAGGAATGACCACTGTTTTATTGGAATATATTCCAAAGCAAAAGATAAAACTGGAGGTATCTTTGTACTATATACTTTGAGAAGGGATGAAAAATGTCTGTTACCTGAAGCCGCGTATAGTCTTTGAAGGGCTCCGGCGTGCACCTCGGATTTCCTAGTCAGGTTATTAACCTGTGAATTCTTTTTTAATGTCTTAGTGAAAATCCTGCCCAAGTAGGTGTATTCCTCAGTCTCTTCTATTGTTCCAGCGCCAAGTCTCCAACAGAATTTGGTACTTCTTTTTCTTCCTGAGAAGGAAACTATTTTTGTCTTAGCGAGATTCGGGATTAAGAAGTTTTCCTGAGTGTATTTGTTCAGAGTGTCTAGAAGGCTTTGCAGACCAAAGGGCGTGAGATCTAACACTACAATATCGTCTGCGTATAAGAGGGCGTGAACGTTTTGGGCTGCGATCTTTGGAGGCAGACTTGGCACTTGTTGCAGGTGCTGAGGCAAATCACTAAGGTATAGTGAGAATAACAAGGGGGCTAGGAGACACCCCTGCTTGAGTCCATTTGCTGTTGGAATTATGTTGGTCAAGCCCTTTTCGCACCCCATTTGCACTTGACACCACGTGTGCGAATGTAGTGTAATTATAATTTGTAATAATTGTTCAGGGATTCTTAGCTTCCTCAGTTTTTTCCAGAGAGATGGTCTGTCTACTCGGTCAAATGCGGTTGAAAAATCAATGAATGCTGCGTATACCGGTTGGGATTTTCCAACGCAAGTGCTGTTAAAACACGTTATCAATTCGACGCACATTTTTACATCGTATATGCCTTTACTACATATGCCATACAATGCAAAGGCATGCTTGGTAAAGGGGAAACATCATTTACAATGGGATGTTACAACACATTGCCATTACAACACTGTTGTAACAACGCAATTACAATTACATCGCAAAGCCATTACAAAGCAAGGCATTAATATGCATATGCTTTTACCATACATGTCTTTACAACAAATTTCGTTGTAAAGGCATGAATGGTAAAGGCATATGTGTTTTACATGTAAGTATAAGGTAAGTATAGGCTTTAGGGTGGGTTTGGGTTTGGGGTGTAGGGGTATAGATTTTGGGGTGCCAAGGTTAATTTTAGGGTTCAGGGTGGACTTTGGTTTTGGGTTGTAAAGGATAATTTAAAATTGTAGGTTGGGGTAGCAAGGGTGATTTTGGAGTTCAAGGTGGGTTTGAGTTTTGGGGTGCCAGGGGTAATTTTAGGGTTCAGGGTGTGTATGGTTTTTGGGTGCCAGGGGATATTTTAGGATTCAGGGTGGGTTTAGGTTTTGGGGCGTCAGGGGTAATTTTAGGGTTCAGGGTAGGTTTCGGTGTTTGGGTGTCAAAGTTAATTTTAGGGTTCAGGGTGGATTTGGGTTTTTGGGGGATCCAGGGGTAATTTTAAGGTTCAGAGTGGATTTGGATTTTGCGGTGCAAGGGTTAATTTTAGGGTTCAGGGTGGGTTTTGGGGTGTCGGGGTAATTTTAGGGTTCAGGGTGGGTTTGGGTTTTGGGCCACCAGGGGTAATTTTAGAGTTCAGAGTGTGTTTGTGTATTGGTGTGCAAGGGTTACATTTGGTGTTCAGGGTGGGTATGGGTTTTGGGATGCCAGGGGTAATTTTAGTGTTCAGGGTGGGTTTGGGTTTTGGGGTCCCAGGGGTAATTTTAGGGTTAAAGGTAAGTTTGGGTTTTGAGGTTCAAAGGTTAATTTTGGGATTCAGGGTGGGTATGGGTTTTAGGGTGCCAAGGTTAACTTTAGGGTTCAGGGTGCATTTGGGTTATGAGGTACAAGGGTTAATTTTGGGGTTTAGGGTGGTTATGGGGTTTGGGGTACCAGGGATAATTTTAGGGTGCAGGGTAGATTTGAAAGAGGCACATGTGTTAAGCATTTCAGAGTACCAACATGAACGCCAAGTAACTGACACAACTCAAGGGAAATTCAACAGCAATTTCTAAAAATAGAGTGTATTTTTATCTTAATTAAGACACCAAAACAAAGGGAATTGCATACATATACCTGAAGTTATAGATTTTTGAGGCAATTTATAGTCAGTGCAAAATAATACAGTTTGTATTATTGGGGTCAAGTGGAGAAACAAATAGTGATAATCAGTCACTTGCAGGTCGGGTTGCATGGAAAGCTTGCAGGGTAAAGGTGATGTGGTTCCCAAGACTAAGCCACGACAGTCAGTTAAATTTTACCTGGCCCCTAAAGCCTGGGTGCAGAGTTGCGCTGGCTGTCCCTGGTGCTGAACAGGAGCTACACTAGAGCTGCTTTTGGCACTGAAGTGTTGCTGCAGGGGAAAAAGATACAAAAAACAACAACGGGTGGTTGCTGACATCGGTCAAAGGTCAGATGACTTTCCCTCTAGGTGCAGCGTTGAGTGATGGGGGGGGTTACTGCCTGGTGACCAACACACCTTAGCAGCGGTAAGGTGAGCAGAAAGTTACTTTGACGTCTGGTGGTCCTTGGGAATGCAGTAACTTCCTGTTATGTTGTGGAAGGCAGAACTACAGTTTCCACAATGCACTAGACCATCTGGATTTAGGCAATTCTTCAGAAGGCTCCATGGCCAGGGATTGTTCAGAACCAGAGCATTTTTTTACCTGCAGTTTGCAGAGGACTAGTGACACGAGTCCATGGGCGAAGGGAGGGTGCTTCCTACTTCCACAAGAGTCCCTTTGTCTGAGGTAACCGAGAGATAGCCTAGAAGGAGTCTAGATCAGGCAGTTCCAGGAGTGTTGCCACTGGTGCAGAGTATCCCTCTTTTGCTTTGTGCAAGTCTTGTTGTTGCAGACACAGGCCTCTTATTCTGTCCACTTTGATGCAGATTTTCGGGACTGAGGTTCTGGTGTCAGGGCTGTCCCTTAAATCCTATATTTAGGGGAGTTAGGGGTGTGGGAGCAAGTAGCCAATGGGCAGCTATTCCCTACAGCTAGTAATCCCTGAGATTAACCCTATATTCTGCAACTTCTAAAAATTGCAGAACCCTTCTTCCAGTGTACAGAGTGGGCTGACCCCCCTGGAGATGTGGTTAGCCTGCTGGGGGTATACACCTCCTTGACTATCTAATTTCCTGCCTGTCCAGGTGCAAATGTGCCTGGGGCAGGTGGAGGGCCCTTAACAAACCCATAACTGCAGATTAACTAAACAAGCATACCCAGAGGCTGGGGAAGGTTCCAAGACACAACATGCTTTAGAGCAGCTGCCTAGGAGAGCCTTGCCAACATCAGACAACAAGGTGCATTTCTAGGCACCCTAGGCAACTTAAAAGCAATTTAGATTAAATGTATGCCACACAAAAAAAGCCTAATATGCCCAAAAACTCAAACTAGTGGTACAATGTGACATGAGAAAGCTGGACCTTTTGGGGATTGTAAATGTGAAGTAAATGATACTACTAAAATCTGAATTAGGTGAGGGTTAGTACATGATGATATACAGTTGCAGGTCCCAAATATTTTTTTAGGAAGGCTATGGCTGGCACTGCCCACCTAAACTGATGTTCCCACCACTTGCATTTTGTCATTTTCTCCAATATGGTTCCTATGTTAGTCCAGTTGCTATGTACATTGTGATATTATTCCCCAACTACATCAGAGTTACAGAAATACCAATACAAAATGTTGGATTTTGCTATTTGTTCCAAGTAAGCATAATTTCACATTAATGCAGGATTGGATCGATCCTCAGCTGTTCCATGCCTGTTTGATTTGCTTGTACAGTCATGTTCTTCCTTTACATTCTGATAGTTGTAGCACCACATTTATGTTGGAAAACAAATCACAACTACTTCAATAATTAAAAATATAATTGCTACATTACTTGCCTACAAAGATTTGTGCGTGGGAGCTTTTATCTATTTTGGCTGAAGTTCTAAATCTAAATCTGGTCATACATTTCTGTATGTTGTAGAGGGGGGCATTTAGGAAGTATAATGTCTGCCTGGATCATACTGGTTCAAGTCAACCAATAGAAGGCACACAAGTGTCTCTACCAACTTGGGGGAGTTTTGGGGCCTGGACAAGGCCTGTGTGCTAATGGTGTGTCTCTCAGTTTGCCATGGTAGGAGTGCCGGTCATGATATATAAGTATATGCTTGCCTGCCCCAAATAGTATTGCTGCAGCGACTGCAGATGATCATTCGAGCAAAATGTTCTACTACTTGGCCACCATACAGACAGTGCAATTATGAAAAGATCCATGGACCTGTAACAAATGCAAAGCACATTACATTATTTTCCATTTCCATGGGCAAGCAGAATTGAGTTTTTACACATACTCACTTTTTTTAGACAAATCATCAAGCAGGTGGGCGATAAATATAATGTATTTTCCCTCCTGGGCATTCCCCTGCTTGAATTAAATGTGTCAATCAATTAAAATTGAATGTGTGATTGACAGAACACATATTTTACTTATATTATTATGTTCTGCGGTGTGATAATCAAGGATTGCTGGAATATATTTGTAGTATTTTATCTTGGCTCTGACTGTTCAGTGTTTTATTATTTGTTTTTGATTTCTTTTTTTTTCCTTTTTTTTTAAAGATTTTTATTTTAAGCCATGATAACAAAAAAAGAATACATAGGTATGACATTTCAACCCACCCACCCCACACCCACCACAAAGAAGAAACAGCAATGTATTGAAAAGAGATGACGGGAGCAAAAAAATAAAAGAGAAAAGAAGAGGAGAAAAAAAGGGCAAAAGAGAAGAAGCAAGAAATCTAGGTGGCACATAGCTGTCGGGTTTGAAGAAAGAAAAAAAAGAAGAAGAACGAAGAGAGAAGCAGAAGAGAAGAAAGGAAGGAAAAAGGAGAAGAAAAAAGGGCAGAAAGAAGTAAAAAGGCAGTACATCCTAGAAACAAAAAAGAGAAAAAGATTATCTTAATGCCCCGGTTGCTCCAGACATGAGGACAGTTTTTCCCACACTTCTAGGCCCTTTTTCCGACTCTTACGCCCCTTTTTGGCATAGACAGCTTTTTCCAAATGGTACGTGGCCACTAGTCTGGCCAACCCCAGAGGAAATGAAGTGGGGTCAGAATCCAGCCAAGCGGAGGCAACACAAATCCTCCAAACTGCCATGCAATAAAAACTAGTCCATCGCTTTTGATCCTGCGGGATTCACACTGGTTCCCCAGCAAGATAACTGTAGGGTTTAATGAAATGGACTGATTAGTGATTTCACTTAACAATTCCTGTATACGAAAAAGTGCTGAGGCAAGTTTCGGACAAGTTGCAAAAATGTGGATTGAGCTGGACCCGAAATCAGAGCACTGAGGGCATAATTTCCATTTGCCTACTCCAGAGCCGGTCCTAGGCCTTCTGAGGCCCCGGGCGAAAGGGAAGATGTGAGGCCCCTCTAATTGCATATTGTGTCGCAAGAAGTGACATCACAGAAAGTGACTTCGCAGGACTTTTGATCTTAGTTATTTGGCATCACTGAAGGAAACTAATGTGGATATCAGTAACATGGACAAAAAGTAGAGGGGATGGAAAACAGGTGACCTGCAAATATCCATGAGTGTAACACTTGCCGGCTCCTTGAAGATTAGTTGGACATGCCCCCAAATTCCAAAGGAACCAGAGGGTCAAGAAAACAGCAGTATAAAATTCACAGCCAAATCTGAAGGAGGAACAAAACAGGATACATTAAGTCTGAAACCAAAGTGATCCGGTCAAAACAGGGAAGTAATCACCTTCGATATGCTGTTGGCCAGTGCTTTCGCTAGCATTTTGAATTCAATCTTGAGAACGGATATTGTACATTAGGAGGAACAACGTTGTGGGGGATGCCCTGGAATATGTTTGACCACTATCTCAGCTAAGCGCAGATCCGCACCCAAGGCCCTCCAATATTACTTCTAAGAGTGGCTCTGTTTTATGTATAAAGCTTTAAAAAAAATCAGTGGGGAACTCATTAGGACCTGATGTTTTGCTGGACTGTAGCTGGCCCAGAATTTCTGTGACCTCCTCCGTAATAATCTTCTTGGAGAATCCTCTCTGTTTATCACTCACCACATTGCAATACAGCCGATCAGCACGTCTGCAGTCAGCACCTCTGCCCAAGATTGTCCCTAAAGTATGCCTCAAAAGCATCTCAGTGAAATGGCTTTGTGATACATATATTTTGGCAACATAGGTCCGAAGATCAAGCTGCTGCTTAAAGAATGTTCCCTGATTTGTGCTGATGGTTGGGCCCTAGTGTGGTTACCAGGGGACCTTGAGTCACTCCGGCTGTGGACAGTGACACATGCAGTGTATTGAAATATCACAACACAAACTGTATTTGGTTTTCAGAACATGTCTGTATTAGGTAGTCATTGAATATTCGGTCCCCTCCTTGGTGACTGCTCCTGGGCCAATGGGATCATAAGAAGGCAAACATTTATGTGACGTGAGGCAGTGATAGGTATGGGGACTAGGTACACATGACTATATGACTGCATGCAATAGGGGCATGTACATTGTGTAGATAATAGGAAATACATCCCTATATGTAACAATTATTTTATGACAGAGAGGTTCTATGTTTTCCCTTAGAGACATAGGCATCACAACTGAACCTTCACGCTTTACATCTGTCGGTGACGGATGCTGAACATGGGCTCCTTTCTTTGTCACTAATTTACAATGTCACTGCCCTCCAACCTGTGCAGACGAAAATATGCAAAGGCTACTAGTGATTGCCATAGATTGCAGAGGCCACTCCACATGACAGAGAATTCACTACCGTCTAAATCATCTCCTCAGTAAAGTTCTTCTACCTCCTCAGTGTGATGTCCAGTAGAAGGATGGCTCTCGCTGATGTCTGGCGTCACGACGTCTTGCAGTACAAGGTTAAGAGAGCAGAGGCCAGGCTCTGGCACATGTTTATATGGTTTCTTTTGTAATGTTAGGTATTCTTACGTCAGGGGCTCAACAACCTTTACATAGAGCGGCATTTGCAGCTTCCACCGCCTCTTGGCTGTTTTAGTGTGAATGAGTAACCACACACACAGAGCATTCTCATTTGGGGTTCAGTCTTGCGACCTTCCTCTAAACCGAAGTGAGCGTATTCTTATCGACAGCATCTGCGCACCCCTCCCCTTAGAGGAGGACTTCACGGTGTCGTAGTGTGTTGTGTTACTTTTCGCAGTTTGTTCGCCGTATCCTCCGCTGCCTGGTTTTGAGGCCGCGTATTTTCGCATTGTCCACTCTTCTTGCATAATGCAGGACACGCTGCCCTCCGCCACATGTCCTGTCTGCGGTTAGGAACCTCTCTGCAACCGCCGGCCCACCAGGCATCACAAACACCCTCATTGCCCAGGAGCGCGGGCTGGGCGAGGCTGGGGCGGCATCTGCAAGGGCGGCCCTGTCCACCTGCTTCTTGGCAGAATGACTTTGATTTTCAATGGGACGCAGGACAGGTGGCAGCAGGTGCGTGTACCTGCCTGTCAGGCCCCGTCTGCCGCCTGCACACACTAAGTTTGGTGGTGGGGTGCGTGCACGGTAACTGCCTCAGTCAGCTGCGCAGCGCGCTTTGACCTAATAATTTAATGTCGGGCCGGCCGGCGGTGGGCCCACTGCTCTGTGTGGTCTACTGCAGGGCCGGCGGAGGGGCCCCCCTGAGCGCGAGGCCCTGGGCAGCTGCCCATACCGCCCATGCCTAGGACCGGCCCTGGCCTACTCCCAAGTTAGCGATCTTACTAGGGGTAATGTACAAAAACAAAATAGTTTTAAAGTGTTGTGCCTGCAGCTTGGCTAAAAGTAAAAAATTTTGTGAGAGGGCTAAAGAGTTATAAAAGATACTATGCGGGGAATCAAGTTTTACGTGCCATTTGCCTGCGATGGTATGCAAGTCATCTGGGCTTTGCCTATTAAGGATGTTATATATATGACCAATTCAGGGGGGCGAGGCGTTGCGCAGTGTGTTAAGAAGCTCAACTTCCTTAAACCCAATGCCCCCCCAACCTTCCTAGAAAGAAAATCGTGAATGGCAAGATACCTGTTAGTTTGAGAAAGATTTGACTCCCTCACTGGTGATCAGGTCCCCTAGTTTTGTAATGCCAGTCTTATACCATTCGGAAAAGTAGGACTTTCCAAAGATAGCTGGTAGGTTGCTATTGTTAAGTGTGGGAGAAAAGTAATTGAATCTACCCAGCCGGAAGCTTCTGCGGATGTTGCAAAAGACTTTGTAAGAGTTTATTAGGGTCTTAAACCGCACGCACTTGTAGTATCCAAAGGACATCTCTCGGAGCAAGCATCCCCAGTGCTGTTCGCCCAGCAGAAGTTGAAAGGGCGAAGGAGGTCCAGGTGCAGGAGGGAAGGGTGGTTCCCTCACTAGTTCATAGCTGTACTGCAGCACTGAGGCCCAGTAGTATAATA
Source organism: Lissotriton vulgaris (assembly GCF_964263255.1). NCBI lineage: Eukaryota > Metazoa > Chordata > Amphibia > Caudata > Salamandridae > Lissotriton > Lissotriton vulgaris. The sequence goes on from NW_028253822.1 coordinate 99,772, forward strand.
TGATGTTGGGAAAGGACCAGCCTCCTCGTTCTTTCGGGAGCGAAAGCTGCTTTAGTGCCCGCTTAGGTTGGGAGTATGCCCAAATAAATTGTGTGAAGATTTGTTGGAATTTAAGCAGATTTGCTTTGCTAAATTCCAGGGGTATGGTATGGAAGAAATAAAGAAGTTTAGGAAATATGTCATTTTTATGACATTGCATCTGCCCACGAGAGTTAGGTGAAGATTGTCAATTTGTTTTAGGGCCTTCTTGGTATGAGAAGTAAGAGGTGTTAGGTTGTCTGGCACAATTTCGTCCATATTGGATGAGATGCAAACCCCAAGGTATTTAGCCTTTGGTACTACCCTGCCGTCTACCCAGGTAATTTGGTTGTTTACTATTATTTGTGTTTTGTTTTTATTCAGGGCATATCGGTATAGTCTCCCAAATTTTTGAGCCTCCCTTTCTAGAGCTAGTATACTGTTCGCAGGGTCAGGGGAGGTAATGGCCAGATCGTCAGCATAGGCCAAGATTTTAGTGTTAGTGCCCTGGAAGCTGACCGGTAAAATGTCAATGTTTCTTTCAATTTGTTTGATAAATGGGTCTAAGTAAAGAGCGAACAACAGAGGGGAGCAGGGGCAACCCTGCCTGGTACCTCGAGAGATGTTAAACTGGCCTGTGAGTTGCCCGTTTATGGATACACAGGCCGTAGGTTCAAGATAGAGTGCCTGCACCGCCTGTGTAAGCTTTGTCCCAAATTGTTTTTGATTTCTGATGAGTTTCTAGACTGTTGATAACTACTTGTCTATTTTATTGTTGTTGTTGATAAAAATACTATCTTGCAGAATGAAAGTAAGTGAAAGAGCATCATGTCACTCTCTGTTAACTGTTTATTCAGAGAGTTTCTATAACAGTTAAATAAAGTTAAAAAGGCTGAGCAGAAAGATAGTAGGTTTAGAGAAGAGTACTTCATGCCAGGAGACAGCTGGACAGGCAATGCGGGAATCAAATCACCAATTATAATTGAAGGCTACTAAGGAGGCATTTCACCTCCTCACTGGCTGAACATAGCAGTGCTGCTGGCCTTCCATTTCAAGACTGGAAGGCCTTGCTAATATATCAAACACAAGTCCTATTGTTCCAACTGGTAGGCTACTGTGAACCATCTGTGAAACTCAAAAGAGGTCTTTTTCTGCTCTGCTAGAATTAGTTAGACACAAAGAAGTAGCAGAATGTTTGTAGAATTGCTATAAATATAAAACTGAAATCATGCTGGAGAATTGCGTTGTTCACACTTTTGGTAAAACCTTCCTGCTGCTATTGTATTTGTCTTCTATATTTTTACAATTCATATTGTGTGCACTAGACTATGATTTTGGTACAGACAAAATGTATGCCACGTGTTCTGGTGTTCTTGATTGGGCTATTTCTTAATGAAAAAAGATTTTGGATTCCACTAACTATGTCTCATGGGGAATTGATCATTACATGAAACAGGTAAATAAACATTACTCAGTGGGTTGTGAAATAGTTGCAATACAACTAGTTATTTTGATTCGGGTTAGCACATTGACAGAGTCCTTGGTGACAGGAGGTCTAGAAAAACAAACTCTATATCTCCAGAAAATCTTGACAACAGATCAGGGCATTATGCTGAAGGCCATTTTGAACAGTTGACAACAAGCAAGGATACATAGTAAGAACACAACTTCCAACTCTCATGCAATCACTGTTTCATATAGCCAGGAACTGGAAGGGCTGCACAACTGGGGAGCTTGCATTTTCCCCACTATTTTCCCACTATTTTCCACTGTGATGGCATGGGCTAAAGAAATATTTCAGGGCCCGATTTGGGTGTCGGGCAGAGAGCCTCTGACTAGCGGCCAGAGGCTCTCCGCCCGACATCCTGAGCTTTCCCTTCAACCGCTGTATTTTGATTATGGTGGTCGGAGGGAAAACCACAAGGCAATTCCATTCCTCTTCTGAGCCCGTTGGAACAGGGGCAGTATAGTAATCCCTTCAAAGACAGCGGAATCAGACTAGGCTCCGCCGTCAGGATTAAAATGTTGGTTTCCGACAACCTGTCCATGTCGGCCTTTATACCATGGAAACGCTGTCAGAAAGCAACATTGGAGTCACGTAGAAGGGCCCCCTTCCCCCTGGCCCTCTGTTTGATGCCCCCTGAAAATCCCTGCACCGTGAGGCAGGCACCATTAGGTGTCTGCCACATGGTGCATGGATTTTCACAAACACCCATTTCTCAATGGGAGCTTGTGCTGCAGGCAGTGTCCATTTGCCTCACAAGCTCCCATAGAGAAATGAGTTTGCGACTGCACCATATTCTGAAGGTGCACAAAGTCCCATGCCCAGCACCAGAAATCCTGGCTCCCTTCCAACCTGAAGATACACCACCGCCGAGCTCCGAGACCTGGACCCCAGACACCACAACAACAACTGCTGCCACACCTGTCCACGTTCCACAGAAGGTCCTTTCTCCTGCCAGTATTGTTTCTTCTTCTGCAACACCCGCACACACAAATACCACCATGCCGATGATGACAAACCAAGATCAAATCCACTGCCTCACTTCTCAATGCACGTTAACTCAGCAAGCAAGCCAACATGATCTGGGACACCATCACATCCAATGGCATCTTCCTCACCACAACCCTGCTAAACCCTGCATCTGCACCCAACATTGCCTCAGCAACCTCGGAAGACTAGAAGATAGCACACTGAGACCACATCACCAAGCTATGGTGGTGGAATCATCCTCATCCACAATAAAACCTTCCACTGCACAGCCGCTGCAGACAACACCACCTCAATTATGGAACACCTTTACTTCCAACTCCATACCAATGGCAAAACCACCATCATATTCAGCATCACCTACAGACCCCCAGGACCATGCCCCAGCTTCTGCATAGCCATTCCCTAAATTCATTGCCCCGCTCACCATTAAATCCAAACACTGCATCTTCTTTGAAGACCTCAATCTTCACCTAGACAACCTCAATGACACCAACACCACCAAACTCCTCAAAAGCATGAACAACATCGGCCTCACCCAACTAGTCACTGACCCCATGCACTACACCCTATCTTCACTCCAGCAACAGATTCAAGTACTGCCATGTCACTGAGATCACCTGGACGGACCACGCTATAGACCACTTTACCATCACAGGATCCTCCGGCACCACCACCAAGCCGCCAGCACTTCACACCAATGCTGGAACAAAGTATCAGAGAGCCAGTGGACAGACGGCCTCAACACCTTCCGCTCCGACACCACAACACACCTAGATCAAGCTGTCAAGAACTTCTTCGCCTCAATCACCTACAGAGCCAACAGAGTCATCTTCATCAAGCCAATCAAACAGACCAGCTGGTTCAATACTGAACTAAAGAAGACCAAAAGCAACTGCAAATGACTAGAGAAGAAATGGTGCACCAGCAAGGAGACCACAGACCATGCCACCTTCAAGACATCCTTCAATCAATACCATAAACTCCTGAAAAATATAAAAAAGAAAGCCCTTGCTGACCGCATCAAAGCCTGAATCAATCACAGCAAAGAACTATTCATCATCATAAGGGAATTTTTCAACCGATCAGCCACCGAAAACATCATTACCCTCTCACAGAAACTCTGCAACACGTTAGCCAACTTCTTTCATGACAAGATCTCCACCATCTGCAAAAACTATGCACACCAGCCCAATGTCACTGACATACTCAGTTACCCCAAACCAACAGATCCCAACCTCGACAACCTACTCACTGCCTGGGACTAGCTCATCACTCAAGACACCACAACCATTGTGAACTTCGTTCACTCAGGAGCACCCACGGACCCCTCTCCCCACCACATTTTCAACCTCAAGAGCAACAGGATTTGCAACAAACTCACCACTATTATCAATGCATCCATCACCACAGCCACCTTCCAAGAGCAATGGAAACATGCAGAAGTCAAACCCCTTCTCAAGAAACCCTCTGCCAACACCTGGAACTAAAGAACTACCTTGCCATCTCTCTGCTCCCTTTTCCCACAAAGTCCTCGAAAAGGCCATAAACTGCCAATTCACGGACCACCTAGAAAACCACAATCTTCTAGACACCTCCCAATCTGGATTCCACGCCAACCACAGCACAGAAAGTGCCCTGATCGCCGCCACCGACGACATCAGAACCCTCCTGACGGGGGAGAAACCATGGCCCTGATCATCCTTGAACTCTCAGTAGCTATCAACACAGTATCCCACCACACCCTCATCAGAGTCTTTATCACATTGGAATTCAAAGGCATGCCCTCAGATGGATCACCTCCTTCCTCACCAGGAGAATCCAGAGGATCCGCCTACCACCTTTCACCTTGGAACCTAAGAGCATCATCTGTGGCATCACTCAAGGCTTGCCTCTCAGTCCCACACTCTTCAACACCTACATGACCCCTCTGGCCAGCATCATCAGGACCCATGGACTACATATCATATCCTACACCGAAGACACCCAGCTCATCGCCTCGCTATTAGAAGCACCTCCACCACTAAGGCCAAATTTCACACGTGCATGATGAGAATCACTGACGGGAGGAAGGACAACTACCTACAGCTCAACACTGATAAAAAGGAAGTGTTGATCTTCGGAAACAATACCTTTCCATGAAACAGCTCCTGGTGACTTTCCAAACTGGAACCCTCACTCACCCTGGCTGACTATGCCCACAACCTTGGCCTTTTCCTGGACACCAACTTCACCATGAAAACCAGATCAAAGCAGTTTCTTCCACTTGTTTTTTCCTTCTTCGCATACTCCATAAGATCTTCAAATTGGTCCCCGTCAACACCAGATGGATCATCACTCAAACACTAGTCACTAGCCGCTTGGACTATGGCAAAGGGGATGGCTACTCTCCATAGCAATCCCCACGCATAGCCTGAAGAGACTCCAGACTATACAGAACACAGTGGCCAGACTCGTCCTCAACTTTCCCAAACAAACCCACATCACCCCTCACCTCAAGAAGCTACACTGGATTCCAATTCAGAAGACATGTCAATTCAATGTGCTGACCCATACCTACAAGGTCCTTCACAGTCAAGCTCCAGCATAAATTACCGACCGCCTGAACTTACACCAACCCTCCAGACTCCTGCGCTCTGCCTCCCTCTCCTCACACACACTCACCCCGCATCCATCATAGCAACAATGGAGGATGCTCCTTCCCCTACCTCACCGCCAAGTCTTGAAATGACCTCCCCTACTTCCACCTCCAATCCTCCATCTACCTGGAGCAACACAGGAGCATATTACCAACAACTAGCGATAATTATCGCTATGTTGGCTTAGCGGCAATAATATTATCGCCCAGCTCCGCCGATTTTTATCGCAGATAAACCTTGCTATTATCAAGGTTTATCTCAAAAGTGATAAAAAACGGCCAAAATGCATGAATATTGCCGAAAAGTTAGCGATAATCATGCATTACCGAGCTAATGCTCTTAGCCCTATTATCCACCTACCATTGGATAACATGGCTAAGAACTGCTCTGAGCAGGCGTTAGCTTTTGGAGATATTCACGCTTAGCGCGAATATTTCCAAAAGTAGGTAATAGGAGATAGCGATGTTAGCGACTGTTTACAGTCGCTAACATCTTGGCACGCCCACTTTGCATGTCATTAGCGATAATTATCGCTGACATGCAAAGTGGGCCCCAAGATGATCGCTATCTCCTACTAGCTGTCGCTAACTGGTGTTAGCGACAGCTAGGTAATAGGGCGATAAAATTATCGCCGCTTTAGCGGGAAGAATTTCCGCTAAAGCGGCGATAAGGCCCTTGGTAATATGCCCCACAGTTCTCACCGCCTGGATACCGTCCTGGGTAATTAGCTGCTCTTTAGTAGTCTTCATTGATTGATTGATTGATTGCTTGATTGATTGATTGACAGGATCGTACTTGGATTGCGGCATGGTGGTTATTTACCATGTGCCTTTATTTCCACCTGGTGCAAGTGAAAATGGGTCAAAACATTTTCTCAGACTCTGATTACTGTGGATTGCAAAAGAAAAACATGTCTGCACCTACCAATCTTCACACATTTACAAGAGGACATAAATGGCAGTTTAGCCTTCATATCAAGTGCTTTCCTTTCTTTCCAATAAATGCATTGCTTACCGAAGGAGTACTAACTCCTGAATTAGGTAGCAAGATGTCTAGGTTGAGAACACCTAGTTCAGAAGTAGCTATCTGAGAGAAATGGCTCTTTCTGATGGCCAGACTAACTGTATATATTGATGTATGTTTTCTTTTATTTTCCCCATTATCACCACAGTTTGATGATCCTCTAAAATGAGTTGAGGAAAGATGTCAACTGATGATGGAAGCAAGGAGTTGCAGTTCTAGCAGACAATGTCTAGTCTAAGTAATGCCAGAATGCATAGTGAGATCATCCATATAGGGGCCAATACCGATCTTGCTTGGAATGTCTCCGAACGCGATCCGGACAGGAAAAGTAAGAGCGGGACACGTGTTTTCTGACTGACTTGTACCACTGTAAGAGCGAGCAAGTACGATGCAGGAAACGTAAAATCGCCGACTGAGACATTTCCAGGTCTGGATCACTCCGTACGTGTCGGCCGTAAGCAAACCTTGCTGTGCAATGGAGGCAAATTCTGACCGAGCCAGTACGATGCACACGTCAGACAGCCAGATCGAGCCAAAGTTTCCGGCTCACAAAACGTCCAGGAAGCTGCCTTTGGGGGTCTGCGTCGGACCCCCTGTCACCCGCAGCCTTACGACTCGGACACAGGGGGAGACCCAAAAGTCTCCACAACACAAACATGTAGAGTGCAGATGGCACCGACGCGTACTCACTGTAGGGGGCACCCTTGTGCGAGACGTACCCATTCAGTCAATTGGAGCCCATGTGCGCGTCGTACGACCGGATCCCATTGACTTCTATGGGAGTCCAACCGAGCCGAGTCCGGCAGCATGCGGCCGTATCGTACTCACTCGGTCTGACTGCAGGTGTCCGGCCCGGTCGGAAAACACTCCGGATCCGGCTCGATCGGAGAGCTTTCCCACCCAGATCGGAAACGGGTCCCTAGTGTTGGATAATCAAGGCTACACAGAATTAAATTTGTTGGGACGTCAACAGGAAACTAAGCAGTGGGGATGGCTGACAGGGAGTCAAAAAATGTGTTTCAATCATCGTTTCACTTCACACGTAGCTTAACAAGGACATATCTGATTACCCCTGTGAATTATTTATTTGCTTAGATATTTATCTATATTAGTTTTCTGCATGGTGCTTAACACCACACAGCATTGATTTCAATATGCTAAAGATTGAGTAGACAAGTTTGAATGGAAAAACTATGAGGCTGCAAAAGCACAAAAGATTATGTTAAAGATGAAGCCTGAAATTTGCCCACACACATCCTTCAGTGCAGTGAGTTTGCGTGCCATAATACATCAGTTTGTTTTCACATATCTTATGAATTTCAGGAAACCATCTTCAAGTCAGAAGCGAAGCAGTACGGTGTTTCAGATCTCCACAGGTTAGAGGCTTTTGTAACATGCATTACAAATATGCACATCAGTAATGGCAGGAGAAAGGTAGGAAAGGTGCTGCACACCTAGGGGCCCATTAGGATGGCGGGCGGATTGCCCCCGCCAGGCCAGCGGTGGTCACCGCCGGCCTGGCGGGGGCAATCCGCCCGCCATCCGCTCCGGAATGACCCCCGCCATATAAGTATGGCTGGGGGGTCCGAGGCAGAAGGAAAGACCATCCGCCGCATTTCCGCCCCGGTCGCCTTGCGACCGGGGCAGAAAAGGGTTTATTTGGTGGTGGTGTCTATCAGACACTGCCAGCCATATTAGGATTGGCCTTTGAAGATGCTTTTCCGTGGAGGCAATGCCGCCACGGGAAAGCATGCAGTCTTTGCTCTGGGGGCCCCCTGCTGTCCCCCATGGTGAAGGCGAGGTGGGGGGTGCACATGGGGGGTACCTGTGGTACCCCCCTGTATTTGCATACACAATGCGGCAGGCACCGCGCGGTGCCTGCCGCTTTGTGTATGCAAAAGCATCACAAGCATTTTTAACATTGTGGCAGGCGGTGCTGAGAGCACCACCCACCACAATGTTAAACATGCATGATGCGCCCGCCTCTATGGCGAGCGCATCCTAATACCCCCTACCCCCTAGTACCCCCTTATGGCTTGCGGTCCCTTCCCCCGATGGGATGGCGGGTGGACTTCATCCTAATGGCCCCCTTAGTGTACAGTGGGGGAGATTCCCAGGCAGTCATGTGATCTGATGGTTCCAGGTAGTGTAACAATGTTGGGTTTCAAAAATAAGGATCATGGGTGAAGTCAGGCCGAGATAAAACCACGGAGCCTTTGTCCCACTGTAATACGCTTCTAACAGTCTCTAATCTGACACTCATACTTGCTATCTACCATCTCATGTTGGACAAGGACAGGATTCTGACAAGGGGATCAGCAGAAGGATATCATCTGCCTCTGGGAGCAATGAAGAGATATAAGAGGTGTTCAAAATTGCTAAGTTTTGTTCAATGAAATCAAGCAAAATTTTACAAAATTCACTTTCTGATTTTATGAGTTAAAATGGAACTTGAAAGCATACCTCCCTTGCAAAAGTCATGTGAGATACCAGCAAAGGGACTGGTTCACTGAAAGAATGTCTCCCAAAGTCATCTTCTGCTTGAACCTGCCCTATGTGGAAAAAGACAGTGCAACATTTTTGAACCTATGAAGTTCATGACACAGAGGAAGAGCGTATATACAGAGATCTTTTTAAGGTATTTGAACATAATATGGAGTCATAAATATAGAGCTACACAAATATCAAGTTTTGAATATCGTGTCACATAAATATTGTGAGGCAGAAATATTGTGGACAAAAATATTGATTTTTAAGGTAATATAATTTTCAAAAATATTGTTGTTAATATTGTTTTCAATAGCATAGTTTAAAAAAATATTGTTTTTTTAATTATCTTTATGTATTCAAAATAATATTTTAATTGTATATGTTGTATACTGTTTGTATAATTGTAGGTAATGGTTTTAAATATAGTTTGTAATTTTAAGTTATTTATAAATGTATATATAGTGTTGTAGTAGATTGTGAGATTTGCAGGGGACAGGGTGGGAAATTATTTAAGTATACAATAATTAATTATGAATTAATTTGTAACTAATATTACTTATTTAATTTATAATTAATTATGTAAATTGTTTAATTATATTTTTTAAGTTATATTTTAGGTGTGGGTTGTTGGGATTGTAGGGGAATAGGGGGGAAGTTAATTAGGCAAATATTAAATATGAATTCATTATTACTTTTAAAATATGTAATGTATTTATGATTATATAAATTGTTTAATAAATATATTTTTATGTTATATATTAGGCTTGTTTTTAGGGGGTAAGGTGGGATTCTATTAAAGTCATATTTAGTTAACAGTTTTGTATTCATTTATACATTTTTTAATTACTTAATGTGCTGTGTCATAATGTTTTATTATAATTATATTTTAAATGTAGGTCGCTAGGTATGTGGGAGTATAGTGTTGGAAATTAATTAGATTTATTATATAAAATGTTCATATTAAGAGTTTTATCTTTTTGTTCAATAATACATGTTTTAAAATATGATATGTGTTTGAAGTGAAGTACTTTCCGTACTGCTGCACATACCAGAGTGGGAATAGTACATGTTACCCCTCTGCAGTCCATTGCTTTCACTTCTGTTGCACAGACTTGAGTGGAAGTAGTACATTTTAACCCTCCTGAGTCAAACGCTTTCCCTACTGTTACACCAACTGGATTGGGAATAGTAAATGTTACCCCTCCACAGTCCAATGCTTTTCCTACTGTAGCACAGACTAGAGTGGGAATACTAAATGTACCCCTTTGCAGTCCAACTCTTTCCCTACTGTTGCATCAACTGCAGTGGGAATAGTACATGTTACCCCTCAGCAATCCAATGCTTTACCTAGTTTTTACTGACTGTACTGTGAATAGTAAATTTTACCCCTCCAGAATCCAACGCTTTCCCCACTGTTGCACACAATGGAGTGGGGATAGTAAATGTTACGCCTCCAAAGTTCAATGCTTTTCAGACTGTAGCACTGACTGGAGTGGGAATAGTAAATTTGACCCCTTCTGAGTCTAGCGCTTTCTTTAATGTTGCACAGACTGGAGTAGGAATAGTACATTTCACCCATTTGGCATTCAATGTATTCCCTACTAATGCAGAGATTGAAGTGGAAATAGTATATTTATTATTCCTAGAATGAAATAGTTTTGTTAATATTGCTTTAACATATATTATTAATATGTATTTGTGTGTTATATAGAACCTTTTATAATTTTTAGGATATTTTTTACAAAATGTATTTTTTTTACTGTTTACATTTTTAAATATAATTAAATTGCCTTTTTTGCAGTTTATTTGTTACTTTTTTGTATGTGCTCATATATATAAATATATATATTTTTGTTAGTAAATTTAAAAAATAGATCCTAATATAAATTAAAATGATTCTTTTTAATAATAGGTTAACATTATACATGTTTACATAAACACACACATACATACATATGTGTGTGTTTGCTTATATAAGTACACATTTATATATGTTTTCAAATGTTATTTAAACATATTTAATTGACATCATATTAATGTTACGTGTTAAAATATTCAATATTTTTTATTCTATATATATTAAATAACTTTATTTTTGTATATAGTTATCGATATTAGTGTAAAACGATTTTTTTTGTACTTACCTTTATAGGTATAAGGAGACGATATTTTAGACAAAGGTTTTTAGGACTCGATATTTCTGTAGGTTGAGATTTGTGGTTTAGATTTCATGGCATAGTACCCTTTTTAAACTGCAGGAATAGGTGGGTTTCTATATTGGGTATCTAGGAGTCACTCTAAGAGAGTGAGGTGAAAGAGAGACCTCTTGGGGTGGACAAAGAGTAAGATAGTTTTAGAGAACATCTCCGAGATTGAGAGACAATCGACTCTCGAGGGTCTGCCCGAGACCCCAACTTTTCTACAACACAAACATATTCTGTAGCCTCACAGAGAATGTTATAATCCCATTGCTGTTGATCTGCTGCAAAAATTGCTTTTTGCTTCTATTTTGTTCTGGAAAACATACCTTGACAGGACATTTTACCCGATATTTGTGTGCTAAACTTGGCAAGTTTTGGAAAATAAATCTTCGTAGGAGAGGACGGTCGACCTCAAATCTGGAGACCAGGGTTCGAGTCTCGGCTCTGGTGATCAACATCCTGTGATTCTGGGCCACTCAAGTAATCACCCCGTGCCTAACAAAAAAAACATGAATGCGTCCTTGTGTAACACAACTGGTGCTAATTAATGTAAAGCACTTTATAATGCTCCGGGAAAAAAAAAATATATTGTTGAGGAAAAACGTTTCAATTGTGTGCACTACTTCAATGAAAAATGATTTCAATTGACACACACCGGCCAAACGTTATATATCACTCTTGGAAAAAAAACACATGCATTCTTCCTTCAGGCAGCATACACTAGAGGTCTATTCCAGATTGCACGCAGCAGGGGCCCTACAATTACCTCCACAGTAATCGATTCGATTCAGTCATCTTTATTTCGGTTTAGAAAAACCATAAAAGATACATAAAATTCATACATATTGAATAATAAAACACAATTAAAAATGGAGCATTGCAGTGGTGCCGCCTTAACTGGAGCAATTACTTGTTATGACCTTTAGTTCAGTCAATTGGCCTTAAAAATATGTATACACTACAATAAATAACAACTTATAATAAAAAGGTTAAATTTTTTGTATGTCTTTATGTACTACTTCCTTCTTAAAAATTCAATAAAAACTTACTGAACTAAAAAAGATTATTATAAAAAGAGGCCACCCACTACCAAATAATTATGTGGAGCATTGTCCTGTTGTCCTGTTTGACATAGATTTTCTAAACTACAATCTAATTGATCATTACTACATTTTATATCAAAAAGAATTGTATATATTCTGTAATCAGTAATTGTGGCTGGTAGCTGTGCCGGGTGCCAATGTGGTTGCACGATGTTGGGCAGAGCAAGTTCGGGGGCTGCTGTGGACGATCGCTGTATGCCCCGCCATGCTGCGTAATGAGGTCAAATGTGCCCGACCCATGGGTAGATTTGCACCCGGTCAAACAGGGCCCAGTGCTTCAGCACCTGGCAATTTTGGGTTCAGGAACATCAGGGCACAGGGAACTGACACCTTAATGAGGGGTCTGTGAGGTTTGCTGGTAGCTTGGTGGAGATGAAAAGGTATTTTTGTTTTCACTTGGTTATTCAACTTCACGATCTGAGAGGGTGAGCGCCAGTGGTTTTCCGGCGCAGTATTTTAACACAAGCAAGTGCGGCTGGTGACAATAGGGTGCACGGAGTGGTGCTGACATAAATATGACCATTTCCGTCATCATACACCCAGTGTCATAAAATGGATGACATAGGCCCGAAAGCAATTAAGGAACAACAATGCTCCCCTAATGACCCCTGTTTGGAATTTTTTTTAAATAGCCATATTTTGGGTGTGGATTGCTCCCTGGATACAATAGTCCTAGTGCCACTGAGCCTGCTGCACGAATGAGAGCTAACCCACTGGCATTGGTTGGCAGTTTAATTGCGTTATTTAGTGGCCAGTCAGTTCATGGGTTGGATCTTTGGCATCAGAAAGAATATTCAACACATGCGACAAATAACGTGATGTAGCCAATGTATCAAATTTAAACATCTGATGAAGTGTAAGGATGAAGAGTTCGTCCAAATTAAGGGGGGATATTCTCAACGAAGTGGCGGTGAGAGGCGTTAGCCACCTTGGCCTCTCACCGCCACTTCGTAAACGCGATGCTGCACCCTATTCTCAAGAATGTGGAGCAGCCTCGTTTCCCCCAGCGATGGCTCTAACTTTCATGGCTTAGCGCCAATGCATGCACCCTTGCACCAGATTGCAAGGGTGTCTGTGTGCAGGGGAGGGGTGTTCATGAACAGGAAGGTGCCCCTTCCTGCACATGAACATTCCGGAAACACCATTTAGCTTTTTCCAGGTGGCAGCGTCGATCACAATGAGTGTTGTGGTGGAACGCCCACAGCAACACCCACTGCACACTCTTTCACGCTAAATGTAGCATGAAAGAGGCCTTATTCTCAAGGCAGCTTTAAGCCACTTAAAGTGGCTTAAAGTCACGTTAAGCCGGTTAACGCTGCTTTCAGAATAAGGCGCTGACCCTATCGCCACGGGAACGTCAGAAAAAGTGACGTTCCTGCGGCGATAGGGGATTGAGAATAAGCCCCTAGTTGTTTAGATTGAATCATCACAAGTATAAAAACTAAACCAACACACAAATCATAGATTAATGCTAAATTTTGCAACAACTATCCATCCATAACAACGTTTCAAATGCTGGAAAAACATAACAATTCAATTAAAATCAGCAGGGTAGTAACCTGTCAATGACTAGAGAAATGTAAGTCTGTATACTGAACAAACTGCCCTTCAAGGGAGGACAGAACCTCTCGACCAGCACTTATCGTGATTAGTGGGGAAAACCACAGTTCACACTACAAGGTAAAGTTGAAGAGGTTGCAGCTATTTTCTGAGTATAGTGACGCTTATCAACAACCACTTCCCACCCAAACCGGCTATCTCAGTTGTTTTCATACTTTGCCAATCATGGCGTGGCCTAGCAGTTAGAACACTCGATGAACAAACTTTCCTTCTCCCACAGCTTCTGCAATGTTAAAAAGCAGATGATTCGAATGTCAGCAGCGCACATGTTTGTGTGGGACGTGCATGTCTGCTTAGACATGTGCAAAATTTGCATTATTTGCCTATGTGTAATTACACGAAATTTTAGAAAAATGATGCGAAATTAAGCATAATTACTTAAGAAGCAAAACTTGCATTTGATGTTATATTTTAGAGGAAAGAGCGTCTGATTCCTCACATCCATTTTTAATGTAAGGACACATTTCGTGCTAAAAAAAATAGATAAATGTGCAGAAAGGTGTCCTTTTTGGATTGTTGCTATTTGTATGTGTGTTGCAGAATGCAGCACACATAGAAAAAGCAAAAAGAAAAAGCAAAAACAAGTAGAAATAAACGCCTTTCAATTTGTTCGCCAATCTAGTATCTGCTTTGCATGGTGGTAGTCTTTGGCTCTGCCACAGATTTACAACACCTTGTAAATCTGGGTCAGCGTCAAAAACAATGGGTTTTGCGGTGGAACACCCACAGCAACACCCAATGCACGCCCCTTTCACTCAGAGCACAGCAGCGGAAAGGGGAATATTTACAGGGTGGTGTTAAGCCACTCTAAGTGGCTTAGCACCAGCTTTTAAATATTGAAAATGACGCTACGCCACCAGACAGGGTCGGATTGGTAAGGCGGGCACTTGGGCAATGACAGAGGGGCCGGTATCGAAGTTCCAGCTGTGGGCTGCTTATATGGCAGCCTGGGGCCGATTTGGGCTGTGTCTGGTGTGTTCAAATGTCACCAGTTGACCAGAGGCCTTTCTGGAGTCAGATGGGAGTCTATTACCTCCCTTTTGTCAACGGGCAGAGGTGTCACTCCCTTTCTCTCAGTGGGCCGGCCAATTAAAGTGTGCATACTGAGCGGGGGCAGGGGGTCGATGTGTAGAAGTTGACCCTCGCAGTGGTGTCTACGGATCAGCCATGAGCCGTTGTCAAACCTGCGCACGAATGTCCTCAGATCGGCACTGCATCGGAGGGCACTGTGTCGGTTCTGATCAGCTCAGTGGGACCATCTCATGCATTTTTGCAGAAGCAGCTGTAGACCCCAATTCTGAGGCCCAGAGCTGGAGGGGGCACCTCAGGCAAGGGTAGGACTCACGGATGGCAGAGTACAGGAGCACCAGCAGAGTTGCAAGAAGTATTTTGCGACCCTGAGACTTAAGAGAACAGAAGGCAAGCCAACGAGTCCTTGGGGAACCATAGGTTCAAGGATGTGAAGATCAGATCCAGTACCTCTAACTGCCAGGCGGGAAGCAGCAGGCAGCAGGCCAACACAGCAGAGCAGGTAGAAACGTGGCAGTCCCTCCTGCAACACAGCAATCAGCAGGCTGCTGGCCAACACAGCAATGCAGGTGGCAAAGTTACAGTCCCTCCTACCTAACAGCAGCTTTCCTTCCAGGCAGAATGTCCTTGGTTCCAGAAAAGTTCTGATTTGGTGGTGTCAGGGGTCAACTACTTATACCATAATGTGACTTTGAAGTGGGGGAGACATCAAAGAGGTCTTTGACGATCCCAAGGTCCCTGCCTTTCCTGCCCTGTCTCTTGAATCAGTACAGGAGGGTATGCAGCTCTTTGTGTGGGGAAAGGCACAGTCCTATCCAGGTGCAAGTGTCAGCTCCTCCCACTCAATCTACGCCAGGAATTCCCATCAGCCTGGTGTAGGGCCATCAGGATGCAAATGGCACACCCCAGCTCTCTTTGGATGTAACACTCTAGAGGGAATGCACAAAGCCCAGATGTCACCCAACCCAGACTTGCATTCAGAGACAGGCAGAGGTACAGAATTCTTAAAATAAGAACATGTCAACTTTCTAAAAGAGGAATTTTCAGGCTTACAATTTACAATCCAACTTTATCCTAAGTTTTGATTTTAAATTGTGATCCCAAAGACACAAAACTCAAAATCTCTATCGTTTACCAATTAGAAATTACACTTAAAATATGTTTTAAAGCAATCCCAATATTAACCTTTGGGAGAGATAGGCCTTGCAGTAGTGAAAAACAAAATTATCAGTTTTTCACTACCAGGACATGTAAAACTCAAAAGCATATATCCTACCATTTAAATACACTGCAAACTGCCCAAAGGGCAGCCTCGGGACTACCTTAGGGGTGACATATGTAATAAAAGGAGAGGACACCACAAACGCTGAACCTCACCTGGGAGCCACAGAGTTGCCGAGTTGCCGAGTTTAGCCTGCCCTTACCCCCTGAGGGTACCGCCGCTGCCGCTTCCCGCCACTGCTTGCCGCACCCGCTTTGCGGCTAGAGGTGAGGGGCAAGTGCTGATTGGCCGCCTGAAGTCGTCACGAGGAGGGAGGAACCAACTGGCTGCAGAGGGAGCGCGCTAGCAGGGACTCAGAAGACCAGGAGTCCCTGCGCTGCACAGGTGTGCACGGCCGCGCCCCCAGCGAGACACGCCCACCACGCCTGCAACGCCCCCTATTTAACATCACGCCTGACGCTCAGCGGGATGCGAGCGGGACGCCGAGCGAAGCCCGGGCAAAGGGCGGGCAGTCTGTGGCAGTCAGGGGCTGACAGAGGCTGGGCTGGGTCACGTCCCTAACATCTTGCCTACGCTTCTGGTAGGGTGTGTGCCTGTGGAAGAGGGAGTATACCCTACGATGTCTACCCGCTCTGGGAAACTGCTAAGGACTGAGGGAGGAGCAGCTGGGAGTTCCACAATAGGAACTATGGACCGTTTCATTACCAGAGTAGCTGCAGTCATCGAGAAGGAGATCGTGATGACCGAACGTCGCCTCTCCGAGGTCTATTTACCTACCAGACGCTCCTCCCTTGGTGCTGTGGCCCAGGCCTTGACCCCAACATCGGAAAGGGCCCCATCAGCTGACCCCATAGATGCCACTGTTCAGCCACGGTTGTCGACTATAGGAGCAAGCTTAGATAGACTAGAGAATCTTGCCGACCTATTGCCTGTGGTGGCTGGCACTGAGACGGGGGAGGTTACGATTTCTCAAATCCCATCGTGTCCCGCTAGTGGGCAGACCTCCCCTCTGTTACATCAGGCTCCCGATACGGAGCCGTTACCGCCCAGCCAGCCCCAAGGCACTTCCAAACAGGCGAAAAGGAAAAGGGTCATGAGCTCCCGCAAAGGTAGTCACACTGCACTTTATAAGTGCCCAAGAAAGCAGGGGCTAATGGGATTTGGGTCAAAAGTAGAAAATGTCTTAGCTCCAACTCACAATGGGAGGGTAGGGGAGTCTCCGGGTGCGGGAACATCCTCTGACACGCCCAGAGCACTTTCTAAACCCCACGATAGTATAGCCGTCACCTTTGAATCTGATTCCCTCAAACCAATTATGGACCTGATTAAAACTCTAATTGTCCCGGTAATTGACCAACTTAAGGGTTTGGGGGCGAGAGTAGACAAATTCGAACAATCCACCCTGGATAATTTTTTCTCACTTAAGACTCTTATTAAACATCAGTCTAGAGCAAGTGAGGATCCTGCGGGTAGAAACACGGGAAAAGGACTGCCTCCAAATCCTGTCCCAGTGCAGGCCGTTCCGAGTTCAACCCTTCTCCCCGAGGTAACTCCCGGCAGGGACCCTCCCTTAGTCCCCCCGGTCCCTCCCCCTCCTAAGCCAGGCCCTGCCCCTCGTACTTCTCACACAAAACCAAAGCCCCCTATGGTCTCTAAAAACCAGCCCAATAAATCATCTCAAGCAAAAACACCGGCTGCCGCGGGGTTGGTCAAGAGTAGTCAAACTGCTAAGCCGAATGCTAACACCAAGGGGGTTGGGACAGCACCGTCAGCTAAGGCTCCTAGTTCCAACTTGGCACCTGATGCTGCCGCAATAGTTCCCCCAAAGGTTACCATTCGGATTCCCCCGGTTAACCTCCCCCCTGATTGCCATCCCTATGTAGTAGTCCTTGTTAATGTTCCACCATTGAAGGTAAATCAGCCTGAGACTCATCAGGGTCTAAAAAACAAGTGTCTCCATTGGTTAAAAGCAAACAAACCAATCCCAATAGGTATGGATGGATTAATTCTTGGTGTCCGAAGGGTTGGTTGGGTGGGTCAGGGCAAAAAGCGGTTGGAGGGTGACTGTATTATTATTAATTTCCAGGATAGCAGAGTGGCAGAGATAATCTGTGGCCAAAAACATGAGGTGGATGGCCCTGGTGTCAGAGCAGTGGATTTGACTTATTTCTACCCTAGGCCTGCTGGCAATCCTTTTAGGCCTGTTAATGGGGATACTTGCGTAGCCCCTTGGGGAGCCTCGCGACATCCTGTGGCGCCCCTCTTCTTTTCCCAAGCCGGATGGCCGGAGATGATCTTAGGCTCCAGGGGACACTGACTCGAGGGTAGGGGTGGGACGATGGTAGGGGAGTTGAGAGAGTTTTCGCCCCCTCCCATGGTGCAGCCCTTATCCCCGCCCCCAACTGAAATCCATTCTACATTATTAGATGCACCGGGAATGATAGAGACCCCAGACATAACTGGAACACCGGTGGATCTACAGGAGGTGTCCCCTTGTCACAACCTTGTATCCGGTAGCATCCCAGCTGTGACGGACCCAGTCTTTAAGGTTCTCAGCTGGAACGTAGTGGGAATTACAAGGAAGTTGACATTGCCCGACTGGAATGCATTGGTGGACGAGCACTCCATATGCAATTTTCAGGAGACATGGAGCATGGATCCCACTTATAGGGCGGGTTACTCTGCCTTCTCTATCCCAGCAGTTTGCTCAGAATCAGGGAGGGGACGCCCCTCTGGTGGCCTCCTTATTTGGGTTGCTGCCTCATTGAATTGTAGGATAGTGGAGCATCAGACTGGTTGTCCGGACCTCCTAAATATTATCTTGAAGGACTCCAGGGGTCGTGCCATTCTAAATATCTATAACATTTATGCACGAGGCACCAAGGGGGGAAGGCAGTCCCCTACAATTGCTCTTCTGGAGGGTCTTTTAAGATCAACCCCATATAAGGCTTGCACCCTGGTTGCCGGTGATATTAATTGTACATTCGAGCCCTTAGGCTCGGATGTTTCCCTGGACCAGGACGAGGAGGACGCTAGGAGGGGAATTCCTGTTCTAGAAATAGCCCCCATAAAGAGGTGGACTGAGGTGGCCCTGCAGGTGTACACCATCAGTATGGAGTTTAATTTGAGGGCTCTTAATGGGAGGTCAGAGTCAGATAAGGGGGGGGGGCACACCTATAATAGGCCCAATCACACATCAAGAATTGACTACATCTTGCTTGATGTGTGCTTGTGGAACTCGGTGAAGGACATGGTTGTGGTCCCCTCAGTAGAGAGTGATCACAACTTGCTTTCCCTCACCTTAGACTTTTGGTGGCTAGCCGATAGGGGAAGCTTGGTCCCCTCCTCCTTAGCGGAATTGGGTGAGTCGCAAGTAGCATTGTGTGGGAGGAGAATAAAGTGGACAAAACTGATCCTCTCGGAGGAGAAGGTTGCAGTAATAACGCACCTGTTAGCCCAAGCACAATGTAATCTGGGGACCACGACGGGAGGGATGGGGATGGCTTGTGGGGTTTTCAGTGCGCTCACCGAGGCCCTAATTAACTTGTTCACTGCTCCTCCAAGTAGACGAGGGACCAAAGATAGACAGGTAAGAACCAAGGGATGGTATACCCACACATGCAGGGTGACAAAGACTAGACTGGTAGAGGCAGTCAAATCCAAATCTCAAATTAAGATCAGAGAGGCTAGAAAGGTTTACTCTAGGACCCTCCAAATTGCGAAGAAGGACTGGGAAGAAAAATTCTGGGCGTATCTATTGGCCGCCAGTAAAAGCAAGGACGCAAGAGGGTTTTGGAATCTGGTGGGTGCCCGCAATAGACCCGACGACACTCTGAGGACATGTAATATCCCTCCCCAGAACTGGTCGAAACACTTTGGGTCCCTATATGCTCCTGTAGAAGGCCCCTTAAATGACCCAGCCCCCGCCCCCGTCTTGCTAGGGGAAGTTACTTTTGATCTGTTTACAGGTAGGGAGGTAGAGGAGGTTATAAAGTGGGTGGCACCACGGAAAGCAGCAGGACCGGATGATCTTCCGGGTGACCTCCTGCGTGCATATCCATCTGACTGGGGCATAGTAATCGCTGCCCTCCTAAACGACATCTTGAAGGGTGGCCCTGTACCGGATTCATGGAGAAGGGCGGTGGTCGTCCCCATTTATAAAAAGGGTTGTAGAAATAGCCCAGGGAACTAAAGGCCAATAAGCCTGATCGATTCCACGCAAAAGGTGGCAGGAAAGGTAATTTTGGGAAGGATCCTCAACTGGGTGGAGGAAAATAGAGTGCTATCTGACTTGCAGGCTGGGTTCCATTCAGGAACGAGGACCATTGAGCAGGTTTTTAGATTAGCACTCTTAAACTGGAAAATCGTGGAACTAGGCAAGGGCAGTCTTTACTTGGCCTTCATTGACCTGAAGACTGCCTTTGACCTGGTCCCTAGGGAGGAATTTTGGAGGGTGCTTCAGGGATTGGGGCTGCCCCCATACATTCTATCCCTACTTATTAAACTCCACACCAGTAATTATGCCCAGGTCCGATGGGGGAAAAATGGGGAAACAACGGACAGGATACCGGTCTGTAGGGGAGTCAGACAGGGTTGCGTGCTAGCCCCCACACTCTTTTCGTTGTACGTTAATGGTGTGGTTGAGCATCTCCAGCAAGAACCAGCGGACGCACCCTGTCTGGTAGGAGTAAAGATCCCTACTCTGCTGTTCGCAGATGATACTTTGCTTATTTCAAAAACTCCCCAGGGCCTACAGAAGCTATTGACCCGCTTCCAGGACTTTTGTGTATCCAGAGGTCTGGTTATCAACGTGGACAAAACTAAATATTTGATTTTGCACCTCCCAAGGAAATTAGGAAGTCCCACTGTCTTGAACACCGTCCCCTTGGAGAAAGTCTCCGAATTTGACTACCTAGGGCTTCGCATAACGGACAACATGAACTGGTCCACCCATATTGATAAGATGGTACTTAACCATAAAAAGGTAGGAGGTGCTCTGCTTAGGGAATTTCGAGCATCTCCGAGGCAAGGGGTGAGTCCTGCAAATGAGATCTATAAGGCCAGAGGCGTAACATCAGCTTTGTATGGGGCAGAGTTGTGGGGCCACCGCAACCTGGAGTCCCTATCTAAGGCTGAGAATACATTTTTGAAAGATCTCCTAGCCCTTCCCTCGAGTACCCCGACAGTCCCGGTGCTCCTGGACGTTGGTTGTAAGAGTATCAAAGACCAGGCTCGCCTTCGACCACTGCTTCTTTGGTCCCGCATATGGAGGGTCCCGGAGATAAAGTCCTATGCCGACGGCCTGGCAGAGGTAATGAACATGGGAGGCTGGGCCAAGATCAAGTGGCTGAGGGACACTAAAAATCTTTTGGGGGAGTTGGGCCTGGGGGACTGCTGGTCTTCAAAATCTGCTCCACCAAAGGCTGACCTCAAAAAACTTTACTGGGACTGGGTCTCTGGCAAACTCATCAGGAACCAACACCATTGTAATCTGACTGCATCATTTTTGGAATTAAAGGATGTGGCTGTTTTCGAACCCTTTCTGGACTTAATCACCTTGCCAGCTGATAGGGCCCTGTATTTTAAACTCAGGGTAGGCACGCTTCCGATCGGGGCCTTTGTATCAAAATGGAATGGTGCTCATCGATCCCCCTTCTGTGCCTTTTGTCCATCTAGGCCAGAAACGATAGCACATATATTTTTTGAGTGCCCGGACTATACTAAACCTAGGAGGCATTGGCTTAAACCTCTTTTTAAACGCCTGGGAACACGTAGGCACTTGGTTGCACTACGTATCATATTGACTGATACCGCCCCTTTAATAGTTTGTGGTGTTTCTAAATTTTTAAAACATTTATGGTTGATCCGCTGCAAGAGACTGTCAGTTTCAATTTAATTCACTTTTAGTTAATTTATTTTGGGTCATTCCAATTTTATCTGTCTTAGTACTTAAATGTTGACATACATATCACTGTTTTAAAAATGTGTTTTACTTGTATGTATGCTCTCAAGATATCTTGCATATCGAATAAAGCTTTCAAGAAAGGTCATAAAAGGAGAGGCTGATGTTTAGAAAGTAGATTAACTTGCCAGATCGAAATGTAGCCTGTTTTTCAGGATACACAGGCTACATTTGAGTCATTGGAGGTAGAATAGGACATTTTACTCCCTCAATATTTTGCCCCAATGATTGTGAGACTGCTGTTGGAATAGTATCTGTAACACCTCAATTTTTTCATGTTCCCCAATGTTTGTGGGGCTGGATTCAGAAAATAATTTGTATACCGGCCCCATTAATGAATTTTTACTAATGTTTAAGGAACTAAAGATAGAATATTATATTTCTTCCCCTTCTTTTTATGTATTATCCAGTGTTTGTGGAACTGGAGTTATACTAACACATCTTACTCCTCAGTTGTTGCTCTTTCTCGGAGATTTGAGTGACTGGAGGTCGAAGTGTATATCTCACAAACCTAGACCCATGTTTACACTTTCCCCAAAATTCTGGAGTAAGAATAGCATTAATCACAATGCCAAATAATGCACCTTTTCTAAATATTTATATCTTGAAAATATATCAGTAATGTAACAATTTAAAATATTTATAATTTAAACAATAATATCTTTGTTTACTAAATTAGAATAATTATAAATAAGATAGGAGATATATAATTTTTTAAAATTTTGATATTACTGAAATCAATTAAAAAAAACAATATTTACATGTAATAATATAACTTAAAAAGTAGGCATTTTACAGACACTGAAACATTTTTTTAACTTTTTGAAACCAGTTATACTATTTATACTATTTTTACATTGACTGTAATTTGTTTGTGGTGTCAATTTCATTTTTGTTACAAATTATTTTTATGTATACTATCCAGTTTCATAAAGGGATGCTGGTCACAGATCCACATTACATCAGATAGGAAAACTTAAATTGTATAGGTATTTAAATTAAATAGGATCGTTAGGTTTAGTTTTAGCTACCTAATGGGTCAGGTCTTCATATTTAGTATATGGTACGTGTATTAGGACATATGTAGGATGCTTGTTTCATAATGATTGCACAATTTGAGTATTACAATAAAGTCAGGCATTATAGTGATATATTTGTAGTAGTTCTATTCATATTTAGAATTTTAGGGTGTCAGTTGGATTGTGTACTGCTTATATGTTGCAGGTATCAGAGAACTTCTGTTTTGGAGTTGCATTTATTACACATTTTTAGAGTTTTATATTAATGTAGAGTTGTAATTTTTTAGTTTTGCATTTTTTTAATATCTGTTTTTTTGTTTTTCAGATTACTGGACTTTTTTTTATTTAACCTTAATTTTCAGGTTTTTGATCAATGGTTTATACATTTAACCTTATAATTAGAATATACTTTTTTAAACTTTTGTATTTCTTGGGACATATATGATGACTTATCTACGGTTGTGGAATAGCCTTCTTAGATCTCTACAGCATTAGAATTGTGAGTACTTTGATTTATTTGTTATACTGTACACTAATATTTGTGAATTTAGAAGTATAATATGTTTTTAGTAAAGGTTGTATATTTAAGGGGTTGAGTTTATATCTAAATAGTAAGGGCCTAAAAACATTTATGACTACTGGAAGTAGTACTGTTCTAATTAGCTTCAAATACCTTTGTTTGGCGTCCCTGAAACGCCCAACTTTCTATTAGTAAAAGTGCAAATAGGGCACAGCCCTTTCTATTTGTAATAATTGTATATGATATTTGACATGTTAGACTACATAAAAGAGCACTACTTCTTTACATACTCCAAAAGACCATTGTGAACAGGCCAACATATGTTTAGTGTAATGTTTTGTACTTTAGTTACATTGAGCAGGAGTCATGAGTTAAGAGTAAACAAAGATTTTTAAGTAAATAAGTCAAATACACAATAATGGTCAGGCAATTTTCTTAATTCTTTATGTTCTTTATTCTTCTTCACTGTGTACAAAAGAGCAGCCAACACGTTTTGGCCAAATATTGGCTTCCTCAGGGCTGCAATGTGCAAGAAATAGAAATGTTGTAATACAATAATTTCTTCTTGTTAAAACATGATGAAAATTGCAGCATCCTATTACTCATACAAACAAAATTCATACCATGATACAGAAATTACAAAATTCAAAATAAAACACAAAGAAATCACAATCTACAATAACAAGAAACAATTACTCAGTTGGCAGGGGGACTAAGAAAGATACGATTCAAACTATAACTGCTAATGCAAGATCCCTATAGGGAGATGCAAAAAACATATCTACGGGAAATAAGTTTTAAAAAAATATATTTTAAAAAACGAAATGCAACATTATTTAAAACCCTCATTGTAACTGCAAGCCAAAATGTGAATGCAGAGTCAAATAAAAATTGAAATTTTGTATGCAAATGGTCAGGGACTGCCCATGCAGTATGTGTACAAACAAAGTGACAATAATACATTCTCAATGTAAATTAAAAAACATAGCCCTTTAAACTGGTGTCAATGGCTGATGTAGAATACCACCAAACTTAAACCAAATAGCGCTCTAAATATCACAATAATGTTGGTGGAAGCTTCACACACAGCCTTGTTTGGCAACGAAGGCCGCATCTAAAGTAAGTATATACAGCATTAGCCAAGCCAAGCATGAGTTCTGTCTTGATTTCAATAATACATGAGCACTACCCCTCGGAAAATCTCGACCATTGCACCCGACACCAGTGCACGTGTGTTTTGACTGTGGAACTAATAGAAACTATGGGCATATTCTCAAGGACTTATCGCCAAGTTAGTGGCACTTTAACGCAGCCAAAGTGGAGATAGATTTATTGCCCTATTCACAAGCAGGTGCTAACAGCCGACATCGCCAGTTTTCCTGCTATAGCAAGCGTAAAAAACATCGCCACGGATGACACAGGCAACTAACGCTAATTAGATGCAGAGTAGGTGTTCCTGTGCAAAAAGCCATTAAAATACCCCTTCACAACATTCTCAACGACCAGCCAGATTGGCGATAAGATCACAAAACATGCAAAAAGGCGCGTTAGCAGCAGGGAATTAACACCTGCTCTTTCCTGGTATTAAGTCAGACGATAACCTGCACCAGAAATGGAAGCCCAGCCAGCCCACAGCCACTCCAGAAGAACAATAGATGTCATGGAGCTAATGATCATGCAGATCGGACACCCAAGAGGGCAACAACGCCCATCGCCTTCCTCCAGGCCCAATCCGGGTCATAACCCCGGTCAACACCACCACCCCCCCCCGGACAAAGATATTTTACATCAACTTTACGAAATCATGAACTATACAGTTCGCCTGATGTTGCGCAATTACAATTAACATTCATGTGTGGTCAGTAAAAGGAGAATCATTCATTCATCTTTGAATTTCCGGACAAATTATTTTATTCAAATTAAGCTCAAAACAACTATTTGGAAGAGTCATGGCGGGTCTTCTCTGGATAATCTGTAAGTCACAGCCTGCAAGACAAAATTCAAGATAAGAAGGTGTGTCATGCGCTCATTAAAGGACAGAGAGAGAGATAGAGAGAAAGAGAGAGAGCAAGAAAGGGAGAGAGAGAGAGTGTGAAAGGAAGAGAGGGAGAGAGAGAGAAAGAGAGAGAGAGAAAGGAAGAGAGGTAGAGGGAGGGGGAGAGGGAGAGGGTGTGCCGACACTGCGGATCCAGGCCTCTCTGCTCAGCTGCTGCCACCGGTGTGTCTCCAATTACGTGCTGGTATACACTGAAGTCCACCAGGTTCCTTATCTGAAACAGAGTCCAGATTTAGGAATGGCAGAGTTTATATCATTGCACACGCCATCACCACTTGCCCGCCCCTGCACTCACAGGCTGCTGCACCCCAGCCCCTCCTGCCATCCAGTGGTGCTTGCCTGCCCCTGCACAACCAGGCCTCACTGCTCACTTTCCTCCACTGGTGTGTCTCCAAGAGGGCCACCATGTGCTGGTTCAAGCTCCAAGCCCGGGGTCCACGACTTTGGCAGCCTCCACATCATGCAGCCCCGCACCGCGAGCCACGAGGTCACACACAAGATTCTGGGTCTTGATTTCGCATTGGCAGAAAACATATCAGTGTGCATGGCATCATCACAGGCTGCACACCCGCTCAGCACTTAAGGTGCCCCTACCTCAGTGCACCGAAGGGCTTCGTCCTGTGGCTTTAGGCCTGTGCCGGCCGCAGTGTATCCGGTGCCATCAGCTCTGTGCAACCCAAGTCATGGACCCTTTATGATTGAGTCTTGTGATCTTCCAGGTGGACGGAGCCATGTCACCTCCGGCTGTGGCGAAGAAATGGGACACGTAGCGTTGTTGTCCCCCCTTTATACGTAATCCTAGTGGGCTTGGTAGGTGTACGCTTGGCCAGCTTAGGGGTGGGAATAATTATCCCTGGGCTCTGGGTGTGGTTTCATTTCTGGGCTGGACAGAAAGGCAACTGATGCGTGTGTCTCTGTCGCAGTGTCTGCGCCACATTGTCCGCATTCTACAATGTTGCAATGTTGCATGCACCCGGAGGGTGCCACACATGAAGGGATTTAAAAGGAGCGCAACACCGCTTGGGCTCTTGGCTCATACATGTAAACTGTTGTGTGTGTACCGCTATTGGTGCATCCTAAGACTAAGGCCTAGTTCATTGGTAAGCAAAAAAAATATGGCAGTCCATGTCGAGGTCCAAGGTGAGTGTTGCAAAGTGTTTCGGGGGACAGTGGAAGGTGTTGTTACAGGGCATGATGCAGAGGGCAGAGCCAAGCTGAAACAGGGCATATGGCGGAGCAGATTGCTACTTGCTCCTTCTTAATACACAGGTGAAATCACTGCATCTTCATCCTCTATGTCAAATGTCTGACATGTGGTTGCTGATGTTTGGTCTGCAGCACTGTGTGCCACTGACACATCAGGGGCTGGAGATGTGTGTGTGTAGAAGTACCTGCAGCATTCATCAGCGACTGCCTTAGTGGCAGCAATGCAATGATGAGGATCTGCAGGGCATGGAAGATACCAACAACTTTTCGCTGATGTGCAACCATGGCAGCCATTCTTTCCGCATGCATCCACTCATGTTCTCCATTATCCTCAGCATCTGTGCCAACTCTCGGCTGACATCGCTGAGGCCACTCTGATAAGACAGTTGTTCTCCTCTCAGAGGCATGACTCCAGCGATGTCGGGCATGGATTGTTAGACATCATGGAGTGAACTGTGGGTGTCCGTGATGTGACTTAGACACCCACATATGTCATCTAGTTTGACTGCCATGTGGTCGAACCTCACTCGCACCTGTTCAGCCACCTCCTTCTGGCAGTCTAACACCTGGCCTTGGAATGCAATGTGTTCTTCGATGAGGTGCTGGGAGCCAGCCGTGAGGGTGGGTGCTTCCTGCTGTGTAGTCTGTGCAGGGGGTGGGGTCTCCTCGATGCAGCTGGGCTGCCCTGCTCCTGGAGGTGGGTTGCCGTCGCTGTCAATGAGCTGTTGTAGGGCATCGGTGTCGAAGGTGTGGAGGACCTCTTCATCATCACTGATGAGTTGTCTGGTCTGCTCTGCAGGAGGTGTTGATTTTCCCTCTGCAATGTGAACCGGAGATGCATTTTAACATTGTGTTGACATGTATGTTGATACATTGTTCAAGTTTACATACAGACCGCATGACAATGTACATTGTGACAGTTTGGGAGGAGCTGACTATTTGATGCGGGACAGTGGACATTTGAACTACATCATGGATGTGAGGCTGTAGATCTACATTATCATCTCACAGTTTCCTGCTATGCCAGATGTGATTGGCCAGTTTCTACGCACAAGCGGAACCAGTTTTGTATTCTGTTCTGTAGTGAAAGTGTTGCACTTTGTACCACATTGCCGTCAATGTTGATGTGCTGTTATTGCTATGTGTGTGTGCTGCATTGTGGGAGAGTAGCCTCTGTGATTTTGCTGCCCCTTATCCCTTTGAGGTGGTGTGCCTTTGACTTCTGTGCTTCTACAGTCCTGAGATGGTGCAGACTTGGATAATTTGGCTCTTGTTCTGATTTTGGACTCTTGGGCATGGTTTATCTGGAGATATGTTGTTGACGTCAGGGGTTGTTTGTGCACGTGGACGCGTCAGAGTATGACCTGCTCCTTTCCGGATGTGTTCCACACTCAGCCACCTCAGTGTTGTGGCATGCACCATGTCATGATAATTGGACTGCAGCCATGCTATTCGTCATGCAGTGTCACTTACATTGTCAGTGTGGCTCACAGACACACAGTTTTGCTGGTTTTTAGCACATGTGCATAGTTTGGTTGTGAGATTGGTGATATTTTCGGAGGGACCCCTTTGCGCCCATAGTGGATAGGGGTCTACTTGCTGTTTGTATGTGTGCTGCAGTGTGCCAAGGGGATCAGGAACACGAGCCAGAGTCACTGTGGGTGTGCAGTGTGCTCTACTTAATTGTGCATGTGTGCCATTGTGCCCATACCCCCTGTCCCACCGGTCCCTGTTCTACACTCACCCTGTTGCTGTTATGTCAGGTCATGTCGAGCAGTGTCTGGGCCCCCAACTCCTGCCACCATCTCCCCACTGATGACTGTGGACACCATTTCCTCCATCTCATCCAGCTCCTGGTATTCCGCTGGACAGCCACCTCCATTCTGCATTTCTGCCTGATGGTTGTCAGTGAGTTCCTTCTTGGTTTTGCGCTTCGCAACATTCCAGCGCCTTTTGACCTCTCCAATTGTCCTCCTCCTCACTCCGACTGCATTCACCTTGCCCGGATGGACTGCCATGTTGCATTTTTATTTGCCAATGACACGTTGGGGGGACGAACAGTTGGTGGTGGTCTTCAATCACCTCTGTGATGAGGATCCTGTTTTCCTGTGGACTGAACCTCGTCTTCTTCTCCTTGCCCCTCTGTGACCCCGAGGTTCCGGGCTGGTCCTCCTGGGGCTTGTGGAGTTCTGGTTGTCCTCTGTACTTGCCCCGGCTTCCTCCCTGGTGCTACGCAGTTTAAATTATTTTGTTTGTGTTTTTCGGTGCTTTTATAGTGCATTTTCCCGCATGACGTGTGGGAATTGCAGACATGTCGCTGGTTATCTCGGAATTTTGTATCGCGATTTGGGACATCGCCACTTTTTTGGCATTTGTGTTTTGCATTTTTGTGTGTGCCTGGTGAAAGCATGCACCGACGCCTGGTGGTGTGTGTGCCTGGTGAAAGTGTACACTGATGGCTGGTGGTGTGTGTGCCTGGTGGAAGCATGCACTGATGTCTGGTGGTGTGTGTGCCCGGTGGAAGCTTGCACTGATGGCTGGTGGTGTGTGTGCCTCATGAAAGCGTGCACTGATGGCTGGTGGTGTGTGTGCCCGGTGAAAGGGTGCATCGATGGCTGGTGGTGTGTGTGCCTGGTGAAAGCATGCTCTGACGGCTGGTGGTGTGTGTTTGTGGAAGCGTGCACTAACGGCTGGTGGTGTGTGTGCCTGCTAGAAGCGTGCACTGACAGCTGATGGTGTGTGTGCCTGGTGGAAGCGTGCACTGACGGCTTGTGGTGTGTGTGCCTGGTGGAAGCAGGAGCAGGAGCATTCACAGTGATAGAAGACACAAATGAAACTGACGAAGAGGGAGGGGGAGAAGGGAGGGGGAGTGGGAGCAGAGGAGCATGATTCACAGCTAGAAGACACAATTGAAGCTGACCAGGAGGGAGGGGGGAAAGGGAGGAGCCTGATTACAGCAATAAAAACACAGATGGCAGCTGTGCACGTGCACAAGCTCGTGAACGCAAGTGTAGGCCAGCAAAAGCCTCTGGTGGCACTTTTAAAAGCCACTTACTAAATGTCTCGAAGGGCAAGACCTAAAAAAGCCACCTCTAAGACAGAATTTACAAAGGGCCGCCATTTTGGTCAAGAGTAATTTACGATCAGAGACCTTGGAGGCAAAATAATTAGAAGACCTATGCAGCACATTCATGAAATTCATGAAAAGAGGAAAGAATCATAAGTTGTAATGACTAGAAAAGCAGGCAAAACAAAGTCACATTTTACACTGCATAACCCCTGTTCCAGTCATCTATAACCATTGTAAGGGAGAAAAAATAGACTTTTCCTCATACATGGTCAGTGAATTGACATGCTTAGAAGAAAAGCAGATACAAGCAAACCTTTGCCAGTCAACCAGAGTAATTTGCAAAACATGTTTTAATACGTATTAAAAACATGAATGTCCGTAACAAAAAGTATTTATTTCTTTGCTTGTAGGATGCTGCATTTGACATCCTGTTTTAACAAGAAGGAACTATTGCATGTTTTACAGTTGTATTTCTTGCATATTGCAACCCTGAGGAAGCCAATGATTGGGCAAGACGTGTTGGCTGCGCTCTTTTATATTTTGAACATGAATATAGAACATAAAGGACAAAACAAATTACCTGACCATTATCGTGTACTTCAGTGATTAAGTTTAAAAAAATGTATTACTCTTAACTCATGTTGCTTCTTTAAATGTAAAAAATTTCTCCAATGTTGGACCTTCTGGTAGCTGGTTTTCAGAGGTGGGCAGCAAGTATTTATACCCTGCGGACACTACAAGTGTGGCAGTAAAAAGCTCCCTAGTTACCATTATTCGTCTACAATGTTTTGTACTTTATAGGATACGGGTTTTGATAATTCCATAAAATTGTCTATAGTTATAATGATTTGTACGTTTATCTATTTTATAAATTATGGTTTTACCTTATGTTGTACAGTCACTACTCTTTAATGAATGTATATGGTAAAGTTAGATTTTTAAGGCATAATATAGAAACTTTTATATTTTTGGGTTTTAGATTTATTTATTTAAGATTTGTTATTTTTGTCAACATGTTCTGTTGATACTTTTGCTGTTGATATTAGTTCTTCAAACTTTTTTTATTGCAAGCGGAACACACTAAGGGGCATATTATCAAGGACCGTTGTTAAAATTATCGCCGTCTTATTGGCATGAAATTGCCGATAAAACGGCGATAATGGGCGTGATAATACACCCTTGTTAATTCCCTTGGAAGCCCATGTTAACCCCAAAACATGGGCTTCTATGGGAATTAACAAGGGCGTATTAGCAAGCCCATTATCGCCGTTTTATCGTCAGTTTCCTGCCTATAAAACGGCAATAATTTTAACACCGGTCCTTGATAATATGCCCCTATATCCTTTGCAAGCCCTATAGCCCTATGGAGTTTGTGGTACTGTATCCAGTCTGGGACCTACACTGCCCTAGCTACAGCTGCTCTTTCCTCTAAAGTAATAAGATCAGTACACCTACTGTTTTGGATTGACACCCCCATTTTCTGTGGCCTGATGCTGCTGTTGTTTGAACTCTGCACACTTAAGAACTGTTCTCTAGTTCCTTATATATTTGCTCAGATGCCTAAAAACATGACATAATTGGATAAATTCTAATTGTCAAGTGTAACTTTCGAGTAAGCCCATAGTATGTGATGCAGAAAACTACACCAATGGCATGGGAAGTTAAACGGGGTGGCATGGTGAGAAAAAGAATGATGGATTTAACCCAGATCTCTTGACTGAGGGGGATGTTTTGATTTGTTCTGCATTCCGTCCATCAATTGTGTGCCTTATGCTTTCTCGCCCTAAGTGCACCCGGTATGCCCAGCCGTGGGTCCTGGGCTCACTGTGCCACTGGAATCAAGCTATCCTGGCTGAAGAGGGGTGAAGCCCCGAAACCGGTCCTAGGATGCTTGCTTCCAGTCCAGAGAGGGCCTGGCTTGGCAGTTCGGGCTGGACTGTTCCCATGAAGCACAGGGTCAAGACTGATTTGCATATGGCCAGGTCTAAACTGGGGTGGCATGGTGAGCAAAAGAATGATGGATTTAAAGAAGATCTCTTGAATAGGGGTGAATATTTTGATTTGTTCTGCATTCCGTCCATCAATTGTGTGTCTTTTGGAAAGTACACCAATGGCATGGGAAGGTAAACGTCACCAGTGGACTGCAGTACATGTTGTGCAATCTACTAGGAAATCATGGATGCGGACCTACCATTGTGGCCTGACTGCTACAGCTTTTAAGCCAGCAGACACACCTGTCAAAATAACTCTTTTTAAAAGAAATCTACACTATATTTAAATATTAAAAGCGGAAAAACAACTGAGTACACTATACACCAAATTTTAAGTCAGGCCCCAAGTTCAAAGGTAGAAATCTAACTGGGTGAAGGCCCGAAAAGTATTTGCCGTATCAGAGGACTTTGGCAGGCTCAACATTTCAATTTTAAAGCTGTGAGCTTTTCCACGAAAACCAACAATTTCAAAGGTAACTTGTCTAATAGCTATCTGAGTTCGATAGGCCTTGGCTAGATACAGCCTTCAACCTTGCTCTGCTGGAGGATTTCTGATTGGCCTTTACTTTTTCCTGGCACTTTTTAATGCAAAACCTTGAAAAAATCATATGTCTTGTCCCCCTTAATGCATTGTAGTTATTCTGGTATCATTTATCTTACTAAATACTTCTCTATTTTTAAAAATTGTTTGTGGGATTTATTGTGTGTGGTTTGCATGTTTGAAACTGCAAAATACTTTACACACTTTTTTTGAAGTTAAGCCTGTCTGCTTTGAGCCTTAGCTACCAGGTGTTGCACCAGGTTTATTGATTAAACTTGTTTATTCAGCCTGAAACGATTTGAGACGTATTAATTATAAAGGACTCACATCCTCCCTAAGTAATAACCCATTACTTTATATTGATGCTCACTGGTGGGATCTAGAACTTGTGTTAAGTAGTTACTATCAATAAGCAAGCTCTTGTTGCACAGGAAAGTGGCAATGATTAGAAAGTGAGCAAATTGTCGAGTGCCTGACAACTGCTCCCTGGATTTTCCTTCCATGGGGTATTTCCTTAACACATCACATTTTTATTTTGTATCTGAACACTTGTCAGAATCACATTGGGAGGGGCAACTTGCGCTTACTTTTATAAAGATACACATGGGAGGGGGGTGTCTATGAATAGATATCAAACCCCTCCCCCTGAAAGAGAAAAATGTGGGGTACCCTTGAAACTCTTGATGTTTATTTGTAATGTGCAAGAGGGGATTTATTGGTGACAGTGTTGAGTGGAGGGTGCCCTTTGATTGCCTGTCTTCCCTTTAACGCTCCTCTTTTGTAAATGGTTAAGAAGTTGCCGCTCAGCATTAAAACTCAAATTCATGTATAAATTGAAAGCAAACATTGATTTTTGATTTTTAAAGGGCAAAAGGTCCCTAATTTGGGTCATTTTATACCCTGATTTTGAGGTGGCTCACAAGTGAGGTCATGAATGATGTCCTTGAACATGTCATGCGTGATGTAATATGGGACTGTGTCACTCAAACATAATTCTAAAAAGTAAAAAGAACAATAAATGAGCAGCAGGAGCAGTTCATTCATTATTCACTTCTCCAAGCAATGAGTGCCCCATAATGCCATGTGAAGGCTTTTAATTTATATTGTTGGATACTGGTTGTGCCCCTAGTAAAAAAGGGGGCATCACCAAGCATGTTCTAAATGCTGTGGAAGGTTGCAGGGAGCGCAGCATCCCTTCTCCAACATAAGAAAACCCAGGAATCCATGATTATTAGAGATGGTTAAACACACAAGATGATGGACGGAATGTTGCACAATGGCAAAACATTCACCCCCAGTCACAGTTCTGGGTTTAATCCATCGTTATTTTTCTCACCAAGCCACGCCAGTTCAGACATGGCCATATGCAAATCAGCCTTGACCCTGTGCCTCATGGGAACAGTCCAGCCCGAACTGCCAAGCAATGTCTTCCCTGGACCGGAATCAAGCATCCTAGGACCGGTTTCTGGCTATCAGCCTTCTTCAGCCAGGATAGCTTGACTCCAGTGGTTTAGTGAGCACGGGACCGACATCTGGGCATACCCTTCCCACATAGGATGAACAGCAAAACACACAAGATGATGGACGGAATGTTGCACAATGGCAAAACATTCACACCCAGTCACAGATCTGGGTTTAATCCATCGTTATTTTGCTCACCAAGCCACCCCAGTTCAGACATGGCCATATGCAAATCAGCCTTGACCCTGTGCCTCATGGGAACAGTCCAGCCCGAACTGCCAAGCCATGTCTTCCCTGGACCTGAATCAAGCATCCTAGGACCGGTTTCTGGCTATCAGCCATCTCCAGCCAGGATAGCTTGTCTCCAGTGGCTTAGTGAGCACTGGACCATGTCTGGGCATAACCTTCCCACATAGGGTGAACAGCAAAACACACAAGATGATGGACGGAAGGTTGCACAATGGCAAAACATTCACCGCCAGTCACAGATCTGGGTTTACGCTTGATTCCGGTCCAGGGAAGACATGGCTTGGCAGTTCGGGCTGGACTGTTCCCATGAGGCACAGGGTCAAAACTGATTGCCATATGGCCATGTCTGAACTGGGGTGGTGTGGTGAGTAAAATAACGATGGATTAAACCCAGATCTGTGACTGGGGGTGAATGTTTTGCCATTGTGCAACATTCCGTCCATCAATTGTTGTTTTTGCATTTGTCACCCCGAGTGGGAGGGTATGCTCAGACGTGAGTCCCGTGCTCTCCATGCCACGGGAATCAAGCTATCCTGGCTGAAGACGGCTGATAGCCAGAAACCGGTCCTAGGATGCTTGATTCCGGTCCAGGGAAGACATGGCTTGGCAGTTCGGGCTGGGCTGTTCCCATGAGGCACAGGGTAAAGACTGATTTGCATATGGCCATGTCTGAACTGGGGTGGTGTAGTGAGCAAAATAACGATGCATTAAATCCAGATCTGTGACTGGGGGTGAAGGTTTTGCCATTGTGCAACGCTCAGTCTATCAATTGTTGTTTTTGTATTTGTTAGAAATGGTTGGCAGTGGTGTACACCTTGTTCAAGTAGGGACTCTTCTTTCCAGTCAGATAAGGGGATTAAACACGAGCTGTCAGACCTATCTCAGAGGCAACGTATAAAGTATTTGTACCCAAAACACACAGTAACATAGTAAAAACACTACAAATGGACGCCACACCAGTTTAGAAAAATAAAGTATTTTTTATCTAAATCAAACAAAATCAAAACACCAGAAATCCAACATACACACTTCAAAATATGACTTTTTAGGTGTAAAGCAATTTTGTGTGATTTCTGTACAAAGTACCTCAAATGCGTTGAAATTCACAAGGAAAAAGAGCAGCAGAGGAGGGAAGCGTCGGAAAATACAGTGATGTGTCAGTTCCTGAGTCCTTGGGGAGGCAATGCAACATATCCGCTGCAAGCAGGAAAAGTGATGCTTCGAATCAGGACTGTAGGGGAAGGTGATGCGTTGATTACCAGGTAGTTCTGGTATGCGGGTGCAGTGTCAGAGATGCGTGGCACACAGGTGTGTTGCACGAAAATCCAGACATGCTGGAGGTCGATGCAGCGGCAGCAAACAGGTGCTGTGCAGGGGCAGACTGGCTACTGGGCGTTTTGGGGTGCTGCCAAGCAGGGCGCTAATTTAGTTGATGGAGACCTGCGTGTGTTTAAAACCATTCACTTTGCTTTGTGTATTTAGAAGCACACGCAGGTCCCCATCAACTAAATCAGCCTCCACCGCAGAGAAATCAGCCCCCAGCTTGGCAGAACACTAAAACACCCGGTAGCCAGTATGGCCCTGGCGCTGTGTCGATTTCTTCAGCAGCAGTCCCACAGTGTATTGTTTCTTTTAGCCGCACAGCAGGGCTTGCGTCGGAGTCATGGTGGTGGTCTCAGACTTTGGAGACCGTTGACCTAGACTTGCATGTGGCAATTCTTCAACGCGCTGACAGGTGCTGGGTGGATTTCTCCGACCACACGTGGCTGAGCATCAGGAATTTCTCCCGTACGGTGGTGCTGCATTGTAAAATTCCCTGCTAATCTGTTCACTGGTTCTGTCGAATTTGCAGTATATATACATGTCACACATGGCAACATGCAGACGCTGTACACTTCATCTAATGATAAATTAAAGTTGACTTGTGTGGTAAATATATTATTCCCCGCACATCACAAATGTACAGGAGCCTTTGTGAATCGCGTACAGAAACATTTCAGGAGAGACACATTCTAGGAGGAGATGCAGCTTAATGGCCAGAGATGTGGACTTTGAGATTTATGTCCAGTAGTGGCGTGGTCATCAGTTTGTGGTTGTGGACAGGCCTTTAAGAGGGCTGGCTTAATCTGGGTCTCAGACTCAGTGGTAGTTTTTTTTTAAAACACTGAAACAGGTCTATTTCGGGTCCCGCATTTATGTGATTAACTTTTCACGCACAAACACTGGTTGATTTCTGAACAATGAGTGTAAAAACTTGCTGCATATATTTCACGTGCTTTAATTAATCGTGCTTTCGCTCTAAGTGTTTGCTTTTTTCAGGATGCTGTGTTATGTTTTTAGGTGAAGCCTAGCCAGCTCGCATGCCCTGTCTGCAAGACCTGCTGTAATCAATAATACGTCTCTTTTCCCGCCTGCTGCTTACCATTGGTTCAATTCCTGCACTCTTCTTTGCTGCCTCCTAACTGGTACAGGCAGCGATACGTCTCTTCAGTTATTTTGAGATTTTCTTTTTTAATTGTAGCTTTCTACCCATTGTTTTTCTACCCGGTGCAGTTTCTTAAATGTATTATTTGTTTAGAAGCACTTTTCACAAGCGCTACTCATGCCATGCTGTGCGCTGCTGTATGCTGCCTCCAGAGCACACTGCTACCCCCTGCCTCCGATTTAAACAACAGCCATTTGCAGACACACCGTTCTTGTATGCTAGGCTTCTTGGTAAGCACTTTTCCCAAGCGCTACTCATGCCATGTCGCGTATTGCCAAGTGCTGCCTCCAGACTGCAAAGCTAACCAGCCCCACCTCCTGTTTTGACAATGGGTACTTGCGAACATACCGTTCTTGTATGCTGGGCTTTGTGGTAAGCACTTTTCACAAGCGCTACTCATGCCATGCCGCGTGCTGCAATTTGCCCTTTCCATGCGGCTATGCTATTCCCCGCCTCCTGTTTTAAAAAAATGGGCACTTGCAGACCCACCATTCTTGTATGCTGGGCTTCATGGTGTTAATTTTTTGCGCGGCCTGAAAAGCTAGGGCCTCATTTATGAAAAGTGACGCATCGCTGCGTGAAAACAGCGATGCATCACTTTTCACTGTGCCCTCCCTTCGACACCAATGATGCGTCATATTTACAGTATGACGCATCATGTTGCAAGGAGTTACAGATACGTCAGTATTTCTGACGTATCTGTATGGCGCAAAAGTGACGCATTGCTGGAGTGTGTCACAAAAGTGACGCAACTCCAGCAATGTGTCCTTTCACATGGGGCAAGCCCCATGTGAAAGGGCCTGCATCAGTCTTACGCCTGCTGTAAGGCAGGCATAAGAAATTGATGCATTTGCGTCCTAGAAGTGGCGCAGAGAAATCTTATAGATTTCACTGCGTCACTTCTATGACCTTTTCCTGCGTCAGAACGCCCTGCTGCATACATTATACCTGGCGCAGGTATGATGTAGCGCAGGGGTTTACAAAGTGACGCATCTACCTAGATGCGTCACTTTGTAAATATGGTGCAACAAGGCACATTTTTACGCTGCTGGTGCGTCACAAAAAGTGACGCACGGCCTCTAGTGTTTAGGTTTTGGGTATTTTGGGGTGGTGTTTAAGTACATTTTCCGGTGTAAAAAGGGTCGGACTGTTTTGGCGGAGCGCTAGTGCATCCATACACAGGGCCGGGTTCATTAGGAGTAGCAAGGTGTGCCTCTTATTTTATTCACCATATCTACTTTCCACATCCAGGGACCAACATCCGCCACAGTGTGAATGCTGGCAGTATATGGGTGCTGCAGCCCCTAGTCAAAAGCAGACACAAACACAAAATAAAATTCGAGGTGGGCATTCCTTCTCGTAGATTCCCTCCTACACAGAACCATGTGTCCCGCTCCTCCTCCTCCCACTGGTGCTGCATTCCTTCTCCTGGATTTTGCCACAGACCCATGTGTCTCACACCTCCCCTTCCCGCCGGTGCTCGACCTGTAAGTAGTGGTTTATTGTGTAGTTACCAGGTCAGTAGCCCGCTGTCCCCGCTTGTGTCTTGTCCATGGTAACAGCCTCCAGGTGTGAAGTGCGGGACTGTCTGTAACAACCCTCCAACAGTGTAGTGCATTTAGTCAGCTGGAAGTTACCCTTGAAAAAGAATGCAAAAGTCATTCTGAATTAGCACTAGCTTGCTCTGACACCCCACCTCCCTCAAATATCACCCGGCCCTCTTACCATCTTCAAAGACTACCACAAGTACCCCCATCCGACAGAAAATACTTGCTATCTAGCCATGACACAAATAACTCCCCACAGGAAAAAAACACAATCGCAGGACAAGCCCCTATAGAGCAATGCTTAACACTGCCGGAAAAACACATTATATTTTCGCTTCAGGCAAGGGCGTAGCCGTAGACATAGTGGTTATAGTCCTGCCCCTTTAGGGTTTCACCATTGCTGTACTCAGAAGTGGGATGACATTAAATATCTTTAGGACTGCAGTGACTGTCACTGCCTAGTACTTAAAGCAGGAGGGGTAGTGGGTTGTGACATTCGGTGCTCATGCATCTGGGGTGATGCAGGCCACTATTTCAAGCAAGGCATATAGAGGACTGTTATGTAGTGAGGGCTGGGCCTTGTTTGCGCACATTGCTATGTTAGCATAGGCTTATTAGAAGTTTAAAGGCCATTTTGCATTTTGCTGCTGTTTGCACACAACACTGAATATAACTGTTGTTGTAAGTTAGGCTGCGTGAAATACTTCACATGAGAATGGCTTGTTTTCAGCATCCCTAGGCTTACATCATGACCATAGTCTGCACAGTGAGTGCTAAAGCCTCCAAGGTTATC
This sequence comes from Lissotriton vulgaris, assembly GCF_964263255.1. Taxonomy (NCBI): domain Eukaryota; kingdom Metazoa; phylum Chordata; class Amphibia; order Caudata; family Salamandridae; genus Lissotriton; species Lissotriton vulgaris. The sequence goes on from NW_028253822.1 coordinate 138,508, forward strand.
ATAACAAGGTAGCTGTTGTTTGGGCTGATTGGCTCCCGCTTTAGACATAACATACATGCAGCTGCTGTCTACTGAAATTCTGGCACCTTTAATATTGCACTGTAGGCATGATTTCCAACACTTGGAAGAATTCAGTTTTCCAGAGAGACAGAGAGCTTTTGCAGATCCTGATGTGATTCACTCCTGCTGATTTTGGAGGTATGGGGTCCACCACACAAGCCTAAGAGACCTTCTATATTTTATAAAACCTAGTGGCATATTATCAAGGGTGGCGATAGGAAATTATCACCGCTTTAGCGGCCGTTTTCAGCCACCAAGCGGCGATAATTCTATCGCCCTATTAGCAAGCTGTCGCTAACAGCAGTTAGCGACAGCTTGTAGGCGATAGCAAGCGGTTTGGGGCCCACTTTGCATGTCAGTGATATTTATTGCTAATGACATGCAAAGTGGGTGTTCCCAACCTGTTAGCGACTGAAAGCAGTCGCTAAACTCGCTAACGCCTATTACCAACACAGGCGTAGCGTTGGAAATATTCGCGCTAAGCGCGAATATCTCCAAAAACTAACGCCTGCTCAGACCAGTTCTTAGCCATTATATCCAATGGGAGGTGGATATAATGGCTAAGACCCTGTTAGCGATAATGTGTGAATATCGTTGTATTCTCATCGATATTCACGGATTTTGCCGCTATCGCCTGGAATTTTATCGCTTTTGAGATAAACGTTGCTAATAGCACGTTATCTCAGCAATAAAATCAGGTGATGCCCGGCGATAAAAAAAATTGCCGCTAAGCCTACATAGCGATAAATATCGTTATTTGTTGATAATATGCCCCATAGTTCCTAACTAGGGAGGGTGATATACTAGGCGCTATAAGACCTGTTTTGACCATCATTGTAATATGATTTCTCCTTTTGTGTTTTATGGAATTGTGACAATGCTGATAATATTATTTCTAATCATATGTCTGCTTGTGTTAGCAAAAATACTGCATCTTAGAGCACGCTGTTTAAATAAATATTTTAACCTTTCCCATGTCTCCTTTTACTCCTGTTGTGGACTGTTATGAGAATAACCAACGAAAGAGTGTTCTTGATTCCAAGGAGGCGTACAGACTGAGAGGCAGGGGAGATTAAAAAGAGACAGTAGATTTCCTAATTAAGCTTAATTACGTGCAGATCTACATTTATGTATGCTATTGTACAATGCAAGTGTTTTCAGATAACGCTATTGCACTGTAATGAAATGAAATGAAATGAAAATGAATTTGTAAAGCGCATGGCTGCCCGAGAGCGCCCCAGCGCTATAGAACAAGGAGTACTGCGGGGAGGTTAAGGATTAGGAGTCTTGGGGAAACAGGAAGGTTTTAAGAAGCTTTCGGAACCTCGGATAGCTCGGTTCAGTGCGGATCTTGACAGGAAGGGCATTCCACAGGTTGGCCGCATTCAGTGAGAATCGGCGCCCCCCCTGTTCGGGCCCACTTGACTCTCTGGACAATAGCCAAGTTGCCATGATCAGAGCGAAGGGATCTAGTAGGCTTATAAGGGCAAACAAGGTTCCCTAAGATCGGGGGACCCTTCCCCTGTAGGGACTTGTAAGCAATACATAAGGATTTAAATGTAATCCTTTCATGTACTGGTAGCCAATGAAGGGCTCTGAGTGGAGGCTTGGCTGAGGATCTGCGAGACGTGCCAGTAAGCAGCCTCGCTGCCGAGTTCTGGACTCGTTGGAGAGTATTGATTGTTGTTTCAAGGGCAGCCAAGAGAAGGACGTTACTATAATCTAATCTTGACAGGATTAGTCCTTGGATCAGTAGTTTCCTCGACTGCTCTGGCAATAGGGGAAGAATCTTGCGAGCAGAGCGAAGTAGCCCCATGCATATACCTGCTGTCTTTTTTGCTTGGGTCCGAAATGTCAGATCCTGCTCCAGCCATACGCCCAGGCTTTTTAGTTCACTCTTTGGAGTGGGAGCGGGCCCCAAGCAGACGGGCCAGATAGAATTGGGTAACGATGTTACATGGTGACCTAGTAGCATGAGCTCTGTTTTGGATCCATTCAGTTTCAGTCGTGAGCTATTCGTCCAGGAGTGGATTTCTGAGAGGCAGGAGTGAAGATTTTGCATGCAGTGTTCCTCTTGGGAGAGTGAGACGACTAGTTGGGTGTCGTCAGCGTAGGTGACTACTTTGATCCCGTAGGGATGCACCAACTCTTCCAGGGGGGCCATATAGACATTGAATAAGGTAGGGCTCAATGATGAGCTCTGCGGGACCCCACACTGGAGGGGGGTCAGTTTGGAACGTGCTGCACCCTCCCAAACCTGGAAGGTTTCGATTCTCCAGGAAAGATGTAAGCCATCGTAGCGCTGTGCCCGCTACTCCCTGATTACTCAGGCGGCGAATTAAGATCTTATGGTCCACCGTGTCAAATGCTGCACTTAGATCCAGGAGGACCACCACCGTTGATCGCCCTGAATCCAAGAAACGCCTTGCCTCTTCCGTCACTGCTAGCAGGGCGGACTCCGTTCCCTGACCTGGACGGAAGCCTGTTGCGGAGCAGCCTATTGCTTTCTAAGAAGAGGGAGAGCTGCTGATTGGCCATTTTCTCCACCATCTTGCTGATACCAGGTAGCAGCAAGATTGGTCGAAAGTTAGCCAATAAAGTAAGGTCAAGCCCTGGTTTCTTTAGGAGCGCTTTGACTGTAGCATGCTTCCAGCTAGGAGGGACAATTCCCTGTGTGAAGGAGGCGTTGAGAAGGTCTGTAATTAGCGGAGTAATGGTAGCTGTTACTCGTTTCAAAATATGCATGGGGGCAGGGTCACTAGGGGAACCACTCTTCACAGCAACCAGAATTTTTTGGAGGTCGTCCCCTGAGATCGGCGCGAACGCCTCAAGACGAGGGCCTGAGGTGTAAGCAGTAAATTGATCCGGGTCAGGGGATTGATCATTCCAAGATAAAGTTTTTAATATGTTTTGAATTTTACTTTCAAAGAAAGCAGAAAATTAATTACATCTAGTTTCCGATGCTTCTTGCACCATCGGAGGGCATGGTGCCTTGAGGAGGTCTTTCACAATTTTGAATGTCTCTCTGGATGAATTGGAGGCTGCCTTAATTTTCTCCTCAAAGTATGCGGCCTGAGCTAGTTTCTGGGATAATTTGTAGGCCCTAATGGCAGCTCTATACTCGGCTTTGTAATGGGAGGCCCAATCTTTCCTCCAAGTCCGTTCGTTTTTTTTTTTACAAATTTTACTTAGTTCTCGAAGTACTGGGGTATACCAAGGTGTTTTGAAGACCCTGCTTTTCTTTTCCATTATTTTCTTAGGAAGAACGAAGTCCAGGGAGCTATTAAGCCAATAGGAAAGTTTTTTGTCCGCCTCCAAGGGGTCAGGATCTGACTGGGGAGCTGTCTGTTCCAATCTGTGAGTCCAGCTCTCAAATGAAAGTTTGGACCACACTATCTCTAGAGTGCGTGGTGCCTGTATCTGTGGACGGTCGGTGCAAATTTGTCATTCAAATGGGATTAGAAAGTGGTCAGACCAAGGTAAAGGGAGGGGGGCCTTGATACCAGAAATGTGAAATTCATGAAAATGGGGTCGAGAAGATGCCTCTTGATGTGAGTGGCATCCTTATTTTTAAGATCCAGTTCCAGAGCTTTTAGCTCGAGCTTAAGATCCATTGCCCCCTTGTCGCATGGATCATTAAAATGGAAGTTTAGATCTCCTAATAGAATAAAATTGGGTGCGGCCGATGCAAGGGCGATGGTATTTTCTAAAAGAGATCCTGCGAATTGACCTGGACAGCCCAGGGGGCGATATAACAAAAGACCAGATAGTGATTTACTCGGGAAGCTTGCAAATTAAAGTGAATGCTTTCGCAATCATTAGCAACACCCTCTGATACTCTGCAAGTAAATCTGTCTCTGTACATTATCGCTAGACCGCCTCCTTTCCCTTGCGACCTATTTTGGCACCGCATATTAAAGCCCGATGGGAGGGCCACAACAAAATATCTGCCTCTGAGTTAGGTGACAGCCATGATTCTGTTAAAAACAGTATGTCCAGTTTTGAATCCTGGATCAGTGAATTAATTTCGACCGCATGTTTCGGTAAGGACCTGCAGTTTAAGAGTGCCATGTTGAGGGGAGACGTGACTTTCCCGGCAAATCCCTTTTCCTGCGTGGGTACCACCCATCTGTTACCTCTCAGAAGTGGGTCATCAGGCCTAAATCTCAAGAGTTCCGAGGGTTTATTGCTAGGTATCAGTTGTAAGAGTTTTTCACGTCTAAAGATGATGCGGTGGTCGGGGGAATCGGCCAAGGTTTCTGGCCCTAGGCCCGGTCCGGCATGGACGGGCACAGACGGGCAGGCCTCTGGCGCACCTCTGGCGCGCCGTCGGCGCACCTGCTGCGCCCGCCCGCTGTGCGGACGGGAAGTAATGTTCATTTTATAGTGTGAAGGTCCAACTCGGCCACAACACTAGAACGCTGTCCTTGTCCTCCCCCAAAATGGCGCCCGAAGTGGACGCCGGTAGGAAATGAGGCCAGTGAGCGTCAGGAGCCCGGAATAGGCACCCTGAAGTAATACGAGTCCCAGGGGGGGAACCCTGAGGTGGGAAGAGCGTGGTAAGGGGGGGAATAATTAAAGCAAAATAATGCTAAGTGCGTGATTTAAACGTTAAGCAGCGCTACCTGCGCGATCAGTAACAATTCTAAAAACAATTCTCAATGCGAGCCCTACTCCCGGCTTCCGCCTCAGGAGTCCTTAGTTCTAGGTGATGAAGCTGGTTTCACGTGTGCAATTTATAGTGTGAAGACCCAACTCGGCCGCAACACTAGAGCGCTGTCCTCGTCCTCCCCCAAAATGGCGCCCGAAGTGTGCGCCGGTAGGAAATGAGGCCAGTGAGCGTATACAGCTGAAACCTTTTGGACATTCAAATGTGAGTATAAATGTATTAGTTAAATCAATGTGGAAAAATACCCAAACAGAAATACAGACAGAAATGTCGAAAAAATAAATACCATAAAACTGGGAGCCCTAGTTGTGATCAAGCAGTGTAGATTTCCATGAGGGGATCCTCCTGGTCGGACTGACTTATAATCAGAGCCTAGTGTCAGTTTCAGTTTGCACATAATGAGACCTTCCTTTACATATAAAAACGCACAGATTTTGCCCTTTTTTTTAGAAGGTAGGACACTCGATAGTGAACCTCAGTTCATTCAATAGGTTCATTCCCTAAAGCGCTTGGGTCGCCGCTGACACGTGTGTGCAAGCCAAGAGCTGGAATCCCACAGGTACCCTAATGAATGAATGTCAATTGTTAGACAATAGCATCACTCGTTAATTACTGGTTATTTACTATACAAATATTTATTCCACAAATATTTTTAATAGAATGTGTGCGGTTATTTTTTAATTTTCTTTGGACGATCATTTTGCTCGATGTACTGTACCAATTTTGCACATGAGTGTGTTCATATTTGAGCGTGTTTCTGTGGAGATCTCAGAAAAAAAAACTGGACAGGATATAGAATGCCCTTCCCCCTCCCCCCACCACGCTCATTTGCATGTGCTTGATAAAATTAGAGGAAGTGCCCTGCTGTGGTGATATAAGCCCCTCCACTAAAATCTGCTTCACTTGCAGCCCCGCAGTCGCAAATACAGTCAGTGAACTTGACAGCAAAGAGTGCAAAGCAACCATGGCAAGCAAAGGAGGTAAGGAAGAAGTTTATATTGCAGAACCTAAGTTTACTTTTTTTAATGGCTCTCATGGGATCAATGTATCGTATACACTTCTGCACTATTCAATGTCACATGTAAAGAATAGAAAAATATATTCTGTCAGCTGGCAAATTATTAATTTCTAATGAGGACCGTTTATGACTCTGCAAAAAATGTTATACAGAAATGCAATGTTTTCTGCAATTCCTTTTTGAATTGATAACAATGATGTAAAGAAACCGAAATAATATCACCAAACACGGTTTTAAATTAGAAATACAAGGAGGTATTTCATGACAGGATCAAATAAAACTGTTACCTTGTCGAAAGTGACACAGAAGCTTTGCTAAAGATGACAACTTGCCTTTTTAGGTTAAGCACCTTGAATGCATTTACTACCACATGCTAGCCACATGTGTGTCGATGCCCTGCCTGAACATCAGTCCAGCTGCTGAGGAGCGTGTCCTCACAACTAAGCGAAATGTATTGCACAGTAACTATGCTACTATTTTTTTTTTGGGGGGGGGCTGCATGCGTATGTCATAGCGGTGTGTTTTCTAATTTGGGGGTGACTTTCAAAATGCCAATTTTTTTTATTTCAAGTTTTTTTATGGTTAAAATTAAAAAAGAGCGAAAATTCAGAAACACATTAGATACAAGCAAAATCCAAGCAATACAAGATGCACATGAAAATACAGTTCATTTCACAGAGCAAATTGGTACAGCAGAGTCAGAGAAGTTAGACAGGTGAGCGAGGACACCGCAGAGGGAAGCGTCCGCAATATTACAAATTAGAAAAAATGAGATCAAGAGCAAAAAATAGCTGTATTACCAGTAAGACTAAGTATAGTGCAGAGCAGTACCAAGTAAATTGACAGTATTTGTATCGCCTATGGTACATAGAAAAAAAAGGGGGGAAGGGGAAGGAATGGTGTTGAGGAATAGGTCAGGATGCCTGTCGCATGGCAGTTCGGGTTGGACTGTTCCCATGAGGCACAGGGTCAGACTGATCTGCATATGGCCATGTCTGAAATGGGGTGGCGGAGTGAGCTAAAGAATGATGATGGATTAAACCCAGATCAGATGACTGGGGGTGAGTGCTTGCATTGTTCAACATTCCGTCCATCATCCCCTTTGGTATTGCTTTGTTCGCCCTAAATTGTCAGGGTATGCCCAGACGTGGGTCCCTTGCTCACTTTGCCATTGGATTCAAGCTAGCCTGGCTGATGACGACTTATTAGCCAGAAACCTGTCCCAGGATGCTTGTTTCCGGTCCAGGGAAGACATGGCTTGGCAGTTCGGGTTGGACTGTTCCCATGACAAGGGTCAGACTAACCTGCATATGGCCACGTCTGAACTGGGGAGGTGGAGTGAGCTAAAGAATGATGATGGATTAAACCCAGATCAGTTGACTGGGGGTGAGTGCTTTCATTGTTCAACACTCAGTCCATCATCCCCTTTGGTATTGCTTTGTCACATGACTCAAGCATGATTCTTTAGAGCCAATAGTGGAAAGGGTCAGTGTGCCCTGAGAGCCTAGTACCATGTAATTATCAAATGACTGCCAAACCCTACTAGAGATTAGTGGAACAGAATGTTTCCCTAAGAGTGACGTATGAGCCCCACGGAGAAATGAAACCCAAGCACACCAGGTGTGGTACGATGGATTTTGAAAGGACTTCCATTCTGTAAGTATGACTTTAACTGCAAAATTGCTTTAAAGTTTCTATCTGATTGTCCTGTGAGTGCGGGCTCTGCGTTGTGTGGATGGCGTGTGTTACTGTTTGACATGAATGAACCTGCTTCAATGAGCTGTTGTACCATGTCTGACGGGTGAGATCCCAAATGCACATAGTCAAATGTAAAACAATGTTATACGAGTTAAGAATATATTACTCTAAGGCCACATTCAGTCAGTCAGTCAAAAAACTTTATTTCGATAAATTAATATCAAAAAAGGCACGGTACATAAAGGAAAAAACACATTATACAATGTTAAAAATATACATCTTTAGATTTAAAAACCATGTCATAGTTTACTAAAAAACAAAACAAAAAAGCAAAAGATTTTTAAAAACATCACTAAATTCATAAAAAGCTATATCATAAAATATTAAAAAATCATCATACCGCCATCAACCTAGTTCCTGATATATGGTACTATTTGACTACTAAAGTGCAAGGTGCAAAGCTTCACGACAGTATGGCCAATCTCTCATTCTCCATAAGTCTTTTCTTGGTGCGTACCGCACTCACCAAATAATTGGCTACGTGAAAGACAGTGCTGGGATGGTTTAACAGCTGCAAATAAAGAAGTGCTGGTCTGACTTGCAGAAACCCTGCCTTTATTAAGATTGGCACAAGAAACTTCCTCCTTTCCGCTGTAAAGTGCCCACAGAACAAGGTGAAATGTATAGTATCTTGGATAGAAAAACTATCGCAAGAACAAGGTGGAAATTCATCAGGTTTACACCAAGTTGTGTATTGACCTAATATCAGGTGAATCATGTTTAGGCGGAAACGAGTTAATAAAAACCTATGAAAGGGGCGGTTAACCAGAGTGAGATAAAATTCCGGGCCTAGAGGAGTTGCGACCAAAAGGTGTGCTCTAACCAAAGGTTTTATCAGCTCCTTTTCCTCTCTTAACAGGGACAGCCTCATGAGCATATCACTTTTAGTTCTAACAATATCAGTCCTCAATATAGTCTCCGGTGAAGAGAAGAGGTTAGGTCGTCCCAGAGCGCTAGAACCATTTTTAACATAGGTTAACCACTTGATTTTGTGGGCATTGTCAAGTAAAAGACAGTCTTTCAAAATGGCCTGATTTAAAGATAGTTCATTATTAAGCCAAATTTTAAGCCACATAATTAAAGGGGCCACTTGGATTTTGTCTGTTATAAAATCGGCCCCCAGTTCAGAATGAACCGAATAAGATGGTGTAGATTGAGGTACAGACAGGACTGATCTAAAAAATTTGTTTTCAGAAACCTGAAGACAGTCTATCGATCCATATCCCCATAGTGAACAGCCATAGGTTGCAACTGACATGCACTTAGCGTTATAAATAGTCATAAGGGCTGGGACTGGCCTAGCCCCCAGTCTTCTGCTGAAACTCAAAATGGCAGAAGATGTTCTTACTAGGGCGCTATTTCTGTTTCTTATTTGGGGGCCCCAACTCCCCTTATCTTCAAACGTGACACCTAAATACGGGAATGTTGATACTCTTTGCATTTCTGCTTTACTACAATAGAAAGTTTTAATTTTCTTGCAGCGTGAACCTTTACCCACCATCATAATTTGTGACTTTTTGGCATTTATTTTTAGGTCTATTGAAGTCATAAAAGAGTCAAAGGCATCTAGTAACCGCTGAAGTCCCAGCCCTGTGCGGGACAAAAGCATTGCGTCATCCGCGTACAGGAGGACGGGAACACAGGTCTCCCCTATACGTGGTATGTCCGGTGTTGCTGTCTTTAATTCGGATTCAAGGGCATTTATATAAACTGTGAAGAGCAGGGGTGCCAAAATGCACCCCTGTCTCACCCCTCTTTTGGACTTAAAACAACTAGTACGTCGCCCCCCTGAATCAACCCTGACAGATGCCTGCAGATCTGAGTGGAGATCGGCTAAAAGATTTACAAGTGCCCGATCAAGGCCCATCTCGGCAAGGATGTGCCACAATTTAGAGCGGTTCACGAGGTCAAAGGCCGAAGATAGGTCCATGAACCCTAAATATAACGACCCATCTTTTGCCCTGGTATATTTATCCACTAACATCTGCAGATTAAGGCACTGGTCCATAGTGCCCTGTTTAGTTCTAAAACCGTACTGCAGGTTGGATAAGACCCCTCTATCATCAAGCCATGCCTGGAGTCTAAGTAGGATGACCCTGCCCTTAATTTTTACTGATGAATCGATAAGAGATATCGGGCGATAACATGCTGGGTCTGCCCTATTTCCCTTCTTAAAGACGGGGATAATTACAGACTCCTTCCAAGATGCTGGGATACTATATCTAGTTATGGCATAAAAAACACCGCACAACACCCTCGACCAAAGCTTTGGGTCCATTTTAAAGAAGTCAGCAGGGACTCCATCTGGCCCAGGGGCCTTATTTTTTAAGGTCTGATCGATGGCCTTTTCCACTTCAGAGGCCTCAAAAACAACACCCTGCACCTCCAGAGAAAATGAGAGGCCATCTGACAAATCATCCACTAAATTACTCGAATATATTGCCTCAAAATGATCAATCCAAACACCATCCGGGATATTTAGTTCAAGGGAAGCTTGATCCTTGTCTGAAAAGAAGGGCTGGTTGACTACCCTCCAAAAGTCTGCGCTATTTTTGACAATCTCAGGGTCAGACAGTTCTAACCAGGCAGATTCCCTGATCTCCTTCTTCCTATTTTCTAAGGCTTTTTTATATAAAGATCTTAATGTGGTTATTAGTGGGCGGTCTTTAGGAACAGCTTTAAGGGCCTTAAGCAGAACAGTGTGTGCTTTGGAACATGCATGATCAAACCATTTTTTCTCCCTATGCTTAGATATTTTTTTCTTATTTGTCGGACTGATATCAATGGGTTTACAGATATTACCAAAGGCAGACATTACTTGGAGATTTGATGCCCTTGTATCCAGACATGTTAACACATCGTTTTCAGTACTATCAAGGACGGCATGGAGAACATCCTCGGGGACAACAGAGGACCACTTCAATCTGCGACCCTGGTCCTTTAATACCACGTCTTGACTTCTATTCCCACCTGACCCGCACTGATTCAAAAAGACAATTGACAACACCTCCACTACTACAGGGTTATGGTCGCTAAATACTGAGACCGTGGTACCATAGTGAAACACCCTCTCTAAAATCTGACAAGACATAAATATATAGTCAATTACAGTACCGTTGCCATTACCTTTAAAGGTAGGAGTTCTGCTATCAAATTCCCCACAGCTAGATTCATACAGATTCCAAGCATTCAGGTAGGATTCAAGGGTCTCCCCCCTAATAGAATGCTCAAAGTGTGTTAATAATGAGTGCGGAGGCCCCTCTTCTGAGGGACCTGTGCATGACTGATTGCAGGGATGGATATTAAAATCACCTAATAAAATAACTTCCAACTCTTTTACCTTGGTTCTATAGACTGACAAGAAAGATTCAATAATATCCAGATTCAGCCTAGTGTCATAATTTGGACTACAATTATAAAAATTAATAAACAAAATGTTTGAAAAAGAGGGAGGATTAAATTCCACAATCAAACAGTTTTGGGAACCGGAATTGTGTTGCGATAACACCCCTTTTAAAGACGATTTAAACAAAGTTAACAGGCCCCCCCTTGGTCTGCCTGCCCCACCTCTAGTAGCAGGTACGGAAAAATGTGTGTAACCATCCAAAGAGAAACTGTTAAGTCCCAAGTTTCCTGGAATGCAAGAATGTCGAACGTCTTCACAAATGTAATCCATTCATCAATCCCTACTTTGGCCCTAATACCGGCAATATTCCAGGTCATTATTCGACAATGTTCATTTAAGGAGCCCTCTTTGTTGGACAGTCAATCATTTTCACTTAAGGAAGATAGAGGTCCGAACCGGTTAAACAAGGGCAAGATTGGAAGTGATTGTGGGTTAGGCCTACACAAATTATAGCAATATGAGTCCATATTCACAAGCGGTTGATGATCTTGGGACATCCCAGGAAAAAAGGCCTGCCTGTTTGAGGGGTAGGTGGGAGTCTGATGACCAACATAAGAATTGGGAATAGGAGTAGGGGTCATGCTCAAATGGTTATAAAAATACCCCAACGGGCGCACACTTATATTGTCCTCGGTGACAGGTAAAGAGGCCGCCCTTAACAGTACAGTTGCGACGTGCTGCGGGTGTCTTAAATTTACAATAACACAGTCGCCTCTGCATGATTTTCTTGAGGTGCCGATCCAGTCAACCCTGCGCACTGACACTATGTCATTACAGAAAGCAATGGGAAACCCACAGTATTTATTTAGCCAAGCAATAACTTTATTGCCTAGAGAACTGGTCAGCTCTTCCCAGGCTTCAAAAGAGTTTGGGTCAACTGTCGGGACGTTTGTTAGGACCACTATGTATGGTGCACAGTCAGGGGGTAAATTGACCACAGGTTTTCTCCTCCATGTTAACCTCCCCAAGTTGCTATTTTCGCCTGATTTATTGACAACTGTTTTCTTCTGTAGAGTAGGAGCTATGGTATCAGGCTTAGATAGAGGTTGGGCAGAGCTTACAGAGATAACAGGTGGCCCCGTGGATGCTCCTTTAACCCCCTTACTGCTATTTGAGCCAGAGGCCGCTGCCGTAGCAGCTATGTCTGGTCCAATATTCTGAGGTGGTTTAGTCTGTGACAAGTGTGTGGACAAGAGGCACCCAAGTCTAGAAACCTCCTTTGATACTTGGTCTAATTTGTAATCAACCCCCTGCCCATTTACTACAGCGCCATCAGAAATAGCACTCTGATGTACATTTACGCTATTTTTAGTGGTTACTTGAGCTGGGGGGGATAGGAGTGTACTTAGTCTGCCTACCTCTTTTGTCACCATGTCTACTTTAGCCATTAGGGGTTTAATCATTAACTCCAGTTTAGTAGTCAGTATATCTGCAAATAGCTGCAGATGGTCGCTATTAACAGCTTCGTTACCCCCCTCAATACTATTGTCATTCGTTACCTCCGCCCGAGCAGGCTGAGATGTTGCAGTTTTCTTAAATTTACGTTGCCCCCCACGCTTGTTAATCAGTCTTCTACAAGCCCTAACTGGGCGGCGGGTCAAGGATGGAACAGCAGTGGGAGAAGATGACAATACATCATTGCTAACAAGAATATCCGCTGAAGTAGAAGCGGTTTCAAAATCTGACACTACAAGGGGAGGAACAGATAAAGCTCCCTCATTCTCGTTCTCAATGTTATCTAAGACAAGGAGGTCAACTGTGGGAGAGGCCGGTGAGCTGATCTGGCTGAGCGACAGACGGCGATCAGCATTAATCTTTGTGACCATCTTGACCATATAATTGTCCAATGTCCCAACTAGGGCTGGAGTTTTAGCAGAGCGCAATTTTGCCATTTACTCGGTAAACAAAGTCAATAATACAATTGAATAAACAAGATGTTAGGCACTCACTACAGGAAGATTAAGTCCAAAGTCCGAACAGCCAAGGGACGTGGCCCTGCCCTGCCTCCTCCTGCCCCGGGCGGCCACAGATGGCCCACCCTTGTCCCGGGCTTAGCCCGGCGCATCCCGCGTGCGTCCCGCGAGGCGAGGGCTGCGCCGTTTATAAGCGCCTCCTGGCGCTGCTGGGTGCGCGTGCAGCGTGCCGTGCCACTAGGGCTGCCGGGAGTTGTATGCCCGGAGCAGCGGCGGCGCTGATAATGCCCCCCTGTGACTCTCGGTGGTGGTGGCGGCAAGGAAACAAGGTGAGCCCCTCTCAGTCAGGAGCCGTTGCTCTGCAGTTGGTGTGCAGCCCCCAAATGCCGGTACAGAGCTCCCCCACTCTGCCAAGGGCTGCGCCGATTATAAGCGCCTCCTGGCGCTGCTGGGTGCGTGTGCAGCGCGCCGGGCCGCTAGGGCTGCCGGGAGTTGTATGCCTGGAGCAGCGGCGGCGCTGATAATGCCTCCCTGTGACTCTCGGTGGTGGTGGTGGCAAGGAAACAAGGTGAGCCCTTCTCAGTCAGGAGCCGTGGAAAAGCATGTGTAACTCCACTGCGGGGGCCCGTTGCGGGCCCCCTGGGTGAAGGGGGGTGGGGGGTGCACATGGGGGGTACCTATGGTACCCCCCTGCATTTGTATGCAGAAATCGGCAGGCACCGCACGGTGCCTGACGCTTTCTGCATACAAATGCAAACTATGCGGCGGATGCAGCTTGAAGCCGCACCCGCCGCAATGGTAAACATAGAGGATGTGACCGCCAGGGTGGCGGTCACATCTTAATTGCACAGGAGGTAACTCCGCAGGCCATGCGGAGGTTCCCTCCTACTCTATGGTGGCGTACGGACTCAGGTCCGTCCGCCATCATAATCGGCCCCTCTGTTCCTATGTAGTGCTGTAAATAAAAATGGGAGATGGGAGAGAGCTATACACAAGTAGGGTTGCCACGTGGATGACGTGTGTTGTACAGCTGCCTTCATGATTCTTCACTAATAATTAATTTAAACAAAGACAGAAAGCTGCTGATAAAAATGATTAGCAACGATTGTATATAAGGTTCTGTTTAAGTATCATGTCCAGGCCTTTACAGAATCTTAAAATGTCAACAACTGGTCAGTATTTTCCTCTAGAAAATGTGGCAACCCTAAAGTGAGACAGGAATTCGGCATTTGAATTTGAGTCCATGCAATTTTGTAAACAGTTGTTTTACCAAAAAACGACACCCAGAAGAGAAACGGAATCACCTTCTGCAAAACTGGGAGTGGGATTCTCTTGCATTTTCAAAGATTTTACTACCAGTGACTGGTTTACCAATTCAACCACCCCTAGAGGACCCACCTCAAGGACCAGCAGGGAGGCATATTTCTCTGCTGCTGAACTGAAATATACCTGTCTTCCTGCTCAAACACATTTCTCTAGGACATGGTGGCACCAGTCTCCTGCTCCCATACAGTGCTAAAGTGGTGCCAGGACCTGCTAGGGAAGCCTGCTTGCCCCTTTGGAACTTCTGTCTTATGGTTTGAGGATGGAGAATGTCTTCAGATAGAGACGGCTACCAGGAATGAATCCATTGCCCCAGCTAGAACTGAACAATTCTTGTTGAGATGAGGTCAGAATTGTGGGCATACTGTGGCACCTAAGACAAATATTCTCAAGCTGAGGAGCCAGGCCTAACAATTAGATGGCCTAACTTCAAAGTAGCATTGCTCCATATCTTGCAGAAAATAATGTCCGTTCTGGAGGACTGAGAAAGCCAGTTTCAGCGGAATGAAGCAGTAATTTATACCATACACTGTTCACTCACAGCTACAGAGGGTTCCATGGTCAATGATTTGCATATGGGACATTCATCTTGTCGTATTTCTTTGCAATTCCCATAGAATAATACTGAACTCTTATAATGGTTCTTTCCTATGGGGTGAGTCTTACGGGAGCTCAGTCAGAGCTCACATTAAGGGGGTGGCCTTTATCTCCCTGAGCCGAACACTCTAGTTCACTTAAATAGGATTTCAATGTGAAAAGGCTTTTATTTGTGATAAGAAGAGAGCCAATGAATGCCAAACACAATCCACTTTAACTAAATCAATGTTGACATGCAGCTTTACAGTTTCAAACTGTGTACATCTGGAATCGATAATTCCAGTATTTTTTTATTTTACATGAATAATCCAGGAAGTACTGATGTTAAAAATAATGGTCCGGATATGCTAAGACTCTGGATGCAAAAAGTGTTTGCAATTTGCAAGTAATGTTTTGTGATCAGAAACATATTTTGCGAAATGACCAATTGCGAGAACTTGCGTTGTTGGTTGACTGGGATGTGAGCCTTGATAAAGCAACAGCCACAGTCCTTTGCAGGGTGAACCACAAACAGTTACTAAATTAATCTGTGCTCAATTCTGGTAAGTTTGGCTTTAAAAGCAGTCTGGCGTACCTTAAAGGAAATGTATACAGTATTTATGTAGTACACAAACAGTGATAAAGTGAGTATATAACACAAAAAACACCATACTAATATAAAAAAAATTGAGTACATTTTAATCGATTATTTGATGCCAAAAAGATAGAAATCATATCAGTAGAACTGGAGTTATGAGTTTTTAAAGTTTCTATTGAAAACTAGAGCCTAAACACTCAAAGCGCCAACCCCAGACGGCTAGTCACAGAAGACCGGGTCAAAGTCGAATAATATGGCCAACCGCTA
The DNA here is from genome assembly GCF_964263255.1 of Lissotriton vulgaris. Classification (NCBI taxonomy): domain Eukaryota; kingdom Metazoa; phylum Chordata; class Amphibia; order Caudata; family Salamandridae; genus Lissotriton; species Lissotriton vulgaris. Next base: position 154,096 of record NW_028253822.1, read on the forward strand.
TGAATCCGGTTTGGATACAAGTAGATTGGGCCTTGTCTGCTCTTACCATTGTTTTTAAAATACATTTTGAGAAAAAGTGTTCTGAAAAGGTAAAGTTCAGTGGGGCAAGGCTGCAGGAATTGTCTGGGGAGGGCAAGTTATCATAGAGGAGCCTTTGGTCAAAGCTATGTTGAAGATTTCTGTGTTCAGACTTAGTTGTTTTTATGAGGGAGAGGGCTGTAGCCGAAGCCAGTTCCAGGGGCTCGGATACCCCTAATGTGAAAGATAGTTGAAAAGGATTTGGGGCCATATGTAGGTAATCTCTATTTACAGATTCTTAAATACCCAATTTTACTGATTCGGTATTTAAGAATCGGTAAATAGTATGTAGGCAAAAATTCTGTAAATTTTACTGATTCAGTAATATTCGGTTTTACCGGATCGGTATTCACTGATTCAATAATTCCCATTAAGGCCCATAGGAATTAATGGGAAGCCATTCACTATTACCGATTCGGTAAATACCGAATCGGTGATAGGGGGCACATATTCAAGGGTGGCAGGGTGTCACATTGACTCCCTGTTGCACCCCTGAATCGTGCATGTGTGCACAAGTGGCGCACATACATGCCCTATGTCTGCCACATGGCACTGAGAATAAAGCCAAAAATGGCTTTTTCAAAAGTGTTCAGTATTTACCACCAACTTATAGTTGGTGGTAAATAATGAATCCTTAAGGCTAAAATGCACTCACTTGAGTGCTACCTAGATAGGCTTTAAGGAATCGGTAATTTACTGATTCCTTAAAATAAGGAATCAGTATTTTACTGATTCCTTAAAATAACGAATCAGTAAATTATCGATTGCTTATTTGCAGCCTCCTACATCTCAAATCCCTAAATACCGGTCGGTAATGGTGAAATTTACCGAATTTCACCGTTACCGACCGGTATTACCCCACCTACATATGGCCCCTGCTGTTGTGGAGAAAAAAGTAGTGAAAGAAGCAGCAAAGTCAATCTGACCAGCGATGCATCTCAGGTGGTTAGGTGAGCAGGTTGGTCCGGGTCTCCTCCTGGTTATCAGAGCAGTTTTTGGGCAAAAACTTTTTAAGTCCTCACATCTGGGCACTTTTAGCATGACAACCAAGGGTCCAGGACTGGTAGGGTATCACTTGTGGTGGGTGAGAATGGGAGGTCAGGACTCACTCAAGCTAGGCCCAGGTGTCGGTTGAAGATGGTGGGATCCTTTAGTTTCCCTGTGGCTCTGAACAGGAGACCAGCAAACCAGCCCTTGGAATCACTCTGGGAGTCCAGGGTTTAGAAGTAGATGCAGGACTCAACAGCAGGACTGGACTCTGAGGGTTCAAGGCAGACTCCAGGTAGCAAAACAGTACTTCCAGGCTGTGGCGGCTCACACAGGTAATGCTGCGTGGCGGTGAGGCGTGGCAGGGCTGGGTGGGGAGTAGTAGTTTGACATATGACGGGAAAGATTAAAGTAACGAAATAAATAAAACCACTCACCTTGCGTTCGCCACATCACCAACTCAGTGATGCGGGGAGCACAACATAAGGGGTTTTATTTATTTATTTATTTACTTCAATCTTTCCTGTTGTATGTCAAACCCTACTTCCCCCACCCTGCTCCGCTCCTGCCCTGCCTCACTGTCCCAGAGCATTATCTATTCAAGCAGTCACTGCTTCCAGGAACAGCAAAGCAGTCTTGTATAGTGCACAGCAGGTCACAGCAGCAGGCAGTACTCTGAGAGTCCTCCCTGAGGTCCAGGAGTTAACTTAAGAGTGTGTCTGAAGGTCCTATTTTTTACCATGGTGTCCTTCCTCTGGAAGGTGGGAGAAGCTTCTAGAAATGTTCTTTGGAGTGCATGAAATTTCCTGACTCCCCTTTACTGGCTCCAAGCTAGCTGCAGTGACAATGTGGAGGTAATAAGCAATTTGTGTGAAGGCAGAGCAGAGCCTATTTATTTGCAAGTGTGGCTGTGCTCTGCCCCTCCCCATGCTGCCAGAAGATGACCCATTCAGGCACACCGAATCCCTCAATTGTGTGACAGTCTGGGAGGAATTTACAAAGTCTAACTGGCAGTTTCACCCAGTCCTGTAACCCAAGAGAGGCTACTGGCATAAAAGTGCATGAAAATGCAAACTTTCTAAAAGTGGTGTTTTCGAAATTGTAATTAAAAATCCAACTATACCATTTAAGAAGATCTTTCATTACAATGTATTAGGTACCAAACATGAACTTGTTACCTGGTCCCAATCAAAAATTAGCACCTATTAAATGTTATAAAGCAACCCACTGTGATCTATGGAACCGGTAGGCCTCACAGTAATGAAAAGTGAAGTTAGGAATTTTTCACTACAAGAACATATATAACTAAAACTTAAAAGCACATATCTAACTTTTAATCACAATGCACCCTTCCCAATGGGCTACCTAGGGCCTACCGTAGGGTGACATACATGCAATAAAAGCGGATATTAAGGCTTGGCGAGGGGGTTATATTGCCAAGTCAAATTGGCAGTTTAAGACTGCATTCAGTGCTACTTAAGTGGGTTGCACAATAAGTATTGAAGGCCCACTAGTAGCATTTAATTTACAGGGCCTGTGTATTTGGAATGCCACTCTATGAGGGACTTATAGGTAAATTAATTAAGTCAATCAGGTGTAAGCACATAAAATCAGGTCTAGTGGAGTGAGCTCAAGTACTTTAGCACTGGTTAGTAGCAGTAAAGTGCACAGAGGCCTAAGACCAACAAAAATGTATCCAGCAAAAAAGTGGAGAGTAAAGGTAAAAGGTTTGGGGGTGACCACGCAGAGAGGGCCAGGTCCAACAACCAGGTACTATTAGATCAGTTTGCAAAATACGGATTCAGATTGTAAACCACTGATACATAAAGTACTTCATAATTGGGAACAGAAACTCCCAATACTCTCCTTCCAAACTGTGAATCGGAAACCTTTTAGAATCCCTTGTTAGGAGTCTGTAAATTTTGACATACTCCTAACATGGTATTTGTACTAGGCTTGGGCAAAATTTCAATTACATCACCTTAATTTCAGTAGTTCGGCACTACTCTTTGATGTAGGTTTCCCTATAATAACTGGGTTATTTCCGCTTGAGAAATGATGGCTAATTTGGGGGGAAACAAATGCTACTGCAAGAGCACATCTAGAGAGCATGGGTGGCTGGTCGCACTGCTGTTTATGTTTTGGTGCATTTAGCTCTATTTTCTAAGCACAAAATGTATCCTCACATCCATTTTGGATGCAAGGGCACATTCTGCACTGAGAAATTAGCACTTAATACCAGGAGTAAGTTGGGTGGAAATCTTACCCCAAATGTACATTTAGCGAGTGCAAGCAGCTGCCCACACTGCTATTCTTGTTCTGTTGCATTTATTGCAAACAGCATCTTCATGTCCATTTTGAGCACAAGGGGGCAGTTTTGGAGTAAGAAAATCATACTAAATTCAAACTGTCTCTTCTTGAATAATTCTGCATAATCTCGCAGAATGTTTGTGTGTTTCTGCATGATCACACTACACAGACATCTGCTATTTATGCCCACCCCTAATTTGTACTTCTCTTCCAGGGTATTAGAACAAAAGACAATCCCAAATAGTTTAATTTTAGAGCACCTAGCTGAGAATGAATATTGCCAGAGGCATTTCTAATAAAGTAGTTAGAGGTTCCCCAGTTCTTTGGAACAATTTAGCCAAATGGTGCATTTTACTCCACTTAACTGGTCATCACAGTATTTTATTTCGAAACATCTCTAAACTGGGGTAACAGAATGGATTATCCAGGAATTTCTTGTGATTAAAATGCCAGGAAAATGTGTAGAAAATTCTTCTGACAACCTGTGGCTAAGGCTAAAATCCTTACATAAATCATTGCCAATCTCCTGGAAAACTATTTCCCAAGAATAGTCTTAAAGGTAAATGAATGAGAGCATATGGTACCCTCGTTTTACCCCTAGATATATTTCTCATAGAATGATTTCTTTTATGTAGGATCGCTAAGGGACCATCGGGCAAGAAAAAATTATTCAAAGGAGACATTGAGGAATTAAGAAACTAAACATGTTCATAAAACTAATACAGTATAACAAAGAAAAATCCATATATGTCAACTAAAGAAGAAGCCTAACCCATTTCCAGTAAAAGTCTCTAGTCCACTCACCACAAAGTGCTAGTGTACAGGGATGAAGAACAAACTAAGTTAGTTATTTACTAATTTGCGTTACAGGTGTTTGATAACACAATATGGGATAAAGCATTCTTCTGATTTATATGTCAAGACAAAGGTGCACAGCCAAAGCCCAAAATTACAGAGGATTGCACCATGTGCAATCCTTAGTAAATCCATACCGAAATCTCTAGTAGAGCAGGGGTCCTACTTTAAACCTGATGCTGGACAGGAGGTTGTTGAATGTGGTGGAAGAGTCCAGTTAATAGTCAGGGTTTTGTTTTACCATAAATCAGTGCACATCTCCTCAGAGGACAATGACTGCAGGCTTAGCAGGGCTCTGTTACTAAGAATAAATGTTGGATCTTACAGTCAAGTCCCTTTTTGAAGCATACAGTCATCTAAGTGGGCAAAGGGATAACCGTTGGAAGATATGTCTCACTATCCATCAGATATGTCTTGTGCTATGTCTCCGTCTGGCGTAGGAATCATTTGCTTTTTGTTCTTGGATCCTTTGCCTCTATCCAAGAGGGTATTTGCAAAATTTTAACCCCACAAAGAAACACCAAAGTTATGGGATCTGACTCTTTGAGATGTCCTTGCGGGATTGAGAAGTCACTTCTGATAAAAGTTTTTCTTTAACACTGCAATGCTGCTCTTCTCTTAGGGCCATATTTAGAATTTGGCAGCAGCGCATTCCATCACGAACATGGTGGATGTACCATTCACTGCAATATAAGAGAGATTTAACACAGGGCACCTTTAATAGGGCAGTCGGAACCTCCACCTGGTTTGTGACAAATATACTGTTCACCATCTCTGAATAATTACATTAATAATATATGTTAATTATTAGGAAGTTGATTTCAAAGAAGAAAATTCAGTTAAACTTTCTTAATCCTGCGGAAGTCACCCACAAAAGGATGATGTTGATATTTATGACACTCCCCCAACATTTCTATTTTGAGCTTCAGTTAAGAGGAATTGTGTTGTATGATATATGATATGTCAGGGCGGATTTACTAAAATTTTACGCTGTGTTTCCATCACAAAAGTGACACAAATCTATGCAAAGTGTTTTGTCCAATTTTCTTTCCAGCACTAAACTTGTTTAGCTCTGGAAATAAAGTGAAAGTAATGCAAAGAAGAGCATAGCACTGCTTCGCATTACTTAGCGAAAGGGGGTGTACCATGGGTGGTGCATGGGCGTTCCCATGCAAGAAAATTGCGCCCCCCTCGAATGGGCGATATGAAGGTGAAATGCTTTTTTTCTCTTTTATTTTCTGACTTTGCATGTCATGTTTTACAGCTGCACTGTACAGCACACATACAAAGTGGGAAAATGTTTAAAATTAGTCTAAGCATATTATTTTGTGCTGGAAGGGTATCCTCCCAGTACAAGACCTCTGTTTGACTCACAGAGAAACCCTTGCATAATGGCTCAAAGGTGTCCCTGTGGCGCACGGTAGCTAATTTCAATGCCAGCGAGGAGGAGGGAGCCATATTTCAGTACATTGGGTGCACCCCTGCTCTCTCCTTCTCTTGCAGCACAGCATTTGATTCGTTATGCCTCAAGACGGTGTTATGGGGCAGGTTAGACCCAAATAGAGAGACTGAGAGAGCAAACAGACTCTTAGGGGCTCATTATGATGTTGGGCAGAATCACGTCCGCCCTACACCGAGTCGGTTATGGGACCGACTGACACCCAGTCGGCGGTCCCGACCACCCCATTAGGATGCGACCGAACACTGTTCGGTCGCATTCCTATATTTCATTATGGGAGCATGCATTATGGCCATGAACCGGCCGTAATGCAAGCTTCCATAGTGAAATGGGAGGTGCGATTCATCCCTACACCCCATGGCAAGCACCTAAAGGTGCCTGCCACAACATGTAGGGATCAACAGGGGTGCACCATAGGTGCCCCCTCGGCCTCCAACTAGAGTCCATACACAAAAGGGGGCCCAGCTTGGGGCCCCCAAACATGCTTTCTGACATGGTCTCCATGTCAGGCAGACTGACATGGAAACCATGTCGGAAACCGTGTTTGTAATCTCAAGGGTGGAGAGCCACCCTTAAAATTACAGGCCGGCTTCTGACTGGTGGACGGGCTCTCCATGACAGACAGAAGCCAGACCGAATGACCCGCCAGTTTATTTTCCGACCGCCTATATCTTAATTAGGCAGTTGGAAAGTTAACCGACAGATCATTACGATACAACCCTTGGTCAGAGCCTTTACAGCCGCATCGTAATTGGCCCCTTAGTGTGCATGCAGAGCAATAATCAAGCAGAAACCCTCATGCTATACTATTATCTGCAGCCTCTGCCAGTGCCACCTTGCCTCTATGTACTGCCACACCACTACGAGTAGTAATTCCTGTGCATTAAACACAAAAGAATGACTCAGTATAACTGCATTTAGTGTTTAAGGGCTTGTTCGCAACCAGGTTGCTTGTGGATATACAGGGATGAATATCTGTGGAGAGTACAATATGGGGTCTCAGCCATCTCTAAGATGCTGTCCCCTCAACTGGAAATGGCGGAAAATTCTCAGATATCATCTGTACATTACCCTTCCAATTTTAAGATGCCCACCACAAGCGAAGTGCATTTACTAGAGTTTGCCAGTAAAAGACCTGTTGCCCTGGAAGAACGACTATCCTGTCGTGAAGTAGTGTGGCTCACTGGTGGTGAAGTAGTGTGGCTCACTGGTTAGAGGCGGCAGACCCGAGAGCAGAGGACGGCCCAGGACCAGGGTTCAATTCCCGGCGCGGCAGGTTTCTGGACCAAGGTCAGCGGACTCGATAATTCTCTCGCCTCGGTGCCCACTCTGATCAGCGATCACACTCGGCAACTCTGGGCATTAGCTTGCCTCATCTTCACTAACGGCCCCACCAGACCGCCGGGGATGCCTGGTCTCACCCTGGAGATACCCATTAAGGGACCATCTCTCAGGGAAGCCAGGAAGGGTTTCGCAGCGGTCGAAGCGCCTTGGGACCCTACGGGTAAGTAGTGCGCTATATAAATGCCTATACATACATACACATCCTAAGTAGAGAGGGGCCCTGTGAGGGTGTGAAGGGTCCAGAGTGAATGGGGTGGATGAGTAGTCATGTTCTCTGTTGCCAGGAACTAGAGTGCAGCAACCGAAGGTGGGTCAAGGTGGAAGGTTCTTGTCTGATCCTCATGAGTCTGCACTGAATTCAAGTGATCAGTCAATTTCTTGAGCCCAATCATTTCAGCCATTTACTCACAACCTGAGACTGCGGTGTAGTGAACAGCGAGAACACTGTATTTTCATAAAACAAGCTATCTCCAGAGGTGGACTCATTTCCTTCAGAAAAGTATTAAGGCATAGGCAAAGTGGGCCATTGCCCAGAGCCCCCACCTTCCAGGAGTCACCATAGCCAAGCATGTATAACAGAATCTTAGGGGCACATTTACTAAGGGTTTGCATCAGAGCAAAGAAATGCAAAGTGAAGAAAAGCAGTGCAAACGCCTGCAAGCGTTGTATACAATCCAGAGATGGAATAGTGCACTTATCTCAGCACAGTGGTAATAGCGCTTTGTGCCACTTTATTACTTGAGTGTAACTCGGGCAAATTAAAGCAAGCATTTCTAGTTTCTGATGCAAAGCTCAATCTACCAAAATCTACAAGTCTTTGTAATATAATGTTATGGATAAATATAATGTTATGGATAAATATACTTTCTTTTTAACGGGTTCCTGTCTCTGTGATTGAACTGGCACAGGTATGGTTTTTAGAGTCTCGTCCAATTAAATATCATTAAAGAAAGACCAATACAATCAGCAGGGGTGGCGCTGCTTTGGCAATTATATATTATTTTACTCTTACCATGTTCCCAGTCCTATTTGATACCACTTCTTCAGTGGTAATTCGTCTTTTGTGAATTGACACATATCATTACGAACAACATTAACATAATAATTATGTGCCTGATTCACAAATTGAATTATGTAGCTCATGAAGTAGTACTACAGCAGTACTACTTACTACTGAAATGCATTTCACACACCTATGAGTGTAAATTTCCTCCACCCCCTCTGCTATCTTTTCTATGGGGAGATCCTAATACATATACACATATTTAGTAATAAATGTGGGAGGGATGGGAAGTAGCAGATACAAGAGGAATATTTATTACTAAATTAGAGGATTTTATGGAAGAGTAAGGAAGGGTTTAAAGAAGGACTTGCACCTACCTATTGAAGAATAAGCTCATCCCTCTTCAAAAACAGCACTTCTAACGTTAAAACAGCCCTAAGGGACCCAAAATTGTTGTGAACACACACCACCTCAGATCTGCAGTAAGTTCAGTACCACACATTGCCAACCCCTGGTACTACAAAAGTCTTCTGATAGAAAATAATGGGTGTATGGATGTAAAATAAAACCGTGTAGGGAACAATCTTAAATTAAATTAAAAAAATTAAATAGTTACATTTAAACATTAATTCAATTAATTGTTAAAAAAGAATACACATTTTTTTCTTTTTAACCTTTTTATAACCTCTGTATACTTTTTTAAATATTGCAACATTCATTTTGATAATATAATGAAAATACTTTGAATTATTTCTAAACATAACTTTTATTAATTATTAATACATGATAAAATATTTTCTTTTAGGTTAGGTGGGATTCTTTCATAATAATTGTACGTTCTGAAAATTAATGTTAATTTAAATTTAGTATATTCAAAATAATAACCATCAAAATCCCAAATAAGTTACTAATGATGTAACTTTTTTTAGTTTGTTCTACATTTAAAATAAAACAATACAATTAATTGATAATAACATAAAAATATTTTTTTCAATTCTTTTGCAAGTAATATACTTTTGTTTACTTTTCCCTTATACTTTATCATAAGGAGATCTCCACCACCAAAGCACGATAAGCACGTAGACAACAGGATACTTCAGCATTTCTGGCTACCGGGCAAGAGCTCCGCAATCAGCTGGCCATTTGATGGTCAAAAGCCACACCGCCACTCAACTCATTATGTTTAATAGAAATAGATTCTCGTTTTTAGTGGCCCACCCATGATGTGGTTATCAGCGTGGTATCCTACCAAACTAGTTACCACTAATTACCAACACACATTATATGGATGTCATCTTTGACTCTACGCTCTTCTTTTTATCAATAAGGTCTCTACGATCTCTTTTTTTACTCCCAAGAGCTTTTTGCGAAGTTGCTCATATGCTTCCTGCTGATTGCAGAGAAACAGTAATTCCAGAATGCTACTACAATTCCTGCACACATACCATCCTACCTGCTTGATCCAATGTTTACCGTTGATAAAAAAAATGACTCTTCTGATGATAGTTTTCCAGTTCTTTTTGTCTATCTCAAAGCATCTAACTACTCTTTGTTGGCTGCTAGAGACTAAATGGGCTATTTTCAAATCAGTTTTGGCTACCAAATCTATTTTAAGCTAGAACCTCTGTATCTTGGTTATCTATCCCAAATCCTTTGCTCAACCGATTAAATTTGCTACAGCTATCTATAATTTACCTAGGTCACTGAAGGGGCATCTCTTTTGAGTCATTAGCTGCTAAGCACTGGAATTCTCCACCAGCCTGTAAGGGCTTTATCATCAACGAGTTGTCCTTCAGCAAACAATTGAAAGCCTTGACATTCCTGAAGGCCTAATCCTTATGCTTATTTACAATCTTGCTGCTGCCAGGACACATTCTTAGGGTACCAGAGTGCTATACGAATAGTTTTATATTTTTTTCATGTCAATATTGGCATAATGAGAAGGTATTCCAATACGGTACAAAAGGGGGTGGTGATGGACGGAGCATCTGAACCAATCAAACACTCACACCCAGTCAACAGATCTGGGTTTAATCCATCACCGTTCTTTAGACCACTCTGTCACCCCAGTTCAGACTTGGCCATATGCAAATCAGTCTGACCCTCCGCCTCATGGGAACAGTCCAGCCCGAACTGCCAAGCCATGCCTTCCCTAGACCGGAAACAAGCTTCCGAGGACCGGTTTCTGGCATTTCAGCCGTCTTCAGTCTGGCTTGCTTGAATCCAGTGGCAAAGTGAGCAAGGGACTCACGTCTGAGCATACCCTGCCAACTTATGGTGAACAAAGCGGTACAAAAGGGGGTGGTGAAGGACGGAGCATCTGAACCAATCAAACACTCACACCCAGTCAACAGATCTGGGTTTAATCAATCACCGTTCTTAAGCCCACTCTGCCACCCCAGTTCAGACTTGGCCATATGCAAATCAGTATGACCCTGTGCCTCATGGGAACAGTCCAGCCCAAACTGCCAAGCCATGCCTTCCCTGGACCGTAAACATGCTTCCGAGGACCGGTTTCTGGCATTTCAGCCGTCTTCAGCCCGGCTTGCTTGAACCCAGTGGCAAAGTGAGAAAGGGTCTCACATCTGAGCATACCCTGCCAACGTATGGCGAACAAAGCGGTACAAAAGGGGGAGGTGATGGACGGAGCATCTGAACCAATCAAACACTCACACCCAGTCAACAGATCTGGGTTTAATCCATCACCGTTCTTTAGCCCACTCTGCCATCCCAGTTCAGACTTGGCCATATTCAAATCAGTCTGACCCTGTGCCTCCTGGAAACAGTCCAGCCCGAACTGCCAAGCCATGCCTTCCCTGGACCGGAAACAAGATTCCAAGGACCGGTTTCTGGCATTTCAGCCGTCTTCAGCCCGGCTTGCTTGAATCCAGTGGCAAAGTGAGAAAGGGACTCATGTCTGAGCATATCCTGCCAACTTATGGCGAACAAAGCGGTACAAAAGGGGGTGGTGATGGACGGAGCATCTGAACCAATCAAACACACACCCAGTCAACAGATCTGGGTTTAATCCATCACTGTTCTTTAGCCCACACTGGCACCCCAGTTCAGACTTGGCCATATGCAAATCAGTCTGACCCTGTTCCTCATGGGAACAGTCCAGCCCGAACTGCCAACCATGCCTTCCCTGGACCGGAAACAAGCTTCCGAGGACCGGTTTCTGGTATTTCAGCCGTCTTCAGCCCGGCTTGCTTAAATCCAGAGGCAAAGTGAGCAAGGGACTCACGTCTGAGCATGCCCTGCCAACTTATGGCGAACAAAGCGGTACAAAAGGGGGTGGTGATGGACGGAGCATCTGAACCAATCAAACACTCACACCCAGTCAACAGATCTGGGTTTAATCCATGACCGTTCTTTAGCCCACTCTGCCACCCCAGTTCAGACTTGGCCATATGCAAATCAATCTGACCCTGTGCCTCATGGGAACAGTCCAGCCCGAACTGCCAAGCCATGCCTTCCCTGGACCGGAAACAAGCTTCCCAGGACTGGTTTCTGGCATTTCAGCCGTCTTCAGCCCAAGAGAAAGCTCACAATAGCGTACTTCATCAGTATTTCCAATTCGTGAAAAAACAAATATTTTCTGTCCCAGACGTCCAAGTCGAAAAGTATATATATATATATATATATATATATATATATATATATATATATATATATATATATATATATATATATATATATATATATATATATATATATATATATATATATATATATATATATATATGCCCCAATAGTAACTTCCCAAGTGGGAAGATGACAATGGGACGGCGGTGCTGGTGCTGCTGACGTCCGTTTGCTTCACTCGAGTGTCGGAAGCGTTGAGACAGGAGAGCAAAATAAAAATAATTTCAATTTTTTTTTTAAAGATATTGGTACGCCCTTGCCAAACCATTTTTCTGCTTTCTCTTTCTGGGTATCTCTATCACCACAGGCTTCTGTATGCACATGGATATTACTCTATATGTCTCCTTGTTTATGAATATTTCCCTTGACCGCTGAAAAAGTCACATCTTCTAAACTTTCTCCTGTTGCCACCTGTCTTCAATCAGTCTCTTTGCAGTCATCTCAAGGAGTTCATATTTTCTGTTTACTTCACAGGTCTGGAACTGACGATTATCAACCTGCACATTCCAGCAAACAGGAGGTCTCACCACACTGATAAATACATCAGCAACGACCTGATCCTGAGGAGAGGACAGCCCTTCAAAGTTAGCCTCACCTTCAACAGGGCTCTTAAAAGAGAGCGCATTGCATTCACTTTGGAGACAGGTACAATGCTCCTAGTACTTTTGTGTTACACATATGGCAGGCCTCTCTAATCTCCCAGGTCCTCGGGTGAGCTGTTCATTCTTTATAGATTACTTTCTTCGCATTTTGGGGTTTGAACTCATCATTATTCCTTTCTGAAATCTAGAACCATGCCCCAGAATGCAAACCAAAAAATCTGTCCCGGAAGAGTAACTCACACATGGACCTGGGAAACTGAGGAGCATATTACCAAGGGCCATTATCACCGCTTTAGCTGGACTTTTTCCCGCTAAAGCAGCGATAATTTTGTTGCCCGATTACCAAGCTGTCGCTAGCACCAGTTAGCGACAGCTAGTAGGCGATAGTGATCATCTTGGGGCCTGCATTGCATGTCAGCGATAAATATCGCTAATGACATGCAATGTGGGCGTGCCAAGATGTTAGCGACTGGAAACAGTCGCTAATATCGCTATCTCCTATTACCAACAATGGCTTAGTTTTGGAAATATTCGCGCTAAGCGCGAATATCTCCAAAAGCTAACACCTGCCCAGAGCAGTTCTTAGCCATGTTATCCAATGGAAGGTGGATAACATGGCTAAGAGCATTGTCACAATAATGTGTGAATATCGCTGTATTTACAGCGATATGCACGCATTTCGCCTGTTTTTTATCGTTTTAGAGATAAACCTTGCTAATGTGTGAATATCGCTGTATTTACAGCGATATGCACGCATTTCGCCTGTTTTTTATAGTTTTAGAGATAAACCTTGCTAATAGCAAGGTATCTCAGCGATAATAACAGGTGAAGGGCGGCAATCAGGGCCGGACTGAGAACAGAAACCGGCCCTGGCAAACTGCTCAGCTGGCCCCCCTGTAGTCAGGGGGAGTGCAGATAAGCAGTTTGCGACGGCCGGTTTCTGCCGATTTTGTTACCGGGGGCCGACATTGCCGACCCCCGGTAACAAAAAAGGCCCCCCAGGGGACCAAGACCGGCCCCCGCCCTAGCAGCCTACCGGGGAAATGCCCGGTGCCCGCTATGGCCAGTCCGGACCTGGCGGCGATAGAAATATTCCCGCTAAGCCAACTTAGCGATAATAATCGCTAGTTGTTGGTAATATGCCCCTGAGAGTTCTGCAAACTTGGGTGTTAGAAAAGGTAACTAGCAGTATATGCTGAGACCTTTGCATGCCCGTTGGAACCCCAGGCACTGCCCTTGATACCTCTAATTTCAGGTTTCATGACGACAGGAGCATGATTAAAAGTTAAACAGGGCTCTATCATACATTTGTATTCTGTAGTGCCCATTCCTTGTCCTTTCTCTAGTTCTCTGAAGGTATCTAGAGGCAAACAGTGGGAATGTCATCAACTTTGTGCTGTCATGAGGGGGTGGAGGAGTGTTAAGGGTTGTGTGATGCCTATTCAGTTCTCTCTGACATTTTAGTGCATCAGTATCAATGGAGGATGTGTGTCAGTACAACGCGATCTTTTAGATCGTGGTACTTGACAACGCAGGCATTACAACACAAGTTGTTACAACGACTTGCGTTGGAGGGCGCATATTTTGGAATATTATAATTTTATATTCCAACACCAGTCCACGTAACAGTAGGGAAGGTGTTGGAATATAAAATTACAACATTCCTTGTCCAACAGCTCCATCCAGCGCAAGTCGTTGTAACGACTTGCATTGTAATGGCATCGTTGTAAAGGCACTGTGGTGTAAGCACCGCATTGTAAACGATGTTTACCGGATGTATGTCAGTACAACGCGATCTTTTAGATCGCGGTACTTGGCAACGCAGGCATTACAACGCAAATCATTCCAACGACTTGCGTTGGAGGGCGCGTTTTTTGAAATATTATAATTTTATATTCCAACACCAGTCCACTCAACAGTAGGGAAGATGTTGGAATATAAAATTTCAACATTCCTTGTCCAACAGCGCCATCCAGCGCAAGTCGTAGTAACGACTAGCATTGTAATGGCATTGTTGTAAAGGCACTGCGGTGTAAACACCGCATTGCAAACAATGTTTACCATCAAGGGTCACAAAGGAGCATTTTCCAATTTGCATGTACAAATGGACAAGTAGTGTCTGCAATACATGTAGGACCTGATGTACTAGGGGTTTTGAGGTTGGAAAGCATGCTATTAGCAAAAAGACAGGTGTTGCAACCACAGTACTGCAAGCAGAATGTATCAAAGGCATAGTGCGAGTGGGAAAATGCTTCCTACCTCACATTGTGCAATATGCAACGCATTGCTGTTTGGCTGAAAGGAATGTCCCCTCCCCTTTCTGCATCGCAATACTAGTTTCAATGGTTTAGTGCCATATTTGTCATTGATTTACACCAGCAACTGAAAGGAGGTGGTATCCAATCATAAAATAGAAGCTGTTCCTCAGGCATAGCTTCTAACTGTCTGTATGTGAACTTTCAACATTGGGTGAAGCAGATAGTGGTCAATGCTTCTATCAAAGTCTCCTCAAAGAATTCCATTTGTTTTATTGCAACCCTCTTAAGGGACTTGTGCAGAATTGAAGAAAGAGCAGGCTTTCAGCAAATATAGGGATAGATATTAGCGTCCCATGGTAGGGTTACATCCAGGAATTCTCATTCCAATCAGTGAGATTCACAAAGAGAATCCTGTCTCGTTAATATAGATGTAACAAGATCCTAAAATTCTACGTAATGGCCATTTTGCACTGGGTGTACAGTCTTCAGCGCAAAATACGGGTCGTGATGCAAAGCAGTCGGGGGCAGATTTACAAGGCCCTTGAGCCACTTTTGCGCCCTTTTCCCCTTCATAAAAGTGACGCAAAAATGCCGCAAGGGGCTTGTAAATCTGCCCCTTGGTGTACAGAAATATTGATTGCTTTAAAACACATCCTTTGTGTACACTGAGTCCAAAGTTTGTACACAAGTTACACATAATGCAATTCAAACTCACCAGAAATCCCACCAATACCTTTCATTCACAGATGAGCTTAAAGCAAAACTGTTGCAATATAAATGTGATGTGCGCAAAATATATCACAGACAGTGATACTTTCGTGCTTTAATCTTATTAACATGTGCATAGCATTGTTTCATCTTTACCTGCCTCTTGCTGTGTTTTCACAGGGCCAAAACCGGAAGAAGCCACCAATACAAGAGCTGTGTTCCCTCTTTCAAGAACTGTGAAGCCAAACTCCTGGGGAGCAGTTAAAAGTGCAGGCAATGGATCTTCGAGATACTTAGCAATTTCTATCTCAAGTCCGAGGAACGCCATTATTGGGCGCTACAGCCTGAGCGTTCAGATCGAGGAAAATAAAATCTCGTCCCACAAACTCGGGAATCT
Organism: Lissotriton vulgaris; assembly: GCF_964263255.1. Classification (NCBI taxonomy): domain Eukaryota; kingdom Metazoa; phylum Chordata; class Amphibia; order Caudata; family Salamandridae; genus Lissotriton; species Lissotriton vulgaris. Next base: position 169,742 of record NW_028253822.1, read on the forward strand.
AGTGCTCCTTTTCAATCCCTGGGCTTCAGGTATGGTAAATCTCTGGGAAAGTCTTTCGATTGTTCTTTGTTGATGTAAAATCTTATGTGAGTTTAACGTTTATCTGTTTGTATCTTTTATGTAATTCATGTACTCCGAAGTCCTTATGTAATGGAGCTGTTTCTATTGTAAACCGCTCTGACACCTTGGGGTAAAGTTTGCGATATATAAAAACATAAATAAATTAAAAAAAGGGACAACACTGCTGCTGAATTTAGGAGGGATTGTTTATTAAAGTGGGCAGGTAAATGGCGTCTCTTCCATAATGAGTGAGCACGCGAGTGAATGAGTGAAAGATTGTATATTTATAAGGTGCAGTAAGTGTAACTTGATGCCTCTGCTAAGTCATCCAGATATAGTATCTATCTCAAATGAGGAAATAGTTCAGTACATACAGAAAATCTACTTTTCCCTTTGAAAAATATTTTTGTCTGCAAAATGTCAATAAAGTTGTCTATTCCACTGAGGAATGTACCAGTTAATGGCATACCAGTTAAGTAGACATGGACTTCCCAAGGCAGATAACTGTGAAGACATCTAACATGGGCTTCGATTGGAATTCCATAGAGCATATTATCAAGCCCATTATCGCCGCTTTATCGGCAGTTTTCTGCCGATAAAGCGGAAATAATTATATCTCCTGTCTTGATAATATGCCCCTCAGTCACTTAAAATAGATCGATCCTTTACTGCTTTCCACTCCCACAACAAGGAGTCTAGGGCTCAATTAGGGTTTGTAGAAGGAGGAGAGCCACCATAAGCTGGTAAATCTTATACCCAGCCAAACCCATGGTCCCCTCTCACCATATAAAGATCTCTTATACCCATCTTAACCCATGGTTCTTCCTCCCTATGCATAGGAGGAATAACCACAGGTCAACAATGACGAGACAGAAGTACTGATTTTCTGCAAGAGCACCTCACCATGGGACTGCAACTGGTTGCTGGCTGACTTTGGACCCAAACGTCCACCCGACACCCAAACCAGGAACCTCCGATTCATCAACAGCAAACTGGACATGACCATACATATCAAAGCTGTCACTACATCCTTCTTTCGCACTCAGAAGATTATGAAGATCTTCAAATGCCTCCCAAGCAACACCAGAAATTCGGTCACTCACTCTCTAGTCACCAACTAATTGTATTACGGGCAAACTGTAGTGTAGTTATATATCCCTGATAGGCTCTGCGCATTGGAATTACATACACCATAGTTTTGACATAGGACTGGGGTCAGTATGTCTCTATCAAGTATGTTTAAACTTAATTGTGTGTGTGCCAGCTAACTCAGAGGCCACTAGAAACTTTCTCGAATGAATAAGAAGGGATTCAATTCTGACAACCGCATAAACATGACAACTTTGTTTTCCTTAGAGTCGGAACAATATCTTCAGAGTCGTGGAAACAATAGATAACTATTTCACTCAGTCAATCGTGCATGCTTCGTTTCTACAGAGGTGCAGAGAAATATAGAGACGGGCATTTCAATAAAAAGGAGTTTATTGAACAGTCTTCTTTCTCATGCAAGAGATATGAACTGCTACAATCGTAAGACAGAATGCGAAGTATAATGCGTACAGCGTAAACAGTAATATAAAATAATACTGTAATAGCATGGTCTGTTGCTATGACATATATAAAAATACATACATAAATAACACAGGCTAAAATACTCAACTGGTGCTTCTAAAATAATCCTACCCCAGCGTACCTAACCAATGTCTAGTACGAGGGAAGAAGTAGGTGCTGTTTTAGCTATAGTTTAGTTTTGCCAAGAATTGCCAAAGGCTTCTCTAGGTTCCAATCAGCTCCATACCTTAGAGTGAGAGAGGTTGGTATCTCTTTCCTGGGACTCGATTTCCAAACACCCAGCAAGGGTAGTCAGAAACACTGGAGCTGCATTCTCGGCAGGAGGATGACAGTGTCTAGTCAGCTTGGGAGATGACTTCCTTCGGGACTTGCTGAGGCGAGCTGCGTCGTGCAAGTAGGTAGTCGAACTGCACCGAACCACACCATGCTTTGCCATAGCAAGTGAAGGTATATTTATACCTTGAAGGTGTTTAGGAATGCCAGTATTGACGTAGAAGTCAGGCATATGAACATCATGAATGAACCCCTAAGGAATAGATGTTCATGCATAATAAATGAGTTCTTGGAGCAATCAATATCCAGGCAAGGGGATGTCCCTAAAGCTTAAGAGTCTGGTTTTCCAAGAACTCGTTGTGACATAGATGAACAGATGGAACTAACCATGCCTGTATTTGGGTAGCATGGACTATGCCTAAACAAGGACTGGATTTCTATGCCTATATAAGGGCAATGTGAAATACACCTATAAAAGTGCATGAATCGGGAAATTCATACGGAATCTAAATCGATACACAACAACACTTTTTGCTGGTTATACCAAGAAACTCACCAGAAAACTTCAAACAGCCAGAACTCACAAGCCAGGCATGGCCTCAGCTTTCTACACAGAATTCACATCACACAACATCTCATGGTGCTCCACTGCCTCCCAATACATAAATGCACTCATTTCAAACATCTCTCACACACATTCAAGGCACTATGGGGCTTATTTGCAAGCCTGTTGCGCCATCACTGCGTCATTTATTTGGACACACGAGTGGTGCAACGGGCTTGCACATATTTACAAGGCCTTGTTAAGTCACCCTTCATGACTCTTTATGGCCCAGTAAATATGGGCCCCTTTCACACATTACTCTGTGTGAAAGATGCATTCCATGGGCGTTTTTGAGGCTGTTCCAATGCAACATTCATGGCACTTGACTGATTCACAACATTTTGCAAAACTGGGAATGCGCCAGAATCCTACTCCTCATGCAACGAGGAAAAATACTTTAATTTCTCTTAATTTCCTGCATTCTACAGCACGCATAGATAGACGAAAATTCCATTAATTATTGATTTTGTGCAGGAAGGTGTCCCTTTCTGCACACAAACAATCATTTTTGCAGCACAGGTACCCTTGCAAATGACGCACGGGTGCCTGCGCTGGTTCATTGTAACCAATTGTGTGCCATTGCAGGGTAAAGCGCAGGGATGCATTGTATTATTGTTCCCAAACACCTTTTTCAAATGCATAGCACATTTTATGCGAATAAAGTATTCAATACTAATAGCAACTTTTTTGACACTTTTTTTGTCATACCAAATTTTCAGTTTTTCTTGAGTTAGTCCTACATTCTTCTTTACTAACTTCAACAGTTGCTGTACATCAGACGCACTCCTAATCCATTTCAACATCCACACAAGGTGAAAACTGGTATTGGCTTTCCTACTTCTTAGAAGTTCAAGCTTTGAGACCTTGGTAGTAGAATGAGGTGTGGTGCAGTAAAAACACAACATTCTACAGACAGCCTTTATAACAGTATTTGCCCAAAACTCTGTTCATTCTTTCTACAAGGACATTGGTTTGTGGGTGGTATAGGGAGCTCTTCGAATGCTGACATCACATGACCAGACTCTAACTCTTTATTTACAAACTGGGTACCACTGTCAGAAACAAAATGCTCAGGAAAACCCTCGATCAGGAAAATCTCTCTCAGAAACTCTGTGATAGTACTAGCATTAGCTTGTATTTATTTGACACTGGCACTTCTTTTACATTGATTGTGTGCTCGAACCCACAAATGCTACTCATCTCTTCTCCAAATATGTTAGGATTTTTTTTACTCCAGCCAAACTCTGCATCCTCATAATCTACCACCAGGACTTGTTCTTTGGCACCTGGTTTAAGAACCATTCCAAAAAAGTCCATGATGAAACCAACCTAATATGTTTAGACCTTTTGCAGACAAATACATTTTGCCCGTAGTCTTCCTCCCTTTGAATTGCAAAACATCTTCAAAATAGCCCAAAAGTTCAATTTTACGTTCTTCATATGAGACAGGGGACCAGTCAGAAGGAAGTAAAGACCTGTAACACCACATATCAGTAAACAACCAATGTGATCATGGTGACCTTAGCTCCAGAATCTACCAGCAATTTCATCATTGTGTTCCCCTACTTAATGTCAACTACAGGATTAACACACAAGCCAGGATCACCCACCAAGGTTTCCTTCCCCACAATGGTATGTTTTGATGTGGCAGAAACATCATCTCCAACAACAAGCACCATATCACGCATACCCATCAAATCTCTATCTGAATCAGACTCTGGTTGTTTGTCATAATGCAACCTGAGTTTGTTGACTGCTTGCAAGTACTCATCTCCAACTTTATCCTTATTTTCTGGTATTTCCAGTAGATGTTTGAAGATAGACTTTCCTTTTAAGCCTAGCGAATGTAATAGTAATTTCCTTTCCACTTATCTCTAAACATTGACACCCCCAGATACGTTTTGAAAACATCAAACCACATCCCCCACCTAGCCAGTAGTTTACCTGGTGAGTCCAGAAATGAAGAGGGAGGCGTAACGAACTGTATAATAGCAAATACGCAGTGTACAGATACAAAATAAATACATACAGCAAGATACACCAAGTATCACATTCCAAAAGCATACATGTCTCCTTGTAAAAAAATATAGCTCACTATATATATATATATATATATATACAGCTTAGGAGAACATGTTGGCCAGTATATCGACTTTTTCCTACAGGGCTTGGTGATGTCACTACCTAGCTATGTCAAGGACACTGGCGATTTTTTGCAGAAAATTAAGAAGCTCCCATGGTCTGATAATTTGCTTCTTATTACGTTGGACATAGAAGCTCTATATACATCTATAGACCACATGCAGGGGCTTTCTGCTGTAAAATATTTCTTGGAAAAACGGTCCAGCACGCCGTATGAGCACAACAAAATTCTACTGCAGCTCATCAGCTGGTGTCTGAACAATAATTACTTTTTGTTCGACAAAGATCTGTATGAACAATTGAGAGGAGTGGCAATGGGGGCCTGCTTCTCCCCCAGCTATGCATGCTTGCATGTTGGCTGGTGGGAGGAGCGGGTCCTTAAGACCGCCTTTCAAGAGGAATACAATACCCACATCAGATCTTATCTGAGGTATATAGATGATGTGTTCATTCTGTGGGAGGGAAGTGAAGAAGAAGCAACGCTATTTGTTAATAAGATCAATAACAATGAATTAAATCTAAGATTCACTTCCCACATCGAGAAAAAAGAAATTGAATTTCTGGATGTTAAGATCTTTGTCCATGAGAACAATCTTGAGAGCACACTCTACAGGAAGGCCACGTCTGGCAACATTACTTTGCATGCTACCAGCTCGCATCCAAAGCACCTCATTGCTAGTATCCCATATGGAGAAATCCTAAGGATAAAAAGAATTTGTAGCAATGAGGAGCAATTTGAGAAATGCAAATCTGACTTGGTAATAAGACTAAAGAACAGAGGATACTCCACCAAAACAATTAGGGAAGCAGAAGAGAAGGCAAAAACTAGATCGAGAAGTAGCCTTTTTTCTGAAGAGGAAAGCCCTAACACCACTATTCTTGATAGCCCTGCTCAGGTAATCGACACTCCTAGACTAATAACAACATTTCATAGAGAGGAGCGTCAGTTCAGGTCTATTATTAACAAACATTGGCCTGTGGTATTGACAGATAACATCCTACATAATAGGATAGCTGCTAAACCAGTGATTACATTCAGAAGAAGCAGCACTATGGGCACAAGATTAGATAAGATATCCCCTGAAATTAAAAAAGTCACTACCTGGCTGCCATCAAAGAAAGGCTTTACTAAATGTACATCTTGTAGAGCGTGCAACTTTGGGTGCAACATGTCCTCATATTATACTCCATTCAAGACTACTTCCAATTTGATAAGAGGCAATTACAACTGCAAAACCGAGTATGCTGTATATGTCCTGACGTGCACCTGTGGGCTACGCTACGTTGGTAGCACGAAGCTACAGGTGCACGTCAGGATATTGCAGCATATTAGGGCCATCCTGCACAGCGATGCAACGTATCCTGTTGCCAGACATTTTAAGAAAGTGCATGCCAATAACATCAATTGCCTTTCTTACTATGTAATTGACGCTGTAAGCAGAAAAAGGAGAGGGGGCAATAGAGAACGTCAACTCCGGCAACTGGAGACCAAATATATTTTGGACTTAGATTGCAAATGGCCCAATGGGTTGAACACAACGGAAGACATGCGTAGCTTTCTGTAAAACTAGCTGGGCAAGGCATGGGCTTGACACGTTGGTTCAACATTCCAGTTTTGTAAATACATGAATTTGTCCTTGCAAATAATATTGTATATACATTTTGTATACGTATTTTCCCTCACAAATAATTTCTCAAAATATAGCTATAAAAGTTGAATAATTATTTTATACATTCAAATGTTCTTGGGATTTTAAGATACTGTTTAACCTATATTATCTAGGAATTAATTTTAGTTCTTGTGGTATACAGTAAATCGAACCTAGCATATACATTTGATTAAGTTGAGAAATTTACACCATTTGCACTTGCACTTTACGATTTTTTATGGGAAGCACTTTTAGCACTTTTCTAAAACCCCTCCATTACTATAGACCATGTAGTGTGTGAAAACTAAATGAACTGTTTTAAATTACATTTGCATCTTATAACAAATTATACAACATAGGGGTACTTGATAAAACGGATTTAACCGGTTATTTATTCCCCCATGATTACTGTTGGAAAATATGGCTACCAGAAAGGGTTTTAGCCTTTCTTGAGAAGTAGTTTTAATTAATATGAATGTTATTTATTATTTTAAATAAGTTCAGTGGCACATTGACAATGTATAATCCATAGTCAGGTACATATGTCAATAGAACTATGTTATATCTCTTCTGTCATGTGCCAATAGAAATATGCCTATATAAACAGTGTTGTTGTTAATATGGATGGAAACAATACTAACAGGATTTTTTCTATGTTTTTACACATGTGACCTATGATGCCAACAGTGGGAGGGGCACCTTTGCACTTTAAATTTAGATGATGGTGTATTCATTCTGTGACACGTGATCAAGGGCTTACGGGCTTGAAACGCGTTGTGTTGGGTCACTTAATAAAATACTGCCCACTTGAAAACCTCGGAGGTCTGTGTCTCTTTCCTCGCCTGACTGCCGTTGGGAGAATTCAGGAAGTGGTTTGAGGGTTTCCATATATATATATATATATATATATATATATATATATATATATATATCCAGCTCAGTTACCTGCAAGAAAGAGAGGAGAGCGGCTATAAACTCAGATCGCATTTTAATCCTCAACTAACAGTAGATGCGATCGATGTCTTCTCGGAAGCAATGACCAATGACCTATTGAAATATAGAGTGAAAAGTGGAAAAGACCATAAGAACAAAGGGAACAACATAAATCCAGATGAAAGGAAAGCGATTCTGGATTTAATGCAGGATACGAGTGTGATAATCAAGCCTTCAGATAAAGGCGGAAACGTTGTTTTACAAACCAGAGAAAATTACTGCAAAGAGGCCATGAAACAGCTACGCAATGCAGAGAATTATGAGCTGTCATCTAAGGAAATCTATGGAATATGATGATTTGATTTATAACTGGTACCGCAAAGATATGCTGGGAAAAGAGGAATATCTATTCCTAAGAAGCAACAATCCAACAATACCAACATTTTATCACATTCCAAAAATCCACAAAAACAATACTGACCCCCCGGGTAGACCTATTATTTCATCACAAAACAGTCTAACCGAACATCTTTCCACTTTCATTGATCATTTTCTCAATCCGTTGGTGCAGCAATTGGATTCCTATATAAAGGACACGAAGGATTTTTTATCGAAAATCGCAAAAATCAAATGGGATCCAAGCTATAGAATGATAGTATTAGACATAACAAGTCTATACACAAGCATTGGTCATGAAAAAGGCATCAAGGCGGTGGAACATTACCTCAAAAAGAGACAACTGAGGTTTTTGGAACACAATCAGATGCTGGCAATTTTTGTGGAATTTTGTTTAACACACAATATTTTTTTGTTTGAGGACGTCTATTACAGACAAATATCTGGAACTGCGATGGGTACCTGCTTTGCCCCCAGCTACGCGAACCTATTCGTGGGCTGGTGGGAGGAGCAGGTACCCAGGTCGCTGGAGGTGGATGGTGAGAAGGGCTGTGTGATCAAGTGGTGTCGTTATATAGACGACTTGTTCATAATCTGGCAAGGATCGGAACATACTGCCAAGGCCTACATTGACGCCCTCAATATGAACGACATGAATTTAAATTTCAGTGGCTCCATAAGCAATATCTGTGTGGAATATTTGGACTTAAAAGTGTTCATAATTGATAACAACATAGAAACATCTCTTTTCCGCAAAAGCACAGCGGGAAATTCAGTATTGTACGCCACAAGCAATCATTCAACTGCATTGATACAGAGCATTCCCTATGGAGAGCTACTCAGGCTCAGACGTAATAGCTCCAGGGATTCAGATTTTAAAATTGCAGCATCATCTTGCATCAGTAGATTTCAAAAGAGAGGTTATGCAATGACCACGTTACTAAGTGCATTAAATAAAGTCAATGCCTTACAGAGATCGAATTTACTGGTGGATAAGAATCGTTCTTCCATTGATGAGAAAACCGAAATGGGCAAATTCCGGCTGGTAACTCCATATTCGGCGGAAGCAAATTTCTTGAAACGTATGCTTAGAAAGAATTGGCATATTTTGAAAACCGATAGTTGTATCAAAGACGACATTCCTGATTACCCCTTGGTAACTTTTAAGAAATCGAGATCTCTAAAAGACATGTTGGTTCAAAGCCATTTGAAGAAAATTGAAAGGAAATCTAAGACACTTGCGGATTTAAAGGGTTTCCATCCATGTCATCATTGTAAAGCCTGTGCACACAGCAAAAGAGTGAAAAATTATGAGATACCCAATATGGGAATAGTAAAAACAATTAACAAGTACCTCACCTGCAATACTTCTTATGCAGTATACTGTCTCAAGTGCCCGTGTGGACTGATGTACATCGGGAGTACGATCAAACCCCTAAAACTAAGGATTTTAGAACACCTGAGGGCAATTGATAAAAACGATCAATCGTATCCTGTTGCCCGACACTTTCAGGACAAACATTCCAGTAGTAGACATCAACTACAATATTTTGGAATAGACCACATACCAGAGAACCCTAGGGGAGGAGACAGACTACACAGGCTAAGAAGACTTGAGTCTCGATACATTATAGACTTAATGACCAAACACCCTAATGGTTTGAATGCAGGGGAAGAACTGGCATCTCATATTGGATTTTGAGGTCTAACTAACTTGAAGTCCATACAAAAAACACTGAGTTAACATGGATTAATGCATGGCTGTATTTCTGCACTAATACTAATGGATAAATAATGAACTCAGCCGACATATGATTTTTTTCAGTATGTTACAGCAATGAATTATATGCATAAAACTACATAGAGATATTCGGACAAAGTTGCTAAGAGAAAAGTAATGTGTGTAGTTTTTCTAGATATCCTCGAATATTATGATATACATGAGTATTTGAAGCATGATATCAAGTTAATCCTTCGATAGTGTGAGTTTTTGAATTAATGTAACAATATGATTAGTTATAAAGTAGAACTATGGCAAAACAATGGTTAGTCAAGGGAGATTTGCCGATCCACGGCTTGATTTGATTTGTCATCAACATTGTCAAAGTACAACAGTCACGCCAGTACATGGCTAAAGGATTCAGTATAAGAATGGGTTTTTCAATTCCCAGAGGGTGGAGAAAACTGCTTTAAATAGACGTGCAAATCTGCAAACCCAGAATGCGCCGATGTATTTTAGCCAATACACGGCGTAAAAACGTGACTGTTGCGATATAAACGCAATTGTTAAATTTAATTTTTGCGCATACAAGTTTTGATTATTTTTCCACTATTATGTCCGAAATGATTGAGAACGTCAATAGAAGTGGAATGTAGTAGGGGGCGGAGCTTGCCAGCGTCCATGAAGGACGTGTGAGCGCTGAGCTCCTCGCCTGAGCCCCTTTAAAATTCGACAAAACTATCCTTTCGGCGCCTAGCTAGCTCTGAAAGCTGTGGTGGACTCTCTATCTACGCCCCGACCTGGTGGGGGGCTTTTCCCCGGTCAAAATCCGGTGTGGTGTCGCTTTGCTGTTTGGAGGAGGGCGCAGTGGCGGACCAGGCCGTAGTCCACGGTCTATCCTGAGAAGCCGCCCGAGCTGCGTCACGCTACGTGCGGCCCGCGATACTAGAGTGGTGCCGGTCTGCCTCTTTTGCGACCACACAGCTGGTCCTGCTGCGCGATATCAAGCCGTGTTCCCGAGAGAAGTCGTGATGGCCTGACCCTCGTTTGCGCACCCGATGGGAGCAGAAGTGCTGGTGCTTTGAGGTACTATTGGACGCTGAAGGAAACCACTGGCGGGCCGCCATCTCCTTGGGGAGGGTTCCTTCGGCCGTTGCCCGCACCTTCCGCGTCTCAAGGACCGCTGTGGAACTGCGGATTTGGAAGTGTCCTGGAGTGTGGTGGCCCGACTGCTCGACATTGGTGTGGTCCGGTTCTGAAGGAGTGCTTGGTGGTGTGCCTCTCTGGCTCTGAGGCCTACTCGTACTGCAGGGCGATTAGCCGCCATCTTGGACGCATTTCTTGCTGCGCAACATCTCGTCCTTCGAAGCTTGCTCCCCCAGTGTCTCTTCTCGACCCCACTAACACTCGCTGGCGATATATTGCTGGCGGTTGAGCGCCTTGCTGAATGACAACCAGGAACGCTATGGGGAAAGGCGACAAGAATCAACCCAAACTGTCGTTTGATCAGCGGAAAGCGAAAGGTGCTGAGGGGCCGGCCCCGGATGCCTCGCCGCGGCCTACGGCATCCGACAGCTCATTGTGTGCAGACATTCGTGAAGTGCTGGGCGCCATGGAAAAGGGCTTACAGGACAGCATGGCGGCGATTGGCACTAAAATCGACGCACTGTCATTTAGGATGGACCGCATGTCTGAGAGGGTGGATATCAGACAGGTGGGGCGTGGTCACGTCCCAAGCAAATGCACAGATCATTGTGCCGTTCAGGCCTACATGTATCTGTATCAAACATTAATATTTACTCCATCTCATCCTTATATTCGCATGCTTTAATCCCATTTTTCAAGCTTTGAAAAGAGTCCACAAGTCGAGTATACATAGCTTATTTACATGTTTCTACTGTTCCCAGTGTGTCTATCCAGACTTTCCATAAGAACATGACTGAGGCTTAGCGTTCTTTCCAGGCAGCATTTTATTCGATAAAAAATGACCCAATGCATTTCGGGCTCATCGCCCTTCTTCGGAGGTCGCTGTGGAAAATCATGAAAAAGCGCTATTACAAACTGCTGGTAACACAAACATTAGCAATTATCATTTGTCCCTTCAAATAAAATAATGTTCTATACTATGCTCCCAAACGAAAATCATCATCTCTACGTGAATTAACATGCACTGGTTTATACAGAAATACCTCTTGTTCAGAACCATTCTTTGTTGTGCCTTTCTTAAACTTCCTATCTGCGCTTCTTTTCCCTTATAACTAATCAAAAAACAGACTCCAGACTAAACAGTTCTGTATTTTTTACCCTTCACGCGTCCCTGACAGTGTACAAACGTTGTTCTCTCTCACTCTGATCTGGCTTCACCCCTCTTCGTCCCCCTTGCCACTGCCCTCAAGCAATCTTCCTGTGACCTTTACTTGCATGTTTTCAATCTTTCCTCATCTCCTCACTCACCATACTGGTTCGCTTCTATACACCATCCCACTGCGTTGTTTAATTAACCACCCATTCACTATACTGTGACGCCTTACAGTTACACGCTTGTACATACCTGCCATGCAACGTTAAAATATCTCCACCCTCGCTGTTTCTCCAACCAGTTTCTAAAGCGCCCCACAATCCCTTTCACTTTTAAAATGATTCTTTGCATCTCCCCATTGGTTCAGCAGTTCAGGTTTCCCGCTCTCCCAATTGCACAGTTCATTTCACCTGATGCTTAATCTAGTAAAACTACATTTCCCATAGTTCAGTTTACTGGCCTTCCACACACCGGTATTCGTTACATAACATAAGAGAAAAGTCAGTAGCATGATGCCTTAACTCTACAGAACAAAAATAATAGTGAGCACTTCATTTCATAATCAATTCATTACACAAAATGTCCTTTTTCAATCGTTTTCGATGCCATCTGTCACGAACCGCATAATTATTCTGAACCTGTGGACTCGTGTTGTTTTTCATGTTCTCTTTCGTTTTTTAATCCGTGGGTGCAATCCTATTTTGGGCATTAGTTATGAAGACATCTTGAAGAGGATAGGATGCACACCTTCTTTTTTCTTTTTAATCAATCCTTAATCTTGTCTAGTCCATATGTACAAAGATTGCGTGCAGGTTGCTATAGCGCCATGCCCCATGGCACTGAGGTACTAATATCAGACAGGTGGGGCGTGGTCACGTCCCAAGCAAATGCACAGCTCATTGTGCCGCTCAGGCCTACATGTATCTGTATCAAACATTAATATTTACTCCATCTCATCCTTATATTCGCATGCTTTAATCCCATTTTTCAAGCTTTGAAAAGAGTCCACAAGTCGAGTATACATAGCTTATTTACATGTTTCTACTGTTCCCAGTGTGTCTATCCAGACTTTCCATAAGAACATGACTGAGGCTTAGCGTTCTTTCCAGGCAGCATTTTATTCGATAAAAAATGACCAAATGCATTTCGGACTCATCGCCCTTCTTTGGGGGTCGCTGTGGAAAATCATGAAAAAGCGCTATTACCAACTGCTGGTAACACAAACATTAGCAATTATCATTTGTCCCTTCAAATAAAATAATGTTCTATACTATGCTCCCAAACGAAAATCATCATCGCTACGTGAATTAACATGCACTGGTTTATACAGAAATACCTCTTGTTCAGAACCATTCTTTGTTGTGCCTTTCTTAAACTTCCTATCTGCGCTTCTTTTCCCTTATAACTAATCAAAAAACAGACTCCAGACTAAACAGTTCTGTATTTTTTATCCTCCGGGGACACGTGGAGGATAAAACCAGTGTATAAACCAGTGCATGTTAATTCACGTAGAGATGATGATTTTCGTTTGGGAGCATAGTATAGAACATTATTTTATTTGAAGGGACAAATGATAATTGCTAATGTTTGTGTTACCAGCAGTTGGTAATAGCGCTTTTTCATGATTTTCCACAGCGATCCCCGAAGAAGGGCGATGAGCCCGAAATGCATTGGGTCATTTTCTATCGAATAAAATGCTGCCTGGAAAGAATGCTAAGCCTCAGTCATGTTCTTATGGAAAGTCTGGATAGACACACTGGGAACAGTAGAAACATGTAAATAAGCTATGTATACTCAACTTGTGGACTCTTTTCAAAGCTTGAAAAATGGGATTAAAGCATGCGAATATAAGGATGAGATGGAGTAAATATTAATGTTTGATACAGATACATGTAGGCCTGAACGGCACAATGAGCTGTGCATTTGCTTGAGAGGGTGGATAAGCATGCTGAACAGCTGGATATGGCAGAATGGCGGCTAACGGAAGCGGAGGAAGCCCAAACGGAATGGGATAAAGACCGCAAGCAGTTCGGACGCCTCCTCCAAGTCATTCAAGACAAGACGGAGGACTTGGAGGCACGCTCACGGCGCGCCAACGTTCGCATTACTGGGGTGGCGGAATCTACCAACACTGGCAAAATGGAGTTGTTCGTGGAGAAGCTGCTCCGGACAGTGTTGGGGGAGGAGGTCTTCTCCCCTATGTTCATTGTCGAGAGGGCTCATCGCACTCTGGGGCCGAAACTGCAACCAGGACTCCCACCGCGGCCGATTATTGCGAAGCTTTTGAACTATAGGGACAGAGATCTGGCGCTCCGGCTGGCGAGGGATAAAGGGAATTTGCAATTCGAGGGCATGAACATCTCCCTCTATCCGGACTTCACGGCGAGAGTGCAGGAAGAGAGGAAGCGCTTCGCCCCGTATAAGAAACAGATGGGAGACCTGGGGCTGGACTACGCCATGTTGTATCCTGCGAGACTCCGAATCAACAAGCAGGGACACTCACACTTTTTCACTGACCCTGCGGACTTGAAAAAATCTCTGAAGGAGTGGGCCAAGGAACAACGCAACAGCCCGAGGAGCCAACGTGAGGACTCGGATGAGGCTGCTACCATGGACGGCCAGGGGTAATCGAATATGTGGACTCTTCTCTGGGTCGACTAGGCCCTTCTGTGTGTTTGACTCTGCTGCAGGTGCTGTGAACCTACTTAATCGAGACTGTGGGGTGTGATCTTGCTACTGGTGGACTGCACTAGGGGTATAGCGGCTGCACGTTTTACTGTTTGCTGGTAGCTTTGGGGAAGGCTCTCCCGCGCGCGGGAAGACTAGTTCTTTGATAGTGTGTTTCTTGAGCTGGTGAGGGTGCTGAATAGTACTGGGGGGCGGGGTGGTGGAGCCACTGAGGTTTGAGGTCCTTGACCCGATTGTACTGTTGTCTAGCTGGGAACCTCTGCCCCTGCGCTTTCGGCTTTCTTGGCTCTCCTGAGGGCCCCTTGGGTCTGTAGTGTTTTTCTTCGGGGTAGGGGGATGGTGGGTGGTGGTGGGACCTGTCTGACCGGGTTGGGGTTGGTGGGCTGTGGGTGGGTGGGTGGTGGCTCTACTCTTCTATTGTTGACCATGTTACGTATGTCTTTTGGGGTCTGTTGGGGGGAGGGTTTAGTGCGGCCTACTACCGGATTGTGTCTACTGTGCCACCTGTGCGACGCTGATTTGTTCCCTGACCTGCAATGGTGGATGTTGAGATTCTAGGGCCGGAGAGTGGCCCCAACTCTCTCAGACTGCTATCTTGGAATGTGAGGGGGCTGAATGATTTCCGTAAACTCAGGAAGGTACTAGCTTATTTGCAGCGGCACCGGGTTGATCTCGCCCTGCTCCAAGAAACCCACCTGCCTCTGACTAGTCCTATGTTGCTGACCAGGGGTCTTGGGAGTGCTTGTGTTGCTGCACAGTTCACTACACATGCGAGGGGTCTGCTTACGTGGGCTAATCCCAAATCTCAGTTGACGCTGCAGAAGGTTGTTGTGGACCCGGAGGGTCGGTATGCTGTTACCCGCTGTGTGGGGAAAGGCCACGACTCGTTGGTTGTGAATGTGTATGGCCCCAATTACGACACACCCGCTTTTTACACTTCAATGGCGGACCTCTGTAGACAGTATGAGGGTTCCAGGTTGCTGTGGGGGGGAGATTTCAATTTCGTGTTGAACCCGGAGCTGGATAGGTCGGCTGGTGCTTCCAAGACCCCAGCGGCCTCGGCGTTACTTATGCAAGCGGAGCTGGTGAAACTTGATCTGCTGGATGTGTGGCGTCATAGGCACCCGGGGAAGGGTGGGTTCACTCATTACTCAGCCTATCATAATGTACCCACGAGGATTGATTATTGGTTTGTCTCCCACTCCCTCCTTAATTCCGTGAGGGGGTGTGCAGTATTGCCCCGCACGTTATCTGACCACTCGCCGCTGCATTTGCTATTAGAGGACCCGGCTAGAGGGATACCAACGTTCACCTGGAGGTTCCCCCAGTATTCACTTCTAGATGAGGCCTTCAGAGGGGAACTAGCTGAGGATATAGACACTTATTTCTCGACTAATGTGGGGTCTGTGGATAGTGTCCAGGTGCTCTGGGATGCTTTCAAAGTGTACATACGTGGGATGACGATGGCCAAACACTCAGGGGTGCTTAAAGCTATCAGGCAGCGATTGAAATACCTGGAAACTCAACTGTCTGATCTGGAACGTCAGGCGGGGGGTGCAGGAGATACGAACATAACTGAGAGGCTTAAGCCCCTGCTATCGGAATTCCATGATGAGGCGGATAGGGAGATACAACATATGGGAAAGTACGCCACAGCACGCACGTATGGGGAACGAGACCGCCCTGGCTCCCTGCTGGCTAAACTGATGCAAAATAGCAGACCGCCCCTGGTGGTTGAGGAGTTATTGACAGCTAGTGGTGAGGTGGTGACCGGGGAACAGGATATACTGGCGGAATTCCACGCTTATTATACCGCACTGTATACATCGAGATCGGGCCACCTAGAGGAGGAAATAGATGACTATCTGAGTTACATCCAGATGCCCTTTTTAGCCAATTGGCAACGAGAATTTCTGATGCCGCCATTCCAGAAAGAGGAGATTACGGAGGCGCTGGAGGGGATGAGGTCAGGCAGCGCTCCGGGGTCGGATGGCCTTATGGTGGCCTTCTATAAGGCTTTTCAAGACAAATTGGTACCCTACTTGATGCTCCTCTTTGACGACATTTGTCAACAGGGTAGTATGTCGAAATCTATGAGGGAGGCGCTTCTCATCACCATCCCGAAGCCGGGAAAACCCCCCAACGAGTGTGGCTCGTATAGGCCGCTCTCACTGATTAACGTAGACGCCAAATTATATGCAAAAGTTCTGGCGGCCCGGTTGGCTCTACTTGTCCCAGACCTGGTTGCCCCGGAACAGGCAGGGTTCGTCCCCGCTCGGAACTTGACTTACAATATTCGTACGGTGCTAGGCACCATTCAGCATGTCTGGCAGGAGAACAAGGCTGTGGCTATTTTCCTGGACATGGAAAAGGCCTTTGATTCAGGGGAGTGGCCATTTATGCTCAGGGTCCCACGTAAGTATGGACTCGGCGAACCTTTCCTTCAGATGCTAGGGGCCCTGTACTACAAGCCGACTGCGCGGCTAAAGATAGGGAACTCGGTCACTGCCCCAATTGAGATCAGCAGGGGCACTCGGCAGGGCTGCCCCCTCTCCCCGCTTCTGTATGCTTTAGTGGCGGAACCTCTAGCCTGCGCTATTAGGGAATACCATGGGTTCGAAGGGATCAACTTCCCTACCTATCAGATTGGCATATCGACGTACGCCGACGATACTCTGTTATTCGTCCGAGAGCCGGAGGTGAATCTGTCGTCTGTCTTGCGGGAAGTAGTGAGGTTCGGAGCCCTTTCGGGCCTTCGGGTCAATTGGAACAAGTCTGTGGCGCTCCCTCTGACCCCGGTGACCCTCCCGTTTGACTCGGAATACCCGTTGCAATGGACCACGGACTCTATTCGTTATTTAGGGATCCGCATTCACACCGATCCTGAGATCCTGGTACGCGAGAACTATGGTGTTGCGTACTCTAAACTAGTGGATGATGTGGAGTTGTGGTGCAGGCTCCCACTGTCTCTGATGGGCAGGATAGCAATTATGAAGATGGTGGTTCTTCCCAGGTTCCTCTTTCTCTTTGCTAACATACCTGTCGTGCTCTCAAAGGCCTTTTTCCATCAGCTTACGCAGACGCTTATCAGGCTTGCGTGGGGGGGCAAACAACCGAGGGTTCGATGGCAAACTTTAATGCTCCCCTATGAACGAGGGGGCCTGGGGGCTCCTGATCTAGAACGGTACTACAGGATAGCACAGGGGGCTCATCTCCACACTTGGATCCATGGGGACCCTGGCATCCCGCACGTGAAGCTGGAGCGCCTCTTCGCGGACCCCACCCCACTCCCGGCCACGATATGCTGTCCTGTTGATCGCAGGGTTGGTAATTTGGACTCTATCGCAGCCACAAACCACGCTTGGCATGAGCTCGTCCGCTCCCGAGATAGCGAGCTGTTGTACTCTCCCCTTATGCGAGTGGAATGGGCGGTGTGGTTGGCCCCGCTGACAGAGAAGAGAGTCCTGAAGGCGTTACGGGACTTGGGCATAGAAAAGATGGGGGATTTCTTTTTGAATGGCACGGTGAAGACATCGCAACAGGTCCTCCAATCCCACTCTGGGACGACGCTGCTACACAGCTTCCAATATCATCGGGTCCGTAGGGCGTTGCAGGTGTTGCTGGGCCCGGAAATGGCACAGCCGCAGGAAGTACTGAAGCTCACATATGTTATTAAGAACCCATCGTCCAGTAAGTTGGTAACAAACCTTAAGAAACTGGGGGACCAGCACCGGCAGTACCCGCTCTCCAAGGCTAGATTGGCCTGGCAGTGTGATCTCCAGTTAACGATCTCGGATGAGATGTGGCAATACTGCTGTACGAATACTAGAAAGATCTCACTTAATAGTAGACATCGTCTGATACATTTTAAGTATTTACAGCGGGTCTACTACACACCGGAAAGATTGCACAGGTACGGATTGCGGGAGTCTGCGGAGTGTGAGCGATGCCATTTTCCCACGGCTGATTTTTTGCACATGTCCTGGACTTGCCCTAGTATTCATAAGTTTTGGCGGGAGGTATTCTCGGAACTTAGTACGATGTTGGGAACGGAGGTTCTACCGTGCCCGGCCCTGGCGCTGCTGGGTTTTTCCAAACCGTTGCCAGTGGCGGTGCGACGCTTGGCTGATATTGCTTTGCTGACGGCCAAGCGCCTGGTTGCGTTGTGCTGGATGAGGGGGCCGGTTCCCACTAAAAAGCGCTGGGAGACGGATTTGCTGTATTGCTGTACGCAGTCTGAGGTGTATAATGAACTGCTTCCCCCAAAGAGTCACCCTAAGAATTTCTGGGGGTTATATAGGGAATATCAGTGCGCCAAGGCGGGCGGTGAGTCGGACCCTGAAGGGGAGGAGTTGGATGAGCTGCAGGAGGGTGGGGTGGAGGCGGCGGAGGTTGGCATGTTACATGGTTGACTGACCTCTTCCCGGTGGTGGTTGTCTGGTTCCTTGCTGCTGCTAGTTGAGAAGTTGGGTGCGTGAGTCCCCGGGATGGTTGTGCAGGGAGGGTGGTCTTAGTGGTCCCTTTTGAAATCCGCATCCCACCATTGGGCCCTCGGGTCCTTAGCCATAGGTGCAATGTTCATCTGTAGAATCAGTAGTTATAGCAGGTGGGTGGGTGGACACGGGTACGGGTAGGCTGGCTTGTTTGAGGGGTGGGGTTTTTTTCAGCTGTGGGTTTATTGCACTTTTTTTTCCTCCCTCTTTCAGGGTATTTTGTTTCCGTGATACTGAGACTTTGTTTGGCACAAACGAGCTAACTGCATTATTTTTGCTCACCAATCTATGGTCATGGGTGTCGGTACTAGCATTAACTATTTTATTCTTGATATTTGTCAAAAGCTATTTCTGAAGAACGTTTTTTCTTTCCTATGTGTACGCCGCCAGGCCTCCGGGATGCTGGCACTACGGCTGTGTATGCGACTACTGCCCATTGTCCTAGGTGCTATCTATTGTTGCCGCCGGCCTCCGGGTTGTAGGCGATGAGTGCTGTGTGCTTACATCGAAGGTGCAATAAAGTATAAATTTAATTTAAAAAAAGAAGTGGAATGTAGTAAAAAAAAGTTATCATGATGTGTACTGAAACAATGCGAGATGCACACTATGAACAACATCCAATATGGTGCATAAACTTTAGTCCCTTGTTTGTTTCTGCCACGAAATCACGTGTGAACGCTGTTAAAAACATGGCGCCCACCATCAATGTTTGTAACATTGAGGAAGGCGGAGCGCCGAAACGCGTCTGTTGCGAACTTTAAATTAAATCATTTAAGAACTACCCCCGGAGTGCGTGGTTTCTTTGGTAACCTGGTGGAAACCTTGAGCTGGATATATATATATATCAACGAATTTGCCTGCAAGGAAGGAGGGGACCCACAAGCAAGGTTAACGTTCAGCCTTTAATAACCTTGTTGGAAGCAGCAGTGAAATGGATGCAAATTTCAGCAAAAACTTAGAAGTCCAGCCTGACGCGTTTCATATCTCTACTTCATCAGAGGCTCGGGCTTGTGTTCAAAGGCAAACGATTTTCAGCAGCTACACAGCATTATAACTCCCGCCTCAATGGGCGTGACCAGCCAGATGGCATCCTGGTATGTCCTCCCCAGTGGGTTGCCTGCCCTTGAGCACACGAAATGTCAAAAATGAATCCACAGTGGGGTGTGCTGCATCACATCACAAGACACAGCTGTCCTTTGTCTGCCAACAGTGGCCCCTTGCTCCCTCTCGGTGGCGCTGTTAAGGCGTCTCCATGGTGGGCTAGCACAGCCCCAGGGCTCCCTCCGCGGCTCAGGCATGCCGCCAAAATACCAACGAATTTGCCTGCAAGGAAGGAGGGGACCCACAAGCAAGGTTAACGTTCAGCCTTTAATAACCTTGTTGGAAGCAGCAGTGAAATGGATGCAAATTTCAGCAACAACTTAGAAGTCCAGCCTGACGCGTTTCATATCTCTACTTCATCAGAGGTTCGGGCTTGTGTTCAAAGGCAAACGATTTTCAGCAGCTACACAGCATTATAACTCCCGCCTCAATGGGCGTGCCCAGCCAGATGGCATCCTGGTATATGTAGTTACCTGTCCTCCCCAGTGGGTTGCCTGCCCTTGAGCACACGAAATGTCAAAAATGAATCCACAGTGGGGTGTGTTGCATCACATCACAAGACACAGCTGTCCTTTGTCTGCCAACAGTGGCCCCTTGCTCCCTCTCGGTGGCGCTGTTAAGGCGTCTCCATGGTGGGCAAGCACACCCCCAGGGCTCCCTCCCCGGCTCAGGCATGCCGCCAAAATACCAACGAATTTGCCTGCAAGGAAGGAGGAGACCCACAAGCAAGGTTAACGTTCATCCTTTAATAACCTTGTTGGAAGCAGCAGTGAAATGGATGCAAATTTCAGCAACAACTTAGAAGTCCAGCCTGACGCGTTTCATATCTCTACTTCATCAGAGGCTCGGGCTTGTGTTCAAAGGCAAACGATTTTCAGCAGCTACACAGCATTATAACTCCCGCCTCAATGGGCGTGACCAGCCAGATGGCATCCTGGTATGTCCTCCCCAGTGGGTTGCCTGCCCTTGAGCACACGAAATGTCAAAAATGAATCCACAGTGGGGTGTGCTGCATCACATCACAAGACACAGCTGTCCTTTGTCTGCCAACAGTGGCCCCTTGCTCCCTCTCGGTGGCGCTGTTAAGGTGTCTCCATGGTGGGCTAGCACAGCCCCAGGGCTCCCTCCGCGGCTCAGGCATGCCGCCAAAATACCAACGAATTTGCCTGCAAGGAAGGAGGGGACCCACAAGCAAGGTTAACATTCAGCCTTTAATAACCTTGTTGGAAGCAGCAGTGAAATGGATGCAAATTTCAGCAACAACTTAGAAGTCCAGCCTGACGCGTTTCATATCTCTACTTCATCAGAGGTTCGGGCTTGTGTTCAAAGGCAAACAATTTTCAGCAGCTACGCAGCATTATAACTCCCGCCTCAATGGGCGTGCCCAGCCAGATGGCATCCTGGTATATGTAGTTACCTGTCCTCCCCAGTGGGTTGCCTGCCCTTGAGCACACGAAATGTCAAAAATGAATCCACAGTGGGGTGTGTTGCATCACATCACAAGACACAGCTGTCCTTTGTCTGCCAACAGTGGCCCCTTGCTCCCTCTCGGTGGCGCTGTTAAGGCGTCTCCATGGTGGGCAAGCACACCCCCAGGGCTCCCTCCGTGGCTCAGGCATGCCGCCAAAATACCAACGAATTTGCCTGCAAGGAAGGAGGGGACCCACAAGCAAGGTTAACGTTCAGCCTTTAATAATCTTGTTGGAAGCAGCAGTGAAATGGATGCAAATTTCAGCAACAACTTAGAAGTCCAGCCTGACGCGTTTCATATCTCTACTTCATCAGAGGCTCTGGCTTGTGTTCAAAGGCAAACGATTTTCAGCAGCTACACAGCATTATAACTCCCGCCTCAATGGGCGTGACCAGCCAGATGGCATCCTGGTATATGTAGTTACCTGTCCTCCCCAGTGGGTTGCCTGCCCTTGAGCACACGAAACGTCAAAAATGAATCCACAGTGGGGTGTGCTGCATCACATCACAAGACACAGCTGTCCTTTGTCTGCCAACAGTGGCCCCTTGCTCCCTCTCGGTGGAGCTGTTAAGGCGTCTTCATGGTGGGCTAGCACAGCCCCAGGGCTCCCTCCGCGGCTCAGGCATGCCGCCAAAATACCAACGAATTTGCCTGCAAGGAAGGAGGGGACCCACAAGCAAGGTTAACGTTCAGCCTTTAATAATCTTGTTGGAAGCAGCAGTGAAATGGATGCAAATTTCAGCAACAACTTAGAAGTCCAGCCTGACGCGTTTCATATCTCTACTTCATCAGAGGCTCGGGCTTGTGTTCAAAGGCAAACGATTTTCAGCAGCTACACAGCATTATAACTCCCGCCTCAATGGGCGTGACCAGCCAGATGGCATCCTGGTATGTCCTCCCCAGTGGGTTGCCTGCCCTTGAGCACACGAAATGTCAAAAATGAATCCACAGTGGGGTGTGCTGCATCACATCACAAGACACAGCTGTCCTTTGTCTGCCAACAGTGGCTCCTTGCTCCCTCTCGGTGGCGCTGTTAAGGCGTCTTCATGGTGGGCTAGCACAGCCCCAGGGCTCCCTCCGCGGCTCAGGCATGCCGCCAAAATACCAACGAATTTGCCTGCAAGGAAGGAGGGGACCCACAAGCAAGGTTAACGTTCAGCCTTTAATAACCTTGTTGGAAGCAGCAGTGAAATGGATGCAAATTTCAGCAACAACTTAGAAGTCCAGCCTGGCGCGTTTCACAAGCAGGCTAAGTGGGTCCCAGGGCCGTCAATCTTGTAGCGCGCGAAAGCGCTACCAATGACGGCCCGGGCATCATTTTCAGTCATCCCCCGCGCTGTCCTCCTGTGACGCACGCCACCACCAGGCGATTGATTCAGTGGAGAGGGGAGTGCTGGTTCACTGGATGCCCTTTTTGAATCTCGACAGTCATAAAGTTAGACTTTCGAATCTGTTTCTTTCGAGAATCGGGCCCAGGGTCTTCAATATTTGATGCACAGACATTCACCAGGACTACATTTATCCACTAACGGGCCCCTCCAGAATCACATATCAGCCTGCTTTGTCAAGGAAGCTATTGGTAAGGTGGAAGGATACGCCCTTGCGGATGAGCGTACACACGCCCTGTGAGTATGTATTGTAACAGGATAAGTACGTATGAGGACCACACGATTTTGTAAATAGGGGGTTGGGGGGGGGGGTGTCTGGTGTCTGGTGGAAGTAAGTGAATTTACTGCTGGAAAGCTATTTTTGCCTCGTGTTTATTGAGATAAATTAGGAGCTGCTTACTTTTGCGGGGGTTGTTTAAACCTCTGATGTTTCAGGCCAGGAATGTTATATCAGCACGAAGTACATCAGAAGAAAAAAACAATGCTTCAGAAAATCCCCACTTTAGCAGAAATCCCCTCCCCCACCCACACAGAGCAATAAGTTGTCTGGTGAATCCCACACACACAACAAAGAAACTGGATCAATAAATATCAAGAAGTGATTAAATTATGGGGTGAGCAACGCTATGCATAACGCAGCCCAGTATGATAACCTTCATGAATAATTTAGAAAAATAGCTCTAGGCATGTGTATGCATCCCACTGGCCAGACATTTAGACGAGCTTAATCTTGGGTATCCAGCTGATAGTGCAAAGGCAGGCGACCTCAAAGGTAGCAACACATCATCCGCAGTTCAGCCCGATGTAACGGGTTCCACCTGATGCATCCCATGCATGTCAGTCCATGTCTGGGTTGCGGAATTGTTCGGTGATGGGCAGAACTGGGTATTTTCTGTTGCGTGTTGCACAGGGCAGTTTCCATATTTTTACTTTGCATAACATTAAAATATTATGGCATTTTCATTATCCGTAGAAGAATGAGATGCGTTAGTAGAGCAGGAGGCTCTGTGGTTTGAGAGGGAGCAGTGTTTTGAAGGTGGGAATGGCATTTTACAGCTAAGATGTTGTTTAAGATGATAAAATGTACTTTAAAGGTAGGAGAGCAGAGTGGGTCTGAAGAGGCAGTTTTTAAAACCGTAGTGTAGTGTGTGAGTTTTGGTGATATAATGTGAGGGTAGAAGATTGACTAGTTTAAATATGGGATGGGTTAATATAAGGCAGAGGTAGGAGGAGTATGAAGTAGTTTGGGTGTTGAAGGGGTAATTATGTTTGTATGCATTTACTGATCTAGCAAGTTCTAAATTCAGTACACTTGTAAGCAGATTTACCAAGATTCACACTATGCAACTATGTGCAATAGTGTTCCTTGCACAACCAAAATTAGCATTGCATTGTATTTACTGCACATTGTGCCACAATGATGGCATCAGCCACACACATGCAAATAACCTTTCTTATTTTTCACAATAAATATGATTTTTCATTTATGCAAAGACAGAGAAACAATACTTTGTATGAGTTTTGTGTTTTGAGTAAACCCTCGAATGCAATTCTTTCATGCAGACAGCCTCCTAGGGATAAATTGGTCACTGTGTGTAATTTTAGCAAATATCATACCTAATATGCTTTGAAATATTTTGGCATTTCCCATTGTCTGTTTGTACTGGGCTACACTAGTTTGTATGGCTTTAGTTTAGTTGATATGGGTTTGCTTGGAGTTCTAGGCCTGTTGGTGTGTTTCCTACCCCATTACACCCACTTTGCAAGAATTTTAAGGGGGTTTGTGCTACGCGACTAGAATTAGATTACTCAACATTATGTTGTTACATATATATTATAATTTATGGAATAATAAAATGTAAGATGAGAGAGGATGAATTTCAATATCAGTAAATAAGACAAGTTCTAGAAATCCTTGGTATAGGGAAAGAGAAGGGGCATGGAGTATTGAGGCTGGCATTGCGAAGATTTGCTCAGGCAAAATGGGTCATGCTGAGTGTGCAGGGTAAGTTGATACTGGGAGACTGAGGATAGGAGTAGTAGGTAGGAGATGGGGACAGTTTAAAAGTTGGAAGTATTTAGAGGTCAGGAGGGATGTGACAAAATATAGGGTAGCTTTGGTGCTGGGGAGGAAGTTGGAAGGTAATAGTTTACAACTGGAGGTAGTTTAAGCATTGGAGGAGTAGTTTGAAGGTGGAGTTTGCATGAAGGTGGGGTTAGTTTGTTTGAAGGGGTGACCTTGTTCTAGAAGGTAGTAAGTGGAGATAATCTGACTGTAGGCAGAGTTATTTGACAATAGGAAGTAGTTTGAGTGGAGGGGTAGTCTAAAAGTATGGGGTAGCGAGAAGATGGGGTAGTTTTGGTGTTGGATAGGTTGTTTTGGTGCAGTTTGGGTGAAGGTTAGGTTGAAAGGGAAGGGATCATTTGAGCATAGAATTGCTAGACTGAAGGTAGAAGGGGACAGTGTGAGGGAAGATTGGGATATCTGATGGTTGGAATAGTTTAAGGGGCTGTATCGGGTAAAAGTGCATTAGCCCTGGCTGTGTATTAGGGCCATTTAAAATTAGTTTTAGCCACACTGCAAAGCATCTGCACTGCTGTACAGCATGGCTACAAAGCATTGCTAAAGCAATAGCTCTCATAAGCAAGACCTTTTGGCTTTGCCAGTTCTTTTTATTATTACAGCGTCAGCTCAGCAAAGTAAGCCTGTGCTGAAGTGGACATTTACAGCTGAAGAGTGAATGTGGCAAGCAACACCTGTGTGTTCTTAGTAACACACACAAAAAAGAGCGCGGGCGATATGAAGGTGCAGAGACCTTGGCATTACTTACGTGCTAGCGAGAGATGTTAGTGAGGACAGGCACATACTGTGATATCAGGACTCACATTCAATTACTTTGCTTTCTAAACTTTCATGAATATTGAAACAAGGCACCTTGGGTGCAATTCATTTTAATATTACAAACTAAACTGTTTTTAGTATACATTGCCACGGTTGATTCTGCAGATTACGTGGGTTGTCCCCTCCTAGTACACCCTTTTCCCCCCACAAAAATATGAAGATATTTCAATAGATTTTAACATATTTTACGGGCATGGGGCTATCTCTAGTGACAGGTGCAGGGTCAAGGCTGTCTCTACGATGGGCTACGGGTCAGATTCCCCTTCTGGCCTGAGTAGGTAAAAACTGAATTTTTCACATTCTACTACATTCTCTGGTCTGTCACTCTAGCTTATTGAAATGCTTTCAGAGCACTGGCAGTCTTTGAAAACTCACACTACTATACTGTGGTGACCATATGCGACACTGAGTTGGTGTTGAATGCTCTCTGTTTGGCGGGAGGGAGGAGTAAAATGGTTACACTGCTCTCTCCTGGGATGGGTGGGTTAGGGTATGTAGTTCTTCTGCGGTTGGGGCAGTGGATGGCTCCACTGCTCTCTCCTGGGAGGGGCACGTGGGATGGCTTCTACTGAGCTGTCATGGGGGGCTTGGATGGAGTGAGAAGGCTTCTACTGCAGGGCTGGTACTGCCCCAACTGCAGAACTTAAGTTAGTCTACTGATCAGGTGCATTGGACTCACCTGTCGTATCCTGAAGGTGCTGCCAGGGGAATCGTGGTCAAACCCAGTGTGGTGGACCGGTCTGCAGACATTGCTAAGGTTCATGGTCGGGGTAGATAGGGGGACAGGGGACAAAGGTCCTGCACAAGCTGTGATGTTATGAGTGAGATGTCACAAACAGGGTAGGTAGAACTGATGTAGGTTTTGGGGTTCCTTCTGCTTTTCCTTCAGCGGCGTAGCTAGGTGGGGGCAGTCAGCCCCAGGCGGCACTGTTTTCGGGATGAGGGCTGTCTAGCCCTGGGCCGTGTCATGTTTGTGCAGGTAACTTGCATGATCGAGGTAACTATTATCGGTGATACTGCGTGTCTCTCTGACCTCTTTCAGGTGCCCGCTGTCCTTTTTCCCCAGCAGCCCCTGAGGGGGGCGGCAATCTGAAGGATAGCCCCGGGCGCCACAAGCTCTAGCTACACCTCTGGTCAGGCTGGACTTCTAAGTTGTTGGTGAAATTTGCATCCATTTCACTGCTGCTTCCAGCAAGGTTATTAAAGACTGAACGTTAACCTTGCTTGTGGGTCCCCTCCT
This sequence comes from Lissotriton vulgaris, assembly GCF_964263255.1. Classification (NCBI taxonomy): domain Eukaryota; kingdom Metazoa; phylum Chordata; class Amphibia; order Caudata; family Salamandridae; genus Lissotriton; species Lissotriton vulgaris. Next base: position 196,673 of record NW_028253822.1, read on the forward strand.
TCCTTGCAGGCAAATTCGTTGATATATGTATATATATATATATATATATATATATATATATATATATATATATATATATATATATATATATATATATATACATATATATATATTACCTACTGGCGGTCGCCAGTAGGTAGTTATAGTTAGGATTTTTTTCAATGTTAAATCTCAAAATTCTATTTGGAATAACTTTGGCACCGGTTGACGAATCTGCCTGAAAATTTCATGAAAATGGCCTCGTCGAGCTCCGGTCCTTCCCTGAAAGTTTGGGGCGGATACGTCAAGCGGGGGCCGAGATAAAAGGGGGGTCCCAAAACGTGTTTTCCCCATGTTAATTTCCATAGGGCGGTCGATTTCACTTTTAGCCCGAACGGCTGAATGGATTTGTACGAAACTTGGCAAAATTGTAGGGACTGTTAGCCCGATGTGCCTTTGCTATGTCTCAAGATATGTGCTCCAGTGGATTTTGAGTAATTTAGGTGCAAAAAAATATATATATCTATAGCAGCGCACCGGTGCGCGCACCGGGGAGCGCTCCGGGCGCGTGACGCGAGGTGCGCATGGAAAGCTGATTGGCTCTCGGGTGTCTGTAAACATTCGAAACAGTCCAGAGCGGCCGCCATCTTGTGTCTCGGTAAAATCGAGACATAAGAGGTGGCTAAAACAAAGGGGGAACTGACCATAAGGCGTCAGGGATAGACCCCTTTGACCCCCTAGGTTTGATGTGGGGGCTATAAAAGGGCCCCGCGGGGCATTTAAAATATTTTTTTTTTTTCGTTTTGCGCGGGGGAAGCGCCCGGTGCGCGCACCGGGGAGCGGCCCGGGGAGCGTACTATGATGAAAAAAGGTGACAGAGTTTTTAAAAAATGAAGTTTTGATTTAGAAATTGGAGGTAGTTCTAAAAAGAACTTTTTTTTTTCTTCTTTTTGTTGTTTTATATTTTTTTTGTGTTTTTTGAACTTTTTGAACTTTTTTTGGCTTTTCAAAACAGTTTTATATTTTTTTTTGTATTTTTTTAGGGGGAGAAACAAAAAAAGGGAATTGAAACTGGCTCAACTGGAGCAAAAAAACAAAAAACCCAAAAAATTACTTCTTTTTGGGGCACTTGTGATTATCACCTGCAAGGACGATGAGTTTAACACTTTGTTCCCCATAGGAGATAAGCTTGCCACAAGCAGTACAAGTAATTTTAAAATCAGCAAATCTCGGCTGAATGCAAGGCATCACCTCGGATGTTTCTGGTTCCGAGGAAGTGGGTTGGTTTCTTTGGGAGGGGGTCCTTGATGACTGGGGGAGGTTACTGGCCAGTTCCCGGAACTCTGCACGAGAGTAGTTGTTTGGATGCTTTCTTGTCATGTGCCGAATCATGGTATAGTTACCAAATGAGTATTTCTTGTTTGGGTTGCCCCGTGAAAGTTCATCATTGCAGATGAGGCAAGTCACCTTGGCCGCATTCACCTTTTTTTTCCCCTCTGGAAGTGAAAAAAACTCCCATACAATGTGTGGTTTGGGTTTGTATGGGGTATTTTCTTCTGGCAGCCATCTTCTTCTCCCCTCCTCCTCTTCCTCTTCCTCTTCCTCCTCCTGTTCTTGACCACCAATATAATTTGGAGCTGGTCCTCTTGGTGGTTGTGGTGGTGGTGGTGGGGCAGATGCACCAGCTGATGCTACTAATGAAGCCATTATTTAGAGCAAAAAAGTAGACAGAGCAACAAACAGGTCTTCCTCAGTCAAAGGACAAAGTCAGAATAAGGAAAAAAGGTGGGGTCTTTCATCATTTAGAAAAAAAAACTGTCCTGAACCAATGAGAAGTGTTATTTTCAGGTCACAAGACCAGGGGCTTCATCATTATGAAACCAAAACTGTTATGAACCAATGAAAAGTGTTATTTTCTGCTCACATGACCCGACGCGCTTACGCTACGCGCCCCGGGGCGCGCCCGGGGGCGCGCCCCGGGTCGCGCCCCGGGTCGCGCAGCGTAAGCGCGTCGGAAGTTTACGTTGTGCGATCGTATTCGCTCGAGTACTTCCGGGTGCGCTTACGCCGTGCGTATCACGCGGTCGCGGCTACGCGATACGTCACAATCATGTTTACGTTTGCGATATTGGCGCTCACGGGACGCTCCCCGGAGCGCGCCCCGGGGCGCTTTTCAGAAATACGCTTTTCGGGGCGCTCCCCGGGGCGCGCTCCGGGAGCGCTCCCCCAAAAAATTAAAAAAAAAAAAAATGGGATAATTGTAGGGACAGGTAGCCCTATTCTAAAGTGGTTTGTAAAAAACTTAACTTTAGAAAAATATGTATTGTGCTACATTGGGCTTAATATATGTTAGAGCCAAAATGAAGCCCAAATGTAGCCCAAAGTAGCCCAATGTAGCCCAAAGATGGCCACCAGAGACCAAAAATTGTAAATGTAGCCCAAATTTCAACTAGATGTAGCCCAACTGTAGCCCAATGACAGATAGTACCAGAGTGTTAAAAAGAACAACTAGAGTGCTAACAGTCTTATTTATAAAGTGAAACTTATAGTTAGGAATTAGCATTAAAAAAACCTATGAAATTCACTGAAAAAACCATAGGTTTCACACCAGTTATAGTTAGGAATTAGCATTTAAAAAACCTTTGAAATTCACTGAAAAAACCATAGGTTTCACACCAGTTATAGTTAGCTGGAAATTTTACTGATATAAAACCATTGAAATTCCCACGTTATAGTTAGTCGGACTCACTATAACTTGCGCGTGCAATGCACTGCTGATGACATCACATATTACATCACTCATGACATGGTCAGTGACATCACTCATGACATCACTGATGACACCATCCTTGTGACACAGTGACAGACCTCCTCTCAGTGTAAAGTAACCCTTGAGACACATATTCAAAAATAGAAACTGAAATTTTTAAAAAATGGACATACCTATATCAGTTACAACAAGCAATTCTGTACTTCCACTATCTATATACACATCCACTCATTCACCAACAGTTCTATATAGTCACTCATACATATACTCACTCATCATATGAAGAGATACACCTATACATCCTGTTACACACCGACATTCATCCAAAAGTTACTCACACACATATTCACACGTGCAAATAAACTATTGAACAACCATTTATTTGAATATAGAGTTATACACACACTTCCACCTTACTTCTATTGAAAATTACACATATTTATTCTCTTAAACAATCACTTATAGAAACACATACTTATTTAAACAGGAAATCTTACAATCTCTTACTCTCACATATACTCACTTATATACATCAATATTCATATATACTAGATTAAAACATATGTAGTTACTGATAAAGACACTAGTGAGACAGTCATTCACTCACTAACAAACACATATAGACACTCATCCACCCATACAGTCCTGTACATATGCTGTCTTCAAAACACATACAAACAAAGAGTCAGTCACTCATGCATCTATGTGCTAAGTAATACCCCCACCAAACCATATAGACACTCATACTGATACTAATAAAAATATCAAATAACCCATATACATACGCATGTAGCTACTTATCAACACATGTAGCCACTTATACACAAAGTGAAACACTAATATATGTATTTAAATATTTAAACATAACTCACTAATATTTATTTTTCAGAAAGACACATATTCACTGGATGGTGTCATCAGTGATGTCATGAGTGATGTCACTGACCATGTCATGAGTGATGTAATATGTGATGTCATCAGCAGTGCATTGCACGCGCAAGTTATAGTGAGTCCGACTAACTATAACGTGGGAATATATATATGTATATATGTATTCCATATATAGTTAGTTGCACTAACTATATATCGCGCACCCGCAATCCACTGCTGATGATGTCACATATTACATCATTCATGACATGGTCAGTGACATCACTGATGACATCACTGATGACATCTCAAATGACATCACTGATGACATCTCAAATGACATCACTGATGACATCACTGATGACATCTCATTTGACATTACTGATCACATCACTGATGATATCATTCATGTGATAATACGATGAACCTATTCAGACTCTAATATAACCTTAGATACAATCAGTGTAAACAGACACTCACAGACTGTCACTCATCCATGGAGTTACTCACACACCTAGTCAGTCATGCAAAGAATCAATCACACCTCCATTTCCTCAACTATACAGTTATACAAACTTTACTTATTCAAACATATACTAACACATATTTACTCTCTTATACAATCCCTGATACAAGTTCACAATGATCCATACAGCCACTCACACATTCACTGGCTCTTATGCACAGTTATTTATATATGTCAACTCTCACATGTACTGTGTTTTACATATGTACTTACTTTGACATGTAGCACTGAGATATCCATTCACTCACCAATACACTCATGCACACAGTCAACCGCCCATACAGCTGTTTCCACATGCACTTTTGAAACCATACATCTAGTGAATCAACTGCTCACACATCTATGCACAGAGTCATACACCTCCCAGCCACCCACACACACACTCAGTCTCCCATACAAATACTTGGGCAACCAATCAATAACCCATATAGTTACTCATATAGCTACTTATCAACACATGCAACAGTTTACAGAACAACAGACATAATGATGCACAAATTAAGACAGTTTAGTCACTAACCCATGCACTCAGTGAGACACATTTAATCACTCACTCATACAGTCAGTCATGCACCTACTAAATCCTACACTACAGGTACCAGAATCCTGTTAAACAACGGAAGTGATTCCTAATGGGTGGAGCTTGTTGGAGCTAAGTTAAAATTGAAAATCTCTACCTGTGGTAAATCAGCGAACTGAATGGGTGGCAGGCGCAACGTCTTGAAAAAGTTTCCAGCAGAAACGAAACATGTCGACAAAAACGCATTGTCCTGTTACCCTGCACGAATAAATGGTTAAAGGCAAGGTTTGTGGCGACTCATCCTTCTCCCGTGGGAAATATCCGGTTGTAACAAATACCAGCGTGGTTCACCTGAAGAGGTACGCACACCGGAAAAAAGCGTAAGGCAAGGTTGCAGCGATTCATCTTTCCCTAGTTGGAGATACCTTGTTGAAATATATATATATATATATATATATATATATATATATATATATATATATATATATATATATATATATATATATATATATATATATATATATATATATATATATATATATATATTCACGCTCCGCAGGCTGGAAACCGGCAATAAATCAGCACTCACAGCAGTATAAACCAGATTCGGTTTATTTGCGCACAATCAGATAGAACAGACGCGTTTCAGCACTTGCCTTCGTCAGTGTCTATCTAGAAGAAGGGCTCGCACTCGGGGGTATAAACCAGTGTAGTTTTAATCGTTACGCGTTTCGTCAGCAAAACTGACTTGATCACACGATAATCGCACGATACAGGAGAGCATACATAGCAAATTAAACAAAAACGGACTGTGGTCAAAAGTCAATCAACTTTGGCGCCCATTACAGAATGTGCAATGTAAGAGTGAAATATACTCCATTCCTGAAATAGCATTAGTAAATGCTCCAAACACCAGTATCTTATATTCTGATTTCATCAACATGTGTTGTGAGACCATAAATTTCATAGTGAAAAATTCACACAATTAAAGCAAAATTTCAAATTGAACTTCACAGTATAATGATACAATGATTGCATTTGCAGTATACAGAAGGATATATCATGTGGGCTGGAAGCCAATGATGTTATGTTGGCATGTGGGCTATAGGCACTATGCCACATACATTTTCTGTAATGTGCTCTCCCATTGCACCATGCCAGTTCATTGCCCTGATCCAGTATAGGATAACTATCAGATTTGTTATCCTCCGCTGTACTGGCATTCTAACTCATCGTTTATGCGCTCGCGCTGAGTAACTTACTGTCCCACCATTAGTACAAGTGAGAACATTAATTGGAATTGCTTACTTGATTGCAACAATGATCAGGGCACTATGCCGCCGGGTAATAGAGTAGTTGTTTACTACCCACCAGTAATTTCAGATGTTCTACTCACTTTCGTGTCGACATTTTGACACACAGCGCATGAGCTTCTTCCGTTTTGGCTTCAATATGGTTTAACTTTATTGTTCATACGTGAAATGCATATGTCAATAATACTGCCTTGTTGCCTTGACGCTTAGAGCACTAAGTCGAGCCTATGACACATGTACACATTATTTGTATCGTTATACTGTGATGTTCAATATGAAAATTTGCTTTAATTTTGTGAATTTTTCACTATGAAATTTATGGTCTCACAACACATGTTAATGAAATGAGAATATAAGATACTAGTGTTTGGAGAATTTACTAAAGCTATTTCAGGAATGGAGTATATTTCAATCTTACATTGCACATTCAGTAATGGCCGCCATAGTCGATTGACTTTTGACCAAAGTACGTTTTTTGTTTCATTTGCTATGTATGCTCTCCTGTATCATGTGATTATCGTGTGATCAAGTCAGTTTTGCTGACGAAACGCGTAACGATTAAAACTACACTGGTTTAAACCTCAGAGTGCGAGCCCTTCTTCTAGAAGACTTTGTGTGCATGTAATTACCCTGAGACCCACCCGGTGTGACCCGCCACCTGTCTACGGGCCAGTGACTCCAGGAATCTGGTTGTTTGTGGAGTATATGTATATATATATATATATATATATATATATATATATATATATGTATATATATATATATATATATATATATATATATATATATATATATATATATATATATATATATATTCAGTGAAAAAACCATAGGTTTTAGCCCATATATAGTTAGGGATTAGCATTTACAAAACCTTATTTTACTCGCATAAAACCATTGAAATTCGCATATATAGTTAGTTGCGCTAACTATATATCGCGCACCCGCAATCCACTGCTGATGATGTCACATATTACATCATTCATGACATGGTCAGTGACATCACTGATGACCTCACTGATGACATCATCCAGTGACTGTGTGTTTCTGTAAAGTTAAAATATGTCTTACATATTGAAGAATGAGTGGATGTATAAGTGTCTGGATGAAGGATTTAGTAGGTGCATGACTGACTGTATGAGAGAGTGATTAAATGTGTCTCAATGAGTGCATGGGTTAGTGACTAAACTGTCTTAATTTGTGCATTATTATATCTGTTGTTCTGAAAACTGCTGCATGTATTGATCAGTAGCTATATGAGTAACTATATGGGTTATTGATTGGTTGCCCAAGTATTTGTATGGGAGAGTGAGTGTGTGTGTGTGGGTGGCTGGGAGGTGTGTGACTCTGTGCATAGATGTGTGAACAGTCGATTCACTAGATGTATGGGTTCAAAACTGCATGTGGAAACAGCTGTATGGGTGGTTGACTGTGTGCATGAGTGTATTGGTGAATGATTGGTTTCTCAGTGCTACATGTCAAAGTAAGAACATATGTAAAACACAGTACATGTGAGAGTTGACATATATAAATAACTGTGCATAAGAGCCAGTGAATGTGTGAGTGGCTGTATGGATCATTGTGAACTTGTATCAGGGATTGTATAAGGGAGTAAATATGTGTTAGTATATGTTTGAATAAGTAAGATGTGTATAACTGTATAGTTGAGGAAATGGAGGTGTGATTGATTCTTTGCATGACTGACTAGGTGTGTGAGTAACTCCATGGATGAGTGACAGTCTGTGAGTGTCTGTTTACACTGAGTGTATCTAAGGTTATATCAGAGTCTGAAGAGGTTCATCGTATAATCACATGAATGATGTCATCAGTGATGTGATCAGTAATGTCAAATGAGATGTCATCAGTGATGTCATTTAAGATGTCATCATTGATGTCATCAGTGATGTCATTTGAGATGTCATCAGTGATGTCATCAGTGATGTCATCAGTGATGTCACTGACCATGTCATGGATGATGTAATATGTGACATCATCAGCAGTGGATTGCGGGTGCGCGATATATAGTTAGCGCAACTAACTATATATGCGAATTTCAATGGTTTTATGCGAGTAAAATAAGGTTTTGTAAATGCTAATCCCTAACTATATATGGGCTAAAACCTATGGTTTTTTCATTGAATTTCAATGGTTTTTTAATAACAAATATCAAAAGCTGTCAAATGTCAAGTACGTGATAGGTAAAAACATTTTCGTGTTTATGCACGCTGATGTGCTTTAAACGCTGCCCCCCCCCCCTTTTCTCTTAGAAGTACTCTCTCTTTGCATATAGTGAAGGGTAGTTAACGCAGGCCTTTGCCCCCGTTGTAATCCGTCGTGCCTGCTTGTCTCTCCATTTGATTGATTGTTATCCAAGCATTTACTATTTTAGAATTTATTCTCTTTGGTTCATTCTCTATTTACTAACAAGCACAAAGCCGCAATACTCTGTTTAGTCTTTGCAGATAGTGAAAAATCGTGTAAAAAAAAAATAACAATCGAGCAAAATCAGTAGGCCACTAATGGGATCTCTTTTTGACCTCGCTAAAATAGAAACATTAGGAACAACCCTTCATGAGAAATACGAAACTAGTGAGATGAACTGACCTCCACACCATGATGGCTGCAAGACAGCTCGGCTCCGCCACCCACCCCACCCAAAATAACGATAAACTCTATGCAAATATTATAAATATATACAACACACCAGCAAAGTAACAGGGTAAAACATTTTATTAAATAACTATTTACATAACTATTTTATACTTTTTGTTGCCTGATCCGGCTAGCTCAATCGATCGAGCATGAAACTCATGCATTCTGATAGCAAGCGTTGCTGCTGATGCTATGCAAACAAAAACTGGTTTTCAGTTTGTACATTCTTCAAGATTTTTCATCCAAGGCTGGTTGAGAGTTTGTAGAACAATGGCTTCAGATTTTCAACATACGGTGTGGTGGCGCGGACTGGGAGGGTGCGCTTGACTTCTGCCCCCTCCCCAAGTCGTGTTGCCCTGGCGTGGCCTAAGATCGCCCCCGACATAGGCGGCCGGCTCCCGGGGTCCGGCGGAACTTTTTGCCTTTTGATGACTCTTCCATTCTGGACCTTATCCCACAATCCGTTTGACCTGAAGACACGCTGTAGTGGGGCGCCCCTTTACCGTTTCAGTTGCCATTCCGCCCGCTTTTGCTACACTGTGCCTCTTCTGCCATTCAGCTGTTTACCGCCCGCTCTTGCGACTACAGCGTCTCGCTCACCATGTAGTTGAGTTGCTCCCGCTCTTGCGATGCAACTAAAGGCGGCTGCCACAGGACTGTCAAAATGGCGGCCGCCTCTTCAGATTTGGGCGTGGTCCACTAAAATGGCCATGGGACACCTTGGAACTCGGACGCTTGTCTGCTAGGGCTTGGGCCCCATTCTCGAAAGCGTCCACTGAGCCTTGAAGATTCTACAAAAGTCTTGGGGGCCCCCGACTCCCGCAGGCTTCTGGTGGGGAGCGGCTGCCATGATTGCTGGTGGAATGGCCACGACTGAGATACGAGATGGTGGTGCTCTCATGCTAACGCCAGCTTCAGTCTGAAACATCCAGAAACACTGTAGACTACCAATTCGATCAGTTCCGGTAGCGCCCCAACGTGACCCGGTAGGGAAGAACTTGCCCTCCCCTCTTTGACTGATGGTTCTTGTTGCCTGTCCCTTCTGTTGTCATTTAACAGAACTTTTTAGACTGCTGAAAGGGGTTGTGTTCCGACCGCTGGTTGGTGGAGACATTTTGACTATATTCTGGACCTACGTTGTCGCGTAATGCGTTATATGACACGCCGCGTTAGCGCACCCGGAAGTACTCCAGTGCGCGAAGCGCAGCTTCCCGGAAGGGATCCGGGGCGCGGCGCGCAGCGCGTAACGTAAGCATAACAGGTCATGTGACTTGTTAATAAAACTTTTCATTGGTTCATTTTACTTTTGTTATTCTAATGATGAAAGGCTTGGTCATATGACCTAAAAATTACGCTTTTTATTGCTTTCGAACATTATTTTTTCTTAAACATATATGTTATAATGTTCCAGGCTAATGTATTTTCCCGGAAAATTTACAACTGTCCTGCAAGTAAAATATATTCCTTTTTCTAGAAAAAGGGCGTTTCTTCGTCGCATGACGGAGCCGTTGAGCAAAAGATGCTCGGCCTGCTGTCTTAGTCGCCGATACGCCTGAATATCAGATTCTTATCGATCACTTTATGTTGCAGGAGTAAAAAACACAACAGCCCTTGACCATTTATCTTTACTGCGTTCCTGCGTATTATTCTTTTATCCGTCATGTAATTGGACTGCTTCATTTCACTTGCCTTTTACTGATTCGAAAACAGTGACTAAAATTAAAAACTTTACCAATGTAAATACTACTACCATGTTTTGTTTTAAAAACCTTTATTGTGAAAATGTCAGTATACAAATACGGGCCTATAACCACGTGGGCCGGCCACGGAGCAAACTGGAATCGTATATGATGAGGAGACATTTACACTGTAGAGGAACGCAACAAGCGGGCCATTAGGTTGCAAGAACTAAGGTGTCTAACAGTTGCGGAATCGGTGGACGTACATTTTGTAATTAAAATACGACAGGGCCACTTACAATAAAATTATCTAGATATACATTTGCGGGCAAGTACCATGGGTGACGTTAATTCGAACTTTCAATAGTACAGTAATCAATAACACATCAGAACTTAATATCAATAGGGATGTCGAAATATTCAATCAATTCTCATTCCCGCCCGCCATGTGCTTCAAAACTGCATACGTATCTCGTGATATCAAGGCTGGGCAACCAGTACACAACAAGAAGTTACGAGTCCCATTTATACCGGCGCCATTTTGGGCGAGGCCGGGCAGGTCCAGGATATAGTCAAAATGTCTCCACCAACCAGCGGTCGGACCAGAACCCCTTTCGGCAGTCAAAAAAGGTTCAGTTAAATGACAACAGAAGAGATAGGCAACAAGACCAACAGTCAAAAGAGGGGAGGGCAAGATCTAAAGCCATTGTTCTACAAACTCTCAAGCAGACTTGGATGGAAAAATCCTGAAGAATATACAAACTGAAAACCATTTTTTGTCTGTATAGCATCACCAGCAACGCTTGAGTCAGCTTTGTGTGAAGCCTCCATTTTGATTCAATCAATAGCGTCCCCCTGCACACATTCAGGGACCTGGTCGTGTCTAAAGGTCAAACGGATTGTGGGACAAGATGCAGAAAGGAAAAGGAAAAAAGTTCCGCCGGACCATGGGACTTTCGGCGCAGCATTGTAGGATGGCCACACCAGTGCGGCAACTTGCTAGACACCACCTCGGTGCCATCCAGATCTCGGCGCGTTGTGCTTCCTATGGCCTACTGTAGCCGCAAGTGCGGACGCAACTCAGCTGGATAGCGAGTGAAACACCAAGGGGCGCCCCACTGCAGCCGAGGAGCCTCCATCTTGGGGGCGACGCACAGCATCACATTGCTTTCTCAAACAGCCCCCACTGACTGACGCGACCTCACAGGCCAACGGGGCGCCCCACGCCGACTTTCGGCGCAGCATTGTAGGATGGCCACACCAGTGCGGCAACTTGCTGGACACCACCTCGGTGCCATCCGGATCTTGGCGCGTTGTGCTGCCTTGGCCTACTGTAGCAGCAAATGCGGGCGCAACTCTGCTGGACGGCGAGTGAAAAGATAAGGGGCGCCGCACTGCACATCAGGTGCCTCCACCTGGGGAGGCGAGAGAGGCCAGTTTGCGCCACCTCCCCCCCCCCAGGCACCCCACGCCGACTTTTGGCGCAGCATTGCAGGTTGGCCACACCAGTGCAACTTGCTGGACACCACCTCGGTGCCATCCGGATCTCGGCGCGTTGTGCTGCCTTCAGCCTATTCGCACATCGGTCCGCTACTGACGCCGCCTCACGTGCCAACGGATTTTCTACGCTTTTTATAGCAGCGCGTAACGTAAGCATAACAGGTCATGTGACTTCTTTATAAAACTTTTCATTGGTTCATTTTACTTTTGGTTTCCTAATGATGGAAGGCTTGATCATATGACCTAAAAATAACACTTTTCATTGGATTAAAACATTTTTTTTTCCCAAACGATGAAAGCCCCACCTTGTTTCTAGATGTTTCAGACTGAAGCTGGCGTCAGCCTGAGAGCACCACCATCTCGTGGCTCCGTCGTGGTCATTCCGCGAGCAATCATGGCAGCCGCTCCCCACCGGAAGCCTGCAGGAGTCGGGAGCCCCCAAGACTTTTGTAAAATCTTCAAGGCTCAGGGGACGTCCGAGTTCCAAGGTGTCCCAGGGCCATTTTAGTGGACCAGGCCCAAATCCGAAGAGCCGTCCGGCATTTTAAGAGTCCTGTGGCAGCCGCCTATCGCTGCACCGCAAGAGTGGGCGCAACTCAACTACATGGTGAGCGAGACGCTGTAGCCGCAAGAGCGTGCGATAAACAGCTGAATGGAGGATGAGGCACAGTGTAGCAAAAGCGGGCGGAATGGCAACTGAAACGGTAAATGGGCACCCCAGTACAGCCGACGAGCCTCCACCTGGGGAGACCCATTCACGCCGCCTCCCCCCCCCCCCCTCGGGGCGCCCCACGCCGTTTTTCGGAGCAGCATTGTAGGATGCCAAAACCAGTGCGACAACTTACTGGACATCACCTGGGTGCCATCCACATCTCAGCGCGTTCTGCTGCCTTGGGACTATTCGCACAACAGACCGCTACTGACTAGGCCTCCCCGCGCACCCCCGGGGACGCCCCACGCCGTTTTTCGGAGCTGCATTGTAGGATACCAAAAACCAGTGCGGCACCCAGGTAACATCACCTGGGTGCCGTCCAGAACTCAGCACGTTGTGCTGCCTTGGGACTATTCGCACAAAACACAGCTACTGACCATTGTTGCTTCTTTTTTCAAAAAAATGTTTAAATGTATTTACTGTTTTTGTTGCGTTCTATATATTTAAAAGTTATTAAAGTGTTATAATCCTACTTTGTTGGAGTGCTATATATTTATAATGTGACACATAATTGTAAAAACTTTGATGTACAAAGAGGCATCCCTGGAATCTTCCGCTTCAGGCTCGGTCCCACACACCCTCACAGTGAGAATCCCCTCCCCAAGCACAATACAGGATGGTTATCAGATAGTAGGAACGCGTGTGGTGTGACGGATCTCATCGGGTGGGGGCCTTAATCTACTGTAACTCCTTTGAAGAGGGGTGATTCTCTACAGCTGGGGCCATAAACTACATCTGCAGGGCTAGGTGATAGCCTGGGACCGGCCTGAACAATCGGACACAGAGGAAGAGGAGTGTCAGAGGTTGCGGTAGTGAATAGGGTGAAAGGGTGGTGTCGGGCGGGCACAGGGTGTGATTCTCAGGGAAGAGCAGCGCACATGGGAGGAGGTTTCTGGCCCATACATGAGAGAGAGAGCGGGGGTGACCAGTGCGTGGGGGAGATGCTTGCGAGGGTGGGGAGCCATGCTGAGGATCGGCGGCGTGCAGAGAGTGGGTCTGGTCAAGGCATGGCTGATGAGAGGTGTTACCTCGAAACCGGTCCGGTCCTCGGATGCTTGATTCCGTTCTGGGAAGGACAAGGCTTTTGTAGTTCCGACTGGACTGTTCCCATGGGGAAACAGGGTCAGAGCTGATTTGCATATCGCCATTGTCTAACCCAGGGTGGTGTGGAGTGCAAAAAAACGATGGATTTGGGCCCAGATCTTTTGACTGGGGGAATGTGTGACATTGATCCACATTCGGTCCATCACTTGTTGTTTTTGCAATTGTCGCCCTAAGTGCGCTGGGGATGCCCAGACGTGGGTCCCAGGCACTCCACACCACTTGGAGTCAAGCTAGCCGGGCTGATGAGAGGTGTTACCTCGAAACCGGTCCGGTCCTCGGATGCTTGATTCCGTTCTGGGAAGGACATGGCTTTTGTAGTTCGGACTGGACTATTCCCATGGGGCAACAGGGTCAGAGCTGATTTGCATATCGCCATTGTCTAACCCAGGGTGGTGTGGAGTGCAAAAAAACGATGGATTTGGGCCCAGATCTTTTGACTGGGGAATGTGTGACATTGATCCACATTCGGTCCATCACTTGTTGTTTTTGCAATTGTCGCCCTAAGTGCGCTGGGGATGCCCAGACGTGGGTCCCAGGCACTCCACACCACTTGGAGTCAAGCTAGCCAGGCTGATGAGAGGTGTTACCTCGAAACCGGTCCGGTCCTCGGATGCTTGATTCCGTTCTGGGAAGGACATGGCTTTTGTAGTTCGGACTGGACTGTTCCCATGGGGCAACAGGGTCAGAGCTGATTTGCATATCGCCATTGTCTAACCCAGTGTGGTAAATATTTGATTTACCGTCCTAATTTCTATGCAGGTAAGTACTTAATCAATAATAACTCAATCGGAAAGAAAGAATCAGAGTCCGTGGTGTTAGAGTTCTTAGGGGTTTTATTCCTTAAAAAGGAATGGTTCTAGAACTGGATATCATGTTCCTGCCACCACAGGGGTGCAGGAAGGGATAGAGCAATACTTTATTGACATTACATTTCTTTTATACTTATTATACATAATGAAAGTCAATGCAGAAGGCGTAACAGCTGAGAGAAACGAGATAAGGATACACACGTGTTAACAATACGTAATTAGAAGGCGTGAACTAGGCGTGAACAGAGGTATGTTCTGGAAACGTCATGTGAATATGTCACAAGTGGGTGGCTCTATGACAGAATCTTGCAATGTCAGCAGAAATCAGGAGCTAGGATGCGCGCGCAGCTGCATGACGTGTGTTTTACGTGAAACTGGAGGGTGCAGGGGACTTGACATTTACACTGACGGAAAGAGACAGAAGTCTGGCATGTCAGATCAACTCGTACCTCTATCATATCTGATATCTGATGTTTGGGAACCATACTATCTGGGCGGAAAGGTCTCTGGGGCAGAAGCTATTCTATACTGACTGTGAGTGCGTGTATAAGCGTCTGAGTGTCTGCATGAGATGCGAGGGGGGCATGGGCCTTCCATGGTAACGGAGGCTATGAATTACTTGCACAGAGACAGTGAGGCCGAGCCCTTTTGCTCTGCAGCTGGGGGAATGTTTACTTAAACTAGTAGGCAAGAATGTATTTTCGAGGAGCGGAATAGATAATGCGAAGGTTGAAGTCGGTCTTGGCAGGCAGCAGGCTGTGCTAAGCGCCGAGGGCTGCGCTGGGAGGAGTAAGGCAGAGGTCACGGGTACAGAGGCAGCCTGGGCTGAGGCTTTTAGAGTCAGAAAGCAGAAAAAGGCTCGATGGCAGAATTCGGGGCCTGCTCCGCCAGAGCTGAAAAACGTGTAAAGTATGCCACAAAAAGACATTGGCAAGGCATACTTAGGAACTGAATATTCAACCCGTTCATGGCGGATCTGAAAGAGGACATGTTAACGTTGAACGCAAATGTATTTGCGTCTTTATAGCTGGCACAGGAGGGAAGTTACATGCACTTTAACCTCGTACATGGAGACGGTGGGGTACACGCTAGGGAACATAACTTGACCAAAAATTTATATTTCCTCATTCCCTCCTTGTTCCCTACGGACCCTTCATGATATATCGATCCTCATGAATCGATCAGTCTGTTCTTGTAACATTATTTGCTCTTCTTTCTTTCTTCGACGGTTTGAATGAAAACTGGAATGTTCAATGCATGATGTGGCGCACAGTCCACAAATCGCTGGCCCACACTGTAGGCACAGGCAGCAACTGAATACTATGACAAGGGCAATGCCTAGGAAGGATAGGATCTTCCATCCCCAAGCGGTCAGTGTTGTCCAGAACCATCCGGACCAAGTCCAGGTGCCTGGATTCTGATGTATCAAACTTGCAATTTTATGAAGACGTGTAATAGCTTGGTATACCGTTGGCGCGTTTTCTGGAATGAAAACACAGCAACTTGACCCGATGACCTTACAAGCTCCGCCTCTATCTGCCAAGATGACGTCAATAACGAGACGATTTTGAAGGACAACAATCCGCATAGCAGACTGCTCCTCTGTTAGGTTGCCTAGAGCGGAGGCAGTTTCATTTACTACTGCTTCGAGTGTTCTGGTTAATCTTCGTATTAATTTACTGTTTTGGACGGGGCCTGTGAAGAAAAAGAAGCCTTTATTGAAATCTGTGTATTGTTCCCATGCCGTTTCAGTATAGTCGACAATCGGGAGATCTCTTCTGAGTCTACTCTTTACTAGATTTGTATTTCTATGATAATCAGGAGGGGCTAGGAAAACAGGTGGCAGAAGGAAGGCAATGTAACAGGTACCATCCCAATCTGGAGGTAAGCGTATGTATGCGGTATGGCCACAAACAAAATAGGAATGTCGAATAGCTTTAAAGGAAGACTTGCCATGATCACTGAATTCGACCACGGTAGTACATTTACTATGACCTAAGTGTACTGAACCCTTCTTTCTGACACATAAGTCACCTGTGATTGGTAGTACTGACATAGCAGGGAGAACTGGTGTGGCTTCGGATTCAACAGTAAGAATCATGAGGCTAACTGTATAATTACCTAATCCATATACTTCATTTTCTAGATCAGTTCCTACTCTAGTGGGGAGTCCCTTCTTGTCAGGGTAGCAGACGTTAAGCAGAACTAGGTTCAAGTTTCCCCAAATCCAATTCCCCTCGAAAACAGCAATATCAGAATCTAAGGAATTAATTAATCTAAACCATGCACCACAGGAGCCATTGTGAGTGAACGGGTACGGGAAGAGAGGCAGAACTCCCTTGTATTTCTGATAGGGAGGGAGTCGGCCACATATCCAACAGTTTGTAGCATTGTTAGTCTGATGGGAGTGATGTAACATACTAATGAATGTGTTGTTGCGCAGCGCAAGTCTGTAAGAAAGTTCGTGGGGAGGTAATTCACTAAAGGAATGTTCGGCAGATACATTGTAAGCAGATTGTTCACGCTTGAAGATAGGGTAGTATATGGGAAGCAATATACTCGCAACAATAATCAGAAAACTTAGGAAAAACATAATTAATAACGTCACTATACAGTGACTGCGGAGTGATTTACAGTATGTACGTTTCTTGAATTGTCTCTCTCTCTCTCTATCTCGATCTAGGGGATACATGTCAGAAACTATTTAACCGATTCACCTAGGGGAGGACTTAAACAATTAAACTGTCTGACTTGCTAGATCGAAGTTTCAATTTATACTCCTCTTGGGGAGTTTTCTCTCGTTCGGGAACTTTAAAGTCACTAGGTTCGATACAGTCTTTGGAAGGGGTGGACGAGTCAGGGTCTGGTTTCAGTTCGTTGCATTTTTTAATATGGCTCGTGTGGACCCACCCCTTTCTGCCTTCCACCTTGATCGCGGTCTTCGTAGTAAGAAGGACGATCTTCGGCTCCTTCCAGCGGGGCTCCAGCGGACTTTTCCTGTCGAAGTTCCTAATCAGGACCATATCTCCAGGGCGGACATCGTGTGGCTTTACATCAGTGTTGTCAGGGAAGGCTGCGGCAACCTGTGAACGACATGATTGGAGTGCAGACATCAAGGAGGCAAGGTAATCTGTCAGCATATTACAATCAACATCTGTAATTTTCTTAGGCATGGGCGTCCCCCACATATTCGGTGGTCTGCCAAAAACCACTTCATACGGGGCTAGCCCTGATCTCGAATGAGGAACCATCCTCATATAGAACAAGGCAACTGGGAGGGCGACTATCCAGTTGACCCCTTTCTCTTTACAAACTTTTGCAAGACGGGTCTTTAGTGTCTGATTATGCCTTTCTACAAGGCCTGCGGCTTCGGGATGTCAGACACAATGGAATCTCCACTGATATCCTAGCAGCAGGGAAACATGCCTCATAAGTTCGGATGAGAACGGCTGTCCGTTATCTGAGTACACGACACGGGGCAAGCCGTACCGTGGGAAGAATTCTCGAACCAGCTGCCTGGCAGTGGTCGGGGCAGTGTAATCTGAGACTGGGTAAGCTTCTGTCCAACGGGAAAGTGCACAAACAACTATGAGGACATATTTGAATCCCCGACAACGGTCCATCTGGATATAATCCATCTGGAGGACTTCAAAAGGGTGATCGGGAGGATGAAATCCACCTTGCTCTACAGGGACACTTTTACCTGGATTGAACTGACAACAGATCATGCAAGTACGCACTTTCTGTTTTGCTGCTGCACGTAAGTGTTTGTTGTACCAGAGATTCTGTAAACTGTCTAACATAGCTTTCTCTCCTAGGTGTGCCGGACTATGTGCTGTATTTATCATGATTTGAACCATTGAGTCGGGGAGAAACCATGTAGATTTTCCCTTCGTGACCCATCCTTGATCTGTCTGGATCCCTCCTAGTTCAGTCCATTTCTTTATTTCATCTGAAGTAGCATGTGTCTGGATATCGATTACATCTAGGGTGGGATCCCTGACTGACATACACTGTGTTGGTACTATTGTCTTTGTCACTTCAGTAGTCTGGGCGTGAGTCAATGCTGTATGTTTTGCTGTCTGGTCTGCCAGGTTGTTACCCTGGGAAACAGAATCCGTAACTTTAGTATGTGCTTTACACTTCATGACGGATATGCCCGAGGGCAAATGTATTGCTTCTAACAGTGCTTGAATGAGGGGTCCGTGTTGTATCTTGACACCATGAGAGGTCAAAAAACCTCGTTCTTGCCATAACACTCCGAAGTCGTGCACAACTCCGAAGGCATAGTGTGAATCTGTATATATGTTTACATTTCTGTTCTTTGCTAGTATACAGGCTCGGGTCAGAGCAATGAGCTCCGTCGCCTGAGCAGACAGTGTGTCAATACGATGTGTTTCTTTGACTTCAGTTTCAGTGGTCACTGCATACGCGGCCACTAATTCTCCTGTACTTGTTCCCATTCATGAACCATCCACGTAAAGTGTCAGGTCTGGATTTGTCAATGGAACATCTGTTAAGTCTCGTCTAGGCTTTGTTACTGCATTAATGATCTCTATACAATCATGTGGGGCTGGATCTGTCATAATTGTAGGTAACAATGTTGCGGGGTTTAGGATGCTGCAGCGTCTGATTTCTATGTGTGGCTGGAATAGTGTCAATTCATAACCTGTCAGTCGTGCTATAGTCAAGTGTTGAGTCTGGGTTCGGTTTAGAAGAACCTCTACAGAATGTGGAACTTGTACTGTCAATTGATGTCCTAAAACGATTGAGTCGCTCTGTCTGATTGCTAGTGCTGTTGCTGCTACTGACTTCAAGCACGCAGGGAGTGCCTGGGCTACTGGATCTAATGTACTTGAAAAATAAGCGCAAGGCTTATGTGAACCTGCTTGGTCTTGAGTGAGGACAGACAATGCTGTACCATCACGTTCTGTAACAAAAAGTGTAAACGGTTTGCTGTAACATGGTGTCGCTAAAACTGGTGCTTGACATAAAGCTTTCTTTAATGCTTCAAAAGCCTGTGTATGTTCCTGAGTCCAAGGGAGGGCGGTCGAAGTCGCTGCCTCCTGTGTTGTTAACTGAATCAGTGGTTTAGCTAAAAATGCATACTGGGGAATCCATTGTCTGCAGTACGAGGTGAGGCCTATAAAGGCCCGCACTTCCTTTTGTGTCTGTGGTTGTGGCATCTTTACAATTAACTGAATGCGATCGGGAGTGAGCTGTCTCCCCACTTTGGACAGCAAGTGACCCAAGTACACAACTTGCTGAACACAGAATTGTAGCTTCGAAGGAGACACCTTGTGTCCCTTGTCGGCCAGGAAATGTAAGACTGTCAGTGATGCTTGTTCACATTCGGGTTCACTTCGTGCGGTGATCAGCAGATCATCGACGTATTGCAGTAAAGCAGTGTTAACTGGCATTTGGATACTATCAAGTTGTCTTTTCAGTGCTTGGCTATAGATGCTGGGGCTTTCTGTGAATCCTTGAGGTGCGCGTGAAAATTTGAAACTTCGTCCATTTAAACTGAATCCGAAGAGATATTGGCTCTCTGGATCAATCGGTATACTGAAGAAGGCGTTCTTGAGGTCAATTACAGTAAAGAACGTTGCTTCTGAATCAATAGCAGTCAATAGGGATGAGATATCGGGGACCACAGGATACTGTGGAACAATGCATTTATTCAGCTCTCTTAAATCAATCACCAGCCGATATACAGGCGGTGCATTGGGATCAGTACGTTTAAGAATCGGAATGATAGGGGAATTACAGATATTGGAGTCGGTCTCTACGACCACTCCTTGGGCAATGAGCTCTTCAATGATTTCCAGTAAAGCCACTACAGCATCATGTGGTAACTTGTATTGTCTGATTCTCGGTAAAACAACACCTGGCTTGAGTGTAACACGGTATGGTGTAATGTGCATGCAGCCTACATCAGTTGGGCCTTGTGCCCACAAGTGATCCGGTACATTTTTTAATCTGATATCAAAATCTCTTAAGACGTAGTGACCCTTGAAGTCCCGCAGGAAAAGTCTAACTCCTTCCGGAGAGCAGCAAATCACGGCTCCTAGAGCCTTTAATGTTTTTATTCCTAACAGGTTTTCTGGACATGATTTCGTGAGTAACAGGTCTGTAACACGTGATAATGGACCTACTGCTAAGGAAACAGGTTCTGATACTTCATTTACAATAGGCTGTCCTGAAAAACCAAGGGAAACATTCTGTGAGCCTGAGAGGGGTGCCCCTGGAACTTCATTGTGACTGATTGTAGTGCGACTTGCCCCTGTGTCAATTAAAAACTTTCTGTCTTTTCCCAATACTTGACTGTGTACATAAGGACCCTCTTGATCTACAGGAATCTCAATAAGGGGCAAGCCAACCTCCCTCTCTAGGCTGTTTCATGTGTATCGCTGATAATCGGGATAATCAGATTGGGCATACTGGTACATCTGCTGTGAAACTTGCTGAGTCGCGGCAATAGGCTGTGGCTGTGACTGTCTCTGTGGTACTGCTACTGTCTGTTCTGCATGTGGTGATGCATGCATAGGCTGTGTATTCTGCATAGACTGTATATTCTGTGAGGTCGGTTGGTGACCCTGATTTTGTCTAGGTGGATGCGGTCTTTCTTTAGTTTTACCTGTTGCTATATTATGTTTCAGGACCGGACATTCATGTACGTAATGACCTGGCTGCTTGCAATAATTGCATGTCCCTTTAACGGGAGCTGCGGCGTGACCTGTCTGTGTCGTACCCTTTCTCTGACCGTCGGCTGAAACCGACTGGGCCACTAACATTTTCATTTTCGTGTCTTTCATACGTTTCTGTTCCTGATCCTGTTCTTCTCTGATTCTGTTCTGGTGGTATTGTAACATTTGTAACATCTGAGATGGCGTATTTGCTTGCCAAGTACTTTCAACTTTGTATACGCGGTTCTTGACTAGTGGCAGGGAATTCTCGACTAATTTTGATACAAAAAGGTGCGGGTATGACTCGCTACTTGGCTTAAGGCCACTATTAATAATAAAACATTTCTCGAATCTTGAATAGAAGTCACTAGTATCTTCATCGTGTTTCTGTTTACAGGCTGAGATAGCGTCCCAGTCTTCCTTTCTAGTTGTCAGTAATCTTGGCAGAACCTGTACTATTAAACCTGGTAATGCTTTAGTTTTCTCCCCAAGGCCTAGCCCTGGGGTACGGAGTTTCTCCTCGTCTTCTATTTCTGTCCACACAATCTTTTTATCTCCCACCTCCCATTCTCTTTCCTTCAGCTTCTCGTAGATGCCGGTGGGCAGCAGTACCTTTAACATTTTCATAATATCTTCATATGTGTAATCTCCCATCAGTAACATGTCTTTAAGTTCTCTGTGAAAACCCGCAGGGTCTTTATCGTGACAGGGTACTAGTTTCTTCATTTCCAATAGTTCTAACTTGGTCAGAGGCGTGTGTACATACACACGTTTCAAGGTATGATCGGTACCCATGACTGGGTGTACTTCTCGTAATGGGTTCTGACTTTCGAGTCCATGAAGACGTTCCATATGATACATTTTCCTTTCCGGGAGCGGAGCGGGAACGTATTGTGAGCTTAAAAAATTGTTATATCTGTGCCGTTGCTCTAGAATTATTTGAATTAACTTGGTACTTAGGCCTCTCCATTTATCCATGAGTAGTGCTTCTAATGTATCGTGTAAGGGACCTGGATCAGAACGTTGATGTCTGAATAACGTGAGGAGGTGCTGAATCATGTATACACCTGCTAGTTTCTGCTCGTCTGGGGAAAGGTTCAGAAATGTCTGTGCAACTGTGTCATCATTGTATATATTAGGATTGTCAGCCCACAATACTGCTGACCGGGCTAGTTCTTGTTCATCCATAGAATTGAGCACATGGTACCCCATTCGTTCTCGGAGCATTTTATCGGTGTCTTGGAACTGGTGTTCAGGAGAATTCGGTTTTGATATGCCAGAGAGAAAAACTCTCTTGCTTTCTGGACGAATGCCTTTCCTAAGGTAAGTTCCCTTACCTACATACGCTATTGTCTCTGTAGTCTTTTCTGGTTCTTCAGATTCGTCCTCCTCGGAGAACTTGTCATTCTCTTTTTCTTGTTCTTTTCTGTGTATTTCTATTACTTCCTTTCTTATTTTCTTGTACATACTAGCTATGCAATTTTGTTTATCATGCTTTCCTTCGGATATATTCTGACCCCACTTATTTAGGCCGTCCAGCTCGTCCTGTTCTGTCCCAGGCCTGTCTCGTTCTCTTATTAGGCAATTCATGAAAAAACGTAGTATATACGCTTGAGTGTCAACTTTCTGGTGTGCCATGGCTTCTTTAATACTGTCAGGGTCTTCCCCAGTCTGGACAAAGTGATATATTCTATCTAGGTACTCTTTCATTCCTGAGAAGTATAGTAGGTAATCTGTAGCTTGTCGTAAGCGTAGTGATGCTATCATCATTCTATCGTCTTTACCGGGTACTGGGTCATATCTGCAAACTTGAAGGGGTTCTTTAAGTATATCGAGACGGGGTGATTGGAGCGTAGGTTGCTTCAGTAGATCTCTAAGATTTAATCTATGTGATGCTGGCGGGGTCTGGAAATCTGCTGTCGCACCTCCAGAGGCGGAGGCTTGAGCATTACTTCTCTGTGGAGTCTGTATCTGTACCTGAACTTGTCTCCTATCAGGATCGGGCAAAAGCGGATGTGGTATATTAACCTTAGGTGTGGGAAGTGGTGGAGGTGGAGGAACAGGCTGTCGAACAGGGGAACTCTGTTGCGGTAATGGTGGGGTGCGGTCTGAAGGCGGGTTGCCATCTCCGTCACCGTCAGTAGGCCGGACGTGGGCACGAGGGTTGGTGTAAGCGGGTGCTACATCGTTTAGATAGGAATTCAGGAATATGTCTTTAGTAGTCCTGTGGTTTACTTTAGTTGGAACCAATGGTGGTGGTAGGTTTTTCGGTATTTCTGAAATGGCTTCAGGCGAACCCTCGGCCACTAAATACATACCATTTACTTGACTATTTCGGATGCGATCTACTTGTTCTGCTTTTACTCGGATTCCTTCAGTAACTAATTCGTTTTCTTGAGCTTTATCTGATTCTTTAAGTCTGTCTTCTCTACGGAGTGCTTTTTCTGTACGTTTATGTGATTCTTTACGCCATAACTCTATAGCATCTTTCTGTGATTGTCTGGCTTTCTTTCTCCATAGAGCTTCTTCTACCTTAAGGATGCACTCGGCATCCCATGTTCCTATAGCGGGCCATCTGTATTTTTCTTCTAGATGCTTAGTATAATCGGCCCATAAATCTAGATACAGTATGGCGTCTATGCCATGCTTGTGGTACATGTAATTTCCAGGCGTGTCCCTAGGGGGGATAGGAATTTCTTCCTCTAGTATCCCTTTCCTAGTTCCTATCTGCTTTAACTTATTGAAAAACGGCATCTTGTCTACTTAAACACTGAATGTTCAATCCCTGCTGCTTGACTCTAGAAACAACTAGTTACACAAGAACACAATAACACAAGAACACAATAATGCACATTAAAACAGTCACTCGTACAACGACATTAATCACATGAGAACATTAGAAACATATATGACTACCCCCTATACTGGATGTACTGCTAAACAGCACAGATACACTGCTAAGAACAGTGCAAGAACCTGAATCATCGGATATACTGCTAAACAGTACAGATACACTGTCTAAAACAGTGCAGACCGAATTTGTGTACCCAAACCCGTCTTTACCGGATACAAAGTAATGCACCCGTCTAGATACGTCCCAGCAATGGTACTCACCGGGAAGCACGGAAACAGAAGGCCTCGGAAAACTCGACTGGACTGGACCGGACTCGACTCGACTCGACACGTGGATACTTCGGAAACTGGTGGGCCTCTTGACACCTCGGACCTTGCTTCTTTCGGCTAGGCTCTGGTCGGGATCCTCCGCACTCCTTACCGCCTCGTCTGGGAGCTGATTGCAGTCTTCGTCACCTCCGTGGGCCAGAGGGAGATACAGGAAATCCTGCCGGTACGAGTAGTTTCCGTCTAACTGATGGCAGGGGACAGAGGGTGCAACGCACCAACCGCCGCGTAAGGTGGGGGAGGGGTCCCTATTCGGGCGCCAAAATAATGTGGGAAATATTTGATTTACCGTCCTAATTTCTATGCAGGTAAGTACTTAATCAATAATAACTCAATCGGAAAGAAAGAATCAGAGTCCGTGGTGTTAGAGTTCTTAGGGGTTTTATTCCTTAAAAAGGAATGGTTCTAGAACTGGATATCATGTTCCTGCCACCACAGGGGTGCAGGAAGGGATAGAGCAATACTTTATTGACATTACATTTCTTTTATACTTATTATACATAATGAAAGTCAATGCAGAAGGCGTAACAGCTGAGAGAAACGAGATAAGGATACACACGTGTTAACAATACGTAATTAGAAGGCGTGAACTAGGCGTGAACAGAGGTATGTTCTGGAAACGTCATGTGAATATGTCACAAGTGGGTGGCTCTATGACAGAATCTTGCAATGTCAGCAGAAATCAGGAGCTAGGATGCGCGCGCAGCTGCATGACGTGTGTTTTACGTGAAACTGGAGGGTGCAGGGGACTTGACATTTACACTGACGGAAAGAGACAGAAGTCTGGCATGTCAGATCAACTCGTACCTCTATCATATCTGATATCTGATGTTTGGGAACCATACTATCTGGGCGGAAAGGTCTCTGGGGCAGAAGCTATTCTATACTGACTGTGAGTGCGTGTATAAGCGTCTGAGTGTCTGCATGAGATGCGAGGGGGGCATGGGCCTTCCATGGTAACGGAGGCTATGAATTACTTGCACAGAGACAGTGAGGCCGAGCCCTTTTGCTCTGCAGCTGGGGGAATGTTTACTTAAACTAGTAGGCAAGAATGTATTTTCGAGGAGCGGAATAGATAATGCGAAGGTTGAAGTCGGTCTTGGCAGGCAGCAGGCTGTGCTAAGCGCCGAGGGCTGCGCTGGGAGTAAGGCAGAGGTCACGGGTACAGAGGCAGCCTGGGCTGAGGCTTTTAGAGTCAGAAAGCAGAAAAAGGCTCGATGGCAGAATTCGGGGCCTGCTCCGCCAGAGCTGAAAAACGTGTAAAGTATGCCACAAAAAGACATTGGCAAGGCATACTTAGGAACTGAATATTCAACCCGTTCATGGCGGATCTGAAAGAGGACATGTTATCGTTGAACGCAAATGTATTTGCGTCTTTATAGCTGGCACAGGAGGGAAGTTACATGCACTTTAACCTCGTACATGGAGACGGTGGGGTACACGCTAGGGAACATAACTTGACCAAAAATTTATATTTCCTCACCAGGGTGGTGTGGAGTGCAAAAAAACGATGGATTTGGGCCCAGGTCTTTTGACTGGGGGAATGTGTGACATTGATCCACATTCGGTCCATCACTTGTTGTTTTTGCAATTGTCGCCCTAAGTGCGCTGGGGATGCCCAGACGTGGGTCCCAGGCACTCCACACCACTTGGAGTCAAGCTAGCCGTGCTGATCAGAGGTGTTACCTCGAAACCGGTCCGGTCCTCGGATGCTTGATTCCGTTCTGGGAAGGACATGGCTTTTGTAGTTCGGACTGGACTGTTCCCATGGGACAACAGGGTCAGAGCTGATTTGCATATTGCCATTGTCTAACCCAGGGTGGTGTGGAGTGCAAAAAAACGATGGATTTGGGCCCAGATCTTTTGACTGGGGGAATGTGTGACATTGATCCACATTCGGTCCATCACTTGTTGTTTTTGCAATTGTCGCCCTAAGTGCGCTGGGGATGCCCAGACGTGGGTCCCAGGCACTCCACACCACTTGAAGTCAAGCTAGCCGGGCTGATGAGAGGTGTTACCTCGAAACCGGTCCGGTCCTCGGATGCTTGATTCCGTTCTGGGAAGGACATGGCTTTTGTAGTTCGGACTGGACTGTTCCCATGGGGCAACATGGTCAGAGCTGATTTGCAAATCGCCATTGTCTAACCCAGGGTGGTGTGGAGTGCAAAAAAACGATGGATTTGGGCCCAGATCTTTTGACTGGGGGAATGTGTGACATTGATCCACATTCGGTCCATCACTTGTTGTTTTTGCAATTGTCGCCCTAAGTGCGCTGGGGATGCCCAGACGTGGGTCCCAGGCACTCCACACCACTTGGAGTCAAGCTAGCCGGCTGATGAGAGGTGTTACCTCGAAACCGGTCCGGTCCTCGGATGCTTGATTCCGTTCTGGGAAGGACATGGCTTTTGTAGTTCGGACTGGACTGTTCCCATGGGGCAACAGGGTCAGAGCTGATTTGCATATCGCCATTGTCTAACCCAGGGTGGTGTGGAGTGCAAAAAAACGATGGATTTGGGCCCAGATCTTTTGACTGGGGGAATGTGTGACATTGATCCACATTCGGTCCATCACTTGTTGTTTTTGCAATTGTCGCCCTAAGTGCGCTGGGGATGCCCAGACGTGGGTCCCAGGCACTCCACACCACTTGGAGTCAAGCTAGCCGGCTGATGAGAGGTGTTACCTCGAAACCGGTCCGGTCCTCGGATGCTTGATTCCGTTCTGGGAAGGACATGGCTTTTGTAGTTCGGACTGGACTGTTCCCATGGGGCAACAGGGTCAGAGCTGATTTGCATATCGCCATTGTCTAACCCAGGGTGGTGTGGAGTGCAAAAAAACGATGGATTTGGGCCCAGATCTTTTGACTGGGGGAATGTGTGACATTGATCCACATTCGGTCCATCACTTGTTGTTTTTGCAATTGTCGCCCTAAGTGCGCTGGGGATGCCCAGACGTGGGTCCCAGGCACTCCACACCACTTGGAGTCAAGCTAGCCGGGCTGATGAGAGGTGTTACCTCGAAACCGGTCCGGTCCTCGGATGCTTGATTCCGTTCTGGGAAGGACATGGCTTTTGTAGTTCGGACTGGACTGTTCCCATGGGGCAACAGGGTCAGAGCTGATTTGCATATCGCCATTGTCTAACCCAGGGTGGTGTGGAGTGCAAAAAAACGATGGATTTGGGCCCAGATCTTTTGACTGGGGGAATGTGTGACATTGATCCACATTCGGTCCATCACTTGTTGTTTTTGTAATTGTCGCCCTAAGTGCGCTGGGGATGCCCAGACGTGGGTCCCAGGGACTCCACACCACTTGGAGTCAAGCTAGCCGGGCTGATGAGAGGTGTTACCTCGAAACCGGTCCGGTCCTCGGATGCTTGATTCCGTTCTGGGAAGGACATGGCTTTTGTAGTTCGGACTGGACTGTTCCCATGGGGCAACAGGGTCAGAGCTGATTTGCATATCGCCATTGTCTAACCCAGGGTGGTGTGGAGTGCAAAAAAACGATGGATTTGGGCCCAGATCTTTTGACTGGGGGAATGTGTGACATTGATCCACATTCGGTCCATCACTTGTTGTTTTTGCAATTGTCGCCCTAAGTGCGCTGGGGATGCCCAGACGTGGGTCCCAGGCACTCCACACCACTTGGAGTCAAGCTAGCCGGGCTGATCAGAGGTGTTACCTCGAAACCGGTCCGGTCCTCGGATGCTTGATTCCGTTCTGGGAAGGACATGGCTTTTGTAGTTTGGACTGGACTGTTCCCATGGGGCAACAGGGTCAGAGCTGATTTGCATATCGCCATTGTCTAACCCAGGGTGGTGTGGAGTGCAAAAAAACGATGGATTTGGGCCCAGATCTTTTGACTGGGGGAATGTGTGACATTGATCCACATTCGGTCCATCACTTGTTGTTTTTGCAATTGTCGCCCTAAGTGCGCTGGGGATGGCCAGACGTGGGTCCCAGGCACTCCACACCACTTGGAGTCAAGCTAGCCGGGCTGATGAGAGGTGTTACCTCGAAACCGGTCCGGTCCTCGGATGCTTGATTCCGTTCTGGGAAGGACATGGCTTTTGTAGTTCGGACTAGACTGTTCCCAAGGGGCAACAGGGTCAGAGCTGATTTGCATATCGCCATTGTCTAACCCAGGGTGGTGTGGAGTGCAAAAAAACGATGGATTTGGGCCCAGATCTTTTGACTGGGGGAATGTGTGACATTGATCCACATTCGGTCCATCACTTGTTGTTTTTGCAAGTGCTCAACAAAAGTGTGGCATTGCAAAAAAGACAAGATGGCGCAGACAATGTTTATCAATAAGGATTAATTTATAACAATTATTTAAAGCAAAATATTTACTCGCAGTGACAAAATGGCGGTCAACAGTTCCTGATTTCCATCGAATCGAACGTTAACAGACGTCACGCAACAAAAAAAAAAAACGCTCACGCACAGGCTCTGGAAGACATGTATCAACATATATGAGCCTCCTCAGCCACCCTCAGAAAACAAAAGGGGTCAGGATACGTCTCCCGTACCCCCTTATACCTAGTAATTTAATGAAATCGAAACACAAAATGGCGAATTCACGTTTCGCTACCAGTTTGCGACCCGGTTCGCGAACCGAGAAGCGCTTCTACCGCGAAAAATCAAATTTTTATTATTTGCCCCACGGGACCCTTTAATAACCCCAACATCATTCCTAGGGGGTCAAGAGAGGTCTACCTAGCCCCCTTTCATTAGATTCCCCCTTCGTTTTTCTCCTCCTCTTGTCTCTCGATCCTACCGACAGACAAGATGGCGGCGCACCGGACTGTTTAGAATGTTGACAGACACCGGAGAGCCAATCAGCTTCGCTACGCAAAGCTCCGTTACGCGAAAAGTACGCGAT
Source organism: Lissotriton vulgaris (assembly GCF_964263255.1). Classification (NCBI taxonomy): domain Eukaryota; kingdom Metazoa; phylum Chordata; class Amphibia; order Caudata; family Salamandridae; genus Lissotriton; species Lissotriton vulgaris. The sequence goes on from NW_028253822.1 coordinate 225,852, forward strand.
CTGGAGCGCTATCTGGGACGCTGTCACAGATATACCTGTTTTTTAAACGTTAATTTCTCAAAATCCACTGGAGCACATATATTGAGACCCAGCACAGGCACATCGGGCTAACAGTCCCTATAATTTTGCCAAATTTTGTGCAAATCCATTCAGCCGTTAATTTGCGAACCGAGAAGCGCTTCTACCGTGAAAAATCAAATTTTTTTAATTTTCCCCACGGGACCCTTTAATAACCCCAACATCATTCCTAGGGGGTCAAGAGGGGTCTACCTTGCCCCCTTTCATTGAATTCCCCCTTCGTTTTTCACCTCTTCTTGTCTCTCGATCCTACCAAGAGACAAGATGGCGGCCGCTCCGGACTGTTTAGAATGTTGACAGACACCGGAGAGCCAATCAGCATCGCTTCGCAAAGCTCCGTGACGCGAAAAGTACGCGATCTGGAGCGCTATCTGGGACGCTATCACAGATATATAAATTTTTTAAAACGTTAATTTCTCAAAATCCACTGGAGCACATATATTGAGACCCAGCAAAGGCACATCGGGCTAACAGTCCCTACAATTTTGCCAAGTTTCGTGCAAATCCATTCAGCCGTTCGAGCTAAAAGTGAGGCCAAACGCCCTATGGAAATTAACATGGGAAAAACGCGTTTTGGGACCCCCCTTTTTTCTCGGCCCCCCCTTGACGAACTCCCCCCCCCCCAAATTTTCAGGGGCTGCTCAGAAACAAAATGTGCCATTTTCCTGAAAATTTCAGCCGATTCCGTCCACAAACGCCAAAGTTATTAGACATAGGATTATTTCTCTATGGAGCTTTTGAAAATTCTAACTAAATATACCTACTGTCGACCGCCAGTAGGTAATGTATATATATGTATATATATATGTATATATATAGCTAGTTAGTCTGCTGGAGCAGCACGACGGTTTTTCAAAGATTACGTCGTGCCACACATGCTTTTTCAAACAGTTAGCTACATTTTTTAGCGTACCTTTTAGACCACAGAGCAAACCGAAACTTGCCAGTCCTCACTCCTCCTGGTTTAACCATGAATGTAGAAAATTAAGATTACAACTGGCCAAGGCTATTAGAGACAACAATGTTGCAGATCTGAAAGTAGTGAGGAGATCCTACAAGAATGCTCAGGCCAAAGTCAAAAAGGACTGGAAAGGGGATGGATGGCTTCAGATCAAGGATTCCTGCCAAAACAAGGATTTGCAGCAATTTTGGTTCTTAGTGACCAGGGAAGACATAGATTGACTGAGGCTTCCACCTGGCATGAACACTTTTCCACAGTTTACACTGGTACAGAAACATTAGTTTTCGAAAGGCTTGACTCCCCCCATACCAACTACAGTCCAGACCCCCAAATGTTTTACCCTAGAGGAAATATCACATAGTATACACTCAGTGATCAGGAACAAGGCTTCAGGGCCTTATAGCATCCCTGGTGATGTCTTCCTTTCCAACATATTTAACTGGTCCAAGTATATATGGGTACTTGCTAAGGGTATTGCAGCCGGGGCTGCAATACCACCTTCGTGTGGACACATTTTGTTCAAGTGCCAGCCCCTTTGACTCATGTGATATTGGGTGTTAGTAACCAACAGATGCAACCATGTCCTTTTGGTGCACCACCCATGATGCTTCACTTTCATCTCTACAATTAAAACAACCACCCCTTAAGGAGTTAAACTTGTACAGAAACAAAGTGCTCTTCAGGAAGCAATGGGTACAACCGGACAATTCAATGCATTTCATTTCAAATAAGCTTTATCTGACAATTCATGTCATAAACTCATTGTTACATACAATATTATTTAAGAATATAAAACAGTGGGTTAAAATATTTTTTAAAACATATACAAATAATCATAAAAAAACAGTCCATTCAGCATTATATGTTAAAAATGACAACTCCATGAGACAAGAGAAGAAAAAGGGGTAATTGTAAATAAGTAACAAGAACATTAAAGTCTTTTGGGAGTGCCAAAGCTCAAGAGTAGAGTACTGATGTCACATTCACTGTTAGACATAATTCCAAGTTCAATGATTCACAGACAATAGGTTTAATCTTATAAACCACATCCATCTCAGCAACTTGGCTACCGGAATTGCATGACGAGGTGATGAATCAGTTCACAAAATCCTCAGGGCGGCACTACTTAGTCTAGTACCCAACTCAATGCAAAACAAGGGGCTCTGCTTGGCACTGGATTTGTGAGGAGAAACTTCTTACACATGCACTTCTCTGCATTTTTATCTCCAAGGGTGCAATTTTACACAATACCACTCAACTTTGAGTCATTTGGTCAAATCATGCAGCAAATAAGAGATAGAAAGCATTGTGTTGTTCTCCTAAAATGTGTGTATGTATTCACGGTGTTCGAACCACACCAGATAACTATCAGGGAGGCTTTATAGGCCCCTTTTAGCCTTGAAAGGTTGGTTTTGAAGAGTTTACTTCAGGATTTCTTCCATTGGCATTGGGAGGCAGCAATTTGCGTTTGACCTTTATTCCTTCATTGATATGTTGTCATTTAGGCTGTGTGGATTTTTTGAGAGGAACAAGTTTTTTTAATGCTTTGTAGGACCGGTTTGCAACTAGCAGAGAGAGAGAAGTGGATTTTAAACAATAAGAAGTGGGTTTAAAGATATACCAGTGCAACTGTCTAGCTAAGGGTTATTTAACTTCTCATTGCTCAAGAGACGTTCAGGACTAAATGCATGTTCATAGAAAGAAGTATGGGCTGAACCTCAAAGTGATAGAATCAGTTTTAACACCACTTTTGTCTTTGGGTTTTTTAGGTGACAGCGTCTTCTTGGGGAACCATGAAGAGAGAGAAGAGTATGTATTGAATGATGGTGGAATCATTTACCGTGGAAATGCAGAACATTTCGGCGGCAGCCAGTGGGACTATGGGCAGGTATCTAGACAAACATCATAGTAAATGCAAAGGATCCATTGACTCAGGAGCCCAAGCTGCATTCAAAAACCGTCCAGTATTCCAAGCAGACACTGGGAAAATGCAAAACATGCAGTTTCAAGACACACACTCAGAAAAGACAGGCACATGTTCCCCAACAGAAACCTTATCTTTAATATTCCATGTCAATAATTAAATCAAGAGTGTTCAAACATTTTACAGTTCAGTTTTAACTAAAGATTAAAGAATTCAAAGTTGTATAGCTTACTCATACCTCTTTTAAAAGCATCCAGGCTTGGTTAATAAAAATGAATTGCAACAAGCCATTTAACGAGCATGCTCAAGAATTCCAGTTTTCAAGCTCAAGCATGTTCTAAAAATGGAGGGTGCCCTAATAAAGAGACGTCTCTCATAGCTTGTCTCAGGATTGAGATTGGATTTATTTAGGTGCACCAAACCAGGTCACCATAATGTGAGGCTTGATCATTTTTCTCTGCAACAGACTTAGTTTTCATGCTTTTGTTTGCTCTACAGTTTGAAGAAAATATTCTGAGGATCTGCCTTGCCCTGCTGGACCGCAACCTGAGTTACAAGAAGGACAGTAAAAAAGACTACTCTAGCAGGAATGACCCAGTATATGTGGGACGCGTCTGCACAGCTATGGTAAGGCACAATGTCAGTATGCAACAAACATTTCAATAAGAAACGTGGGTCATACAGTAAAAATATTTTTTTGCAAAATGCATTGGAAACAAATTATCATTGAATCAGTATACTATCCCTACTGCATAACATTGCCAAAAGTTTGAGATTTCTGATGGCACTTTATCTGTGCTGCGGGATTTCAGGCTTATTCAGTTTAGTAAAAACAGTTGTTGACAATCGCAAGCAAATTGTAAATAGTCTAAAATCTGTAAAGTAATAAAGTATATGTTCTAGGAACTAGTTGAAAGCAGAGTCTCTGAGCACAAAATGGGCTGGGGAGGGTAGTAGACTTGGATGATCAGAAGTATCAAATGCTGTGGGGAGATCATGACGTTTAAGAATAAAATGTGCAATTGTGGTGGGCAGACGTTATGATACTGGAGACATGAGAGAGGAACATCAGCTGTCTTTGACTTGCATGAAGAAATAAGGTTCCAGTGACTGTGAGAATCTGGAGTCCAGCAGACAACTGAACCAAAGGTCCATAGACAATGGGAAGGGCCGGTGAAATATGGTATCAACCTGATGAGCTTGCTGTCATCCATTGTTTCCCTTGGCCTGTCCACCCGTATATACCTGCCTTAGAAGTCAGCAACCTGTGCTTAGGAATGTGATACAGTGGTCGACATGTGTGTGGCCTGAAAAGGTAAGTTTGTGACTACTTTCAGTTCATTTAGCTTGTGTGTTTTCCCTTTCCAAGACCAAGAGGTACACTGAGGTTTAGCCCTTGCAGCCAAGACACTAGGGTTTTTACCATCTGGGTGTGGTTACTTTGAACAATTTAAACCATTATTCTACAAAGAACAGTTCCTGAATAATTTGTGCTAAAATACCTCATGCCATCTTAGCCCCACAACAGCTCCCTTTTATTCTTGGTAGATTCCAGTAAAAGCCTCTGGATTCCACAGAAACTCCTGACTGTGAACTTTTGTTTCTGGGATACAAGTCCTTGATGTGTTATGGTCAGATATGTGTACCAGCAATTGATGTTATGAGATTTTTGCAAACCCTACCTCAATGGCACCGTGAATCCTGACTGTGGTCTGTTTTTTGTCTCCAAAAAGACACACCAGAATCACACTGAGTGGCACCCACCAGTGGGTGCCAATTGCCTCCTCTATACTGGTAACCACCCTAGATTAATCACAGTACTCCTGTTCATCCAGATAAAGTACTCCATCTTACAAGGAGGTTCTAAGAAATTCAACAGTAAAAATGTAACACCAGTGCGCAGTAAAACAAAATATTTTTCCCTACTTTACTAAAGCCATAAAAAGTATTATCTTTTAATTTGACATCTGGACATGCAGATTTCACAGGGGTTTGCTTTGCTTGCCCAGGCTGACTGACCTTAACCCTCGCACACTCAGCAGCCAGTGGCAATTACATTAAAAAAGAAAACACACACACATTTTTCATTCTCATGTCTTTCACCTTACTTCACTATATAACTTCTACTTCACCACTCTGGACCTGATTCACAAAGGAAATCTTACACTTGTGTAAGTTTACGTTGATTTTGAAGTTCACAAGCTACGATTTAGTAGTAAGGAGGCTCTGTAATTGGGGAGCACATAAAATGATAGGCATGTTGTATCTTTTTATGCAGTGCTTAATTTGTAAAAAAATTAAGTGCCAGGGCCCTCATCAGGATGCCACTGCAGCTTACACCACCCATTGCCCCTGCTAGCACTGCAAATGACAGTACCAAACCTGCTACTAACCATCACACTGTACAAGTGTGACAATTCAGACAATTCTAAGCCTGCAAAGCATTACTATTAGCATGTGCTACAGGTATAAGTCATTTTTAACATATATTGAAAATGCAAATAACATGTTGTTGTCCTTCCTCTAAATCAATCAGCCCACCATGTGGCAGACTGTCATAAGTGCTGGTGCCGAGCTCCGGAAACCACTGGCTCAAATTAAGCACTGTTTTTATGTATGTAGTTCTCTGCCCAGACTGCGGAGTCTCTGCAGTCGCAAACCTACTATTAAATTGGTGCTTGTGAATTCCAAAACAAATATTCATTTACTCAAAAGTGTAAGATTACATTTGTGAATCAGGCCTAAACTCCTTACGTCTCTTACTTTTTCTACATAATCTGAATCTTTGTACACCAACACCCTTTCTTTCTAGCTCTACTCTGTCACATCTTTCACAATATACCGCTTTCTTCCCCACCACTCCCACAAACTCCCCTCTCTCTAGCTCACTCTTTGCCTACCTCTGTGTCTCTCCCTCTCTCTCTATCTTAACTCTCTTCCACCTCACCTCACTGCAACTACGGAATATAGCATGTGACAATGCATTCTATAACCTCGCGTACTATTACAACGTTAGTACGCGATGCATTTACATCCAAAGTCATTACAGGGACTTCCACTAGGAGGCGCACTGAACTTAGGAATAGTATTAATTACTATTCCTGCTCCAGTTTGCGCAACAGTAGGGAATACCCGAGCGCCCCCTAGTGCAAGTGGTTGTAATGACTTGCGATGTAATTGCATCGCGTACTAACAACGCAGTTGTTGTAATTACCGCATTGTAATGGCAGTGCGATGCAATGACAGAATTGTAAATGCTATTTCCCACCACCTCACTGCTCTTATTTCTTCTCTGTCTCTCCCCATTTCTATATACCTCACCTCTCACTACCTCCTTCTTAGTTCTCTCTTTATCTCACCTATCTGCATCACTTCTCGCTACCTGGGTACTGTCTTCATTCATCTCATTCCTCTCTCCCTACTTACTGCATTCTTGCTACCTCTCAGTATCTACCTGCGCCTCTTTCCTCTGTCATTCTTGGCTCTCTCTCTTATCAATCTCTTCATCTTCTTTCTGCCTTCCTTTCCCTCACTTCCCCTACCTCTCTCTTTATACATCTAACTCACCTCTCTGTCTCCACTTCTCTCTCTAGATCAAAACTTTGCCTCATCCACTCTCTCTCTGCTTCTCTATCAACCGCGCCTCTCTGTATCTGTATCGCCTGTGTCTCATTTGCTCATCTTGTAAGGGTCTGCATTTCATATCTCTTTCTACTAATCTCCACTCTCTACTATTCTTTCTCCTCACCACTCTCTTTGTATGACCTGTCTTGGCCTCTACTCATTTTGCCCCATTGTTATCTTAATCCACTCTCTCTACTTTTCATCTCTCTGCATGCTTCATTTGTGAAAGAAAGAGTGCCGGTGCCTGAAGCTTTGCTTCAAAGCTGGCAACCGGTGCAATTAAACATTGGCATATGGACTACCAAGGCTGGTAGTCTTTAATCCACTACCAGACACTCTCTGCTCCCTTTTCTCAATCTTGCAAGTTCCTGCTTTCTGTTTGTGACTGTTTTGCCGTCTTTTGCTTCCATCGTCTTTCCAATCAGTGTGTTTTTCTTTCTCTTGCACGTATTAAATATCTTATGGAAAAGTAAGTGCCAGTCTCCAACAATATGTGCTGGTGCCCTATACCGCGAACCACTACCTCAAATTAAGCACTGTCTCTCTGTATGTCACTCACTACTTCACCACCTCATTTCCAGGGGCTGAATTGTATTTAGAGGCATACTGACATCGCTCGTGTAGCAGCAAGCAGCAGGGAATTGTTATCAGAAGTAGTTTTTTGTACTCTCGCAAACTTGTTTTATCAACTGCACTTTTAATTATTTAAAACCCGCTCCACAATTGCTCAGGGCATTCCACTTTTAAAGCAAGATCTTACCGCAAGCACTTGCACTTTTCTTTGCCGGTCCCCGGTCTGCCACGGCCTTCTGGCCAATTTGTGCAGGGGGACATGGCTCCTCCCTTCAGCCGCCTCATTTCAGGGGGCTGAACTGTATTCACCGAAGTCACTCCAAAGGCAAGCCTGTCTGCGCCCGTCCGCATCTGGCCACGTCCAGGGGCCAGGACCCCTGCACCTGCCCCCCAACACAGCCTTTTTATAATGCAGACAAAATGCTCCAATTAAAGGGAGATATTGGTGATAATTTACTTCATACTATCGACCCTGATGAACCTCATTGAGTCCTCTCACTGCTCTTTTACACTGCCAACAGTCCTACATACCAATGCCACTTTCCCTATATCCTATAAATTGTTTCTCCTTAACTGCAGGTCGCTGCCTAAGCATGCAGCAGAAATTTCTATTCTTCTGGAAGAGGAAGGGCCAGAGGTGCTGTTCCTAACAAAAACCTGGTTTACTTCAGGATCTGACCCCGATCTTGTTCAAGCCCTCCCTCTGGGCTACAATACCGAGAGGTTAGATTGGACCTCCAGTAAGGGTGGACGGATTGCCATTATTTTAAAAACTCACCTGATCTGTCATACTGCCGGAAGCCCCTTACCAGATTGTGAAAACCTTACATTCTCTATTAGTTTCTCACCTATGCTTAATCTGTCAGGAATCTTAATTTACCGTCCTCCTGGGTCCGTGGGACAATTCTGTAAATCTTTACCCGATACAGCGGCCAATCTGGCCAGTACCCCTGCTAATTGTACTTTATTGGAAGATTTTAATCTCCATTTTGACAACCCCTTTCAGTTGTTTCAGAAGATATAACAAAGGATCTAGAAGGCTACCAGCTTCTTCAAAAAGTTGCCTAACCAGCACACATGAAAGGACACCTATTAGATCCCATTTTCTCTTATCTGGAGGACTTAGTAGGAAGGATCCCCATCCCAGTACCATGGTCTGACCATTTTTTCATTCCATTCTCTTGGTCCCCTAATTTTGCCACGCCTCCTATTAAGCAGTTTATCAAAAAGGCTCGTCCCCCCTCCTTGAAAGAAAGCGATGGTGAAGGCAGTCCTAAAAAAACCTAACCTCGACCGTGATTACCTGGGAAACTATTGCCCCATCTTACTCCTCCTAGGGATCAGTAAAATAGCTGAAAAATATGATAACTCAGTGCTATTTACCTTCTTAGAGACCCACAATCTCCTCCACCCGTCACAGACTTGCTTCCAACCACTCCAAGGAACTGAAACAGCTCTGCTATCCGTAGTTGAAGAGTCTATAAAAATCTTGGACGCTGGAGGCACTACTGTTATCATCCTCCTAGACCTTATTGCCGCGTTCGACATGGCCAACCATCAAATCCTGACCCACAGACGTACAAGATTGGGGGTGACCAGGGTTGCGTTGACATGGCTGCAGTCCTTCCTGGACGATACATTCTTCCAGGTCTTCAATGCTGAAGTGCCCTCAAAACAGATGCTTCTCCGCTGCGGAGTACCTCTGGGATCATCCCTGAGTCCCACTTTATTTAACATTTACCTGAGCCCCCTAGCGGAGATCGTACTGCCTTTTGGGGTACATATAGTGACATATGCAGATGATATACAACTCCTGGTGGGACTCAATAAAGCAGACAACTCCTCCCCCAGGCTTTCTCCCTGCCTTCATTTTTGAAATTACATGGATAAAAAACTGAGATGATGATTCTGGGGAACCCATCCCAATTTGATTCCAACATAAAGTGGCCGACCGACCTGGGCCTCGTTCTAGTCCCCAGGACCCAAATAAAAAGCCTGGGTGTTTGGCTGGATCATGATCTGACTTTCAAGGTCCAGGCATGCAATGTGGCAGCTTCATGCAAACTCATCATAAAGATGCTCCGCAAAGTTCTCCCACTCCTCCCCTTCCAAGCAAGGAAGATCATGGTTCACAGACTCATTGTATCACATCTGGACTATGAGAATGCCCTTTATCTTGGGGCCCCATGCACCACATTCGTAAAACTCCAAACAGTACAAAATTAGGCAGCCAGAATCCTTTTGGACATCCCAAAATGCCAAACAGCAAAACCCGCCCTGAAACCTCTTCACTGGCTACCCATTAGATAGAGTTTATTTCTAAGCTATGTGCATAGTACATAAGTTCTTAGCAGCAAAGATCACTCCTATTAATCATTCTGTTGGTAGCCCTACCGTGCTAACAGATGCCTCCGTTCAGACGATCTACAGCTTGCTGTAATTCTTAGGATTCGGAAATCTAAAAGCCGGGGTCCTCTGTTCCCTTATAGTGCCACCAAATTCTGGAACACCCTCCCTCTTCATAAGCGCAAGGAACCCAATCACCTTGTCTTTCGTAAGTTGTTAAAAACCTGGATATTCCCCTAGTTTGGTCGGTTCTCTACTGCTTGCGGTCACCAGTGCTGGGATGCCCTATGATAGCCATGCGCTTAATAAATTTATTTTTCATTTCATTTTACTCTGTCCACCTCTGTCTTTCTTCATCACTTCATTTTGGTAAGTCACCAGTATTTCCACCTTACCTCTCACTCTACTGCACCCCTGTTGTATGATTCCCCTCTCCTGCTTTTTACATTTCCTTCTTCCTATCTCTAGATCTCTCGAGCACTCTACCTCATCATAAAATCCCACCATTCACCAACCTCTATTTCAGTATCTACATCTCCCTCTACCAACATCTCTGTATCTTTCTTTCTGACTACCACACTTTTGTCTATTGACACCTGTCTCTCCCTAAATTATATCTCTCTCTTTTTTAGCTCTACCTACTTTCCCTCTCTACTTCAAATCTCTTGGTATATTATCACTTTACCTCCTTGTCTTTTTGCTTCCTCCTTTCATTTCTCTTACTCATCAGAGTAGCTCACAGTCTAGCCAGAGAGTGTTCACACAGAAAGAAGAGAAGGGATCATGGCAGGAAAGAGAACTAAGGAGAAATGTATTGGGTTTGACAGAATAAAATGGTGAACATCTTTGCTTTTTTCACTGTAGCAGTAAGACCAGAATATTGTGAAAGTGAGATTTATTTGTGTTTACAAATATCTGGCAATTTACGCTCCATTTTCAAGTGATATATGGGTTTTTTATTAGTATGCACTAGTCAAATGGACATCTTTTAAGTCACCACTGAGGTGTCGTACTCCCAATGGAAAGAACGCGCTGCTGGATTTCGCACAAAATAGTTTTGTTGAAAGACACAAAAAAGAATGTGCAAGTACAACATTAAGGGGCATATTATCAAGGGGGTTTATCTCCGCTTTTTTGGCTTTAAAAGCCAAGACAGCGGAGATAAAATGATCTCCCTATTACCTAGCTGTCGCTAACACCAGTTAGCGACAGCTAGTAGGAGATAGCGACCATCTTGGGCCCCACTTTGCATGTCAGTGATATTTATCACTAATGACATGCAAAGTGGGCGTGCCAAGATGTTAACGACTGAAAACAGTAGCTAACATCGCTATCTCCTATTACCAACTTTTCGCGAAGCTAAGCGCGAATATCTCCAAAAGCTAACACCTGCCCTGAGCAGTTCTTAGCCATGTTATCCAATGGGAGGTGGATAACATGGCTAAGAGCATTAGCTCTGTAATGCATGAATAGCGCTGACTTTTCAGCGATATTCATGCATTGCGGCGATTTTTATCGCATTTGCGATAAACCTTGGTAATACCAAGGTTTATTTGCGGTAAAAATCGCCGCAGTTCAGCGGTAAATTTTTGTCTCTAACCAAGCAATAGTGATAATTATCGCTATTGCTTGGTAATATGCCCCTAAATGCCTTGTGTCAAAGATGCCTGTTCAAGATTTCCTTTGATACAATTTGGATTGCTGACGCTGGTCAGTTCGAAAGTTTGCTGTTCTTGTGTGGCCTAGTTTCTGAAAGTTTAACGTATATTCCAATATTATATAGCATCACAAGAGCTTGAAGTAGCTGAAAAATGGTAACATATTGAAATTTATTACAGAGGGCCCGAGATGGATCTTTCACAAGGCGCTAAAAAGTCTTAAAACAGCACTGTACGACCACACATGATTCTACTGTAATTCTCAAATGTTCTGCCTATTTTCACCAAAAGATTCATTTAGATTCTACCTACAGAATTGTAGGGAATATGCGAAATTCGTGTAATATGATTTCGCCTAATTATGTGCAAAATTACGTCAAATTACGCATTTTTATGCAAAATGCAAATCTTTCATTTTGTGATATAACATGTGATATGAATTTCCCCGTCCATTTTTAAGGCAAAGATGGATATTACACACAAAAAAGGGAAAAAACAAAAGCAACGCAAGCAACAACTCGCATTCTGTTGTTTTCACCATTTTTTTTCTCACAAATAAGGCATTTTTATCATGAACAGTGCATAAATAAGTGGTATGGTGCAATGGCATAAGTTCTGGAATTTTGAATACAAAGCATAACACAAAATTTGTGATATCATTCGAATTACGCTATCGTACTTTAAATTTTATCAACAGGAAAAGGTTCCTCTTGTGAATCCTTTCTTTTTTTTGTCTATTTATCATTACCACACTGGGACATACAATCAACATTCTATTGTTTTACCGACCACACTGTGAGACATGTTAATTGAAAAGATATATGTCCTTTTGAAAAAAATTGTGATACAAATAGTCTCATCTTCAGTATAAAATCACATAAAACATTTTTAAAAATACGTTACAATATTTGTCATCAAAAAAAGGTTCAACATAGAAATCGATCAGTATTCCATATAAAACAACCACTTATATTTTTGCTATATTACTTCCGCATTTTCCTATAACATTATATTACTGAGAGCTATGCAACCATTGTTGTTTCTTACATGTAATGAGAAAAACTTTGATCCCATCAATGCAACACATGTAAACACCTTACTGAGATTTTAAAAAAATATATACAAATAGTACTTTCAATTTTTCCAGGCCCTACAGAAATGTCAAGTGACAGGGTTAACAGTGTTTAGGTTACAGAGACTGTTTCTTTTTCCAGTGGAGCATTACAAATATTTCCAGAAATTACAGGGACTGGGATGGTAATACCATACAGCTTTTTTTATGGCATGAGAGATTTGAAGTAAAGACGAGTGGAAACAACAGTTATTTGCCAATATTTCTTGACTTTTCCAAAATAACAGAGACATCGCTGATGGTGATGTTAGCACCTTTCTGTTACTTTTTGTCCAGTTTAATGGGAAGTACACAGGGCCGGACCGACTACCGGGCAGTTTGGCATGCTGCCGAGCTGGGGGCTGAGATCACTGCGGTGGGGGCTGATTTCGTTCATGGAGACCTGCGTGTGCTTCGAAATAATTAAAGCAAAACGTATTACGTTTAGCACAAGCAGGTCCCCATCAACGAAATCTGCCCTCAGGTCAGCAGCATTCCAAACTGCCCGGTAGCCAGTCCGGCCCTGGAAGTACAACCTCAGGGCCTCAGTCTGCAGATATGTTTTGCAGTCACGGTTCCTCGATGGAGTGCTGCGGGGTGGTTCAGCGCGCGTATTGTAATTCGTTCTATCTATTTATTTATGTACTTAACTCGGTTTGGCCGTATGCCTGAGTTTACTACCCCCCAACCTGCCCCTCCCCCACCCCACACCACTGCCCCGCAGCACTACCTCGAGGAGCAGTAACTGATCTTTTGTGTCGCTAAAGCCACGGTCTGACCGAATTGCTTCTTCTGTTCATCTAAATAAAGATGGATTCTCATATCTTCTATCCCATCTCTTATGTCCTGTGCTCACTTCATTTAGAGTGAGGTAAGGTGCACTGTATGTCTCCAACAGGTCAATTTTCCCAGCCTATTTATTTTGACTTAATGAAAATGACTTAAGTTGTACTGCACACTTTTGCAAGTTCCCCCAAACTTGTGAGTTATTTCGTTAGTCTTAGATGTAATAAGCATCAAACAGAAAGTACTCCTGTGGACATCCCCAAGTAACGGGTTGATTAAGTACGTGGAGGCAATTTTACACAAAACATAAGTTGTAGTATGTATGGTTGCTACACCGGAGATATGGAAAGTTGGTACCAGGAGACATTGCGGTAGGTTATAAACTTAGGGAGATGAAGGTATAAGCTCTGTATGAAAAACATACATGTCTCTGTACACATTTGTTTTTGATATACCAAAGCAATAACAATAGTATGAATATGTAAAACTATCAATAACCTAAGTGCCAATAAAAATGTTGGAAAAAAAGTTGTACTGCACCCTCTTTAGGTGAACTCCATTGACGATAATGGAGTACTGCAAGGACGGTGGAATGAGCCTTACACAGGTGGGGTTCGGCCAACTACCTGGAGTGGAAGCGCTGCCATACTGAGAAAGTGGGATAAGGACAACTTTCAGCCAGTGAAATACGGGCAATGCTGGGTCTTTGGAGGGGTCCTATGCACAGGTACGTCATTCCTTTCCCATGAGTATAAAAGCTCATTAAAATTCTGTTTCTGAACATGCTTACATCTAGATATTACAGAGAGCGGTGCTGCAAGCATGCTATGGAACCCATTACAAGATAGCCATAAAGTTGCCCAGTTGCTCCCTTAGCCCCAACTTATACTGGGGACATTGCCAAGTTCAGGGTTGTCCAGGTGAAATACAACAGAGCTGTGATATTTCTGCAGATCTAGTGTAAATACTTCCATTATCCAACTGCACTACACGAGGCATTCGCAATGAGGCTATTAGTTGCTGAATTAAACATTTTTAGTATTTATATTTTCTTTTTCTCCAGTACTTAGGTGTTTGGGAATACCTGCCCGGACAATCACAAACTTCGAGTCTGCTCACGATACTGATGTAAATCTGAGCATTGATGAATATTATAAAATGACAGGAGAACGTCAAGGCTCCAAGGACAGTGTCTGGTAAGTAGCGTGCCAGGTGTATTACATTTTATGAGAGGATGTTGCTCATCGATTTAACACTAAGGGGCAGATTTACAGGGGGGGCTCTCCAGCGCAGGCATAAGGATTGACGCAGCATTGTGGAGATAGAGCCCCCCAGAGCATTGCTGGAGCTGCGTTGAGCTTGCTGAAGACGGCTGAAATGCCAGAAACCGGTCCTAGGACGCTTGTTTCCGTCCAGGGAAGGCATGGCTTGGAAGTTCGGGCTGGGCTGATCTCATGAGGCACAGGGTCAGACTGATTTGCATATTGCCATGTCTGAACTGGGGTGGCAGAGTGGGCTAAAGAACGGCGATGGATTAAACCCAGATCTTTTGACTGGGTGTGAGTGTTTGATTGGTTCAGATGCTCCGTCCATCACCACCCCCTTTTTTACTGCGACGCAACTCCAGCAATGCAACGCTTTTACGGCACAGCTGCGTGACGCATCTGTGCCTTTTTTGCCGCATTATAAATGCGGCGCATTAAGGGTGGCGGAGCTGCGGCGCACAATAATTGGCGCATCCCTGCTGATACGCAGGGATGCACCAGTTATTGTAAATCTGCCCCTAAATATTTACCAACAGCTAATATCTTCTCCAATCCAACTTTTTCCTGCCAAAAACCTTCTGTGAAAATTGATCTTTCCAGGGATTGATTATTTTGTACCCTTCTCAGACGTGTCTTAAAGATAACCCCAGTTTCACAATTGCTATTGGACCAGGCGTCAATGGCATCAATAAGGGAGGTCCCAGAGGTCCTGTTCTCCAGATACATTCCCCCATCCACCCTTCCTGCATGCCATCCGCATGGGCAGCTGTTAGTAAATTGAATCCATCATGCTACTTTATGGAATTTTCACTTCACTTCAAAGAGTGCACTTTTGACAATATCGCTGATTTAACATCATCTAAGAGAAAGCACATTACACTTTTCCATAATGTACATAAACTTTATCTTTATCTGGGGGACAGGTAATGTTGCCTAGAAAGTTTGGATTTGCAGCTGTTGAATACTCCAGTTATTGCTTTTACGGTCTGTAATTTTATTAGGGATAGACCAAGATCGGGAAGTTATCTGGTGGTTCCTAACAGGAGGTTGGCTTTTGTATTTGTGTATTTCTTGCCTCGAATTATGCTGCATTAGATCATGGTTGCTTTCATATTTTTTGTTTAAAGAGGTTTCTGACCTTTTGGAATGATATGCTTGAGTGTGATTTTATATTGTAAATTTGTACTGTTATTATGAATTTATATGTTGCTTTGCATGATTCTGGATGATTGATTGATTGTTTCACCTCTGTTGTGGGCCAAGTAGTGAGGCAGTGGGTTCAGGGATGTTTGTTTCTGTTCATCTTGGCTTTGCTATTCCTCTTGGGAATCCAGTCAGGAATGAAGTCTCCTTAGAGTGTATTTAGATGCTGTTATTGATTTAAAGGTGTTCCAGAAGGCAGAAGTGTTACTTTTCATGGAGATTCTTGTCTAGGACAGCTTTGTATTGGTTGCCTTTGACTTTAGATTGGTTACCATTTTTTTAAAACTTTCAGTAAAAAATAAGCTTCACACCCAACGCCAGACAAAATCTGTTCAAATCCTTCTTTTCCCATATCGGATGGCAGCAGTGTACCGAGGGCATTGCATAGGCACAGGCGCCTCCTAATTCTGATGCACTTATCAGCCCTGGGGACCACGGTGCGACAAACTGGCTGCCTGCAGCATCGGGACCTAGTGATACACAGCAAGCAGAGACTGATGCAGCAGGCACCTCATTGTATTCCTAGACTGCTGGCCGGTCTGGGAACCAAAACCGGCCCTGGCAAACTGCTCGGCCATGCCCCCTGAGGGGTAGGAGATGGGTACAGCAGAGCTTTATGCTAGGACACATTTTGGACGATTTTGTTAAAGGGGGCCGATATTGCCGACCCCGGTAACAGAAATAGCCCCACAGGGGCCTAAAACCCGCCCCCACCCTGGTGACTCACCAGGGAAACACCCGAATATGGCCCTGACTGCAGACCATGAAGCTCCCGAAAGCAGGAGCAGAGGATTCGCCTGGGGGCCGCAGCACTGTGGGGAGTAACGGCAGGACTGCATCCTTTTACAGGTGGCTAATGGATGAGCCCTCTCTGGCCTGGGGGGTTGAGGACCACGACATTGTGTGTCCTGTGCCTGAAGTCCTGGTAGCATACCGAAACGACTCCCGCCGGGGAAGTCATTTTGGATCTGAGCCAGGGACCTCCCGGGAAGGGGGGTGAGTGACCAGGGAATGCTTGTTGCTACATCTGGGGGAGCAAGGATTTGACTATGGTGTTGCCCCTTTCAGATGCATGTGCAGCGAGCAGCCCTGACGAACTGTAGATTGGGTGCTGCATATATCATAGTGCACTTGAGAATTCTCCTTCCCCCTTCCCCTGCAGTCAGCCCTGTACAACTTGCAGCCGATGGGTCTGGGGGGGCCTCTGGGAGCGTAGAGTGGGCGAGTGGGGGTACAGTGGGGCCCTAATGGTAGAAGATGGTGAAGCTGAAGACTGTGAGTTAGGGAGCTGAGACCCTGGGGCCTGCGAAAACACTGTCAACCAATGCTCTAGAGAGCAGGTTGCAAGAATATTCTGATAAATTTGTTGAATTGCTGCAGACTGTGCTAGATGACAAAACCTTTGTTGGCCACAAGATGAGGAAATTGGTGGTGAAGGTGGGTCTCCTTTGAGATGACCAGGTTGCTGAGGTTCAGGCCCATATCACAACATTAAAGGTAGGGGCCAAAATCAATGCAATAACATGTGGGTAGTGGTTCTGCCCAAACGGGTGGAGGGCTCAAGTATGGAACTATACTTAGAATAGTGGCTGGAGACCGGAGTCCTAGGTGGCAAGACATCTACTTTTTTTCGATGGAAAGGGCCCATAGGATTACCGGATATCAGCTTTTGCCAAGTTCCCCGCCCAGTGGTGGTGCGCAAGTTCAGCTACAGGGACAGACAACATCCTGCAGATAGAGCGCACCAGTGGTCCCTGGGAGGTTGAGAACAGCAAAGTGGCAGTGTTCCCTGACTATACTGCAGACATGCAAAGGAAGCAAGAATTGTTTAGGGAGGTCAAACGCCAACTACGACAACTGAAAATCAAACACACATTGTTATTTCCTGCACTTTTGCATACAGGATGGTGAAAAATCACTTTTCTTTAAGATGCTGCAGGAAGCATGGGACTGGTTTGAGTCCAGGGGATTGTTCTTCTTCGCACCGATAAGAGGACCCGCCACAAACCAATTAAAGAACAGGTAGCGCGCAAAATAACATGAGCAGTGGCAGAGATGGAGAGAGTGGGCTCATTGGAGTTAGAGCATCAGGATTCGGGTGGGGTCACAGATGACCCCGGATTGAGACACTATCAAAGAGTTGGTGGAGTCATAGAGGGTGGGTCCTGACATCACCCCAATGACAGCCGATTGAGCAACTTGATGTTACTGGTGAATTCTGAGAAATGCCAAGAAACATCAGTGGGTTCTGGCTGGGGACTACAGTTCTAGAGGTCTTCTTTGATGCTGCCATCTGTAGCTGGAGAACATTTGGTGACTTGGGCGATATGCGGGTAGCATGCAGCAGCTGCCTAAAGCTCAACTCGGAGAAGAGAGAAGTTCTCGTCCTTGGACCTAACCCCACCGCATGGAACGACACCTGGTGGCCCACCACCCTCAGAAGCCCCCCACCCCACGGACCACACCTGGAACCTCTGCATCGTGCTCGACTCCTCCCTCTCCATGACCCGACAGATCAACACTGTTGCCTCCACCTGCTTCAACACCCTCTGCATCCTTCGCAAGACCTTGGAATGGATCCCCCGAATCAAGAAAGATCATCACTCACACACTCATAACCAGCAGACAGGACTGCGGAAAAGCCATCTAAGCAGGAATCCACAAGTCTCTGCTCCACAAACTCCAGACCATACAGAACACCGCAGTCAGACTCGTCCTCTGCAATCTTCAACATGAACACATCACACAACGCCTGCAAAACTTCCACTGGCTCCCCGTTGAGAAGAGAGTAGCCTTCAAGTTACCCACCCACCCCTTCAAATGTCTCCACAACACCAGACCCCATTAACTCAATGAGAAACTCTCCTTTCACGTACCCAAGAGAAACCTCCGATCCACCAACCTCGCCCTCGCCGAAACCCTGCACATCCGCAGAGCCAGAATGGGTCAAAGAACTTTCTCCCACATCACGGCTAAGACCTGGAACCAGCTCCCGATCGACATTAAGCTCACCCCCTCTCCGAACATCTTCAGGAAGACCCTCAAGACCTGACACTTCGACTGAATGGAGCTGCTTACCCCCACCTAGCGCCATGAGACCCTCACAGTTGAGTAGTATCCTTGACAATTCCCAGATTGATTGATTGAATGGATGGCCTCTTCAATGCTGCATACTACCACATCACCCCACAATCCAAGTGGAATGGTTACGCACATGTTCTGGGTGCAATCCTTCTGGCTAAGACGGTTCTGTAGCTAAGTCTGGGAAGGGGAGTATTTGGGGTTAGTGTTTGCTTGCATGTTTGGATGCTTGAACAATTGTTAGTATCCACAAACTGAAGTTTGATGGCGACAGGGTGGGGAATGAGGAGGGCAACCCATTGACAAGGAGGGCACCATGTGGTGACATGGAGAAAAACAGGATTTTCTTTTTTGACCTGGAAGTCTGTGGCATGGCCATGGATGAGAAATGTTATAAAATATGCACATACCTTAAACCCAGGCACGTACATTTTGCATGACTGCAGAAAATGCATTTGATGGTGGTGAAACTACAAACATTTGCCAAAAGATGGAAGAGTAATGTTTTACTGATTTGGGAAGTGCCTAGTATACCATTCACTGTGAGACAAACCAGGATAGACCCAGAGTATGTGATCCTCAAGGGCAACTTATATTGGGCGCCTCTGGCACTGGTGGAACTGTATGCACTAAATGCCAAGCAGTCTCCTTTCTATGTGCCTCTTACCTCGACTCTCTTGACCACGGTGCAGGTTCCGGCTATCCGGTGCGGTGATTATAACTGTGTCCAAGATCTGCAGTTGGATAGGTTTCACCCTCTGGTCTCTGGCACATAGGCATCAGCTAACACTTGAATGCTCCAACAGTGGGCTGCTTATACGCAGGTCACAGAATTGTGCTGGGCACTGCTCCTGACCGGTAGACAATTACCATATTATTCAGGAGTATACTCACTGCACACTAAAATTGATATGGCCTTTGTGACAGTGGAGGTACATGCAAGGCTGGTGGGGGCAAAATGTCTGGTATGTACGTTGACAGATAATAGCCCATTGTTAATTACCTTGAACTGGGGTAACGGCATCCCATGATTCCAGAGTGGTATCTGCCAAAGACAGCACTTAAAGAACCAATATTTTGTGATCGGATAGGGCTGCCAATACAGCTGTACTTCACTGATAATGAGGATATAACCATTGACCCGGGGTGGAATGGGATGCATTTAAAGACGTCTTACAGGGATCTGTCTCTCAGAGACAGTGCGCTAAGAATGTGCTCTGCACACAGTTCAAGGACATTGAGAACCGTCTCAGGGACCTGGAAGTCCGTGACGGGATGGACAAGGGGGTGCATGAGGGTTGAGGGAGTTGTGGAGGGAGCAAAGCAAGATGCTTTCCCATCTTTACAGTCTGGATTATAAGGAATACATCACATGTCAACATGGGATGGGTGATAAGGCGGGCTCTATGCTTGCGTGCCTGTTGAAGTCAGAGACAACAAGGACTCTGATCAATACCATATATGATCCTTATGTGACACTAGCGAACACACAATAGTGTTTTAACATTGTGTTTCACTCTTGCTATAGTGGGACTGACAGCGTTCCCATGGAGTTTTATGGGGAAACATCCTTTACAACAAAACTTTTACAACGCAGTGCTTTTACAATGCAGGTTTTACAACGAAAACCATTACAACGCATTGCACTGGGGGGGGGCGCTCTTGGATAGGGAATACATTTAATTTACTATCCAACACCTTCCCTACTATCCACGGGGACTGGAGTTGGAATAGTAAATTAAACTATTCACTATCCAGCACCCCAAAGCGCTATGCGTTGTAACAGCATGCGTTGTAAAAACTGCGTTGTAACAGCATGCGTGGTAAAAGCATGTGTTGTGATGTCATACATCCAGTTTTATGAGGCATATACTGCGGGCCTGGGTCAGCGCTTAGTTAACATATATCAGAGGACCAGAATGAGGGGAATTGAACCGTCCTCCATGAGGGGGGTGATAATAGTAGTTCTCCCCAAATCAAGGAAAGAGACACTTAATGTGGGCTTGTACAGACTGCTGTTTCTCACAAATTCAGACTGTAAAGTGTTTGGAAAGGTACTAGTGTCACGGTTGATTCCCATTATGCAAACAATAATACACTCTGACTAGAATGGGCAGGAGCACATTCCTTCGATGGCTGTTCCACATTATGGACTTAGCCAAGTGTGGATCCACCCAGTGTTGGGTGGCTTTGCTGGACATTAAAAAAGTGTTTGATATGCTGAGTTGGCCCTTTCTCTTTGCGGCCTCAGCAAGCTGGAAATGGGATGGGAATTTCAAAGGTGGGTCTCTTTCTTATATACAGACTCATTGGCCAAGGTGCACATGAGCATGGAGATCTCAGAGCCCATAGCCATACACAGAGGTACCAGACAAGGCTGCCCACTCTCTCCCCATAATATTTGTGCTAGTGATGGAACTTGTGGTGTGCCTTTTGCGATCCAACGGCCCAAAGTTGGAAATAGTCATTTGACGGCAGACCCATAGAGTCTCCCTCTATGCTGAAGATGTGCTGATTTATTTACAGGTTGACAGCAATAATGTACCTCTGCTGGTTGAACTCCTTGAAGAGTTCAGGGCCATGTCGGGACTCGGGTGAACTGGGACAAATCATGTATGCTCCTCTTGCTGAAGGTGTCGGAGGGAACGGTTCAAACATGCCTGTCCATTCCACTTCGCTGGAACTTAGACATATTCAATATTGCAGTATATAATCGCGAACAAGACCTAATAGATGGAAATCTGGGAGGGTTGTTGTGAAGGGCAGCACTCACTGCCATTCTGGACCCAACTGCTGTTGTCACGTATGGGAGGATTGCAATCTCTAAGATGTTGCTCCCGCCCCGGCTCTTGTATCTTTTCTCACCACTGCCAGTAGTATTGCCCATTGCATTCTTTTGGGACCTTAAGTTCCTATTAATGTCATTCATCCGAGAGGAGGGGGGTGATAGACACAGCATGACCTTGATGAAGTTATACTCTTCTCTGGATGATGGGGGACTGGGAGCACCCAACTATCCATTATATTATGCTTAACTCCAATTACAATAGGCGGAACACAGGCTGGGCTAGGGGAGCAGGAGTGAGGGGTGTGCCGGGGGTATTGGGGCAGTTTGGCATTCTCGACTACTTAATTGGTACAGCATTGGTTACAAGAACAGATCATAAGTTATTAAAAGCGGCCAGGATTAGTTTGAAAAATGTGTTCATGCATGCGTGGACAGTTGCCATACTTGTCAGACCTACCGATCTGGTTCCTTCCACAGACTCGGCGATTGAGCCCAATATGCTTCCTCTTATTTGGAGCACTATCCACTTTGCGGAGACAGATTGGGGGGGGTTCCGCAAAGTGTGGCCGAGTTGATAGTATTGCTGACTCATGACCACCAACACAAGATAATCACTCATTTTTATGGAGCCAGTTACCGCACTCAGCAAGTAGTTGAAAACTTAGTGGGAAACTAGACTAGGATGGGAATTGACCCAGACTATCTGGAAACTCTGCCTTCAGTCTGTAAAGAAGGTATCATCAATGAATTCCAGGCTGCGGTACTCCCAGTTTAATATCCTACACCAACTTCCCTGACACCAAAGAAGGTAGGGTGCATGTTGCCAGAGGCATTCCCTGCTTGCTCCTGTTGTGCTGATCCTAAGCACTTCCCTGTGATCACCAGATAGTGGGAAGAAGTGTTGCATTATTTGGGGGAGCTGATTGAGGGTTCCTTTCCCTCAACATGGTGCAGACGTTAGTAGGGAGGCGCCCAACATCAACAAAGAATAAATATGCTAATGGTTTTGTGAATCTAGCCCTGGTATTGGCACAGCGTGGTATTGCCATGGCATGGAAATCTGCAGCAGCTCCCCCACTGCAGAGTTGGAAAACTGACCTGCTCAAATAGGCTTAGGCAGAAGTAACTGTCCAGTCTGCCATATAAGGCATCAGGAGAAGGGGTAATAGAGATATTATAAGTTGGATGCTTTTATTGAAGAACTAGAAAGCAAGCCTGATGATAGACATGTGACCCACACTTATGTCCACATTCCAGGAACAAGTGGCCTATGCCTGGTGAGTGACTGCGATCTTCAGGGATACCTAGGAGTTGTACGGATGCCGGGGCTATGGTCCCCCAGAATATGAATGTATGACATTGAACTTGCTGGCCCTGAAGTTTGTGTCTGTACCATGAGTTATATGTCAGCCCAAGCAACTGCTGATCCCAATAATAATGCATCTGGTATCATTGACTGTCCCCTGACCACCCTAATAACCAATAACTGATTGCTTTCCTTGGTTATTTGTATTTTTCTGAAAAATACAATAAAGATAGATATATAAAAAACTTTCAGTAAAATTTGTAGTTTTCCTATTTTGTTTGGATTAAGGTGACAGGACAGTCTGCTTTGAGAGGTTGGGAGTCTAACTTGTGAAAGGGATGTCCTCAGAAATAGAGACTGCTTGCTACATGTGAGATAGACACTGAGAGTGATCCTTGTGTACTTATGGAGCAGGTAATCTTGATTAAGTTAAGTTGTGGATGGCTGTGATGAGGTCTCTACATAGCATCAGCTCTTTTCTCTCCAGTTTCTGTAGCATCTGAAGTTAGACTCAGGCCATTTCAGGCTTCGGTCACTCAACTGTATCATGACTGTGTTATTGTCATATACATTTCTTGTGCATTTTTTGTGTTTCGAGTTGTTCCTGGTGGCAGTGAATCTCACTCCCTCGAGGAGCCCTGTGCAGTATGTATCCTGGGGTACACCCTTGAAATTCCTCTTCCAGGTTATATGGAAGTTTTTAACCCCTTCGATGCTTGTGACGGAACCATTCCGTCATGCCTCACGGTTGAGCTGTGCGGATGACGGAATGGTTCCGTCACAACCACACCCATTTGTGGAATTTCAGCACCGGGGGAAAATCGGCACCGCACACAAGGTGTTAATAGAAAAAAGTAGTTGTAAGGTTCCCTATTTTGACTCTGAATTTCAGTCCTCTACCAATGATTCTGAGATAGTGTGGTTCTCGTAACAGCTGAGACAACCGTCTACCTCAAAATGGTACTGGGATCATGGTTAGTTTAGACATTTGAAGGAGGGATCGAGCAAGGCACATCTCTGAATCTGAAGCATGGAGAGCTGTAGGTCAGAGCTTGGCCTGCAGCACAAATCTGGGGGCATATTATCAAGGGTGGCAATAGGAAATTATCACCACTTTAGTGGCCGTTATCGGCCGCTAAGCAGCGATAATTCTATTGCCCTATTAGCAAGCTGTCGCTAACATCAGTTAGCGACGGCTTGTAGGCGATCACGAGCGGTTTGGGGCCCGCTTTGCATGTCAGCGATATTTAATGCTAATGACATGCAAAGTGGGCGTTCCCAACCTGTTAGCGACTGAAATCAGTCGCTAACCTCGCTATCGCCTATTACCAACACAGGCGTAGCGTTGGAAATATTCGCGCTAAGAGCAAATATCTCCAAAAATTAACGCCTGCTCCGACCAGTTCTTAGCCATTATATCCAGTGGGAGGTGGATATAATGGCTAAGACCCTGTTAGCGATAATGCGTGAATATCGCTGTATTCTCAGCGATATTCACAGATTTTGCCGCTATCGCCGGGAATTTTATCCTTTTTGAGATAAACGTTGCTAATAGCACGTTATCTCAGCGATAAAATCCGGTGATGCGCGGCGATAAAAAAATTGCTGCTAAGCCTACATAGCGATAAATATCGCTATTTGTTGATAATATGCCCCCTGGATCGAGATAAACTATGGGCCTCGTGAAAGGCGCCCCTCTATCGCAATCAGGGCCTGAATGGCCATAACGGGCACTGGGCATTTTCCGTGGTGGGCCAGAGGTGTTGTTTCCGGTTTTCTGGCATTCGGGGGCGGTTTTGTCCCCGGTGCCGGTTTTTCAGCAGTTCTGCAATATTGGGCCCCAGTAACAAAAGCAGGAGTGGTGCTTATTACTAGCAGCCCCCCCACAACCCCAGGGACAGTCGAGCAGCAATCTGCCAGGGCTGGTTGCTGTTCCCAGTCCGACCCTGATCCCAATGGCATGCTTTACAGTGACACCGCTGGAACATACAGAGCCTTTACATCAGCCTCGGCAATTACTACAGCTTGTCATCCTGTCATCACCTTGATGTAGCGCTTTGAAGTAAATATATTGTTAATATGATAGTAGGGGAATGGTGGGAAGCAGGGTCAGTGCTTAATTTGTAAAAGAATAAGTGCCAGGGCTCTAATCAGGAGGCCACTGAAGCATGCGCCACACATTGCCCCTGCCAGCTGCCAATGATAGTGCAAACACAGCTACTAACCATCACACTCCTACAAGTGTGACAATTCATACTATTCTAGGTCCCCAAAGCTATAAGAATGGCTTCGGAGGCAGGTATTAGTTATTGTAAATGTAAATTGAATCACTAAATGGCTTTGGTGCTCATACCTAAATTAGCCAGACAGTGCCACCATGAGGCACACTGTCATAAGCCCTGGTGCTGTCAATTAGGTGGTGCGGTGCCGAGCACCTGCAATCCCTGGCTGAAATTAAGCACTGAGCAGGTTGCTATTTCTGTTCTACATGGAATGATGAGGTCTTTGCAGTGAAAGGATCCAGTACGTATAGGTTTGCAGTAGGGTTCTGCTCATCATCCATGCATGATGAATGACAGCTGGTGCCATCTATAACATGTAAATCCCATTCAGTAGTCATCAGTCACAAGAATGGGTGCCAAATAGTAAATTCCTGTTTATATATTAGGAAATGCATATTTGAGTGACATATATTTTCTTATCTTGGCAATTGGTCAAATGGCCTCACTCGACATGATGCTCTTGGCATGTGACACTAGCATTTTACAATTGTAACATTTTGTTTTTTGGTTCAACAGAAGGTAGATCCAAAAACGTTTTCATAGGGTCTTCTCAGTGCAGGTTTATTTACCTCTGCATCTCGTTAAAAAGTGAAGCTGGTAACCGTATTTGGTGTTGGTCAATTGCTTCTTAAGTAAATAGCTTGTAATAAATTGTAATAAATTGCAAAGTTCTCTAGTACCCACGATGTTTTGGTCGCACTGTATACTATCGCAAATACATAAATGCTAGAAGTTATCAGCAAATTCCTGATAAATGTGTCACACTGTTACTTAAAAACAAACGCAAGGATGTAAGTTAATATATTGTAGCTAAACATCTTATTGCTTCTAACATTTACTATGGACACGCATTTTCAAAGTACTTCATAGCAAAAAAAACATTAAACAACCTACTGACCATTGCTAATAAACGTAAATGATGGTTCCTGGTTCTAGCAGTGCAATTTATATTAACATTTTTCAATATTTCACACAGATGCAAGGGTTTTAACTCGGCAATGAGACATACCGTCCGGATTCAGGGGCAGATTTACAAGAACTGGCGCATCTCTGCATATTAGCAGAGATGCACCAGTTATTTGCGACACGTAAAAAAACCCTTGCGCCACCATGGATGAGTCGCATTTACAATGCACGATGCAACTCCAGCAATGGTAAGGAATGCCCATTCCTATCATGCTGCGTTACTCCTTACACCTGCTTCAAGCAGGCGCAAGGTTTTGACGCAGTGGCATCTTAAAAGTGACTCAGTAAAATCTTGTAGATTTCACTGCGTCACTTTTATGAGGTTTTCGTACGTCGGAACGCCCACCCTGCATACGTGATACCTGAAGTAGGTATCATGTAGGGCAGGGCTATACAACCTGACGCATCTCCCAAGAAGCGTCACATTGTAAATATGTTACAATGTGGCACATTGTTTACGGCGCTGCTGCATCATAGAAGTGATGCAATAGTGGCGTAAAGCTGTGGCAAGGGGCTTGTAAATCTGCCCCTCAGAATTTAACATGACAAATTCCACGTTTGCTGTTTTTCTACAGCAACCTTTTGTACAGCAAACTTTGCTGTTTTTCTACCCCACTATATATTGGCAGATTTGACCTGAAAAAATTAGCCTGGGCCGATTGGGAAACAGGTGGTTCCCAATTTATCACACATCTTTGAATTATGATGATCAATGTGCAAACATTGATTTTCACAGGGATCAGTATTTGACTCTTTGTTCTGAGTCAGGCCCAGCGTTGTAGCTCTGTTTAGTCTTAGTCGTCAAACTATGTTCTCTAGATTTGATCTAATAAGTCCTCTTTAGCCTTCTCTTTTAAAGTGACATGATAAATTCAGGCAAACTTTGAAACTTCTGAATTGGAAATGAACCCTTTTCATGTCCCTCTTCTACATATGGCCTCCAGTCACCCAATTTAACCTGATATGTTTCAGGAACTTTCACGTCTGGAATGAGGGCTGGTTCACTCGGCCGGATTTGGGATCAGCATATGATGGGTGGCAGGTTCTAGATGCTACACCTCAAGAAATAAGTGAAGGTGAGAGAAAGTATTTTTTTCCAGTCTTTATGTATTTCATGTGTAACTTAACAAATCACGAGACTATGATTGTGCATTTCTGAACTGAAATGTAATATAACCTTAAAGCCTACCATAGCAGGCTATCCCGGCCATTAAAGGCCAGCTCCAGTGTTAAAGACCCGAGCTGAAGACCTTTAACAAGTAAGTGGGATTTTAATGCTGGTACAGCCCAAGTACAGAGGTCTATACAACTATTACAACATCCCACCACAAGAGGGAAGAATGCTCTAACAAATAAAGCAAAGCCCACACAGAGCCAAGGGAAGTGACATCCCCTTGGCTCCATGAGGCCTGCTGTGAATGACAACATTAGAATGTTGGAGCTTGGGGCTTCTACCGGCCATTAGAAGCCTGGAGCACTCCATTATTTTCAAAGGCACTTCCAACATTCCAAAGTTCTAATAATAATATGAATATTGGAGTACTGAGAGCACCATTGAAGTCAATGGAGTGATTCTGACCCTATAATGGCTGATTTAGAACTTCACCTACAACATTCCAATGTTTGACTTTCAGTTTCTTCCTGTTTATTTTGGAACATTCTTCCCTCAGTGGATGGAATGTTCTAATAACCCCATAGACCTTCTGTTGTAGGTCATAGTGGTTGTTAAAGGCTCTCATTATAAGCCCTAACCAGTGGCACAGGGCTATAACTCAGTATCAGGGCCTTCAACAATCGGTGTAGTCTTTGACAGCAGGCTATAATCCTATATTATTAACAATTATATTGAAAAAGGGAAAGCTTCTGAAAAGGCACAGATTCACAAAGAATTTGTGATAAGTATGTGCTATGTCCTTTTGAACCACTCTTGGTTTAATAATGTAGTATGACAGGAATACTCCTTGATTACACATTGTCTGCTACTGGTCTACTCCTCAAATTCTGGAGACAATCTCACAGAAAACATCTCATGTTTTGGACCCATTGAGCAGTGATTCTTAACCTGTGGTCCGTGGACACCTAGTGTTCCGCAATGCATACTCAAGGTGGTCCACAACCGCTTAGAAAAGTCAATAATACTACCAAATGAATAAGGTTTATACAGATGTAAAATGTATAATGTTCTGTAATTGTGACAGGATTTGAAATTGGAGGCCAAAACTAAGGTCCTGATTTAGTATTTAGTGGAAGGGTTACTCTATCACAAACATGGCGGATATCTTGTCTGCTGTATTAGAAGTGCCATTGGATATAATGCACTTATAATACAATGGTTGGGATATCCAAACTCTAAATCAGGACCTAAGTTGGTATCCTTTGCTTGATTCATGGGAGAAGCATAAGTACAGCAAACAGAATATAATATGGACAATGGCTGGTATGAACTGAAGCGCTGTCAAAAGAGACAATGCATTAGGATAAAAAAGAGGTGGGCTAAGTTTAGCATGTAACTTCATATTTTAGAATTAATATCCTCATAAAGAAAAGCTCCAAACTTCTATTAAAATTTAACTTTTGATTTTACAATACTTGGTTATGATATTTCGACATAGATGAATTTTTTTGACGTGTACTTGTTTCTGTCTTTTGCTTTCTTGATTTGAGGTTCAAATTATAAAAAAATGTTTAGGCCCGGGTCCCCGGCTTCAAATAATGAATCAGTAAGTCTCTGTGGACTAAAGTAACTTTTCAGTGGAGGGGTCCCTGAATTCTAGTAAATATTCAGTGGGGATCCACAAAAGTCAAAAACCTAAGAATCTCTCCCATAGACTGCATACCAATTGCTAGGGGAGGGTGCTAATTAGGCCATTCAGAGGTTATCTTTTAAGGAACAAGTATAGGCCTGTTCAGCTGATTATAGATATGCCTCTGCTTTATAGGTGGACGCAGGTCTACCCTATTTCAACACTGGCGCAATAGCGCATGCCTTAGACCACATTGGAATAAGTCTGTGTCAAACGGTGTTAGAATTTCAATAAAGGTTAGCCCTAAAAATTACAAGACGCGCCTATTTAGTAATTCCTTCTATTATTTAGGCACTACATTTGTTTTAGTGGGGCTTGCAGTAATACATATTCAGTATGTAGTAATAGTTTTGGGAGCTTAAATACTGATCTCAATTTAAACTTCTCTTCTTCAGTAACTGTTATGATGGTGCATCATTCACAGCAATGTGTAGAAACAATTATATTGGTATATGTTTTACTATAGGTAGGGCTGACCCATGTATCCTGAGTATTGAAAGAAAAGTACAATAATACCTACATGTTGATCAATGGGTGGGGAGCCTACAGTTGCACGATGATATTTTTCTATAGAGGATTCAAAGTCCATGCATTGATAGGAACCCACAAGTAGGACTTACTCTGCAGAAAGAAAGGAAACAACATCTGGAGGTCACTACACTCATGATGAAGGGAAGCAGAGAGAGGGACAACGTTTCCGACATTTGGTACTTGGGATGAGCATTAATCAAACCTGGGATTAGCAAAGGTAACAGCTAATATCTGTAGAAATTCAATTCCCGTTTGCAGCCATAAAGAAATGATACTAGAGACCAAGTGGCTATTTCTCACACATAAAAAAAATATATATACAGATCAAGCATATTGGTGATTGACGTACACTAGCGGCAATTAAAATCATCAGACATTCAATGAGCATTCACTATGTATACATTCTACACATGTCAGAAATAGCATTACTCTCTCACTATACTATCTACACCCTCTGTCAAAAAGTCTCTATGTGGTGTCCTATAATAAGACACTAGAAAGGCCTGTCTCTATAGATGGGAAAAGGTTTTCAAAAACAACTTAAGATTTGAACTAGTCATTATATATCCTGAAAGTATTTATTCAAAAATATTGCTTATGATGGCCTGTTTTGTAAATCCTATACTGTTATGGATAAAAATGGAGATCTTGACTTTACCACAAACAGCAAAATTGCAAACGGTTACCCATTAATGAGTTGTATTACAATATAAATCCTCTTAGGAGTTTCAGACAGACAGGTTTGAACCAAAGACTTGTCTAGTTTAGAGTGAAAACAAGATGATATTCTCTCAGGTTAGAAAAACGGAAGCCACCTTTTTGAAAAGGAATCTTCAATTTATTCAGAGAAACTAATAAGGATTTCCTTGGGTGCCAGTTCAAACTTGCCAGCTTGTTTTTTTTTGTTTTTTTTTAATATAAAGGTTACTCTTGCTGGAAGCACATATATTTTGTAAAATCTAAGGTATCCTTGATATAGCATACCATTTTATGGTGGTACCTTGTGCCAAGAATCCTAGATTTAGTTTGTGCCAATGTTCACAGCTACTCCAGGATTAGCTTACTGATAAGTTCATTAATGTTCAACATTTTAGTTACCGCTCTCTGGTATTGAATGTATATCATTTGTGCAAGCTGCCTTTGGAATTGCATGTCAGAGTATTCATTTTTTTGCTTGTCAGTTTTTTAATTCTGTTGTCTTTCTTAAATTAATTGTATAACCTTGCAAGGATCCAAATTAGTTCAGCAGTTACAGTAGTATTGGTAAGGATTCTTAGTTAATGACTTTGTTAACAACATGTTGCCTGATAACAATAAGAAAGGATGCCCCCCATTACTTATTTAATCATGTAAAATATTGTTGTCAGGCCTGGAGGCTATCGCTGAGGGCACAAGTGCTAACTTAAATATGAATTGAGACAATAGGCACTCTTGTTTAGTCCTTATACAGGGAAACTAGCATCTATAATTGAACATTTGCATAACGGTTTGCTTTAAAATCACTATACAAGGCTTAGATGCTATTAATAAAGCAATTCTGCACAAATCATTGTACATAACTTGTCAAATAGATATAAAAGAGGTCCATCGCACTGACCTTTAGCCCTTGTTTTGCTGCCATTGAGGATCCTGGCCACGGGTGCCGATACCCATCATCGCCGCACCTGGAGGTGCCTGCTGCTCCCGTTTGTTTGCTGCCCTGACTTCTTTCGCCGCCCTTGGGAACCACATCTACCAGGGTGCACCACGGCTAGCCACAGCTGCGAAAGGACCCGCTGACGAGAGGGAGGCACCTCTCCACCTCAGCGCATAAAGCGCAGCCTCTCTCCCCGCAGCGCGGGACATGCCAGGCGAAGTCCGGGCAAAGGGCGGGCCGTCTGTGGCCGTCCGGGGCTGGACAAAGCTGGGCTGGGTCACCCCCCTGTCATTTCGTGCTCCTTACAAGGTACTGCAATTTGGTGTGGGACTTACCTCTGAATTATTGAACATAACCTGGGAATTTTGAACTGGCCGTTTTCCTTTGGGCCTAGGGGCTATTGACTATACAGGACTCAATGGGCAAAAGGAAAACAATGGAAGGGGGAGGGAAGGTGGCAAATAAGAAAGGTAAAAAGGTGTAAAAAAGTATCCACGGGGCGAGTAACTGTGTAATTGATAGAATAGAGGTGTTCGTTTCAGAATGTGAGGAGATTCTAGGGGCCAATATTGTAGGTGTAGAAGTTGGCGTAGAACAGAAAAAAAATGAAGAAGCTAATATTCACCAACGCAGAATCCCTTCAATGTTTAGCAAGCAGACACAATCGACCACAAATCTAATTGTGCATACCGCCCCTGCAGATGTTACTGTAAACACTCAACAGGTCCCTCCACCGCTGCCATTATCCAATCCTGGTTCTCCTGGGGCTCCGAGTGGCAATCAAGGCATTGATAATGCCTCCCCTATCCTTTGTGCCAATAGATTTGCGGTACTTGAGCACATGCCTGAGGGATCTATCATCCTGGAGGCGCAGGGGTGTAACATTTCGGGGGCTGATCCCTTGGCAAGCAGATGTGGTTGTAAGGAATCAAACTTGGGGCTATTGCTGAAAGTAGAAGCTCTACAAAATGATGTGGAACAATTAAAGAAAATGGTGGCAATCCTAAATTCCAGGGGTATATCCCCGGCAGCCCACCCTAGCACACCATTCCACTCTTCCCCCTTAGTAACCCCCTCTTATAAGGGTGCTCTAGTTAATTAACCACCAAGCAATAAACCGCAAGGGAGTGGTGATACCCTCTCACAGAGGGTGCAAGATATAAGGAAAACAACCCCTTCAGTGGCCCCTGATCTCAGGGTGGGAAAAGTTCATGCTGACCCATCCAAAACATCTACAGTACCAGGGGGGCGACATATTCCTTATAACCAGAGGCCCCTTAGCCAACCTTTTCGGGATCCCCCAAGGGATACAACTAGGGATCCAAGGGCAATAGTTTACATGGTGAAAGTGCCAAAAATCCATGATAGCCAGAGCCATGAATCTAGCGACTCCCTTTGTAATAAAGCAATACACTGGCTTCGCCACGTAAGAGGTTGCAGGTCCATAATTCGTGAAGACATTCAGGGTGTAAGGAGAATTACTTCGAGAAATTCAGTTTTAGACTGTATTGAGCTAAGGCTTAAAGATCCTGTCCTTGCCGACAATCTCCTGGCGTTGGAGTTTTGCACCTCCGCTCCCGATTACTCAACAATCCAAATTAGACATATGCCATTCTGGATGGAAGCTAGCACTGTAGATAGAGAGGTTTCTGGGAACAGGGGAGGTGGGTCGGGGCTGAATAAGGTCGACTGACTATCACCCAGGGGCACCAAGATTAGTACCACCATAGCAACACCATTAAACCTAAGGGACTCGGACACGCCACTACAAATTGTAAACCCAG
Organism: Lissotriton vulgaris; assembly: GCF_964263255.1. Taxonomy (NCBI): domain Eukaryota; kingdom Metazoa; phylum Chordata; class Amphibia; order Caudata; family Salamandridae; genus Lissotriton; species Lissotriton vulgaris. Next base: position 258,559 of record NW_028253822.1, read on the forward strand.
GTACTATATTGGGACGCTGTCTCGATGTAGACAGCGTCCAGCCTGGACCTGGTGTCTCTAACCCTTCCCTTGTAGTGGAATTAATGAACAGTAGATCTAATAGAGTAATCCTGAATATCCTCTCATGGAATGTAGCAGGGCTAGAGAAGAAACTCAAACTCCCGGAATGGCATAGATTTGTGGAAAAATACAAAGTATGCCTCTTCCAAGAAACATGGAGTCTAAACCCACTCCATAAATCAGGTTATACATCTTATTGTATTCCCGCTATTAGCTCTGGCAAAGGACGGCCATCGGGGGGTTACAAATCTGGATAAGGACTGCCCTCAATCGGTCGGTCACTCCCCATATTGGTCATTCTAGCGATATTCTACACTTGACCATTAAAGGCTCATCTAATGGCCCAGCACTTGAGCTATTTAATATCTATGATAGAGGCTCTCCTGGTGCCCAGACATCCCCTGTCATATCCGCCCTAGAGAGTATGTTAGCAATCACACCGCCCCAGTCTAATACAATTGTAGCCGGGGATTTCAATGTAACTTTTGAACCTCTGAGTTCGGGTGATCTAGTAGGCACTGCTGAAGAGGATGCTAAATGGGACATCCCGCCTCTTAGTCTAGATCCGATTAAAAAATGGTCCCAGCGTGCCATCCAAATCAATGCCCTTTGTTTGGAATATGACTTAAGAGCTGTTAATGGGAGAACGCGCTACGACCAAAATGGAGCAAACACTTTCAATCGATTATGTTCCCCTTCTAGGATAGATTACATCTTTATGGAGTCCGATTTTGGCGGGATTTGGTCGATATGATAGTTGTGCCCTCTTTAGATAGTGATCACAACCCACTCTGCCTACAACTAAATAATATTTGGCAGCTGTTGGGGTTTAAGGCACGTAATCGCCCCACATTGGCAAGTAGAGAGGACACCCCTTCTAATTGTAAGCGTCGCCTGAAATGGCACAAAGTCTCCCAAGATGAAGGGAAATTATTAAGTATTAGGGAGGAGGTTATTGCCAAGAATAGAGAATTGACGACACTCTATAGTGGCCTAATTTTAACTTTAATAGTTTTTATCAAGATGCGATAGATAAGCTGAGTTCATTTTTCATTTTAGAAGGGAAATCTGCTAGAAAATTTGACCAACCAAAATCTAGCAATCCTTGGAACTCCAATAAATGTAGGGATAAACGGCTATAGCACTCAGTATCAGGTTGAAGGACCCAACTGGTGTCAAAATAGCCAGGAAAGAGTATGCAAGGGCTTTGGTGGAGGCCAAACAAATTTGGGAGGAGGCTCACTGGCAGGAATTGAAGGAGGCATTGATGCAGAGGGATCCCACCCTATTCTGGAATATAATTAACCGTAGGGACAGGAAAATAGCGGACCCAATGCCTAATCACATTACTTGCCAACAATGGCAGGAGCACTTCTCGAATCTTTACTCAGGGGAAGATTTCTCAGTCCCTATCTATTGAAACCGCTCAAGTTATTTGAGAAGAGTATGAAATAATGGACAGGTTTGATCTCCACTAGGTGGAGCAAGCAATACATAGCATTGCCCCAGGAAAGGCAGCAGGCCCGGATTGACTTCCCGGGGACCTGCTCCTGTATGATCCCATGCCATGGGCCCAACTCGTCCTCCTTGTTATGAATTTGATAGCAAGAGGATTTGCTGACCCAGACTCCATTAAAGGAGCCGAGGTGGTTCCAATATTTAAAAAGGGGAATAGAGCGGACCCTGCCAACTACCGGCCAATCAGTCTAATTGACGTGATACAGAAGGTGGTTGGCAGGGTTCTTCTCCTGAGGATTAGAACCTGGATAGAGGATGGAAACATCCTGTCACATTTTCAAGCAGGTTTCAGGCAGAAGGTGGGAACAATGGACCAGGTCCTTAGATTCTTCATGATCTATTGGAAGTCAGTCCTTTTGGGGAAAGGGAGTTTGTACCTGGCTTTCATAGATCTGAAGACCGCTTTCGACCTGGTCTCTCGGGACAAGCTTTGGAAGGTGATTCAGCACTTGGGTATGCCATCCTACATTCTTGACTTTCTAAAAAGATTGCATACTGGTAATTATGCAAGAATTAGATGGGGAACCCAAGGGGAGGTGACAGAGAGGATCGTGGTGAAGCAGAGGGGTCTGCCAAGGATGCGTGCTGGCCCCCACCCTCTTTTCACTATTTATTAATGGGGTGGTGGGCTACCTCAATGCGGAACCAACAGACGCTCCAGTGTTGGCAGGGGAGAAGACACCTAACCTCTTGTTTGCCGACGATACTCTCTTAATTTCCAAGTTACCGAGTGGTCTAGAGAAAATGTTAAATAGATTTGACTCATTTTGTAAGGAACAGGGGTTAACTATTAACACCAGTAAAACCAAGTTGATGACCATCAACCCCTCCAAACGCTTTAGGAATAACATCACCCTAAACAACGTCCCACTGGACGTGGTTGAGTCCTTTGATTATCTGGGGATTAGAATCTCGAAAAGCATGTAGTGGACCTCCCATCTAGACAAGATGCTTTTAAACGATAAACGGGTAATTGTTAGAGAGCAGCATCTCTCTGTGAGCAGGCCAGTCACCCCAGCGCTTGCTATCTACGATGGGAAAGCATTACCCTCGGCCCTCTACGGGGCAGAACTTTGGGGTATGGAGAATATTGGAGATTTATCCAGGTCTGAAAATACATTTCATACCTTACCTCGCTCCCTACCTCCACCCACTGAAGCCTTTGTTCTACGATACAGGAAGTTGGCATATTCAGGATATTGCTAGGCTTCGCCCCTTGCTCTTCTGGGCCCGCCTTAAGAGGTCTACTGAGCTGTCCAATTATGCTGCGGCTTTTGATGAGTTGTTGTCAGTTGACACAGGGCGCAGGATAAAATGGTTGGCTGACCTTAGGCATCTTACTGGCCTCATTGGATTAAGTGAGGCTTGGGCTAGCCAGATTCCACCATCTAAGCAGGACTTAAAGCGTGCCTATTGGGACTGGGTGTCGAAACGTGACCTATCCACCCAACAGACAGGGAAACTCACCGAGGGGTTCTTCGAACACAAAAACATCTGTAGACTGGAAACCTATCTCGACTTCATCCAGCTCCCTAGGAACAGGACCCTATATATGAAGATGAGATTTGTAACCCTGCAAGTTAACACTGTAACATCATCATGGAAAGGGTCAAACTCAGTTCCTGCACCTTGCCCAAGCTGTGCACATCCTGACGAGTCTATTGCTCACTTCTTTCTGGCATGCCCGGCCTGTAAAAATGCTAGAGAAAAATGGCTTAAGCCAGTATGTAAAGCACTGGGCTTCAGGAGCCATGTTGATGCCTTACGCTTCCTGAAAACTGACACCTCCTCTCTGACACTGGTTTGTGGAGTAGCCAAATATCTGGGGTGCGCTTGGTTAATTCGAATAAAAGCCTTAGGTAAGAACGTGGTGCGCCCTTAAATTTGAAAGATATGGGGCAATTGACCTGTTGTAATATCTTAATGTTGGGAAAATATTCGGCTCCTATTCCCTTCCTTTTATGTCTTTGTGATAATGGATTTATGAATTTAATCAGCATTTTAAAATTATATATAGTGTGGCATTTTTAATGGTTTTAATCGATATGGTCATTATGGCATCTGTGTTTTTTTTCTAAAAGTGGCCATTTTATCATGTGCTTTTATGCATGTAATGCTTTTATGATAAATCTTTTATCGAATAAAGCTTATCATTATTAAAGTTAACATTATTAAATGCCTTTTCCACATCTAAAACTATTAAAAAGGGATGTCTCCCTTTTGATTTTCTACAGTAAAGTAAATCTCACATTTGCCTTGTTATTACAGCCTAATTTGCCCTTAATGAAACCCTTTAGATCTGTGTCAATCAATGGAGTTATAATTTAACAAATTTGTTGGCTCATATTTTAGGTGGTATTTTGACATCAAGAATTGTTAGTAAGTTTGGTCTGCGGTTGGCTCAGTCTTCATAGTTTTGGTTTCACTTTCAAAAGGGATTGTTACATTGACTCAAGACATTATTATGCAGTTATTTTATAGAGATACAAGGATGGGTGCTGTTTCAATCTTAAAGTAATTGAAAATCTATATGTCAAGTTACAGGGACATTGGCTTTTTTTTAACATAGTACCTTATCTCACTTACATCTAAAAAATATATAGGAAGGCATTATATATCCACAATGCCAAGGTCTTTCTTACGGTGAAGGCGCACTCCTTAGTAGTCCATGTTTTATTCTGTTATTTTTTAATATGTTGTGTTGCCATGCTTTCCTTTGCATTTTGTAAAGTAACATTATGTTTCATTACTTTATGCTATGTTGTTTTGCAAATTATATAATGTAAGGTTGTAAGGTAGGTCATCTTAGGTGTGATACATTAATTGAGCAAATCTCATATGTGCTGCATATGGTGGCTGGTTATCTTTTGATGCGCTATAAATAGAAAAACACAATATTCATCACAGTGACTCCTTGCCTCACACTGAAACAACCTTCCATCAATCTGATAGGGTTTCAATAATGGCCAAGAAGGTGATCAGAGCACCCATATGCTACTCAAAAATAAATCTTAGTGTGTTTACAAGAAACAAGAGAAGGAGTGTGGTATACCACTTAGTAAGGCTTTTGAAAGCTTGAATACATTTGATTTTTTATATATATATTTTTATTGGAAGAATTTGCACAAAACCAACAATTTATCACATTTACACAATAGCAGCAATCTTTTTCAAACACCACGTTTTCAGAAATTTCACAAGCCATTTTGATCTATCATAATTTTCTCCAAAGGCAACAATTCTGTGCAAAATCAGCATTTTTCACATTTTACATAGTAACTTGATTTCCAGCATGGTACTATACTTTTATATAGGTCTATTGTCCACTTGTACACAAGCTTCACAAACCAATTAGTACCCCATATCAATGTATTCTGTATTCTACTTGTGGTTCATACTACATACACACATGTAACTTTAACTTTGACTTTTGAACATAATATTCTAGCCTCGAACAGGCTTTTTATACATGGTTTACCAGTACAAAGCCTTTCCATATTCTCCAAAATGTACTATAAGAGTGTGACCTTAGTGCTTAGTATCTCTCTAATCCCTTAATTCTTAACAATGTGGTTCGCCATTGTTCAACCGTAGGTGTTAATTTGTTTTCCAATTTTGCAAAATTATAGACCTAGCAATTAAAGTGATCAGAAAAAGTTTTCTCTTATGTTTTGTATTAAGATTAGCAGCCGACAGATACCCCAATGGCATCAAATGCGTGCCAATAGGGAAATCAATATATATTGTGTCCTGATAATAATTCTGTATTGAAGCCCAGTACTCTACCACCTTTGGGCAATTCCAGATGACATGAGTCCAATTGCCCTTGGCTTCCGTCGAACACCTAAAACATTTTATTAGTATTTGGGGATTGATTTTGTTCAGAAATGCAGGCATCCTATACAGCAGTCATTTGGTATAGAATTGAAAAAGCAAAGGTTTGTCACCCTCCGTATGGAAAAATTATATAGATTTATCTTATTCTAAGACTCTGCCTTAATAAGCAATTCCTCCCTAACTGCCATTTTTGTTTATCTCTACTGAAGACATCGTCCTCCTTATATTTTTAGTGTCTAGCTTTCCAATACTTTACAGGTCTGCACATGCTTGTTTCTATCAGATCTACCACTAGATCAAATCTGTTCCTTATTCTTATAGGATCTATCCCTTTTAAGAAATGTGCGGTTTGAATAAAGGTCAATTGAATGGGTACTTTCACATACCTAATACTGGGTTCTAAAAGCCTATTCTGTCCATGGATCATAGTTCAGAAAATCGCTAATGATTTTATACCCATTGATTCCACATCTAAAAACAGTTTTTTTTTAATCAAAAAGGGGTTGAAATCCTATGCAAGTGTCTACTAATCTGGTCACTCCATTGATAACTGATATGGCATAACATCTAAACAACTGTTCCTCTCTTTTCAACGACCACTGCAAAACCTTATATCAGACCTTTTTGGGCGACTTAGTCAAGAGTATAAAATGGTGCATTTTATAGTCTTCGTAATTTGATCTAAAAATAAATTATCGATTGGCCTTTCTGCACCTTGAGTGATGAGAAACTGATAACAAATTGTGCAAAACCTGCAAAATAATATTCTCTCAAATTTGGTATGGCCAAGCTCCTATTCTTTGCTAAACTATAAAAATATTATTTATGCCACTCTAGGAACTTTCGTGTCCTAAATTAAAGTGGAAAAAAAACCCTTCAATTTCTGTAAACAAATGTCACCTGCAGGACACATGGTAGAGCTGTAACTAAAAAATTAAATAGCGGTAGGACTGACACACGGGTAAAAGTGATTCTTTCTGTCCACTGTAGATATAGGTAAATGCTTCAATTTAAATAATATGTAATTTTCCTAATTAGCGTACATAGTTCAGCACAAAAAAGATATTCTATATCTTACTTTGTGTATATACCCAGGTATCGCTTAGGTTTTTGATTCACAAGGGTCTGGAGTTCTAAAGATGAAGTTTCTGCAGAGCAATTACATAAAACACTTTCCAAATTTAATCTGAAATATCTAAATATTATTAAAAACCCTACTGTGAATTTCCAAACCAGGTTTTAAGAAAAGCAATACATCATCTGCATAAAGTTTAATTTTCAACATCCCGCTGACAGTCGGCTCTAGCTTTCTGCCTTCTCCTATGATATTGCGAGTCATTCAACAAAATGTCAAATAATATTTGGTAGAGAGGGCATCCCTGTCTTGTTCCTCAATTGGCCTTCTAGGTACCTATGTCTACAGAAATCACCATTAATCGTGCTTGTGCGCACTAATAGATCTTTGATATGACCTGGATACATTTTATAGGTAAACCAAATACCCTACTATGGAGAAAAGACTCTACCTGTTGACCAGATCAAAGGCCTGTTCGTCCTTTAACAATAGAACCTGGGTTGAGAGTGGGATCATTTTTTTCTTGAAAAAATGCAATGCTTCTATTAAATAAATTATCTTAGTAAATAATTGACTGCCAGGAGCAAAACCACAATGATCTCAATTAATTAGTGTTCACACTACCTTTTTCATTCGATTAGCGAATATTTTTAATATCTTTTTATAGTCAGTATTTAGGAGGCTGAGCTGTCTATATGAGTTGATATTCTTGGGATCTTAAAACATTTTAAGAAAGCTTACTACTATGGCTGTATTGAATGATGGTGGGATATTACTCCCTTTCAGAATATGATTAGTGAGCCTCGAAATATGGTGCTTCAAAATGCATCTGAACTTTAAAATAAATTCTACTGGAATGCCATCTTTTCCACACGCTTTCCCATTTCCTAGTCATTTAATTGCGTCATCTACTTCAATAAAGTTACATGGGCTAATGTGAGCCTGATTTGTGGTCGTTTCAGTTTAACAATGGTAACATTATTGAGCTTTATATATGCTGTAGAAACATATCCTGTATCATCTTTGGGTCAGTGGTCTCAGTCTTTGTCTCTTCATTGCAGATTGAAGTAATAGTATTCTGTTCCCTTCTTTCCCTTAACCGCCAGGCAAAAAAACCTTCCGGCGTTGTCACTCTCTTCTGAAATATTTTGCAAAATAGGCACTGTTTGGAGTATAGGCTGGTCATATTAGTAATCTTGCATCTGTTGTTTGGATCTTCTAAGTGCCTGTTTGTTGATAGCAGCTTTAGAGCACAACATTTTTTCAGTGTCCTCTTTCAATTTTTGCTCTAAACTCTTTTTCTACTATGTTTCTCGATGTTATATAAGCATGTATTGCTGCTTTGGATGCATCCCAGACCATTTCTGCACTGGCAACGTTATTGTTAAGCTTGAATACATTTAAACAAAGTAGAATCCCACAATGAGAATCTGTTAAGAGTGGTGAGCTTTAAAAGTGGCAGGTTTAATGGATACATACCATTTCCTTACTTGCTGTTTGCTTTTTAAAACTGTAATTGCAGTGTTTCATCATTTAAGATTTACTCGCCATTCTCTCGCTATGCAGTTTTTTACCATTTCATTGTTATTCACCTTGTGACTTTTACCACACCTATTTGTAAAAATAACATCTCCTCTAAAACCGTTAACCTCCTTACCTTTGACCTGCTACACATAACCCCTCACCTTTACATTCTTAACAACTTACTCCTAACCCTCGACTTGCCCTTAATCTCTTATTATTATATACTTAATAAATTATCTTACTCTTAGGGCCAGATGTAGGTAAATCACATTTACCGATTTTGAAATACCGAATTTTACCGATTCGGTATTTCAAAATCGGTAAATGGGATGTAGGTACCAACATCTGGATGTTTTACCAATACCTTAAAACTCGATATTTACCGATTCGGTAAATACCGAATCGGTATTTGCTATTGAATCCTATGGGCCTTGAAGCCCATAAGATTCAATGCAAATACCGATTGGGTATTTACCGAATCGGTAAATACCGAGTTTGTCAAGGGTGCAGGGGGTGTCACTTTGACACCCTCTAGCACCCCCAAAACGGGCATGTGTGCAATGTGGCACACAGACATGCCCTAAGGGCACGTCTGTCTGTCACATGGCACATGTGTACATGCACAGATGTGCATGTACACAGGAATCGGTATTTTACCATGGATTTGTATTCCATGGTAAAATACCGATTCTGAAAGCCATGTGCCAATGGAAAATTGGCTACCCACATTCCAATTTAGCATTTTCGGTAATTTTACCGAATCGGTAAACATTACCGATTCGGCAAATTTACCGATTCGGTAATACCGATTCGGTAAAATTACCGAATATGTGCACCTACATCTCCATAGCCCTTTACCGATCGGAAACGGCCGAAAATCGGTATTTTCGGCCGATTCCGATCGGTAAAGGGCTACCTACATCTGGCCCTTAACCTCTTATCCCCTTACTCCATAACCATACCATCTGATCCTTAACCCCCTATCCCTTAACCCCATAACCTCACACATAAGCCCTCAAATTTAGACCCTTAATCTTTTGTCCCCTTCCCCTTCCCCTTCACACCTGACCCTTACCAATAATTCCTGATCCTTAACCTTACCCTCAATCCGTCCGCTGTAGAACTGTCAAACTCGTAATTGTCCCCTTAATCTCTAGTCCTCTGACCATTGGCTCTTACCTAAAACCCCCTACCATCTTACCCTGAAAGATTTATCTATTAACCCCTTAACCCCTTAACCTTAACTTACACTCTAATACTATAACCATTCATCTTATCCTAACATGGACCCTCACATTCCTCCACTAAACCCCCTTTACCTCATACTCCTAACCCATTAACCACATACCCTAAGCCAACCTTAATTCCAATAATCTAACCCCTCAAACTCACTCCTTTACCTTTTTCACATATACCCTTACCCTTATATTTACACTATTAAACCCTTATATTTACCACCTTACCTTGATCATTCAACCCCTTACCCCATGCCCCTCACCCTTGCTTCATTTACCTTTAACAATTACCCTTAACCATATACCATTCTAAATCTATTATCAATATAGCATTGCTTATGTGTTTTTCATAATATGACTTACTGTGACATGAAAAACAATGAGATGGCCTATTATGAAACTAGAGTCCTACGTGGAAAATAGATGCAATTAAATGTTATGTTGTGGTTATACAGACTGATTCTTTCAGGGATCTGGGGGTTGCTCTTCACACTCAAAAAAACATATAAGTATTTTCATATACACCTCCAGCAGTCCACAGTGAAATAGTCCAGGATTTGTGTGTTCTCCTAGGAGAGCATTACAATCAGCAGGGAAGTCGTCTCACAATCAGCATGCAAATTATGGCAACATTTTGGATTTCTCAGCATAACGTCCTGAAAAAGCGGTCAAAGAACAGTATGTATTGTAAGCTGATTAGTCAATGTCACATAGCCTTTCATTTTTTATGTCTAGAAAGACAGAACTGCTGTTGTCAAGATATATTGTTACAAATTATTTAAAATATAAACAGAGGGGATTTGGACCCACCCAAGGAAATGTTACCTTGTTACCTCATGCTATTGTTTGTTTAGTATATCATTCCTCCCCCTTGGAGGTGCTTCCAAAGGAATGTATTAGGGACTATTTTACATTTGAAAAGTAAACTCAATCATCATGTAGTTTGTCACATTCAATTCTTTTTCTACTGTATTCACTCTATAAAGCTCCCAATACGTTTTGTTACTTTTTCCCGAGCACTGGCAAACCCAATAGTGGTAGTTTAAATATGATAGGCAGCATTTGCACATGGATTATATGTCAAAAAAGTTTTGTGAATTTCTTTGTTTACTTTCATTGACAAATTAAAGCTCACCTATAGGCTTTAATGAGCATATTAAAATATCTTTGATTCTACATCCGCCTCATTATCTGCCTTGCCTCTTTAATTTAATGTGATATCTCAGAAGTATGTTAGAATGAGTTTCTACTTGGAAGAGGCATGCTGGAACAATAAAGGTAAATCAAATGTTATAATCATAGACAAAAACAAGTGAGCCAGAGAGGTTACACTGGCAGTGGATGTTCCAGACCCGGTACACCGACACAGAACAGTAAATGTAGAAATGCTTGTACACCAGGGAATATTGCTAATATATCAACACAGCTTAATTGCCTGACCACTGCATTGCCCCAGTACATGACAAGGCATTACATCATTTCATGTAAGTTAATTAAAGTTAAATAATGTTTAATAATTAAACTATAGAGCAATGGAAACGTTTTAAAAACCTATAGATCCCTAAAGTTTCCCACATTCATGTGTAAGTAGCTCATATTGTCCTGATTTATTCTTTGCATTCTGGGACTTAGAGTCCTGATTTTAAAATCCACAATATGCCTCTTGTGTTCCAGGATTAGCCAAAACGTCTCCAAAATGACATTGTGGCAAGGAAGGGATGATATTATGTGATGACTATAATTCCGAAGCTCACAACATGTCATTCGTGGGCGCCGTGTTCCTAAACCAGCTCATCCTCCTTAGCAAACATGTACAGGAGACACCCCACACATGCTCAGGCCCACAGCAGTCACTCAGCAGACACTGTCACACTCATACTACTTTCACTCACACCACATTCCTCCCGTACACAGTTACTCTCACATTCATCTCACTACCCACTCAGTCACATTCTCTCCTCATGCTGGTTCATATACTTCTCATTCCAACACATTCTCCTCACACTTATATTCCAATCATAATAGCTCACACTCCTCTCACACATACTCATCACTCACACCACTTGCACTTTTCACACTCGCATATCTCTCGCCCAGCTTTCCACACACTCGTCTCATTATGCTCACTCCTCTTTCACACCTTCAGTCCTCTCATTCACACTCACCGTTCTTACCCGCACCCTCAATCATACTCCTGTTACTCAGCTCTCTCACTCATGTTATCACTTATATTACTGTCATTCACACTCCTCTTACTCAAGCTCATACTTATTTAATCAAGCTTGACTCATTCATGTTAACTTCCCTCTCACTCAAAATCTTCTGGTCCGTACTTCTTTTACTCTTACTCTCACTGTCACTCATACTTGCATTCCTCTCCTCGGATTTCCACTCTCACACCTTACACTATTGTTACTAACATGCATAGTCCTATCACACATACTCAAATGCCACCAAATTACACTCCTTCCTTGAACACTAATTTCACTCACTTGGGTACACCTTTAATTCGCATTGCTCTTAAACATACTGTTATCTGCATGACACCCCTTACACTCACGCACTCGCCCTCCCCTCAGTCACATATGTGATACACTGATTGGCACACACACACACAGTGCTTAGATGTCCTAACAATAGCGCACAGCCGATGAGGCCTGCAGCATATAGCAGGCTTTGGAAAAAAGGGGAGCTTGCATCTCCCCAGAACCGTTTTTGAAATTGCAAATATACTGTCAAACAGCTAGTGGCAGCTCTTGTACTCTGAGGCATGCAAAATACTGTGTGCAACAGAGGATAAGTGTATCTATTCGCTACCTAGATTCTCTTCACAACTGCAAACATAGCACTGGGTCAGTGAGCAGCTACCCAAAAATCTAAGGAAATGCCGCCCTCGCCCATCGACTAAGGCCATTGGTTAGGCTGAAAGGAAACAAATACGTCCTAACACTTTGGGTGTGGAAGTGATGAGGAAATACACAATACCCCCACCTTTGGCCAAGCTGGGGTGGCAAAAGATAACAAAGTCCCCGCTTTTGTGAAAGACACACATTTTTGTCCTCCGTTAGGCTATTTAGGGGAATTATAAAGATCCCTCCACATTTTTTTTAAATCTCTGTTTGAGATCCATTGAATAGATTAAGGAAATCATACACTCTTTCGCAAAGTGGAAAGGGGTAAAAGCACAACTCCTTTTGGGAAAGATGGTGGACTCAAATATATTTCCCATCCCATTCCCCAAGAGTTGGGTGGGTCAAGCACACCCCTCCTGCTTCAGAGATATTACAAAAATAAACCTACTGACGTACGAAAAGCAGGATGGATGAACACACACCATCTCCATGCTTGGGTGAAGCAGGGGAGGTGTTAACAAAATTTACCCCTCGCACGGGGACAAGGGAGGGGGCTTTTGACCCTTTTCAAATCAGGCAAACTGGGGGCATTAACTAATATGTTCAATATCTGGCAGGGGCGGACGCTCTCAAAATAAATTAGAATATTGTTAAAAATGGACCATTTTCTATAATACAGTTTTAATGGTGGTATTTTCTCACCATATGTTTTTGTTATTCTGACCTTTGGGAATATCAGGGGAAATGAATACATAAATGTTACTACCTCCTTGCCCTTGATCCAGGCATGCAATGGGAGATAAAGAACATTCCCTAACCATGGGCAAGGCAGGGAGAGGAGTAAAAGCAAATACAAATCTTTCCCACTCTTGAAATTGAAGGGCAGTAAAAGAAAACTCCATGCTCCATCCTTGGGCAAGAAGAATGAAAACATATACCCACATCCGAGTCCGAGGCAATGGAATTTACATTCATCACCCCTACCATCAGACAAGGAGGGAGTGCAGGGAAATATCCCTCACCGCCATTGGTCATGACAGGCTGTATTGAGGGTGCCAAACTCACACCTTGCTGCTTTGGACAAACAAGGGAATAACAAACACCCTCTGCCTCATTTAATACAATATTTGCAGACATCAGGAGAGACTAAAAATATTTTAAAATCCCCATCACCAGTGATAAAGGCAGTTGGCCGGGGCTAAAGGACTTCCCTGCCCTTGACTAAGGTTGGGTAACAAATATCTCCCCCTTTGGGTAAACCACGGACAAAGAGACACAACTCCATTCCATAGACAAATATCTCCTATTCTTGGGGAAGCCTGTAGGATTTAAGACATTAACTTTCCCTCACTGTGGCAAGGTCAGATGGGGCTCAAACACCCCTATGACCACAGTTGAGCAAGCCTCGGTTGTTACTATATCCTTCCTACAATGTGCAAGCAGAGGGTTAACACCAGCCCCACCCTTTGGGCAAGGTGATGGTATAACACCTGACCTTGATGGGTATGAGAAGAAACATATTTACTATCTTCTTTTGGCAATGCAGAGAGTGATACTAGCCACTCATGCACTTGAACAAAGCTGTTGTGAGGTATGGGCTTAATACGCACATCCTCGATCTAGGCAGAGGTCTATCCCTGCACTCTTGGTCCAAGTTGAGGGTTGAACATTTACTTACTGGTTATCTTCAGTACTTTTGTCCAAGTCTTCATCGTCACTCACATATGTAGGCCTTGTACCCACTTGACAGGCTATGTTTTCCAAGTTGGATATCAGAAGAATTTTAAATATTTCTAGTGAATGCATACCCTTATGTCATGAACCCTTCCCTCCTTCCCATAACATCCTGCTATATCCAAGCTTATAATGGTGTTGAAGGTATATCTATGGAGGATAGGAAGAATCCTGACTGTGACATGGAGGACTAGGGTTAAAGGTTACCAATAAGTAGATGTTTATTACCACAGTATCTTTCCTCCTCCACACAGTCCTTTACATGTTGAGGATCTACCCAGGCATTATGCATAACCACAAAGTGTGAATTATAAGGTTTTAACACAATAAATTTAGCAATTCCCTGATTGCTGATTGTAGAACAATAATTCCACAATTTTCACAATCACTGGAAAGGAAGTCCAAATGATCATGAAATAGAAATGTATGTGGGGTCGTCATGATAGCTGTCGTTTATATTTCCTTCAATAGCACTCCTGAAATTTCTTACGTGTTGAGTGGAGCTTCGCTGTCATCACAGCCAGCAAGGGTAGGAGTGGTGGGCACTTAAGTGCACATGATGGTTTTAATAGACGTCCTGGACCGGCAAAATAGTCCTGTACACTGTGCATGTTTCCCACTAGGCTGTAATACGCAGCCTGGTGAGGAACATGTACAGGCTCAGACTGTCTATCTGAGCACTGAACCACAGTGCTTGGACCAATCGCAACACTGCATTGCAGCGTTGTGATTGACTTAGTGGAGCCTAGGTGTGTTTCCTGCTTCAAGCAGGAACAGAAGGGGATGACGCGAGGAACACAATATCACAGTAGAATATTGCATCCGCCTCAGTCATAAAAGACTTAGACATGCACATGAGTGAGGGAATAGATTTGATATACTCTAACCTAAAAAGAGCTATATCAAAACAACGTAAGATCTTATTGAAAGTCAAGCACATTGCACTACGTAACACAAGAACAACTTGCCCCATTGTTGCTCCTGCTGATACCAGCAAGCATGTAGTACCCTATTTCAAAAAGAGGAATTTTCAGATTTGTGACTATACTTTACCACTAAAAAGGGCTTTTAATTACAATTCTTTAGCCACCAAACTCAAGCTGTGCACCTGCTCCCAACTGAAAGTTATAACTTCTCAATTTAGTTAGGTAACTCAGTGTTATCCAATGGAAAAAGGTCAGCCTTGTGGTACTGAAAAGCAAATTTAGGAGTTTTTCACTATCAGGACATGTAAAACTTATAAATACAAGTCCACATTTTTAAATACATGGCATCCCGCCATCTGGGGTGTTCAGAGCCTACCCTGGGTCACTTACATGTATTGAAAGGAAGGTTTGGGCCTAGCAAAAGGTTTATTTTGCCAAGTCGAAATGGCAGTTTAGAAATGCACAGACAGGCTGCTTTGGCAGGCCTGAGACATGTTTGCAGGGCTGCTTAATTGGGTCGCACAATTAGTGCTGCATGTCCACAACACATGTGAAGTGTTTTCTTATTTATAATGTAGTATATTATTTTAATTACATATCAAAAAAAGTTTTGATTTGATTTGGTATGTTCCGACTCAATCGGTCCGCGTGAATATTGTCCTTCCCTGGAATGTACAATGCCCTCGGGGATAGTAGATGTGTCTTCACCTAAAAACAAATGGAGCAAGCCAGATGGGAGAGAGATTTGCTTCTGGTTCAGCCTTGACAATTTAAGTAGCATTTTACTACTTGGTTGTCTGTTCTTATGTGAACTGGGTCCCCCACAATGTACTGAGCCACTCCTGAAGAGTGTACTATATTCCAATTGGATGATTTAGCTTCTCTAACTGTGTCCAAAAGTTAATTACTTTAATCAAATCTAGAATCGCCCCCAGCCCCAGAGACCTGCATCTTTGGAAATTTTCAAGGGAAGAGTGCTCTGCATGGGAACTCCCTTCTGTAGGTTCTCAGGCACCAGCCACCACTGGAGATCCTGAATAATTTCTGATGAGACATGTCGCAACTGATTCAACTTCTGGCACCCTGTCCAGAAATTATCTGACAAGTGATTGACCATAGAGTTTAAGTGGTGCTGAACCAGTGGTAAAACTGCTGTTGCAAAGGATATTAACCCCTGTTCAGTTAACCAGAGATGAGGTAAAGCGTTTGCAAAGAGCAAAAAGAAAGAATAATTGATAGTGCAATTTCAAATTTCTGTCCTCTGGAAAGATCACTCACCTCTTCTGTGTGTCAAAAAAGGCTCTGACAAAGTGTGGCTGCTGCGCTGGCTGTTTTTCCAATTTAAAAAAAATTACTAGGAAACCCAGTGACTCAGAGCTTCACCAACTGCCTTGCCCAGCTTCTTGGTCTTAAAGAATGAAGCAAACTTTAGCCATTCACAAAGATATGGAAATATCTGAGCCCGCAGCCAACTGCAAAGCTGCCACCACTGGAGGCAATGCCTTCAGGAAGACCCACTGCGTTGATGGGAGTCTGAAAGTTAGATATTTAAACAGAAATTGCAGCCATCTCTGACTGTGTGGATGTATTGGCACATGGAGGGTAAGATTCAGGTAATTCTAATAAGACAAGTACTAAAGTCAGTAGATCAAGTGAGTGGCTCTGAACGACGAGGATCTACTTAGCTTGACTGTGGGCTGAAATGCTGAATTGGGACCATTTCGCATTTCTTTTTACCGGGACTGCGACAACCACTGTGCCTTGCGGCTCACCAACCTGCCGCACCTGTGGTCTCTTCCCGACTCCTCCCGCTGGTGCTCAAGAGACGACTCGCGCCCCGCTCCACGGTAGCCGCTCGTGGATGGGAAATTCAGCCGTGGACATTCTCGCTCAGAACCACGAGGATCTGCTTAGCCTGATTGTGGGCTGAAACGCCGAATTGGGACCATTTCGCATTTCTTTTTACCGGGACTGCGACAACCACTGTGCCTTGCGGCTCACCAACCTGCAGCACCTGTGGTCTCTTCCCGACTCCTCCCGCTGGTGCTCAAGAGACGACTCGCGGCCCCCGCTCCGCGGGAGCCGCTCGTGGATGGGAAATTCAGCCGTGGAAATTCTCGCTCTGAACCACGAGGATCTGCTTAGCCTGACTGTGGGCTGAAACGCCGAATTGGGACCATTTTGCATTTCTTTTTACCGGGACTGCGACGACCACTGTGCCTTGCGGCTCACCAACCTGCCGCACCTGTGGTCTCTTCCCAACTCCTCCTATTAAAGCATTCCTCAATCCGTGCACGCGGAACATGCGCGGACGGTCGCCGGGCAAAGCCCGGGCCAAGGGCGGGCCCATTCTAGCCCGTTACAGACCGAGTAAGACCGGACCGGGCCACCCCTCTTGGCTCTTGTATTTAGATTATTATTCCCAGAGCTTCTCAAGTATCCACTCCTTTGCCGCTGCTGTCCTCCCACCGGCCAGAGAAATATGACATCGCGTGAAATGAGAAGCAAAGCTACGGCATCGACCGCTATGGTTGCAGGTACATTGGACAATTTTCTGGTGAGAGCTAATTCCATCTTGAATAATGAAATTCTGACTGTAGAAGGGCGCCTCTCACAGGGAATCGAAAACCTTAGAAGATCTTCACTGGGCTTAATAGCTAATGCCAGAGCCCCGGCTAAGGACTGGGCTCCTTCCACTGCCATTCTAGACAGTATTGACCAAACAATAGACAATGTGCTTCAGGATCTCAGGATAACTCCTGAAAGGCACAAACAGACTTTATCGGTTATTGCTGAGATTAATCCTGTACCAGTAAATGTGATTTATGTGTCTCCTGAAGTTGGGCATGATGTTGCTACCCCTCACTTACGAGTAACTAGGGAGGGTGCTGTCCCCAAGAGGAAAAGAGAGATCCAGCATAAGGGTGGCAAAAGGGCGACAGTTATTCAGGGGACAGGTCCAGTGGCAACTAGGGTGAGCCCTCCTGCGCCCTCGGGATCTAGACACGAACCTTCCCAATCCCACCCTGTGCGGCAGAACGCGGCAATCACACCCGGGGATTTAGCGAACACTAGGGATAACTATTTTATTCAATCCCTGGAAAAAATCATGAAAACGCTGATCAATCCATTAGTTGCTAGACTTGATTGCATTGACCGTAGGCTCAATAAAATAGAAAAGGCCACTGGGGGTTTGGAAGAGCAGCTTAGAGCGACGGGAAATACACAGAATAATGCAGAAACTAGGGGGGGAGGTATTGTTTCACCAAACTCTCTACCTTAGTGACAACCCCCGCTATGACAAACCATCCCCTCTCAGTACAGACTCCGAGAACGGTCCAGTGGTTAATACTACTGGGGTGGGTTCGTTGGCTGGGCTGAATCATTGTTCCACTGCTGCTGAGGGAAATAGATTGAAGACGCGAAAGGTAGTTAACTTACCCCCTCAGGCAGCTCCTTACGTAGTTGTTTTAGCAGGTGTGCCCGCGCTTAAAGATTCGGCAGCAGAATCCTTCTCTTCCTTGAAAAACAAGGCAGCAAATTGGCTGAATATTCATAGACCCCTGCTCCCCCATATTACAAGCAGGATGTATGACGTTACAATGCATACTTTTACCACGCATGCCTTTACAACGCGGTTTTTACATCGCAAACCTTTACAACGCATAGCGCTTTGGGGTGCTGGATAGTGAAAAGTTGAATTTTCTATTCCAACTCCAGTCCCCGTGGACACTAGGGAAGGTGTTAGATAGAAAATTAAACTTATTCCCTATCCTAGAGCGCCCCCCAGCGCAATGCGTTTTAATGGTTTGCGTTGTAATGCCTGCGTTGTAATGGTAGTGCGTTGTAAAAGTTTTGTTGTAAAGGTTGTTCACCATTGGTAAACTTTAGGAACACTGGAATTGTGTCGCACATCTGTAACTGGTTGGGTGGACCGGCAGGCACTTCAATTCAGGCACTACCATTGGCCTTCTTCTAACCACCCCTTAACATTCAAACTGAGCCAGACTTTGAAGAGGGTTGGACAAGGGTGGGACATAGGGATCCCTATAGGGACTATAGGAATAACTTCTATGATCACACTGTGCTTAAAGACTACTCCCATATGAACAGCTACAGCTGCCTGGATCAGGTGGACTGACAACTACACGAAACCGGACCAGGGGCTCGACTGGAGGATGTCTCGCCCCGGCACAGTGCCCTTGAACTAGCCAGAAATAAGATTACCCATCCAGAGTTACCGTCCATTGTTTTTACAGGTTATACTACTAAAAGCCCTGGCGAGGGCCGAGACTTACTGAATGATCTGCCTAAGCCCCCTTCTGCTGTGGAACCTTTCCCACTAATCTAATGCTCTCAACCAGATAGTACTGGATTAAAAATTCTTTCCTGGAATGTGGCTGGTCTAAATAATAAACTGGAATGCCCTGAATGGGGCTCCTTTATAGATGTGAATGATATATGCCTCTTTCAGGAAACCTGGGCAAGGGAAGAACAATTTCGATTGGGCTTTGTTTCCTATTCAGTACCTGCAAAATGGGGTGGGAAGGGTAGACCTTCTGGGGGACTAACAATCTGGGTGGCTGTCCACTTGGGTTGTAGTGCCAGGGTCATGCACACAGCATCTGAGGATTTGCAATGTGTTATCTTAGAATGGTTAAATGGCTCAAAACTCGCTGTGATTAACATCTACTCCAGACCTGTGAGTATCACCTCTGAGTCGAGAGCTATAGAAGACCTTTCCTTCTTCCTAAACGAGTTCCCAGAGGGAGTTACCTACGTGATAGGTGGAGATTTTAACTCCCATTTTGAGCCACTTGTGGACCTATTGGATGGTACACTCCATGAAGAAGATGAATACTGGAAAATCTCCCGGGTGGATAGTCCCCCTGCCAGGTCATGGGCTCCCTTACCAGTACAAATTATGACCCTGACACTGAGATATTCAATCAGGGCTTGTAATGGACGTTTAAAATCGGACATGCCTTCTAGGTGTACTTTCAACAAGCTTGGCCAGGAATCACGTTTGGACTACATTTTTGTAGAAACACGCGCATGACATAAGATCCTCGACTTTAAGGTGGTACCTAGAGGAGAAAGCGACCATAACGCACTGATCCTGGACTTCCAATCCCCTAGTATGTCCAAAAAACTCCCTCCCATAGAGCCTGGATCTGACAATAGGGTGGTCATTTTAGATTTGCGTTCAGAAGAGCGTATAATCTTAAGGACAAACTGGTACACTCTTGTGCTCCTGCAGAAAGAACCACTTCGAACTCTACAGTTCCTAAGGGTCACTACCCATGTGGGACTTGTTCCATCTGCCGACTCACTAAGAAGAGCACTAGTGTGACGCTGACATCAGGAAAGGAATAGTTCCTGAACCAATTCAGTAATTGTAACTCTACCTAGGTGGTGTACAGACTTACGTGCCAATGTGGTTTACACTACATTGGAGTACAAGAGCATTTAAGTACCATAAGGGCAGGCAAACTAACAACAAAATTAGTACAACACTGCTTCAATGAGAAACACACCTTTACCTGGACAGTGTTAGAAAAGGTGAAAGGGACCCCACAGAATATAGAGAGCATTTTGCTCTCAAAGGAGGCACGTTGGATTTATAGCGAGAAGACAGATCAATGGGTTCTCAATTAAATTATTGAATGGAATAGGATCAAACTATGATGTCTTGGGCA
The DNA here is from genome assembly GCF_964263255.1 of Lissotriton vulgaris. Taxonomy (NCBI): domain Eukaryota; kingdom Metazoa; phylum Chordata; class Amphibia; order Caudata; family Salamandridae; genus Lissotriton; species Lissotriton vulgaris. The sequence continues at coordinate 279,019 of NW_028253822.1, forward strand.
CTGTAGTTACCGTTTCTCTTTGCTCACTGCCGCCAGGAATGTTAGCTATGCATCCAGATAGGACAGTGAGACTGCAGTTGGTAGGGATGTGGCGCTTTGCATAACCCCCCACTTTTTTACCTACCTCAGCTGCCCTTTGACTTGGATTGTGCAGCCGCAATAATGGAGTAGGTGCATAACATCTGCCATATTCCCCTTATTTGTAGCGAATACAGGTCTGATTCTCCTGATGATATTTGAGGAAATTATTTGCCCTTTAAGCACACACTACATATGCCCTGGTTTATCATTAGCCTGTGAAGTTTGCAGTCTATACTGGTGTGGAATGATGCAGAAATGCTAGACCCCATAATTTTAAGCATATACTTCATAAGTTCTTTGCCTAACATCTATTTGCCGAGTTTGCAGCCTAACTTAGCATGGAATGCTGTACTAACATCTGATTCTACTCTTTGACTAGTCTAAGATGGCCGCAATTTCCAATACTGGGCATTGTGAGTGTGTTCTGTTTGAAAGTACAGTAGATTTGAATATGAGGATATATTCCTATGTTCGGTACATCTGTGAGTTACGATACGATAATTACGGTGTCGTAGGTGTATTGTTATCGGCACTTGATTTCATCAATACAGGCAATATCCCTCCAGTTCATTCGACCGTTCCAAGATGGCCGCCATTTTAGTTGCCGCTTTACGTGACTTGTTGCAGTGGGCGTGTTCTGACGCGATCTCACATTTCACTGAGACCCGGGAACAGACAGTGAGAAGGAGACGAAGCGCTCATTACTCGAGATCACGGTGAGAAGTATCGGGTGGGGATTAGACTGATTGTTACTGAGTTCCAAGGGGTGTTTGACGTATTTTTAAGTCTAGCATCGGTACGATGGGCACGGAGCAAGAATGGTACGCTGTAATAGGTGTGGCTTTGCTACACCGAACGTGATGGTTGGCGACTTTTGCTGTAATTGTAGGGATTTTACATTGGCATCCCTCTCTTGAGCATGTATATGCTAATGGCATATGGGAACACTCGGGTATATGAATGACACATTTTAAGTTACACCAGTGCGCCTGGTCGTTCAGTATGGATGGTTGGCACCTGTCGACAGCTTGAAGGTGATGTTTCATAGCTACTTAACAAAGAGACACAGTATGTATGGTTGTTCCCTTTCGACAGCTTGAATGTGTGTTTTCATAGTTCTTTAACAACGAGACACGCATACATAAATCCGCAGAAAGTTGGAATTCCCTGTTGTTTTTATACCTTCAGAATGCTAAAAGCTTAGTGAAGGCGGAGACTCATGGTTGGAGTACTTCTGCATCTCTTCCTATCCCCAGGCAGCCAGTATGAGCAAACAGGCTGTCTCTGGGTAAATAATGCTTACATATGGCTCCATTTATATACAGCAATCAATGGGTGTGTTTACATGTTTAGGTCTCGCCTGTCGATGCGAATGCGCATCGAGCAAGCGAGAGTATTGGGACTTATCCACTCTTTCCCCAACTTGCAAGGAATCGTGGCGATTCCTTGCAGTGCCCGTGACTTTTAAGCTCAATGCGCATGCGCATTGAGCTTAAAAGCGCGTGCACGTCCGTCTTGGTTTACCCGCTCCGCCCCCTCCCCTTCCCGCCGTCTCGCATTTCCCCTGCCGCATCAAAGGCTTTCACGGCCGGCCGGCCATGCTTTCAGTTTCACGACCGGCCGGCCGTGTGAATTACATTCCAAAGCCCGCTCTCCCTGCTCCGCCCCCTGCTCCGGCCGAGACGCATTTCTCCTCCCTCCGCCCCCCTCCTGGGTCAGGTTACCCTGCTTTCTCTTTTTTTTTTTCACTTGCCACCCCTACAGCCGCCCCCTCCCCTTCCCGCCGTGTCGCATTTCTCCTCCCCCCTCCCCTCTCTTCCCTCAGTCTTCTGCAGTAACCGCAGTGAATTTCACAGAGTTCTATCGTAATCAGCACGCGCGCCCTCAAGCAGGTGTTCAATTCCCACGTCATTTAGGAGGAAGGAGACGAAGATGGCAAAATTATACAATTTAGGAGGTATTTTTCAATTCAATTCTACTTGCACTGTTGTTTTTCTTTCCAAGTCATGACAGATGAAGTCATTCGATTCTCAATGTCTTCAACGTTTCAGCCTTCATTAGCCTTGCGTTTACAAACGCTCCCTGGTGTTTTGTGTTTGTCCTTTTCACCTCAAGAGTGAACTCTGGGGCTGCGCTCTCTTGCACCCTGGCGTTTACTGAGTGGAATGTGGGAGCAGGTTGCAGTGTCTCTTCAAGGGGTTTTCAGATCCGCCCAATATACTTTCTCAGCTTGCTCCGCGCTGGTCTGCGCGGAATTCGGCACTTCCACATCTGTCTCCTCAGCAGAGGCAGATGAGGCGCCTGCAGCCCCGCAACCCTGAGCACAGAGGAGGCCGCCCGGCTGCCAACAAGACGCCATATGGCTCAAGCCAACTCCTCCCCGGCCCTGCTCCGAAACATTGCTAAGTCAGCCCTCCCGCCTCCGGAGCGAGCAGTGCGCCTAGCAATTACCCGAAATGCCATGCTGTTTCAGATATAAATGGCAGGGCACGGAGGTCACCCTCAGCTTATGAAAGAAACACTGCGCGTTACCTCACGCTGGGGTCAAGCACCGTTCTTAATGAAATGATAGAGAGGCCGTCCAAGTACTTCCGAATTCACAGGACGCAAAGGGGTCTGGGATATTGAATGCATCTACTGTGGCGGTGCTGGCCGCCTGCTGCAGGCCCCGACCCAGCCCTCTCCCCGCACAACCTTTGACACCTGCGGTGGCTCTTTAATTGCAGCTCACTTTTCTCTCGGCTCCTCTGTCTCTCTTTGTCTGCCACCCCTCCCTCGTTAACCCACCTTCACAATGTGGCTATTTCAGTCGCTTCGCAGGCCCCACCCGCTCTCGCGGACCCGGTTGCTCAGAAGGGTGGCCCTCTCCTGATGAGCTCAGCACTGTCCTTTCTTCTGAGCAATTTTCTCGCCACTGGATTCCCTCAGAAAGTCACCCTCCGCTGCCGCCACTTAGATGGCTGATCCCAGCCTCAGCCTGTCGTGTCTGCTCAGGGGAGGACTTCTCAGAATGTTCTGGCCTTGCAGGGAAAGAATCGCAAAGCAGTCTCTGCCAAAGAAAGACTGAAAGCTTGACGCGCAGTTGAATTATTCCTCGAATAGCAGCAACATTGTCAGTGATTAATAGGGTGAACAAAGTTAATAGGACTTTTGTTTGTGCTCCTTCCCCATCCCCTTTACAAGATGTCAACCCAGTGATGCCACGGGTGTACAGGCAATGAATGTAGTCCATCTGTGGTATTTTCTCCTTTGTGGGTGTGTGTTCACATGTGGTGTTGTTGAGTGCCTGGTGACAGAATGGGGGAGTGAATTAGTAAATTGGTAATCAAGATTTACCTGCCGCCGCATTTCCTCACTGCTCCTGAAGTTGGCACTGATCTTACTAACATCTCCACTCCTCGATTCTTCTTATGATACTGGCGTCAAGTGCAGGTTTGGCTGTTTTAAGTCGCATTATTCAATGGCAGCTTCACTTTCAGGATTACTGAATAGGCAGCATTTCTTGGCAATATTTCTGCTCCAGGAGGGTACATAATTTCTACATTATTTTACGGTGGCATCACCAAGAAGAGATAGTACCAGTTCTCCCATTTCTGAAATTGGCATAGAAGTTAGGGGTCAATTTAGAGTTTGGCAGATGGAGTTTACTCCGCTGGGAAGGCAGAGCACATTACCATGACCACAGGAGCATTTGAGTTAGAGCTTTTAGAATTGTTTATGGCTTTTTTTATTTGTAATTCTTTAGCATTGGCTACAGGAAACAAAAATGCTAAAGATTTACAAAAAAAACCCATAAACAATTCTAAAAGCACTAACTCTAATGCTGCGAGACCTATTGCATTTCCAATGCTTGTTTTAATTGATATTATATGCCTGTCTCCTTGGCAGTTAAACACAGAACAAGTGTCCAAGAGTGGAGTGGCAGCATAAAGTGCAGCCCTGATGAATCTGCCAAAATTGTTGTGGCAGTGAAACATGTCGGCATTAGCAATAGTTAATGGTATGCATGAATAGCTACCAGCCTTTTTATCCTAACAGCAGACATTCATTTCTCTACAAATAAAGTTATTGAAGGGAATTGGATGCTGTGTTTTATGCACTTTTTTATGTTGTGTGTTTGTCACTAGCAGATGCTTACTGCTTCCACTGTTTGTTACACGTTTTGGTTATTTGTTTTGGACACTTGCCTTCCTTTTTCTTTGAGAATCGAATGACTACCGATGATGAGACAGGGGCTTGTCTGGAAATTACATACCAGTTACCCCGTTGGTGGTGTTTCCGTGAGGTGTCATTCGTTTCTCGCACATTTTTTCTAAGTAGAACTTGGTCCAACACTGACTGTGTGGATGCCTGATACTGACTTTGATGTGTCAGACAGCGTGTTGTTCTGTGTATCTGTCAAGGAAGATTGGCCTTTTTTTAGCTTGAATTTGGTAACTTCTGGGCGAGGTGCAGTGAATTGTTTCCCTCAGAAACTGTAGGGGTTGATAATAGTTATCAGTACAAACAGACTGTTCTATTATTTCAGTAACTGACACAAGTGTACGTCCTGTGGACAGGGTCTTTTGTTGTTGGTTTACGTTTGAGTGGAGGGCGACCCTGTCCAATTTTCCCTCTGAGCTCCCATTTAGAGTTGACTGGTCCTTTCTAGTAACAGAAGGAGACTCAGATGGGACAAACTGGTCATGCACCCAAACCTAGTGGCAGAGTTATATGCCCTGGTAATTCCGGCACTAGAAGCGGTTGGTGCCTTGAATCTCCAGCATCCTTCCCCCGAAGTTCAATCTAGGCTGGGAAAACTCAATAAGGATTTAGTCAATAATTTAGCAGTGGTCTTAAACCCTCCAGGTTCCAAAGGGAGAAATACTGCTAATAAGCCAACTTGGTATAACAGGGCCTGTAAAGTGGCGAAATCGCAGCTCCCCGAGGCCCTGAAACTTAATAAAAATAGGGAACTTACAAAAGAAAGGAGATTAGATTACCGGCAGATAATACATCACGCAAAGTTGGAGTGGGGGAACGAGAACTGGGAAAAGCTAACTTCCGCACTGGCAAGTTTTGGCAGATCGTGACCACGGGCTCGGCTGAAGACGTCCCAGGTATATTACCTAACATCGCTGCAGAGGTTTGGGAAGCGCATTTCCATACTCTGTATCTTGGCGAAAAATCGCCGGATGACCCAGCTTCCCCAGGAGCATCACTTGGCTATATGGCCGAAACGATCATCTTTGACTTCTTGGAGGGTCAAGTCAGGGTAGCTATTGCCAGACTCCCCTCTGGTAAAGCCCCGGGGCTCGACGGTGTGCCCGGTGACCTTTTTAAACACGAACCACGGGTATGGGCGCCTTATTTAAAGTTTATATTTAACGCAGTCCTGGGTGGCATGGCGGTACCTAGTACTTGGCTGGGAGCGGAGATAGTCCCTATTTTTAAGAAGGGCTCTCCCCTGCTCCCAGCCAACTACAGGCCAATTAGCCTCATTGATGTGACTCGGAAGCTCTTCTCGAGGCTAATACTAGACCGCCTCCTAGATTGGATGGAGGATTCTGATATTCTAAGCCCCTATCAAGCCGGATTTAGAAAGAAGGTATCTACCACAGACCAGATCTTTAGATTAAACATGCTTTTTTGGAAAACTGTGGAAATCGAGGGCGGCTCATTATACACATTCTTTGTCGATTTGCGAGCCGCCTTCGATCTAGTCCCCCGTCGGTAATTGTGGTGTGTCCTCTCAGAAATGGGTATTCCACCTCCGCTCCTGGGCATAATAGTACGCCTTCATTCTGGAAACTATGCGCAGGTCAGGTGCGGCAAGGATGGTTCACTATCATCCAGATTCCCCGTTGGCAGGGGGGGTAAGACAGGGGTGCGTCCTGGCGCCCACCCTGTTTTGCCTCTACATCAACGGGGTAATCGCGCATCTGAACGCGGTACCCAATACCGACGCTCCCAAGCTTGCTGGGTCTAGGATTTCTGCGTTCATGTTCGCGGATGATACTTTACTACTTTCCAAGACCCCTATGGACATTCAACGAATCCTCTACGGTTTTGTGTCTTTTTGCCAGGACAGGGGGCTGGAAATAAACACCTTGAAAACGAAATTTATGATTTTCAGCCCCCCAACAACTACATGCCCGGGTCCAGTGATAGACGGAGTCCGACTCGAAAGAGTCAAGACATTTGTTTATTTGGGTCTAACGCTGAATGAAAATATAACTTGGGTTCAACATCAAAGAAATTGTCATGTCAAGTTAGCCCAAAAAGCGGGTGGCATTTTAAAGCTGTTTAATAAATCTTTGGTTAAACCAATTGGCCCTCCATTGGAAATATACAAACTGCAGGCCCGTGGTGCGGTCACATACGGGGGTGAACTGTGGGGCTACAAGTGTGCATCCGCGATTTCTGTCACAGAGAATACATTTCTTAGACAATTGGTATCACTCCCTCCCACAACACCACTGCTGCCATTAAGGATGGATCTGGGTCTCCGCCCAATAAATGAGGAATTAGGTGTAAAACCCTTGATTTTTTGGAGGAGGCTGTGGGTAACCCCCGAATTTAAGCATAACAGGCAAGAGCTGTTAGAGGTGCTTAGTCTCCCTAATGCGCGGAACATCATTTGGCTTAAATACGTTAAAGAGGAACTTGAGCCACTAGGCTTTCCCCTAATGTGGTCTGACCCGGAACGCGCATGTACCACTCTCTCGCGCAAGTACATTGTTAACTCATATCATCAAAAGATTCTCAGTACCACTTTATCGAATGCTAATTTGGGTTCACTCTCTGGTAAGTTTTTTATGATAAAGGATTTTTATAAATTTTAAATTGCACTAGATAATGTTAGCCCAGTTGTTTTAAGAAAATTATATCTCCAATGGAGACACGGCTCTTTACCGATTAGAGCATTCACGAGTAAATGGTGTTTACCTACTTTGAAAAATTGCCCTGTTTGTACATCTGAGCTCGAAAATGAATTACACATTGTGGGCCTGATTCACAGAATGAATTTAAGACTCAATCCTAAACTTACTACTGTTTTGGTATTCACAGATTGCACTTACTACTTTTGGTATTCACAGAATGAATTTACTACTTTTGGCATTCACAGAATGCACTTACTACTTTTGGTATTCACAGAATGAACTTACTCATTTCGGTATTCACAGAAGTTAGGACTCCTAACTTTCGGACTCCTAAATGCCTTCTGTGAATACCGAAAGTCTTAAAATTAGGATTTTTCTCAATTTAGAAATGAGTAAATTCATTCTGTGAATACCAAAAGTAGTAAGTGCATTCTGTGAATGCCAAAAGTAGTAAGTTCATTCTGTGAATACCAAAAGTAGTAAATGCAATCTGTAAATACCAAAACAGTAGGAAGTTTAGGATTGAGTCTTAAGTTCATTCTGTGAATCGGGCCCAGAGTTTTTTTGCCCTGCTTATCAGTTACCCGAAAGAAGTGGATTATTCCTATTTGTAGAAGCTTGGGGATTAGGCGCTGCTTCCAAGCTTTTAGAATACTCAAAACTGATCTCTCTCCTCTTATTGTTTTCGCAGTATGTACAATTTTAGCAGCAATGTGGAACATTAGGAGGAAAGCTGAGAATGTCACTGGAAGTAGTATTCTCTGATAAGTGGGTTGAGTACTAGGATGTCCCTCTTTTATCTAGCCCTAGAGGTTCAGGGATTTTAATCGATTACTTTTTTAATTATGTATAAGGTTACGCTTTTTACGGTGATGATCTAACTGCCTAGGATGAAATTATTGATGTTTTAATGGCTTTTCGTCTATTGTTTTAAACTGTAATTTCTGACTAACTGTGAATTCTTTTATGACAATAATGTCGAAATAAAGATGATAATGAATGAAAGTACATTTTTAGATTTTGTCTTGTGTTTTTTTATTTTTGTATATGTTGTTTCTCTTATGAACGGACACCTAGATTCACAAAGCCAAATTGCGATCGCAATAGCTGCGAAAAAGCAATTGCGATCGCAATTTGTAGAAAAGGTATTCAACAAACAAAATAGCGAATTCGCTAAATATTTATGCAAAATCGCAAAGAAAATCGCAGAAACCAGGAAGAACACAAGCAGCGAATCGGTAATAGCGAGAAAGCAGGTATTCTGCGAATAAAAGTGCGAAATCGCTAAAAAATCGCTATCGCAATTCATGAAAAATCGTAAATTGCGAAAAAAAACATCATCGCAGTTTGCGACGCGCAAATTAAGGAGAACCCAAACCAGGTGGTAACCAAGAAACAAAAATAAACACAGCTGAAAAATAGTATTGCTAAGTACCCACAGGTGCTGGCTTGAACAAACACACTTAAGGACATGCAGCTGGAGCCTCAGGACTCTCACAATGCCAGGACTCTACATGGTGGTCAGGCGGAGAAGGCTACAGCGAGCAGCACGGAACAGACGACGTATCCAGGAGCGGATATTCCGTCAGCGGGTCACCCTACTGGGCCAAACCAGGGAGCAGATCTACCCAAAGTGTCGCCTAAGTGGGGCAATGATAATTAAGCTGATCCGGGACCTAGACCCCCTCCTGCAGCACCCAACAAGGAGGACCAACGCTGTCCCCACACATGTGCAGGTATTGTGCAGCCTGCACCTACTGGCCTCCAGAAGCTTCCAGGGAATAGTCGCTGTTGCAGGGGGTATATCGAAGCCCACCATGTCCTGCTGCCTAAGGAGTTTCCTGGAGGCCATGCTGACCCGCCTACACCACTACATTTCATCCCACCAGCCAACAGGACTTGAACGAAACCAAGCTGCAATTTTACAATGTAGCCCAATTTCCACACATAATAGGATGCATTGACTGTACCCACATCCACATCTGCCCACCTGCACAAACAGAATACATGTATCGGAACTGCAAGTCCTACCACTCCCTCAATATACAGATGGTATGCAATGCAAAGACAATCATCACGGACATAGTAGCACAGTACCCGGGGAGCACACATGACTCCTTCATATTCCGGCACAGTGGCCTCCACACACGACTGGCCAGGGGAGACTTTGGTGAAGGACACCTACTGGGTAAGTACACATGCCACACAACAGTACAATATGCTAATGACGCTGCGCTGCACAGGCACTCACCCTCTGCTCCTATCATGCAGGTGACAGTGGCTACGCTCTCCGTGAGTACCTACTCACCCCATACCTCAACCCAGCAACACCACTGGAACGGCGTTACAATGCAGCACACATTCGCACAAGAAATTGCATTGAAAGGACATTTGGGCTTTTGAAGAGCAGATTCCGCATACTGCACAAGACTGGTGGGGCCATCAAATACGATTCAGAGGTCTGCTGCCGCATCGTGGCCGTGTGTGCTATCCTACACAACATTGCCACCAAGCGCAGGATACCTGTAGACATCTCAGGCAGTGAGTCAGAAGGGGACAATCGGCCACCTGCACATGTGCGTCACGCACGCGGGGAGAATCCAGCCGAAGGACACAGGCGCCGCAACAAAATCAGCATGAACTATTTCTAGTGGACCCACTCCCCACACCCATTACTCAACTCATGCATGACAACATTAATAATGACATGAGGCACTATACGTTAATCAGAATTTTAGTTACTGTTACTGCACAATAAATATTGCATTCTGAAAAGTGTTCAAAGATTGACATATTGCGTCATATGTCCAGGTGAGTCTGAATGGCATGCTTGTTGTGTCAGCATGTGGCCTCTTTGGAATGCACCACAGTTCAGTGGTGTCTGCGGGTAGTTGCCCCAGACCTCCTCTCTACGTCCTCCTCCAGATTTTGCCGTGTGGCGGCAGAGGGCCTGCTGCTGTGGCGGGGTGCCACGACTGGTGGTATGGACTGGCTGCTGTGGCTCGATGTTGCCTCACTGTTGTCGTCTGCCCACCCCGCCTGGCCATGGCCACTGGCCTGCATACCCTGCATGGCCACTGATATGTTCTCCAGGGCTGTAGCTATGTCCTGGCAGCACTGCACCATTTGCACCTGCATGGCCAGGGATCGTCTTGAGAGCTGTGAGGTGGCGTTACCAATTATATGATTGGACCTCGTGTACGCCGACAGGCGGGTCAACAGTTGACGGTGTCGGCGGCGATTGACATTCTGTTGACGGGACATTGCCTGAGTGTTGGCCTCCACAGCTGCAGTCATTTGTGCGACGTTACGTGCCGTCTTATCCAGTTGGAGGTGGATGGCGGCTAGGTGTCGGGCCTGGGTCTGGTGAACACTCAGCGTCCTGCGCTCAATAGAGAGCCCACCTGCTCTAACAATTCTGCCCCTGCCAGCGCGGGATGTATTGGTGCGCGGCTCCCTGACCAGACCGCTCGTCTGGCTCCTCACAGCCGCAGGGCGGCGGGTTTGTTGGCGACCTGCTGCTGGTGTTTGCAGGCCGCACTGCTGGCTGTGTGCTGTGTGGTACGACTGCAGCGCCTGTTGTCACGGGGGTGGCACGGGCCACAGAAGCGGGTGGTGGGATGACCTGTGTTGTTGCAGCTTGCCCTGATGGTCCGGGCTGTGGAGTATGGTGTGTATTCCCCTCCGTGTCGTCCGTGTTCTCCTCAATCACCAGGGCCTCACTGTCAGTGCTGGGGACATCAGCGCCACCTGTGATGTAAAGTGGACGATGATTAGTGGCATGTTACGTACACAGTTAGGCCTGCTACATGCATGCAGTCTACCATTCCCTGTCTGGCTGCGGGATTGACTGCCACTGGACATGTGGGGCTCTATGGTACAGGTTGGTAATTGTGGCCAGACTACATGTCCCACAATGCAATTGCACTATGGAGCTGTACATTGACTAAATGCTTGGTGTTTGTAATGGGATGCACTGGAGTCGTGGACAATGTTAGGGGACAGGGGGTTGCAGTCGCATGGCACTTACCTGGTGTGTCTTCGGTGTGTCGGGAGGAGTCAAGCCGGGTCACACCCACGCAGGCCTGTGGGTCGATGGTCTCCTCCACCTGGTCCTCCAGTGGGGTGTTCGGTGGGACGGTGGGCTCCCCTCCACCTGTCCCCGATTGCTCCCCCAGCCTCTCTGCAATCTTTTCTTTTGTCCGCCCTCTCAAGTCATACCAGCGCTTCTTCAGCTCGTCCACCGAGCGCTGGGTCACCCACGGCAATAACTTTGGCGCAGATGCGCAGCCATATGCATCGTTTGTCCGCGATATCGGTAATTGCGATTTCGCAATTTCAACTGGGGTATCGGCCGAATCAGCGATTATTTACCGATTTCTGACTTCTCGCAATCGGCGATTGCGATCGCTTGCAAATCGCATTTTGTCATCGCAAAACATCATGAATTCCGTTCTGCGATTTCTGAATTGCGATTCGCATTTACTCGCAATTTAAAAATTGCAGAATTGGGCATTGATGAATCTGGCTGTAAAGCCATAACATGTTTCGAGACATATAAAATACATTGCTGCTTCATCAGGGCTGGTTCAAAATATTGGTTTACATTGATGCAGAAGGTAGTCACTTGCTTTAAAGCAACTAGCTTCCAGAAGTGTCTGGCACTGAACGATGGTGGAGGGGCAGGGGTGGAGGGGGGGGGGGGGGGGTAGAGACAGAATAAAAAATAAAAATTCCACTTACCTTTTTGCCAGCCTCCACCTCTCCTCCGTTCTTGTCCTCTTCCTGTAGTCCTGGCAGCAGGAAGCACACAGCTCCCGGGCTCCCCTGAGCCAATCACAACACTGCTATGCAGTGTTGTGATTGGTCTGAGTGCCGTGGTTTGGCGCTCAGACGGGGACAGGGAGGCTTTGAATGTTCCTCACCAGGCTGTGTAATTTATTCGAGTGGGGAACATGGAGAGTGCGCATGAGCTATTTAGTCAGCCCAAGAAGGCAGGCCAAACAGTTCATGTGCACTTTGGGAGTGCACACCACTCCTCCCCCAGTGCCATCAGCCAAACCCGCCCTAACGCAGACCTGCAGCTACAAACCCCAAAACTATAATAGCGACGTTATTTTTGCTGCTCTGCTGTGGGGCAACGCTCCTCCGCCTTAGTGGAGGAGCCACCCCTGCAAAAGAGGCACTTTCCAACACACCTGTACTTTGGTTCATTTCTGCAGACGTACAGTCAGTGGTGGCTGGTAATTTTAGGAGGGAAGGGGGCAGATTGGACACATACACACTCACTCACATCTATGCATTCACACATGCACACACACACATCCATTCACAACATTTGTTACCAAATATTCAAACATACTTGCAGGCACGCACCAAACATTAATAAAAACACACACACACACACACTTGCCAGCAGCTCTGCTTTGTGGTCCCAGGAGTGCTGGGACTACTGCCTTTTCTCATTGGTTGGTAGGGCAATGAGGCAAGGCAGCAGTCTCAAGCCTCAGAGGACCCAGAGGGATAGGGATTGCTGGGACCTTAGGTCAGCGAACGAGGGAAAGCAGCAGTCCCTCACTCGTTATAAAGTGGGATGGGGTCATTGGGACTTCTGACACCATCTCTCTCTGTGACGAGGTTTCACCAGCGGCGACCCGTGGAGGGAGTTCCATGGGGCAGAGAGGTGGGGTGGGGGTTGCTAAAAACTGAAATATGGATAATTGGAGGTAAGTAAACGATTTATTAAATAAAACGAATTTCGTAGCGCGCCCTACATGGCTATACCATATAAACCATTTTCCACCCCGGCCGCAAGGCGACCGGGGCGGAAAAGAGGTGGACGGTGTTTCTGTCCACCGCGGTCCCCACCGCCATAATAATATGGCTGGGGAAATGGGTGGCGGGCGGACAAGGATGTCGGGCGGATTGCCACCGCCCGCATGGCGGTGGCGATCCGCCCGACATCCTAATGGGCCTCAAAGTTATCATACTACATAACTCATAGGATAGATAACAAGATATACAACAGAGAAGTATACAATCTACTTGAACAAGAAGAATACAAAAAGCATATAATGCAAATATTATAATAAAACACTATAATATAATAAGAGAAGAATTATGGGGATAAAAAATCATAGCATCAGAATAAAATAATGTGTTCCAGAAAAAAAAAAGAGTGTACTATATGAATTTCTTGAAAAGAGAGAAAGGAAAGAAAGGAGAGAAGAGACGATGAGAAAGAGGAGAAGAGAGAGAGAAAGAAAAAAATAAAAAATTAATAAATTAAAAATGGGTTTTATAGGAATGATGAATGAAATCATATACACTCCTACCTATGCACACTCACATATGCAAGCCTGAACACTCACATATACAAAGTAGAATATTCAATTAGTCAGTCACCCTGCATTTCAGAGTGACAATTGCGTAGTGGCACACTCAAGCACACTGCACACACACATACACCCACACACACACACACACACACACAAACATATATGTGCACTGAAATACATCTATTAACATAAACACTACCCCAATCAATGGCATACTAATCCTTGTGCACAGACACAAGCATGCACACAGAATGCCACAAACATAGAAGTTATGCTGGACCAGTAGGGGTTGATGTTGGTATCTGCCTCAGGGCATCTAATTGTGTGATAGATAAAAAAGACATTTCATTTTCCATCAAAGTAATTAGAAAGCCAATGTGAAATGTGATGAAAAAATATGCAGATAAGCTTCAGAGAGCAAGAGAGTGCTTCGCCTAAAAACAAACTTGAGTAAACCGATAGAAGATTAGGAATGAAGGAGAATGAACACTAGGAAGTGAGTCTTCCCAGTGAATAAAAGGGCCCGAGTTAGAGAGCAGTTTATCTGTCTGTGACATCGTTTTTTGCTCCGTCTACCTGATATATACCTGCACTCCAAATTTAGAGATGCCCGCTCCCCCAGCGGATATCATCATCATCATCATCATCATCATCATCATCATTATCATCATCAATAAAGCTTTATTCGATTTTTGCAAAAAAAATCATAAAAGCACATACCTCAACATTATAATCAATACAGCTTTGAAATAATTATCAAATAATATTAAACATATTGCCAATGACGTCAGCTAAGAGCCCTTTCTTCAATTGTAATCGAGGGGAATAACATATTATGAAAAATTAATATAAAAATGGTTCTTCAGCATGTAATTTCCTTTTTTCGTTCAAATTAGCATACAGTAATCCAAATCCCAGTCTTTCTTGTTTTAAAACCCCGATCAAAAACGCACAAGATAAAAGCAAACAGAAGTAGAGTTTAAGAACTGTAAAAACAACAGAGCAGGCCCGACTTGGTCAAATGTATTGGTTTTAGGATCGGAAATAGGAACTTATGCCGGAGATTATTATATTTTGGGAAAAACATAGTGACATGTAAAGTGTAATTAACAGTTGTATTGTCGCAGGGGCAGGTCCGAGACTCCGAGTTAGAAAAAAACATAATTAAAGGGAATGAGGTGGGGAAATAAATTCAACCAAAAGCGGATATCGATTGTATTAGTAGGAACTGCCATCGTGGCAACATGACAGAGCTGTATGGCACACTTTCAATTCGCTTTTTTCATTTAAATAAAAATGAAAATTCAAAGTGGGATATTATTTGGGGGGGGGGGGGAGGGAGCAATGACCCCTCTCTCTATGGGGTTTTCTCCCATGGAGTGAGGGTCGTTGAAATGTTTGTACTTTCACTTGCTGCTATTCCTATGCCTTGGAAATGTTTTGTGATTCAATCAACGATGCAACGCTGATGAGATCTAATGCTTCATGTGATTTTTATGTGCCATGATTTTAAAATATAACATGACCTGTCAACCAATGTGGATCATGGACATTTACCGTTCGTTCTTGTCTCCTCCAGGTAAATATCAGTGCGGTCCCACCTCAGTGAAAGCCATTAAAGAAGGAGACATCGACCTCGGCTATGACGCACCTTTTGTGTTTGCGGAAGTGAACGCAGACCGAACCACGTGGCTTATTTTGAAAGACGAAACAAAGTGGAGAGTGAATAGTAACAGCAGCTCTACTGGAAAATACATCAGCACAAAAGCTGTTGGCAGTACCATCCGAATGGACGTCACACACAACTATAAATATCCGGAAGGTAGGGTAAACACCTCACATACCCAGCGACGTTGAAAGGGCGCTGTGGACCCTTGTGCAATCAAGGAAAATGCCAAATGACTGCTATTTGGGTAGAAAAATAAATCACTAGTCAAGCTTTGATGAGCCTTCTCAGGTCACCTTTCCTAGCTAAGGCCTTGGTCATACACTTTATTGCCCCTTCACAGCATTTTGCTGTCCTTGTTGGTCTGAAGGTTGAGTGTCATGTTACTTTATTGATGGCTGCTTTGATACTTGGTCAACCATGATAGCAGTGAATCTAGCAAGTGTTAAATAAGGGTCTTAAACAATGTAAGATGTGCAGTTAATGGGACAATTCTACATTGCGTAAGAATCTCAACATCCCAGTAGGCTATTATCGACTTTAATATGTTGCTTTACGTTTAGAGGTTCTGTGCAAAGGCGAAGTGGGATGTTTATTTAGCCATATATGCAAGACAGCGTAAAAAGGTGCCGCAATTGGTGGTTAGATGTGCAATTACCTAACAGCATGCAACCAATCTGATAAGACAGCAGCCGAGTCTGGTGGCTTATTGGACTAATGCATTCAGTGTAGCGGCTTGTGTTCAACCTCATGGTCATAAGCTCAAATCCCAGCGTGTCCACTAAGCCATTTGTCCTTCTGAGAATGATAAAATGAGTGCCATTAAGT
Organism: Lissotriton vulgaris; assembly: GCF_964263255.1. NCBI lineage: Eukaryota > Metazoa > Chordata > Amphibia > Caudata > Salamandridae > Lissotriton > Lissotriton vulgaris. Next base: position 294,795 of record NW_028253822.1, read on the forward strand.
TGGGTAACAATAAACATTTGTTGTTCAGTGCCAATATACCCTTGGGTGAATATGCACTTTACAAAATACACAATATGTTAATTGGCTAAAACAATCACAAGGGATATTTATGGGCTTTTTAATTTGAGCCTACCAATATGCACAAGCTGTTTGTGACAAAACACTCAGAGATTTACCAAGAACTTATAGGTGCTTAAATTCCTTCCTTTGCCTATCATTGGTTGGCTTTATTCTTATTCTCATTATCTTTCTTCGATGGCTCTCCACTGCTAAAACAACAGTTGAGGGACAGCATGCAGAACAATGTCATACATTCACCCCAGTACAGAGATGTGGGCCTAAATCCATCCTTTTATTCCTCACCATGCCATTCCAGTTTGAACCCAGCCATGTGCAAATCAGTCTTGACCCTGTGCCTCATGGGAACAGTCTAGTCCCAACTGCCAAGCCAGGTCCTCCCTGGACTGGAAACAAGCATCCTAGGAACGGTTTTGGGGTTTCACTCCTCTTCAGCCAGGCTAGCTTGATTCCAGTGGCATGGAAAGCACAGGACCCACGTCTGGACATACCCGTCCCACTCGGGGTGCCAAATGCAAAAACAACAGTTGATGGACATAACGCAGGAGGGGCCATGAGCCCCCCGCATACTTAGTAATAAAGCACCGGGGGTGGCGGTCCCTGGGGCTCGGGGGGCCTTAGAGGCCCCCCATCATCAACATCAAAGCCCCGGGGGGTGGCGGTCCCCGGGGCTGCGGGGGGGCCGTGTGCCCCCCTGCTACAATAATTTCTTTGCCCCAGGGTTGGCGGTCCCCGGGGCAGTTTGGAGGGGGGGGGGGATTTGGCCCCCCTCACATTTTTGCTGGGGGCTAATTTGAAAAGAGCAGACCGGGTTTTTTTTTTCGCAGGGTATGCGTACCTACGCATACCCCATGATTTTAAAAAAAATCTCGGATCAGTAAAATAAAAAAATGACCCTACTTGATTTTAGAGGTGCACATGCATGCATGTGCACACGGCATCGTGCACATGTCCACCTACAAAATGAAGTGGCTGATGCAGCTGCCTGATCAAACCTTTTTTTTCCATCCTTATTTTTACTCTGCTGAGCAGCTTCTTGCCAATGCGGTACCACAAACAAAAGCCAGAAGGCATTGGCAGAATCTATAGGCCCCAAACTTCCTTTGACGATGTGTGTTAGAACTTATGTCCATTAAGAAATTGTCATGCAGGTTAGCACTTAACTTGAAAAAAAAGTAATACAAGTGCAAAGGGACAAAGTTCATCTTAAGATCTCGCCGCTGGCAATGAACAATTCTAGGCTATGTAAAGGCTACAACTGTCTAGTTTTGATGCCACCTCATGCCTCTTTCTTCAATCACCACACACTTTCTGAATCTTTAGCTCACTCTTGCAGATTCTGCTTCAGCCATACTTTTTCCCTCTGTTACTGTTTGCTACTTTTTTTTCACCACTTCTTTCTCTCTCCTGCTTTAGGTGGAAAACTTATGATGAAAACTTAGGGGGTCATTAGGATGACGGGCGGACTTAGTCCGCCCGCCATCCTATCGGAATTCGGGACCTCCCACCATAAGGGCGGGGGTCGCGTGGGGGTTATTAGGATGCACCGGCCACAGTGGTGGGCGCATCATGCATTTTTAACATTGTGGCGGGCGATGCTCTCAGCACCGCCCGCCACAATGCTAAAAATGCATGTATGCATTTGCATACACAAAGCGGCAGGCACCGCGCGGTGCCTGACGCATCGTGTATGCAAATGCTGGGGGGTACCACAGGTACACCCCATGTGCACACCCCACCTCGCCTTCACTTTGGGGGCCCGCAGGGGGCCCCCAAAGTGAAGACCGCATGCCTTTGCGTGGCAGCATCGCCGCCATGGAAAGGCATCTGTTTCTGCCCATTGTAATATGGCTGGCGGTGTCTAATAGACACCGCCACCATATTAAACTTTCCCCCCCCGGCCGCAAGGTGACCGGGGCGGAAAAGTGGCGGACGGTGTTTCCGGCCGCCGCGGTCCCCCCCGCCATAGTAATATGGCGGGGGGGAAATGGGTGGCAGGCGGGTATGGATGTCTGGCGGATCGCCACCGCCCGCATGGCAGTGGCGATCCGCCAGACATCCTAATGGGCCCCTTAGTCTTGGTCCCTCTAAAATGTGTGATGGTGCACACCACCCTCAACCATCAATGACAAATTAAGCATTGATGTGCAGACACTTATCACTCGGTTATAACTCGTGATCATTGCCCGCACCAAACCGTATGCAAAGGGTGATCTCATGTATGAAAGAGGAATGCTTTAAGAAAGTTACTGCCCTGCAGAGTAACATTGTCCTTTACAGAGTAAAGCACAAACAAGAAGATTCTGCTGGGCAATATTTTGAATTATAGATGGATACACTGAATAATGGAGATGTTTTTCACTGAGGGGTTATAAATAACATCAGATATACAATGAGAGCAAAAGCGAAGTTCTCTTTAACCCCTTCGCTGCTGATGACGAGCTCAGCTCGTCATCAGCCACGGTGGTCGTGTGCGGATGACGAGCTGAGCTCGTCATCTAACGCGGCTTTTTGAAAAGTACCGCACACAGCGGGAAAAGCCGCTGCAGCGATGTGGTTAATCTCCCTCAGAACCCAGAGGTGAATACCATTCCCATTATTCACTTTTTACCTGTTTGTAATTTTATCTTATTTATGTATGAGCCTCCCTGTCAGCCTTAGGGTGGTCTCTTACCAACAATTTTTACCTTCACCCTTCTGTCTTGCTAACTATTTTTTTGCTGGCCTTAGAACATTCTTACCACTGCTAGCCAGTGTTACAGTGCTTGTGCTCACTCGTCAAAATATGGTAAATTGGCTTAGACCTGATTGCCATATTGAATTTACTTATGAGCCCCTAGTAAAGTGGCATACCATATATCCAGCGCCTATAAATTAAAAGCCACTAAAGGGCTTGCAACACTTATTGTGCAAACCACTTAAGTAGCACCTTAAAACATGTCCCAGGTCTGCCATTGCAATTTTAAAATGGCTATTTGACTTGGCAAAATAAACTCCTTGGCCAGCCATAAACTCTCCTTTTATTACATATATGGCGCCCCAAGGTAAGCCCTATATAGCCCATAGCAAACATAACAAGATGATGGACGGAGTGCTGAAACTTTTCAACCACTCACCCCCAGTCTGAAGATCTGGGCTTATTCCATCATTCTTTTTTCACTATGCACCCCAGTTTGGACCCATAGTGCAGGGTACATTGTAACTAAAAGGTTGGACATTTACTTTTTAGTTCTGCATGTCCTCCTAGTAAAAAACTCAATGTGATGTCCACTACTGTGAGACCTACCTCTCCAATATGATAGCATTTGGTTGACTTATTCCATGTAATAAGCACACATTTTGATTGGGAGCTTGTAATGGCTTCATGTTTAGTGTCTGAGCAAATGCAATTTAAAATTATCTTTAATGGTAAAGTCGAGTTTTAAGTTACAATTTTGAAATTGCCACTTTTAGATATTTGACATTTTCCTGTCCCAATTATTTGGTTCCTGCAGCCTGTTCCTGGAATCACATAACTGGGTGTAGTTGGCCGTTGGACATTTGAGGTAGGCCTTGCAAAAGTGAAAAAGGAATTAAAGAGTTGTGAGGATTTGGGTGTATTATGTGGTAAGACTGTGCAGTTTTACTGTGGAATGCGCTCACAAAGACTGTCCTGGGTCCATTCTGGCTCATATGAATAACCTTAAACTCAATCCTGGATAGCTATGGCTTTGAGCAGATAGGCTTGCACAAAGGAACTTTAGTGTAAAGCATTTAACAGTACCTAACATTGACATTAGAAAGCCAAACAGCACAAGAGAAAAGCAACACCAACTTATATAAATAGATTATAATATATGAATTTTTATAGTTCTCGATGAGCAAAATACACAGCAAAGTTCCGGCGGTACAGCTTTTTGAAGGATTTATCACTGTTTATTTAAACCGCAAACAAACATTGCTGAATTTAAAGTTTGATGTAGTGGTCCTGATGGTGAGGATATAGGATGAAAAGATGCAGAAAAATGGTATGGTTGCCGTAAAGTCAGCGCATTGCCTTTGCGGTGATTCCTCTGTCCATGAGTAGTGCAGTGCAACTTTGGCCACAGGGTTCAGGGTCCCTCAAGGTCCTCATCCAGACCATAAAAGGCCAGCAGGGGCCAGGGTACCGATCCCCATGCACAGCGGTCCCTATGAAAACCTTCATTGTAGGCTAGCGTCCTTCTTGGGCAGCCAATCTGGACTCTGGTGACTTAGGTGCAAGTTTTGTAAAGGATCGGTCCCTTGGGGGCCACAGCGGCAGTTAGTGGCAATTCCTCTACCAAATTGCCAATTTGGGCTTCTTCAGCTTTAATGCCCCTTGTGCTCTTCCAGGGATCCAAACCCCTGACTGTTGGAGTCACTGCTTCAGTCCGGGTCTGGTGGATGACATTTCCCTGAGCCAGGAGCCACAGGCACAGTCCTAACTTCGTTAGCCCAAGTTGCAGCAGGTGCAGTCCAACCAACGGTGCAACCTATTTTTGTGTGGTCCAAGGGTTAGCAGGGCAGTCCTTATTCAATCTTTGCTCCAGTTCTGATGTGAAGTGAGTTTCAGGGTGCCAAGGGTGCCATATTTATCCTGAAAATGTCCTGAGAGAACTCAGTCACTAGCCAACGAGTTAGCAGTTCTCCTCCCTCTTGGTGATGACGTCCCTGCTATATGTGGCATCTGACAATCCCAGAGTGCACTATTCTGGCTACTCTCAAGATGTCTGAACAGTTACTGTGAGGAACTTGGTAGCCCACCCTAGAGTTGTGGCTACCTGTAGGCTACACAGCCACAGGAAAACAGGGTTGGGAACATGTCTTCCCTCTCTGACCCTCTGTCTAGCCAGCCTACCTGAACAAAGGGCAGCCGCTCAGGAGTATAATTGCCATTTTCACCTTTGAATCTCGGCTTTTACGCTAATACCGTAGGTGTCATCCTGCAAGGGGGGCTACCACATCTCCCTGCAGCAGGGTACTACTGTTTATAAGCCTGGGACTTGTTCACAGTACTCCACAGATGGGCAGAAAGCTTTCTGGTGGCCAGTGCCCCTGTGAGCAACTGGACCACCTAAGTCACAGAGTGTCAGCTTTCTAAAAGTTGCTTTACTTTAATAGTAATAAGAAGAAGGGGTCCCAGTGAAGTAGGACAAAAGATTTAAGAGTAGTAAAGTTATAAATCACCCAGAGAATAAATCCATCCACACTGTTTTATTCACAATGGGAACGCATATTAAATTTGCAGAAGTAAGAACATTTAAATCCGTGGTTTAGGCAGTGCCCCAAGAAAGGAAAGTAGGGGTGGGGGTAAGTGATCATGTGAGGATAAAGTGAAGGAAAAGAAAACTGTTACAAAGGTGACAGTACAATCAACCAATAAAAAATCCTCTAGTAGGCGTTACATATTATGTACAAAACACATGACATATTGGTCAGTATTCAAGGTAGAGCATACTTCACATTGTTCAATTAATGAAACATTCGGGCGTGAAGTTGACATACAGAAGCACGTGGTTGTCGACGTTTCGACCCTTTGAGAATACGCAGGTATAAGTGCTATCCTTGCAGTCGGGTCTTCATCAGGACCGGAAAGCGGGGCAAGCAACCACTCCGTGATATGCAGATCGCATTCACCATGCGGTGTTGAATGGCAGTCGTTGATAAGATAGACCGACGAATAGGTGGGATCGACACGTAGCATGCACAACGCGTTCACCATGCGATATTCCAAATATCGGCGCGTTGAATGGAGAATTAATCTCAAGGCATCTAAGGGCGACCCAGTACGGACTGAATCTCGCTGACAGTCCTTGAGGACTGTCAGCGAGATTCAGTCCTTGAGGACTGTCAGCGAGATTCAGTCCGTACTGGGTCGCCCTTAGATGCCTTGAGATTAATTCTCCATTCAACGCGCCGATATTTGGAATATCGCATGGTGAACACGTTGTGCATGCTACGTATCGATCCCACCTATTCGTCGGTCTATCTTATCAACGACTGCCATTCAACACCGCATGGTGAATGCGATCTGCATATCACGGAGTGGTTGCTTGCCCCGCTTTCCGGTCCTGATGAAGACCCTACTGCAAGGATAGCACTTATACCTGCGTATTCTCAAAGGGTCGAAACGTCGACAACCACGTGCTTCTGTATGTCAACTTCACGCCCGAATGTTTCATTAATTGAACAATGTGAAGTATGCTCTACCTTGAATACTGACCAATATGTCATGTGTTTTGTACATAATATGTAACGTCTACTAGAGGATTTTTTATTGGTTGATTGTACTGTCACCTTTGTAACAGTTTTCTTTTCCTTCACTTTATCCTCACATGATCACTTACCCCCACCCCTACTTTCCTTTCTTGGGGCACTGCCTAAACCACGGATTTAAATGTTCTTACTTCTGCAAATTTAATATGCGTTCCCATTGTGAATAAAACAGTGTGGATGGATTTATTCTCTGGGTGATTTATAACTTTACTACTCTTAAATCTTTTGTCCTACTTCACTGGGACCCCTTCTTCTTATTACTTAGCTAGCCCAGGTTCCTGCGACTCTTTTTGGGTACACCCCCAATTTATACTTTACTTTAATAGTGACATTATATTCGACCAGGGAATTAGGTCAGGTTTAATGCCACAATTGTTTGATACCTTACAATACCCAGTTAGGTAGTCCCATTCAGAAGTCATCCATGCTCAACTGCAAGCCGGTAACCCTGTTTTAGCCAATGGGGCTACTAGTTTTTCGCCGGTAAAACAAAACATTTAGGGGTTTCTCTGCTAAGACACTTATATGCATACATGTCACACTTAATAATATACAGCTCCCTTCCTCAGGGCTCTTTAGGCCTACCTTAGAGAAGACCTACATACATTGTTAAGATAAGTGATGATTTTACCATTAGTTGTAATGGCATAGTCGAATTGACAGTTTGACAACTGACCTTTCAATCTGCAGTGGCAGGCTAGGAGCCATTTTATATCATTTTTCAAACACAAGGTGGCACAATCGGTGCTGTAGCCCTGGGTGGACACTCAGCCTTACATGACCTTAGTTTACCATATACTATGGACTAGGGACTTATAAGTAAGTCTTTTTTTACAAACCTTTGTAAAGGGTTAGAACACTGGCACTGAGATCTGGTTAGCAGGCCTCAGGCCACTCCCAGCATCAAAAAACCAGCAGCAGGTAGTCCAAATTGGGGAAAAAGTGTGGGAGGGGGTGCTGCAAAAAGGCTTACAAGAGGTTTTCACTACCAGCACATGTAGAGCTTAAATGTACATGTCCAGCTTTTTAAATACACTGCACCTTGCCTTCTGGGCTGTCCAGGGCCCAAACGAGGGGTGATTTGTATGCATTGAAAAGGAATGTTTGGGCCTAACAAAAGTTTCTTTTTCTAGGCGGTCACAAGGCAGCTTAAAATTGCACACACAGACTGAAAAGCCAGCCTGAGACATGTTTGAAGGACTACTTATGTAGATCCCACAATAAGTAGTGCAGACCCACTAATATCATTTAATTTACAGGGCCTGGGTACATGTAATATCAATTTACAAGGGACTGATGCCATTTGGGAACAAGCCTGTTACCATGTTTTAGTAGTGTCCACATGCACTTTAGCAGTGCTTAGCAGTGGTAAATTGAGATGAGTTCTAAGGCCAGCAAAAACGAGATCAGCAAAAATAGTAGGGGTGAAGGCAAAATGTTTTGTGGAAGACCACCGTATGGCTTGCAGGTCTACCAACCTCTCTCTCTTGCTTGTTACAAAATGTAGGTATATAGGCATTGATTACATTTATTAGCAAAACATTAGACATTCTGAGTGCTTGTCTTATTTATGTTGTATGCAATATTTATAATGCAATTGTAGAATATGTGAATGTGAACATCTGCTGAATTGTACAAATGTTCTACATCGAAATAAACACAAGGATGGTTAAAAACATATTTGAATGGCACATTTCAGGAGTTTTGACCAAAACAATTAACTAATATATCAAGTTCCACTCACACAGAATCATACATGCACACACCCCCATACAGGGCCTGACTCCCCATATGAGGCAACAGGAGAGCATGAAGGCTACTATTAAGGATGGATGAATGGGAAATCAGATACCCAGCTCAACCAGCCATGAGGAGTGAACACCATTTTCTTGCAGACACATTCATAATCTGCCTCCAAATGCTCCTGGAGAAGGTCAGAGTGACTTCCTGCATTCCCTCTGTACATTTTGGAGCTTATATCAAAACATTCCCACTGCTGCTTTAACCCAGTCCTGCGCTGTACCCACATGGGCACCGGCACACACAATCAACTCCCAGAGGCAAATGCAATCAGATATGCATAGGTGCAAAGGCACATACTTTCCCTCCTTTAACCAACACTCATAGACACTAACAGACACTACTCCTCTTAATGCGTTATCATCCAAGTTTTTAGAATGAATTAGATGTAATACCATAAAATATTTAAAACACATAGTTAATTTAAAAACAATAATATTTCAGTTGTGTTACAGATATAATCATCACAAACATTAGAACACACAAAATATTTCTTAATTATATACCCTGTGCCAATTCCAAAGGAAGACACCTGTTCCTAAAAGTTCAAACATTGAATCTCATAAAACAAGGCAGTTTCAAAGTGTAGTGGCTGATGTGCTGATGATAACTAGTTAGAGGATTGTGTTCAAGATAGCATAGTGAGCCTTCTGGTTTTGAATTGTATCTTCTGGTCCATCAGAGCATTGTACACTATACAGAAAAAAAAAACCTTATGCCTTCTCCCTAATTTCTTTCTGCCAGGTTCAGACAAGGAAAGATTTGTGTTTAAAAAGGCATCCAGAAAGCTGTTTAAAAAAGGAGTGTTTGCAGAGAGCTTGAGCCCAGAGGAGTGGCTGAGCGATGAACTCATCGATGAATTTAGTGATGATTCTGATGATCAAGAATCCGAGGAGCAGTTTTCTGGCGAGTTCCAGCTTTCTGAATCAGCCCAAGTTGGTCAAGATATCAATGTAGCCATAGCAATCAAGAACCCAACCTCTGAAAACAAGACTGTCAACGTGAAGATCTGCGCCTATGCGATAACATACACCCGTACTCCTGGGGCGACGATCATCAAGCACTCAGTCCATCTCCAACTCTCACCTAATGAAGGTAAGGTCAGAGACTATCCAGGCGCAGAACACAAATGTCTCTTGTTGACTCAATCTATCATAGTTACACTCCAGTAGTGCAAAGATGAAAAGACCACTAGAGCAAGATGTGTTCATATAAAGAATGTGGCAGATAAAAACCTCAAATAATTTCAACTGCCTAGAGATGATAAAAGGTAACATTGATTGGTCTTTATAAAGACAACGTTTATGGGGATCTAATAGTAAGATAGTTAAAAGGACTGGAAAAAGCTCTAGTGAGTTAGGCCCTTTTTCATTTTAAGCACTGACCTTTAGGTGTCACTGAGCAGCCCAGATATGTTACGCCTTTATAAAGCGACAACAATTTACACATGGATCTATTTTTGGCAGGCTGCCAAGTTACACTCAATTATAACACCCTCTTTAATGCAGGTCAGATGAACGAGATGAAAAAGTGGGCTGTTGTACATTTCTTTCTCTCTCTTATAATGCACAACACAACTAGGCAAATGAGACAAAGGATGGGCAACATTAGGATAATTTCCTTATTCTGGAAGACCTTTTAGACCTTGACAGTTTATGTAGTCAATATAGAACCACAATATATCAACACTCCTCTTATTCTTTGTGAATTCATTCTGAAAATTTGAAGGTATGGCCTCACAGATCGCCTGAGTGTCATACTTCATCATCGGACATCCTTGCTCCCCAGAGCAGGGCCAGCTCACCTGTGAAATTACAGGAAGTACATATGGATGAGGGTTAGGTGGGAATCCAAGAGGAATAAGAGCTAAACATCCCAGGAACCTTTAATCAGGAACTACCTTTATTCTGTTCTGTTTATTCTGTTCTGAGGGAAACAAGTTGATTAAAGGCTGAAGCATGTCTAGGAGTCATAATTACTCCTGCATCTAGTAGGTTAACATGTTTCAGCCAATGGTCCCATACAGGGGCTGCGGCTTTCAACATGACGAAGGACCCCTATTCCTTATATTACTTTGCAAGCATATTACACATACAGCAGGCATACACAATACTCATTTGTATATATCTTCTTTCCTGCTAAGTAGAGGAACGCTTCATCAGCATGTATTTAGGAGGTCCGTAAGCTAAACTAGGGGAAACCCTCATAGAGGAGTACATTCGGGGTGGCCTTGTAGTAAAACATTAGTCACAGATTACATCCTGCTTTTTCACCAACTACAACATCTGTCTCCGATCAAAGGTTAACTGTAATCGATTATTCCTCATCGAAGCCCAATGTAGTAATTGTATTCAGAGAAACACATGCACTTCATTGTGATTAACCACTGGGCGATTGTAATAAGCCCTAAAGATGCATGACTGACTGCCCTCTTAATCCTTTTTTCGAAATTCACTATATGCAGTCAACATTAGAGAAAGCAATTTCCAAATGTCTCCCATGACTAACTATGCATGTGCTTTTACATAAACGTGTGTTTCACTTCAGAGATATTCAGAATGTCAGTAAAATTGGTTCCCGAATTCACAGCTCTGTACCGCATGGTCTGAACATCAGGAGCACAGTCTAGAAATGTTCAAGTGTATCCACCCCTTTTATGTAGCACCACCATAAATACCACCTTAAGGTACTGTTAGGTTCTTACTACTGCTCCCAGTGTTATTACTATGTGACCCTACAAATTCCTATTCTATTTTTCATCAAAATTAATTATGAGACAGAAGTAAAATAGACATGGAGGCTAGTGGTTAGAGAAATCTGTTTGAGGTTCCTTTAGTGAAGAACACTCTGTGGATTTGTGGACTAATCATGCTATGGATTTATTACTATATAGCACCACATTCCCCAAGGTGCAAACATTATCTGTTATCAGCCGCGGCCCGTAGTGGGAGTACCGGCCGGGCGGTGACATGGGGAGGGGGAGGGGCAGGGTGGGGGGTAGTAATGTATGGATTATGGACTTTAAAAGGTAGGTAAACATAAAAATAAATAAAATGAATTTGTTGCACACACTGCATCACCAAATGCGATGCAGTGAGTGCAACGAGTACCGGCCGGTACTCCCACTACCGGCCGCGGCTGTCTGTTATTAGAGGTGGGTGGAACTTGCAGAGTTTCACTCTGTGGATTTTCACAGAGTTCCATGAAAACTCTGCTTGATTCCATGAAGTTCTGCCAGTGGACAGAAACGCCATGTCACACTGCTTTTTAGCACAGGAGCTTGCTCCACACTGAAAAATCAGCAAGAACAGCACCACGTGGTGTGCCAGAGGGCTTCTTTGCTGCTGCTTGAGTAGATTTTCTACTTGAGCTGCACCCACACAAAAGAAAAAACTCTGCCATGTGGCAGTTGGCAGAATGTTGCCACAGCTCAGTGTTACAAGCGTAACAGCGAGTGGGCAAAACTCTGTGAACTCCGCTGGCAGAGCGGAATTTATCACCCACTCCTATCCATTATGAGAACATTAGCCCACAAATTACTTTTGCCTCATTGTTTGCAAAACTAGCATATAGAGGTCACTAGGTGAGGACTCTTAACAGTCTAGGAATGATTGGCAACATTGTTTAATTTGTGTCAGTGGTTGCATTGGTGGGCACCCGTGTTCATTGTTGTGATCAGAGACTAATTATTCATCATCAGAATTTGACATTGAGTAAGAGAGAGAAACAAAGAAAACAGAGAAGGAAGAAGAAAAGAAAGATAGCAAATCAGTGGCAAAGTTATAAAGAAGGGGTAAATAGAGGCTTAAAGGTCCGGCCAGAGTGAAATAAAGAGTAAAGAAGGGTAGGAAGGATTGTGGACGAAGGAGGCATTAGGTGGAATTAAAACTTGCAGACTTAGGGTGTGGTTTAGGTTTGGCAGATGGATACTCTGTCACAAACGTGACATCTGTCTGCCTCATCACAGGCGCATTACATCCTAATGCACTAGTAATAAGGTGGATTGTATTAGGTATCATGTTTGTGATGGAGTACCATTCAGACCCGTAGTATGCAACTATTCAATGGGGCCAGTGGCAGGATCCTAAGAAAAATATTTGTCCCACTCCACTTATTATTTTAAGAATTAATGACTGGATTTAAATCTCCTTTTTGGAATAATAATGTGTGTTTTTATATATATATCTTTCTATCAATTGTTTGTGTCGTTTAATAGTGGTGCAAGAAATACCCATAGCCAGGTTATGGTGGGAGATTGGCTACAGATTTGTATATGTGATTTAGTAGAATTCCTTTCGAAAAACCTTACTAGAACTACTCCACGGAGACCCACAAAACGTATCCCGCTATGCCCATTGATCACACTTCAAAGCATTATTTCCTGTGAGGAGTAGGCAGGGAGCACATTTTTTAGCCTCACTCACAAAGTTGCCCAATGTCATAATTTTCGCCTGTGGTGAAAGTGTACAAATATTTTCCACTTTGAAAGTCTTGACCTAAGTCAAAGGTAATTCACATCTGCTGTAAGGCTGGATATTCTGCTCCAAGATGTCTCTTAGTTTGGACAACCAACTTGTGTTTCATCATTTCTCACCTGTGATTGCGTGAGAGGGAAGATTGCATTTGTACATGCAAACGTGGAGCAAACTTGAATCTCTGCTATGTCCACTGGGATGGACCTTTATTTCAAACTGAGGATAAAATCTTACTTTCAGCAATATAGAAATGACTGTGAAGCACAATTTGCCCCACAGGAGCACATGAGAAAGGTAATTTTGCAAACCATAAAGGTTTATAAAGAACTTGGTAAAGTTACAATCTCCACTTAAATCAGTTAAGGATAAATCGGTAGTCACCTGAATACAGCACATATGAATGTAATCCAGGCAATTCAATTCAGCACATGCCAACACATGTTATTAAAGACAGCAAATGCAACATGAACTAAAATTCAGATGCCATAAAGGAAACTCCCTAACGCTAAGCTAAGATTGTTATGTTATGTTAATAGGAACTTTTATAGCACTCATTCACCAGCAGGTTTCTTGGCACTGGAGGAGTTGCTTTCCAAAAGGAGTTACCGGTAAGGATTGTCCAGGTCTAGCTGTAAGTTTGGGTGAAGAGCCAGGACTTCAAAATACTCCTAAAGTGAAAGAAGTCTGACTCAAATCTAAATGGGGGCGGAAGAGCGTTCCAGAATTTGGGTCCTAATATTGAGAAGTCTGAGGGGCATATTATCAAGGGGGTTTATCTCTGCTTTTTTGGCTTTAAAAGCCTAGAAAGCGGAGATAAAATTATCTCCCTATTACCTAGCTGTCGCTAACACCAGTTAGCGACAGCTAGTAGGAGATAGCGACCATCTTGGGTCCCACTTTGCATGTCAGTGATATTTATCACTAATGACATGCAACGTGGGCGTGCCAAGTTGTTAGTGACTGGAAACGGTCGCTAACATCGCTATCTCCTATTACCAACTTTTGGAGATTTTCGCGCTAAGCGCGAATATCTCCAAAAGCTAACACCTGCACTATGCAGTTCTTAGCCATGTTATCCAATGGGAGGTGGATAACATGGCTAAGAGCATTAGCTCGGTAATGCATGAATATCGCTGACTTTTCAGCGATATTCATGCATTGCGGCCGATTTTTATCGCATTTGCGATAAACCTTGGTAATACCAAGGTTTATCTGCGATAAAAATCGCCGCAGCTCAGCGTTAAATTTTTGTCTCTAACCAAGCAAATTATCGCTATTGCTTGGTAATATGCCCCTGAGTCTCCTGTTCTTTTCCGTCTAAAATTTGGGACCTCTAAGTAGTTTATGTGCATAGTTCCTAAAGTACGGTGGGGGATGTACCTATTGATTTTTGATGAGATGTACTCAGGGCCAGTCCAGTGCAAGGCTTTAAAAAAAATGCAGCCCACTTTAAACTTGGAGCGTTGCTCCACTGGAAGCCAGTGTAACTCTTTTAGCAGTGGCTTGATGTGACATCGTCCGCCTTGTTGATATATAATTCTGGCTGCCTGATTTTGTATTAGCTGCAGACGATGTATCTAATTGCGCTGATGACCTAGGTATATAGAGTTAGCATAATCAATTCTTGACAGAATCAAGGAGATGACAATTTATACATGCCTCTCTGCTGAAAATTCACCTGATTTTCCTCAGTTTCCACAGCTGGAAGAAGCAAGCGGAGATGACTGCTCCAATCTGTGTGTTCATGTTTAGGACTGAGTCAATGTGTATGCCTAGGCTTTTATCAAGTTTTTTACTGCAGGAGGAGGGCCAGTGGGCGGGGGACCAATTGAACTTTATTGTTTGGGATAATGATTTCAGTTTTTTCGGCATTGAGTTTCAGTTGATTATTGTTCATCAATTTATGTGGATTCTTTGATGGGGAAGACTAGCTGCATATCGTCAGCATAGTTGTAGATTTGCACTCCCATCTGCCATAACGCGACAATACGAGGGAAAGTTGGAAAGTTTGAAGCAGCTGGTGTCTACTAACATCATCAAAACTACCAAATCAAAGTTGAACTTAGATAGGAGAAATGTACTTGTTCTAAAAGGTAAATCTATGAGCAGAAATATAAGAGCCATTTTGCCTCAAGAGAAATAGAGAGAATGTCCTCCTGCAAAGGATGACTAGGGCAAGTGCTGACTAACTAAACTCAGTTTCAGGCAGTTAAAACATGTCATTACATCCAAGAGATACATTCCCCAGGTTCCTACAGACTAAGAACCAACCGAAAATCAGTCTTCCCACTGTACTTGGTGCTGGCTTCCATCTCATGGATAATATAACACCTGGGGCCATATTATTAAGCCCCAGCGATAATTATCGCTAAGCGCACTTAGCGCTAGGATAATTATCGCTGGGTAGCATGGTTTTTATCACTGAGATAGCGTGCTATTAGCAACGCTCATCTCAGAAGTGATAAAAATCCTCGCGCTAACTGCCAAATGAGAGAGTATCGCTGGAAAACCAACGATAATCTCTCGAAGTTTGGCGTTAGCTTGATGATAGGGACTCACAAACTTAGCCATGATATCCACCTTCCATAGGATATCATGGCTAAGTCAGAAAAATACCAGGTGTAAGAAAAGCAGCGCTAAACGCGGTTGGCACTGCTTTTTTATCACTAACAGGGTTAGCGAAATCCTTGATAATAGGAGAAATGTCGCTTAACAACATTTCTCCTATTATTTTTCTCTGGAACACCCCCTTTGCATCTCATTAGAGATGCAAGGGGAAGCGTAGAGAAAAAGGGTGCTAACATGCAAATTTGCGATTTAGCACCCCGTTGCTGATAGGGAGATAATTTTATCTCAGCTTTCTTGGCTTTTAAAGCCAAAAAAGCAGAGATAAATCCCTTGATAATATGCCCCAGATTCTTACATTATTGTGCCTTCATGATATCTAGCAAAATACCTCTACCTCCCATAATGTGCAGGTCCTGAAAATCACTGTTCAACCAATTAATTTGCAGCAAACATGAACTTCATACAGCAAGGTAATCAATCAAGCCTCAATCAAGCAGTATATGAATAGCGCGGTTAAACACCCCAGGGGGTATCCAGGAGCTCTGCTGCAGGTATCAGTTGAAGAGCTGGGTCTTGAGTCCCTTCCTGAAGTGGTTTAATGAGAGTGAAGTGCAGAGGTGGAGGGTAAGGGTGTTCCAAGCTTTGGTGGCAAGGTGGTAGAAGGATCCTCCTTCGGAGTTGCTGTGGTGGATACATAGTGTCTGAGTGAGGGCAAGGTGTTTGGAGCAGAGGTTTCTGGCGGGTTGGTAGAAGGTCAGGCCATGGATCATGTAGTCTGGTCTTTAACTGTAGAGGGCTTTGTAGGCATGGGTCAGGAGCTTGGACTGGCATCTCTTCTGGATGGGGAGCCTGTGGTGTTTTTTTAGGTGCCGGGTGACATGTGTCCCCTTGGGTAGGTTGAGGATGAGTCTGGCTGCTGCGTTCTAGATAGTCTGGAGTCTTTGCATTAGTTTGGTGGAGGTGCCCGCATAGAGTGCGCTGCCGTAGTGGAGACAGCTTGTGACAAGAGCCTGAATCACAGTTTCCTTGTGCTGACGGGGAGCCATTTGTAGATTAGATTGTGTTGCAGCAGGCTGTGGCAATGGTGCTGACCTGATGTTTAAGGAGAGTTCGCTTTCCAGTATGATGCTAAAGGTTGCAGGTGTGATATTTCAGCATAGGGGTACGTCTGAGCTCCTCTGGCCACCAGGAGACATTCTAGAGAGCGGTGTGTCTGCCGAAGATCAGAACTTTCGTTTTGTCGATGTTGAGTTTCAAGCAGTTGTCTTTCATCTATTTTGCAACATTCTTCATGCAGTTGTGGAAGTTGGACATAGTCATGGTCGGGTTCGCTGAGAGTGAGAGGACGAGCTGAGCGTCAACAGCGTAGTAGAGGATGTAGATGTTGTGCGATCGGACAATGTCTGCGAGAGGTGCATGTAGATGTTGAAGAGGGTAGGGCTGAGGGATTCTCCCTGGGGTACTCCGCAGATGTTGGGCCCGATTCACAGAACTAACGTAAGACAAAATCCTAAACTTACTACTTTTGGTATTCACAGAAGGCATTTAGTAGTCTTAAATTAGGATTTTGTCTTAAATTAGGGTTTTGTCATAAATTAGGATTTTGTCTTAGGTTAGGATTTCGTCTTAAATTAGGATTTTGTCTTAGGCTAGGACTTTGTCTTAAGTTAGGATTTTGTCCTAAGTTAGGATTTTGTCTTAAGTTAAACTTAAGTTTAATTTAAGACAAAATCCTAACTTGAGACAAAATCCTAATTTAGGACAAAATCCTAACTTAAGACAAAGTCCTAGCCTAAGACAAAATCCTAATTTAAGACGAAACTTTAGTTTAATTTAAGACAAAATTCTAATTTAACACAAAATCCTAACTCAGGACAAAATCCTAATTCAAGACAACATCCTAATTTAGGACAAAATCCTAATTTAAGACAAAATCCTAATTTAGGACAAAATCCTAATTTTAGACAAAATCCTAATTTAAGACTAAATCCTAATTTAGGACAAAATCCTAGTTTAAGACAAAATCCTAATTTAAGACTACTAAATGCCTTCTGTGCATAACAAAAGTAGTAAGTTTAGGATTTTGTTGTAAGTTCTGTGAATCGGCCCCCCTGTGTTTGGATTGTGATAGTGAAGTACAGGAGGTGAACTCTCTTGCTGCATCTCGTGAGGAAGGGTGCCATCCATCTGAGCGCATCTGAGTAATTCCAATCTGGCACAGTCGACTGATGAGTGTGTGGTGGGAGACGGTGCCAAAAGCTGCAGAGAGATCCAGGATGTTGCAGGCAGCTGGTTCTCCTCTGTCAAGTAGGTCTTGAATATCATCTGTTGCTGCGATCATGGCTGTCTCAGAGCTGTGATTTGATATGAACCTCATTTAGGATGAGTCCAGCAGTTTCCTTCCTTCCAGATGATTGGTGAGTTGGGTGTTGATGGCCTTCTCCAGGACTTTGGCAGGGAACGGGAGTAGGAAGATGGGACAGTAGTTCTGGAGCTCTTTGGTGTCGGCCAAAGGTTTCTTGAGGAGGGGTCTGATCTCCATGTGTTTCCATGCATCAGAAAAGGTGGCTGCAGTTATGGAGACATTGAGGATGGTGATGAGCTGGTGGCTGATCTTGTTGCTTCTGAGGTTGAAGAGTCAATGGGGGCATGGTTCATGGGTGCTCCTGAGTGGATGGAGTCCATCAAGGTGGTAGTTCTGGTGTGTTAAGATGATTCCATGCAGTGATCAGGGGGTTGGTGGCTGTGGTTGATGGGTTGCAGAGGAGGTCGGATGGTTGGAGATCGAGGTTTCTGTAGATGGTTGCTATCTTATTGTGAATTGATCGGCGAGGGAGTCACTGAGTTCCTGTGAGGGGGGATCGAGTTTTCTGGGGCTGATGGGTAACTGAACTCTCTGACGATGGTGAAGAGTTTCTTGTTTTGGTTGATGCTGGTTTCAATCCCGCGTGTCAGTGCCTCCTATTTTGTGGCTTTGGTCTGGCAGTGGTAGTTGTTAATGGCTCATTTGTAGGCGGCTTGTTTAGTGTCATTCCTGCTGGTTTCACCATCTTCTTTGCAGATGTTTACACCCGTGTTTAGATGCGCTGAGTTTGGCATATGGGTCTGTGCATTTTGACTGGTTTGCTGGGGGGGACTTGGTTGGCAGCGCTGGTGATCCAGGCATTGACATTTTCTACTGTCTGAAACAGGTTGGTGGAGATGTTGGACTGAGCTGTGCTGAGGGAGTCAATCAATTGCTGTTGCTTTGCCTTGGTCTAGCTGAGATAGGGAGCGCTGTGTCATTTGGGGGTAGCACGCTGCTGGCAGGTGAGGATGAAGTGTACGATGGAGTGGTCTGTCAAGTTGAGTTCTGATGTCTGGCTGTATATGATTTTGTTGCTGATGTGAAGTTAGGGTTTAGCATGTGTGCTGCTCAGTGTGAGGGGGTCAGTGACAACATGCTTGAGGCTGATGTTGACTAGTCTTTACAGAAGGTCGATGATGTTGGTGTCAGAAGAGTCATCAACAGTGGAAATTGAGGTCTCCCAGGAAGATAAAGTGTTCATTTTGACAGTGAGAGGGGTGATGAATTCAGCAATAGAGTCAATGAAGACAGTTTTTGGTCCTGGCGTTCTTTATGTGAGGGTTTCTTTGAACAATCATAAGTAGTATTTATAAAGTGCAGCTGGTCACCCGCTAGGCTAACCAGCCTCTTGCTTCAGTTCTTATTCTAAGATCCAGGTCTTGAGCCCCTTCATGAAGTCAGTCAGCAATGTCGAGTTGTGGAAGTGGAGGGTGAGGAGGCACCAGGCTTTGGTGTGGCAGTGGCATATATGAGGGATCTGCTCAAGAGCAAGGTGTGGATTGGAGGTTCCTGGGAAAATGGTTGGAGTGTAGCAGGTGGTTCAAGTAGGTTGGTCCTTGGTCATGGAGGGCTTTGTAGGCATGGGTCAGGAGCTTGAAATTACATCCCATCTGGACCAGGAGCCAGTGGAGGTCTTTCAGCTGCTGGGTTATGTGGGTTCTCTTGGGCAGGTAGAGGATCAGTCTGGTGCCTGTGTTCTGAATAGTCTGGAGTCTTTGCATGAGTTCGGTGGTGGTGCCTGCATAGAGTGCATTGCTGTAGTCCAGTCGGATGGCGATGAGGGCATGCATTATTGTCTTTCTAGTGCTAAAGTAGAGCAATCTGAAAATCTAGCAGAGCATGTGGAAGTGGGATGAGGAGACGTTGCTGACCTGAGGTTTCATAGAGAGTTCACTGTCTGGGATGATGCCATGGTTGCGGGCGTGGCCTTTCAGCATGGGGGTAGGTCTGAGTTATGACGGCCACCAAGAGTTGTTCCAGAGCGGGGTGTGTTTGCAGAAGAGGACAACTTCTGTCTTGTCCGTGTTCAGTTTTAGGCAGTTGTCCTTAATCCATCCGGAGAAGTCCTTCATGCACTTGTGGAAGTAGGGCTTTGTTGCAGAGGGGTTGGCATAGAGTGAAAGGACGAGCTCTGTGTCATCGCACAGATGATATTGTTGATGTTGTGCGATCTGATGATTTCTCTAAGTGAGTCATGTAGACGTTGAAGAGTTTTGGTCTGAGGGATGTGCTTGGGGACTGCCTCAGATGTTGTGCTTGGCTTGCGATGTGAAGGGAAGGAGTCAGACATTCTGGGTGCATCCTGTGAGAAAGGATGCCATCCATGTGAGTGTGTGGTGGGTGACCGTCAAGTAAGGTCAAGCAAGATCAGGATGGCTTATTCTCCTCTGTCGAGTAGGGTGCGGATGTCATCTGTTGCAGCGATCAGAGCTTCTTGGTGCTGTGATTGGTTCTGAATTCTTATTGGGATGGATCTAACAAGTTGTTTCTTTCCAGGTGTTTGAGGAGTTGTAGATTGAAGGTTGTTTTGGCATCGGCAGGGACCGGAAATTCATGTGTTCCATAGTCGATGTTGTGTCATCATTAGTGATGGTGCAGGTGATGGATTCTTTGTGTAAGATGACAATGCCTCCACCATGTCTGTTGGTGCAGTCTCTGTATTTCATCTTGTAGCTGCAGGGGTTTTCCATGGCAATATATGGGGCTGCTGTTGGTGTGAGCCAGGTCTCTGTGATGAAAATCATGGGGGGCGATGGAGGAGATGGTGTCCCAGATTTCAATGGCTTGTTTGCAGAGAGATCTTGCATTGATTAGGAGGCATTTGAGTTGATCTGGTGGAATTTGGGCAACTGGGGTTGGCGCAGCATTATTCAGTGAGGTGGTGGTCAGAGGAGGGGTGTTGGTGAAACGGTAGTGGATACAGGAGAAGGGCCTTTTTGTGGAGCGTGATGATTCGAGGCAGTAGTTGTTGTTGTGGATGGGTTCCAGGGCACAGAGATTTTTGGCAGTGTACCTGTGGGAGTGAGTTGGAACAGGGATCCTGTCAATTGGCATGGTCAAGGCGTAGATGGGTGCAGACGGGCTTGACTTTGGCACGCCGGTTGCGTTCCCACTGCGCAGCTGCGCTGCACACTCCATTAAGTAGCCCTAGGGGGCAGAAGGGGCTGTCCGGTAGGTGAGAGGGCAACAGGGAAAATGCTGCACAGAGGGGCTAGAAACGAAGTGAACCGGGAAAAGGAAAACAAAGTAAAAAACACTAGAGGAGAAAACCAAAGTACAATCATAGCCTGTTGCAGCACATAAAAGTTTATAATTACAGGAGCAGTAGGAGAAAACACGCAATATACAATTAACGGTCAGACAAAAGAGTCACAGGGAGCAGAGAGCAAGACCAGGTGGTCTAGGGCTTCTCAATGGAGATGTACTGCAGCCTTCATTAAGTAGCCCTGGCAGATGGTAGTGGCTGACAGGGAAGAGGGAGGGCAGGGGGAAAGTACAGCACAGAGGGGCAGAAAAACAAAGTACAATCATAGCCTTACAACATTTAAAAGTTTACAATTACAGGAGCAGTAGGAGAAAACACGCAATGCACAATTAACAGTCGGGTAACGGAGTCACACGCATTTTCAAGCAGTTGTGCAGGGCAGGGCCGGACTGAGAACAGAAACCGGCCCTGGCAAACTGCTCAGCTGCCCCCCCCCCTGGGGTCAGGGGGAGTGCAGGTGAGCAGTTTGCGACGGCCGGTTTCGGCTGATTTTGTTACTGGGGGCCGACATTGCCGACTCCAGGTAACAAAACCTGTAAAATGTAAGCAATGAATACAAAGCAATAATGCAATGTTTACTTCAAAATGGAGTTAGGCATCGGGGCCCAACCATATCAATGTTAAGATGCATATCCCAACTACAGCTAAATTAAAAATACGTAAATCACTTGTTTCACTAAATCTAAGTGTAAAATTATGAGTACACACATATAATTAATGCTTAACCATGCTGCAAGATAACATTTTATTAAGCGCCAATAAATGATGATGACTTTGTGTCACCACCTGAAGCCCTCCTAATAAATCGGCCCAATCACAAAATCAGAGCCAGTATGCAAAAGGTTGTTGTACAGTTTGTGCTCACTGTTTGCGACATATCTCTTTGGGGCATATTATCAAAAACGGCGTAAAAATGATTGCTTCCTTAGCGTCAGGAAACTGCCGCTAAAGCGGCGATAATGGGCTTGATAATATGCCCTTGAGAATTCCAATAGAAGCCCATGTTCTGGTGTAAACCTGGGCTTCTATTGGAATTCTTGAAGGCATATTATCAAGCCCAATATCGCCGCTTTAGCAGCAGTTTCCTGCTGCTAAAGCAGCGATAATTTTAACGCTGTTCTTGATAATTTGCTCCTTAGTGTTTTAGGGCCTAAGTTATCGAAACTGCTCATATTAGATGTGCAATTTTTATTTGTGATTGTTCAATTATAATTTAGGTCTCAGTGCGTCTTTTACATCTCAAATTTATTTAAGTATTTATTTAGCTTAGTGCATGCCCATCAAAAAGATAGACAATGTTAGGATATTTCACACATCAGTGAGTCTGGGCCCAGTTTTAGGTGGGCTTAATGTTAAAATTTGATTCTCCTCAGTTATCTTTTATTTGTGCCCTCTTTTATAGACCTCCTGGTAATATGCCTACCTTTCCTCAGGCACTGGGAGAGATGATATCTCACCTTGTTATCAACCACGCCAGGATTCTCATAATTGGGGATTTCAATTATTGGCCGAGTGACAATCGGGAGAGCCCTAGCTTGAAGGAATTTGTCGACCTGCTTTCAGGGATGAATTGCACCTCACATGTGAGGGACGCTACCCTTATAAAAGGGCATATTCTACATCAAGTTTGGACCTCAAATTTGGAGATTTCTACTCCTTTGATATCCCCTTGTGTCTGGTCCGACCATCATTTGTTTGGATTTACTTTCCGATGTATTCCTCCTCCAAAATCCCAACTAATAGAGAATCAAATGGCCAGAAATTGGAGAAGAGCAGACATGGACCATTTTCGGTCATGCCTAATGAATACCTTCCCCTCTACATTAGAAGACTTTCAGACCCAGGCAGAGAGCATAAACTGTGGTTGGAGTCGGCCAGTGATTGTGTCGCCCCCCTCAAAAATCACCAAGATCATGAGACCTCACAACGCTCAATGGTGGTTCTCGGAAGATCTTAAATGAAAGAAACTTGAACTTCGAAAAGCAGAACGCCAATGGCGCCATCACTATCTCCAAGAAACAATTTCCTATCTAGTCCTGATGAAATATTATAACAATTTGATTATTCAAACTAAGGCTAACTATTTCTCCAAAAAAAGTATCAATGCATCTAATAAATCTAAAGAGATTTTCATTATAGTTGACCAACTCACTACACCACATAGAGTCATGCCTAAACCTGTTCCTTCTCAGTCTCTATGTGACACTCTTAATCTATATTTTATAGAGAAGATAGCCACCATTAAGGCCAGTATTCCTTCTGTGGTCGGTGTTCTACAGGACTCTAATATCGATCTGAGCCTTCATCGTCTTGACCAAATTCCTCCGATTTCGGAGGAGATTTTTCTGAACTTATTAATAAAGGTCAGTTCTGGCTCCCCCTTGGACGGTTGTCCCCCTCATATTCTTCGGAAGCTTTTACTATATGCCCATACCCACCCGATCATTTCTGAATATTTCGCTTGAGCATGGCATTGTTTCCAGATTCTTTTAAAAGGGCTGAAATTATCCCAATCTTGAAGAAACCGGGAGCCGACCCGTCAGCTCTCAGCAACTTTTGCCCTATTTCTTTGCTGCCCTATCTGGGAAATGTTTAAGAGACCCATGTAGCTCACTGCCTCAGCTCCTTTATTGAACATTTCCAGGTCTTGGACACTCACCAGGCCGGTTTTAGACCTGCACACTCAACCGAGTCAGTCAACCTTACTGTTATGGATGTGCTCAGAGGGAAGGGGGGGGGCAGATATAGGCACCACCCAGGCCCTGATTCTCCTGGATCTTTCAGCAGCTTTTGACACGGTTGATTGTGGTATCTCGATCGACCGTGTCAGCAATGGTGGAATTCAGGGTCTGGCTCTGAAGTGGCTTTCCTCCTTCCTGAGCAATCGGTCCCAAGCGGTGCGCCTTGCCAATTTTACCTCCAACAAAAGAGATATTACCTGTGGGGTTCCTCAGGGCTCTTCTCTTTCCCATCTCCTTTTTAATCGTTATCTTTTTCCTTTAATTCATTCACTGTGGGAAAGGAATGTTGGAATTTTTAACTATGCAGATGATCTTCAGCTGGTGTTCAATGTTAACTCTTCTGCTTCATCTGAGTCCAATGTTCAAGACATAATGGTTTTTATAAGTGACTGGATGAACAATAACCAGTTGAAGCTGATCCCGGAGAAAACTGAGCTGATTCTTACAGGTGGGTCAGCAAATCCATGGCATTCCAATTTCTGGCCACCTAAACTTGGTAATCCCCCTGTACCAGCTGCCTCTTCTAAAAGTCTGGGGATCATTATCAGTAATGATTTGTCCATGAAGGCTCAGATCAGCTCGATAGTCTCTGCTGGTTTCTTTCAGCTGCGTAGAATAAAGAAGATCAGCAGATTCTTGAGCAGGGAAGCTATGATTTTGGCAATTCTTGCCGTTGTGATCTCTCTCCTGGATTATACCAATTCGTTGTATGTTGGCATTCCTGCTTACCAACTGAGGCACCTCCAACTAGTTCAGCACTACATTGCAACTGTCAAGCTTTTATTTCGGCCCGCTTGCACTGCTACACTCCCTCTCGAAATCTTAGATCCTCCCACTTGAATCTGTTGGAAATTCCTTCAGCCAAACAGATGAAGTATGGCGAACTAAGATTTTCTGTCTTTGCTCCTCAATTTTGGAACTCCCTTCCGGTGCAGATTAGGTCTTTGACTTCCCTTGTCCAGTTCAGGAAAGAGCTAAAGACTTGGTTGTTCCTTCAAGCATATTCTGATTAAGAAATCTCCTCGCCACTGCCGTGATCCTTATCTGAGCGTCAAGAAACCGTTGGTGTATGCGCGCTTAATAAATGTTTTTAACATGACATTTGTTCCTGAGGGGTATTTGTATACAAGACCACAATGTCAAGATTGAAAAGAACGTCTGTCTCTGGGTCAAAGGTAAGGCTTTTTGTTAGTCTTAGGACCTCTTTGATGTCCTTAAGATACAAGGGCATCTTACGAACCAAGACTCAAAGGAAGCAATCACAACATGTGTACAAATATTCAAGAATGGAATCAATACTAGATACAGTCAGTCTGCCAGATGGAGGTCTTTGTTGTTTGTTATTATTTGGTATTGTACAGACATACAGGATATAGGGGTTTTTATGTGTATGTCATATGTGCAATGTCAACATAGTCAAAACACAGCAGATTGCTGTAAGGGGTCAAATAGGCAGTCAACAAGTGTTTGGACGCGTAGCTGGGTTCTGATATAAAAACTGATGTACCAGTAACATGATAGTGTTCTTTAAAGAGGTGTGTCTGTGGCTCTCTCCAAAATTGAAGCAGGGTTGAGGCGGTCATCATTTAATCAGCGTCTTCTGGCTCATAGAAGGTATCACATGTGAGTGGCCCTCAAGCGTGAAATGCTGTGGTCCATTGCTATACAGCCCAGTGCGGGTGTGTGGCACCTGTGGCAATTGATTCTCTTTTAAATGGAGTTTAAAGCTCATGACAGTCCATTCTATTCTCGCCTTTGCTATGACTAACCTGGGTCTAGCTTCCTAAATCATTTCCACATAGTAACGTGGCGTATCGGAAAAACAAGACCAACCCTACTCACAAGAAGCCAGGGCATACACTATATTTGGAAAAAAACAATGGTTCTTGTGGACACTGTAAGAAGAAATATTAAACATGCACAATGACAAATTTTAACTGAAAAATAAGATTTCGATGGAGAAACTTATATACAGAACACAATCAACAGTCCAAATACTGTTTTACACAAAATAATGTCTGCAAGGAGAAGCAGATTGTGGTTGGTGTCCCATGTGAAAGAAACAAGGAAAATTTAAATGTGTTTGTATTTATATAGCGCACTTCTACCCTGAGGTCTCGTAGCGCTGTATTCATGCCGCTGTGGAACCCTTCCTGGCTTTCCTGTAAAATGTCCACTCCTGGGCACCTCCAAGGTGAAGCCAGGCAACCAAGCGCTGCAGGGGCCGTTGTGGAGATTAAGCAAGCTATTGCCCAGAGTCACAGGGTGGGACCCATGATTAGACTAGGCACCGAGGCGGGAACCATGATTAGACTAGGCACCGAGGCGGGAATTGAACCCTGGTCCCGGCCCAGACCTCTGCTTCAGGGTCTGCAGCTCTAACCATTGAGCCACGCTTCTCCAAGGGAGTCACACAATACAACATACAATAGGGTTTTTTAAAACATAAAAACGACCATTTATGAATTAGCAATTTCCTACACTGGCCTACAATGTTTCAACCCCATAAAGAGTGGGGGGGGGGTCTCATCAAGATATTAATATAAGGGACATCTGTTATGAGACAAAAACACTTGCTCAACCAAGGGAAGAGAGAAACATGAGAAATTGTAGCAATAGGAAGATAGATCTAGGAGCAATGTGTGCCAGATTGGTAAAGTGCACACCAATAAAGTGAGTAGAAAAGGTATTTCTTCATGTTTAAGAAAGGGGGAAAGGAAACCAAGGATTAGCAACTGAATTGCCAAGTGCAGGAAAAATGATTTCAATTAGCCATTGAGATTTACTCTAGTAAGGGAGGGAATCATCCCAATCTGGCAGTGGATAAAAACTACATAGAGATACAGGTTTCAATATATTAAAGACACGTAAGTCTGTATCAAATGAAGGAGTGAGAGCCATTATGGATTGAAGAGAAATAAACTACAAGGAACATGAAACAATGAGGAAAGGACAATGTTCTGGATACCACGAGGTAGCAATGCACATACCCAGGCCGTAGGGAATTGCTAGCGGGCGATATCTACCGGAATGGTTGTACGTCTTTCTGATAAGGAAATGTGGGCTGCCAAAGTCAGCTTCACAAAACGATGTGGACAGGCTCTAGGCTCATGGCGGCCTTGGGCAGGGAGCGTAGGTCGGGGGCCCCGGAAGAGAGGGTCCGGGCGGGGAGGAGCACCCCGGAGCAAAGGAAGGTGTTTTAATAAAACGTCCAGAAAAGGCGTTAGATGGCCAGTACCTGTGGCTGCTACTACCCTTCCGAATTCGTCTCAGAACGATACATTTTACCTAGTGCATCAGCAGTCTCCTGGCCAGAGGATCCTCCATCTCTAGGTTTCCCTTGGGTGATAAAGTTCAGGATTGCTCCTTCCTGTGACGCTACGAAAGCCTGCTGAGCCGCCTTTCTCCTTTGTTTTGAATAACCAGATTTGTGTACCCGAATTCTCTTCATTTTGCTTGCAATGGTATATACGCCTGTACCAGCGGGCCAGCAGTGGGTAGGGAAAAAAAGAAGTCAATCAGGAACCAGGAGGAATGCCGGCGCGTAGGCCAGTGAAGAGGGGGGGGGGGGGGGGTCGGGGTGTTTGGAAGTGGAACAGAGCCGGAGGCCGCCAAATCCCTGCCAGGGGCTGCCACGCAAATATGTATCCATCCTCAGAGGATTATTATACTAAGGATATATTTTGGCGTGGCGGCCCCTGGGTTTTGGCAGCCCTGTGCAGGTGCACAGCTTGCACATGCCTAAGGCCGCCCCTGATGTGGAACATGGAAATATAATTTGCGTTCGGTGAAGAAACGTGGGCTGCCGAATTCCGCCTCACGAAGACAATGCTAGATAGTGCAGAGTGCACATGTTGGGGCACTATATAACTTATTGTACTGACTAAAGACGTGCACGAGGTGTCGTAAACTGTAATGGAGAGCAATGATTCCGGAGAATTGTGTGTCTCTGGGACGGTATGACATTACTGATGATGCACGACGTAGCAAAATGTGTATGCAACAGTCTGTTAGTGGGGCAGAAGCAATCCTTGCTCTAGAGAGACAAGCAGGATCCCAGTGCGTCTCTTGGTCTAGTGGAAAGTTCATGGAGGACCATATAAAGAGGGAAGGATAAGAAAAGGAATATACATTTATTGTGGAAACAAAATCAATGAGTAAATATCAAACAGTTAAAAAACTTTGGTATTTACAATGATAGTGCATATCTGTATGTGGTCGTTTTCCTGAAGGAAAGTTCAAAATAACCAAAATATTAATGACAAAAAGTTGTTACAAAACTGTGCCATTCCTCTGAGATATGAAATCCCTGATCAATGGAGTTGCCAAGTTCCAACCATTTTCACTCTTTTTTTTGCAGAATATGGGTAATGTTGCAACTGCCACATGAATCACTTGCCATTTGGTATCTACTGCAGTATGGGTTTTTTCCTGTGAAATGATACACCATGGGTGCATTGGGCACTGCTCAACGTACTCTGCTCCGATGTTGGCAGACCCTGGTCTTGATGGGTTGCGATGTTTAGGGCAAGTCACTAATGCAATATACTACATTGCGTGAATTGCAATAAGAAACAAACTTAAGTTAATTTTTGAGAAATCCATGTTCAAAGAACTTTGTGTCAAAGGAAAAAGTACATGCAATACAAATACCACAACAGAAGTGACCTTTTCGTTGGAATAGACCCAAGATTGTTTCAAGAGTTCTTCTTCTAGTGGTATTAGGGCATTGCATGGAGGAATGGACCAATTGGTCTTTGATATTTTTCCCTCGCTGAAAGGAAAACATGTGGGTTTACAAAGAGGGGTCTAAACTCTCAATTAAGTGCCATTTAAAAAAAAACATTTAAATACGTTTTGAATTCTGTTTGTGTAGGTGCAGAATGTAGTTACACAAATCATTTTATCAAGAGGGGTCTTTTTTGGGGGAGTTAGTAGTTCCTCTCTCGAGCAGTACCATGCACTTTTGAGGGAATGCTTCACTATTCTTTTGGGATAGCCCCTTTCCACCAGTTTGTCTTGTAAAATATAGGCCTCTCTGAAATATTCCTGTTTATGGATACAATTTCCTCAGAGGTGCAGAAATTGGCCACATGGTAGACCAGCACGTAGGGCCCTAGGGTGGCTACTAGTGTAAGCCAAGAGAGTGTTCCTCTCTGTAGGCTTTTCTAAAGAGGCTTGTGTAGAGTTTACCTTCTTCGTGTTAGATGGTAAGGGCTAGGAAGGCAATTTCAGGCTAATGTATGGTGCCTGTGAAGGTAAGATATTTCTTGCATAGTAACGTGAGCCAGCAATATCTCTGGATCTCATGAACAGTTTATATGCACATTTCAGGACATGATCTGGAGCCCAGGATCCACTGAAGCAATGCTGCTTGGCAGGTTATAATTTTCTGCCTTCCTCTCTTTAGATTACCTGTAGACTGAGATTGGAATTGTTTGGCTGTTCGCCTGATTTCCTTTTAGTGCTCCGGTCTGCCTACCTATGTACTGACTACTCGATAGAATTTGTTTTCTACTCCAACTGGCCTCTGTTTGCACCCTCAATTATTGACCTTGCAGTTTGGTTTCATTGTTGCCAATTTTTGCCTGTATTGTCTTATCCTGATATTTTGTGTTGCTTATGATATTGTATACGTTACTTTGGAAAGTTTTTGATGTAAAGCACTTGATGCCCGCAAGCTTAACACATGCCATATAAACTGCCAAATAAATACAGATCCATAAAAAACGAATCTTAATAGATAGCAGGCATGCCATGACATTTGGAATGCAATCCAGAACTTTAGCTTTTAATCACTAAACTCCAGAGAAAGATAATTTCCCATAATTCCTTATGTTTTTTCACCATGCTGTATCTTCTGCATTTTCAGAGAAACAGATCCCACTGAAGATCTCCTACTGTCAGTATGAAAGCGCCTTGACTGAAGACAACATGATTAAGGTCTCAGCTCTGTGTGAGGACGAGCAGGGTAAAAAACGGCTTGTGGAGAAGGACATTGTTCTCACCAGCCCACCCATTTCTATCAAGGTAAGGACATTTTCTGATATATGAAAAGCATGAGAAGCAGGCCGTTGTTTGTTGGCTCTAGCTAACTCCATATTTACAGTGGTGGCTCCTCCTCTAAGGCGGAAGAGTCTCGCCCCACTGCTCATGAGCAGTGAAAATAAAAAATAAAATGATAATAGCAGAAGTTATTCTCATTTCATTTTTAGTATTGTCCGGTTAGGGCAAGGAGGGGGTTGGCTCCGCTGACATCGGGGAGGTGGAGTGGTTACTGCACTGTAAAGTGTGCATGAAGCTTTGGCCAACCCTGTTTGGGCAGGCCAATACGTCATGAGCACTTTGCATGTTCGCAGCCTGGGTGGAGAACATACCCAGGCTTCCATTTCCCATCTGAGCGCCGAACAACAATGCTCAGACCAATCACAATGCTGCATATGTGATTAGTTCAGGAGAGCCTGGGTCCTTCCTAGAAGACGAACCGAGGAGGCACGTCATGGGAGAAATGGTGGAGAGACATGGCGATCAGGTAAGTGAATGTTTTTTTCACAATCAAACACACCTCCCAACACCCCCATACTGAACCGGCCGCCACTGCATATTTATTCTCTCATGAAATGCAAAAACCCACACCACTTTATCAGCTAACTTCAAGACATCTCCAAAAACATTAGTTTTTAATACATTTCATTAGACTTAGATACAATCTGAAAGTGCGAATCATATGTTCAGTCATAGAATCAGAATAACCACCCTACCATATTTTCACACAAATAAATTAATCATACTAGACTTGCTGGCAACAATGTAAGTGTATATAAAACTATATCTATATAGAAAGATCTACATTAGAAAGCATATACAATCAGGGACATGAAAAACAACACCGATATACACAAAAAGCACACTCATTGGCCCTTATCTGCCCTGCATTTGTTCATATTTGGATAAAAGCATCAAATCAACTGGACAACATTGAACAATTGGAATCCCAATCGATTTCCACATTTTGAGAATCTGCTTCTTCACTCCCTCCAAAACATGGGACGACTATTGTTTCTGCTCCAACATTTTTCAACAAAACCTTCAATCGTGTGCATTCCCTCTGAAACTGACATCACAAATCGATGTCCATTGGTAGACTGTGCAAATACAAAAATCATAGGCAATCTGGGCATTCCTACAGGAAGACAGTGATAGGTTCATAATCGCACCTAGTGGCCACATGTCCTCCATGCCCCAAAACTAACAGTAAATTCTGCATATCCGGAAAGTCATGCTCAAGGCTGTATATTATGCACAATGAGAACAGTGGCCAAGAAGTCATCAAGAACAGAGCTTCTAAATACCAACACATATGTACCTATTAGATAAGGCCATGCATTTGACAAATGATAAGCATGTGCTGCTCCGTGCTAATGATGGGCAACAGGCAGAAATGGATACACAGGAACAGGGTTTTGCAAAACATTTCTTTGGTAAATCTAATTGTGCTCAGTAGAAAGAGAGGCAAGTGTTTGATGTTATAGTTAGCCCGATGTTCAAAAGAGCCTATGTCATCTATACTTACTCAGTACAAGGAAAGGATCAGATGTCTCACCCTCCCAATGGAGTCCTCCATTTGGAAACCTAACCACCATTGTTTCCACATTTGAGCTTCTCAACAGTACCAGTAGTCCAATGATTTGGTAAACACCATCCTACAGCTGACCTGCATACATATCATATAATATAGGAAAAGTCCATCAGCTTCACAAAGAGTGGAAACTAAATCCTGAAAACATGACCATGTCGAGAAGTAAATAGCCTGTCTGTAGTTCACACAATAAGAGGAAAGATTGTCATAACTTGAGTAATTAACAGAAACATCACTAAGAACAGAAAATCATCACGATACATTTGATTTCAGTCAAATGTTTTTCAATGTGTGTGACCTAGAGCAGAACTGTACAACAATTCATGCCCTGTTTTGTATAGCTATTAACAGCGCAAAGCAGTGTTCTATTACTTAATGGTTTTAATGCATCACCGTAACACTATGAATTGAACGGGCTAAGACTCAGGGGCATATTACCAAGCAATAGCGATAATTATTGCTATTGCTTGGTTAGAGACAAAATTTTACCGTTGAGCAGCGGCGATTTTTATCGCAGATAAACCTTGGTATTACCAAGGTTTATCGCAAATGCGATAAAAATTAGCCGTAATGCATGAATATCGCTGAAAAGTCTGCGATATTCATGCATTACTGAGCTAATGCTCTTAGCCATGTTATCCACCTCCCATTGGATAACATGGCTAAGAACTGCTATGGGCAGGCGTTAGCTTTTGGAGATATTCGCGCTTAGCGCGAATATCTCCAAAAGTTGGTAATAGGAGATAGCGATGTAAGCGACTGTTTCCAGTCGCTGACATCTTGGCACGCCCACTTTGCATGTCATTAGTGATAAATATCACTGACATGCTAAGCGGGGTCTCAAGATGGTCGCTATCTCCTACTAGCTGTCGCTAACTGGTGTTAGCGACAGCTAGGTAATAGGGAGATAATTTTATCTCCGCTTTCTTGGCTTTTAAAGCCAACAAAGCGGAGATAAACCCCCTTGATAATATGTCCCTCAGTTTTCAAGGGGCTGGACCCAAAAACAATTCAGTCTGTTCATTTCTATCAACTGTTGTGTAAATGGAGTGCACATTTGGTGGCAGATGTTTGCATGAGTAATGCTTGAGTATAAAAATGTATATAGCACATTTTGCTGATTAAGCAGTCTAAAGGCGCTGTGCTTCTTGCAACAATGAGTAAATGCTAGGACTAAGTCATTAGTGGACATAAGTTAAAAAGGTAAAGCCACCAGAAGTGTCCTGATTTCCTTGGGCTGGCTGTGATAGACAGTTTATTATCTACCAAACTCAGCATATTCTCAACAAAAGTTCCCAAAATGAGGGCCTTATTTAGAGTTTGGCAGATGAGATATCTGGCACAACATGATGGATATCGTGTTTCAATATTACACGCGACATAGTCTGTAATGCACTTGTTATACAGTCTGCAAGACATCTTCCAAGTATGTGATGAAGCATGTCCTCTGCCAGACACTAAATAAGGTCCAAAGTCAACATTTAGGTGTGAGAAAGTATATTATTAGTTGGGGTGGATGGTAGTCCACCACTAGTATTAAGTCCAGTAAATGTTACAGTAATTTAAACCTGAGCTCACCCCTCGTAGCTAATGCAAAGATTAGACATGCTTAACTTGAGAAAATGCGAAAAGCATTGAGAAGTATTAAAAGAGTTCAAAAGTAGAAAACACAACAAAATAAAAATCCAACTCCAATTTATAAAACTAGAAAATAATTTAATCGGGAAAATGACACCAAAGTGACATAAAATCCAGTAAAGTAAACTGAGATATGAATTTTTTAAATTCTAAATGAAAATAGCGTGAAAAACTTTAAGCAACAACTGCGGTCATCTAGTTACGCGTAACTGGTACCTTGGTGCGATTTAAGGCCTACCACAATGGAGCATGAGTTGGATAGAGAAACCAGGGGGCATATTTACGAAGAAAATGGTGGAGCATGTCGTTAAGTCTAGAAGGCTAGCGATACGCTCCGTCACTTTAGAAACGCAGGGCTGCACCACATTCACAAGAATAAGGTGTAGCTCTGCATTTCTCCCTGCGCTGGCAATAACTTCACCTGCCTAGCCCCGACACAAGCATCCTTGCACCATTGTTCAAGGGTGCCTTTGTTCAAGGGAAGATTGTTTATGTGGAGGAAGGTCCCCCTTCCTGCATATAAACAATCTTGAAATGCTGTTTTGTAACTTTTATGTGTGCTTATTAATCCAGCACACATATAAGTTGTAAAACGGTATTTAAAAAAAATTATTTTTTTATGGGCAGGATGGAGGATCTTCCTGTACATTAACAATCATAGTCAATTTGCAGTTTTTATGAGTGTTGCGCAAGGCAGCATTCAGGGAAACAGCAAAAACGAGGAGAAATGAAGCATTTCTCCTTGTTTCACCGATTTAAGACCTGGTTTTCCCTGGTCTTAATTTTGGCGCTGCCTCCTATGTACACTGCCCTTGTAAATAGAAGGAAGTGTCAAAATCAATGGGTGTTGCGCTGGAACAAAGCAAACACAAGGAGATGATGGACGGAGCACTGAAACTTTCCAGACACTCACCCCCAGCCACAGATCTGGGTTAAATCCATCATCGTTTTTTAGCTCAATGTGCCACCCCAGTTCAGACATAGATATATGCAAATTTTTTTGACCCTGCGCCTCATGGGAACAGTCCAGCCCGAACTGCAAAGCCATTTCATCCCTGGACCAGAAACAAGCATCCTGGGACCGGTTTCAGGCTAATAGCCCTCATCAGTCAGGCTAGCTTGAATCCAGTGGCAAAGTGAGCAAGAGACCCATGTCTGGGCATACCCTGCCAACTTAGGGTAAACATTAGCAAACACAAGGAGATGATGGACGGAGTGCTGAAACATTCTAGACACTCACCCTCAGTCACAGATCATGGGTTGGAAGCCACACAACACCCATTTCTCGCCCCTTTCACTCTAAATACAGCATGAAAGGGGGAATTATTTACAAGGCAACATTAAGCCACTTTAAGTGGCTTAAGCGCTGCTTTGTAAATAAGGCAATGTTCCTATCGCCATCACAACATCACTAAAAGTGATGTTGTGGTGGCGAAAGGGGATTATAATTATGACCCCGGGTTCGATCCAGCGGGCCGTTTTACCTTCTGGCTTAGTCTCTGAAATAGAAGCCTTCTACTGAATTCTTCTGTTTCTACCAGCAGGGTCCAAGGATGGGACAAGTTCGAATTGGTCAGCTGGGCACTTCAGGAAAAGGATTCTAGCAGTTTGTTGTGTCCGTTAATCTTAACAGCAGATCAGCCAACTGATTGTTGGAGCCCACTGATTTGTCCTCGAGTGAGAGCAAGTTTAGCCTATCAGATTTCATTGCAGGTCTCAACAGCAGGTGCAATCCTTCTTCTGTCTTACACAAGTCCAGTAGTTTTCTGGAACCATGGTACCACTTTTAAGCCTGGCCCTAGCCTGTGAGTGGGGGGTGACTCCTGGCCCCTTCCTAACCAATAGGGTAAATCATTGAAAGGGTAACCATACCCATTTTTACAGCAGTTCCTGTGTGCCCTACAGCAAACATCCCCACAGTGCGCTCTTTACTTAAAATCAAGATGGTAGAACCTTTCTTCTCCTGTGCAGAACTCTTATGCCCACCCCAGTTGTGTGGACAGGGGCATATGCAACCCCTCCTCTGCACTCACTACAAACTAGTTCTGGGAACAGTTCCTCTACCAGTGGGGTTGGTGCTTCCGTGGCTAGGTGGCTCTGCCAAGATGTCAACTATTATTAATCTTTGACTGGGTTGACCACTTAGAAGTTAAACAATTTCCTGAAACAGCCCAGATTGTCCTCCTGCCAGCGAAACCGAATACCTCCCCTGACCCAAAGCATTTGTCCCAGCTCAGGGAGCAAGTTTACAGCTCACCAAAGATTCTATTCAGCACCTGGGTGACAGGTAGAAGCTCATTCAAATGGATTTACAGATGCTTTAGGCAGTGAAAACATAACTTTCTAAATGTACCATTTCTAAAATATTTATGACAAACCCAACTTTACCATTTCGGCTTGTCATAAATATTTTAAAAAGTCAAGATTGAAATTTGTAGTTGTTTCCTAGGCCAAGATAACATTATTAAGCTTCATTTTGTATCCTAATGCTTTCTTATGGAACATCTAAACCTACTACAGTGAACATGGATTTTGAGGCCATTTCACTGTTAAACTTTCAAATGTTCTACTTTTAAATCCCATTTACCCTGCCTTACGGCCAGTTAAGCCTGTCAAAAAATGTTTTTGGGGCACGTCGCATTTACAGTTTTTAAACTGCAGAGACAGTTTACAGTGATAGGCCTGTAGTCATGTTTTCTCTGTGTCTGTAGCGGATGGCACAATTTTGCTGCAATCCACTAGTGACATTTAATTTCCAGGTCCTGGGTATACTTTGCACCATATACTAGGGACTTATAGGTAAGTTAAATAAGCAAAGTAGGAGTATAGACAATTGCAACATGTTTAAGTGGTAAGAGCACATGCCCCTGGGCCTAGTTAGGAAAGTCACAGTGCACAGAGTCAATAAAACAAGTAGCATGAGACCAAATATATTGGAGTTGATCAGACAAAAATAAGTATTTTTCTACAGTAGGCAAAATAAATGTGTTCTTTTTTTTCTCCTCAAGGTCAAAGGGGGGCCATATTAATATATTTTGGACCATTTTTAAAGATTGCTGCTTTCATAACAAACTCTAAGACATTCAAACAGTCGTTTCATATAGATTAACTCAATGATTATGTTGGGACATCAATATGTAGTTGGACAGACACAACATGATTGCTGCCCATAGCATTCAAATCAGTTTCATAATACTGTAGCTTGCCTCCTTTATTTGCAGGGGATGCTGACCAGATTCAGAAACACTATGGGGCATATTAGCAAGGACGATATTGCCGCTTTTTCCACCTAAAGCGGCAATATTTTTATTGCCCTATTAGCAAGCTGTCGCTAACAGCAGTTAGCGACAGCTTATAGGCGATAGCTACAGGTTTGGGGCCCGCTTTGCATGTCAGTGATATTTATCACTAACGACATGCAAAGTTGGCGTACCAACCTGTTAGCGACTGAAAGCAGTCACTAATACAGCTAACACAGCTATCACCTATTAGCAAGGCAGGTGAAGCGATTAAAAAAATCGCACTAAGCACGAATATCGCCAGAACCTAACGCCTGCTCAGACCATGACTTAACCTGTATATCCAATGGGAGGTGGATATTCAGGTTAAGTCCCCATTTGTGATAATGCCTGACTATTCCAGCCATATTCACGCATTGAGCCGCTATCGCCGGATATTTTATCGCTTCAGACGTGTGACAAACAATATATACACACATGCTGTAGCCTTAATAGGGGGATTTTTCAAGAAACGAAAAAGGGGGGGGGGTCATGAATTTTTTAGGAAGCAGACACTTAGCATTATTATATTACTACACGCTGACTTTTCTCATGTTCCATCTTGCCCATCCATATGTTATTATTTCACAATCAATGTCTATGTGTACACAATTTGAAAAACAATTTTGAGCAAGCCCCCTGCCCCCTACAAGGTTGGGCTCAGAATTGTCATACAAACATGTTTACGTTCAGAAATAACATTTTATGAATTTAAGAAGGCTTTGTGCAGATTTATTAAGAGTGAATAAAGTTGCTGGCTATGAGAAATGTGTTTTGTAATGAAACGAAAGACTAAACCTTAAAGGAAAGTCTCTGTCACTAAAATATCTGCTCAAACACGCAAGCATGCACTGCAAATCCAACAATAATCATCATTTTGGAAAGCCCTAACGTTATCACACTAACTCATGAAAGGATGGGTATCACATTCAGCAGGAAATTTACTAACATTGCTTATAAGCACCTAATGACTAGCTATATCCTTATCTGGTAATTTAATTCATATTGAGAAATGGGTGTTAGCATTGCATGATTATCATTTAGGAGAGATGAAAGCTGGGACATAAAATAATGACAAGAAGGAGTCACATGCCAAATGTTGACTGA
Organism: Lissotriton vulgaris; assembly: GCF_964263255.1. Lineage (NCBI taxonomy): Eukaryota > Metazoa > Chordata > Amphibia > Caudata > Salamandridae > Lissotriton > Lissotriton vulgaris. The sequence goes on from NW_028253822.1 coordinate 332,007, forward strand.
TGTGCTCCAGCAGTCTCTTTGATGCAGAAATGGCCTCAAATTTACATTCAGTCATGGCCAATGGGAAATGCTCAATTTGGATAAACTAGAGCATTTAAATAAGTGTCTGGGTGAGCCAGGATAAAAGGCATCACCATAATTGTGGGGGACACATATGATAACATTTACATAACATTTACAGAGGAAACTATACCCCATCTTGTCAAAGCTGGAAGCAATTTCTAAAGTATTTGTAAGTGAGAGAAACACAAGTCAAGCTGCCTTTATATGTGCAGCTAGTGACAGCTCAGCAGGAAAACATATGAGCAAGATTCAAATTTGAAGAACTGATAGGGACAGCTTTGCTCCTCAACCATTGGAAAGGCAATGGACTGGAGATCACAGCTTCCAACCACCACCGTTACGCCTGTGTTATCTAAGTTTATCCTCAGTCTTGTACACATATTAATTTGGTTTGTAAACCTAGAATAAAAAAATAGTAAGATATATAGATTATAGAATCTTGCAAAAGTAAAAAGAGCGTCCTAATCTGTCAACTCCACAAAACTGAAAGGGCTTAGTGGAAATGCCCTCCCTTTTTTCAGAACAATTGAACCACCAAGATCTCTTGGCGTTGATGTCTGGCAATAAACACTCATCCCTTTTCACCTGTTTTTTCCTTAAGACAGTTCATTTTAGGTATAAAAACTCAGAATCAGTATCTCTGAATAGAAATTTCTCTGTTATAGACTTCATTCTGTTATTTCAAAATACCCGGATTTTCTGTACTTTTTAAAATTACCCACATTCACAAATAAAAACTTAAACCTAATGATAGATACCATGTAATTGTCAAATATATGCCAATCACTACTGCCTTAAGTCCATCTTCACATGGAATAAACTGTGCAGAGGCATTGGGCTACTTACCACCACTTGCTCGCCTCCTTCCAATAGATCATGCTTAAAGAGAGGACAACCCACATTAACTCTGTGTGAATTGATGTTATTTGGTAAGGACTATTGTCGGTTTTCCTCCTTTCTCCCCTTTATCAGTAATGTTGACCTAGACTCGGAATATGACTATTGGTGCCTTAGAGTAGTGCTGTGTTCAATGGCTTCCCAATGCTTGCATTGTATTTTACTCAAAGGATGGCCCCCCAGGAAGTCAACTGTACCCATGCAGTGCCCCATTGACCTTACTGGGCTCTGGAGGTTCTTGTGCTCCTATTTCTAGACTATCATCATTAGTATTGGGCTGCTAGATTACATTGCATACAATTTTTACATGCTCTAGTCATGTGCACAGTGCCTAGGTTTATGTTTCTTATAGCTCTGACTTCCTCTATTATATATTAACTAAATTTAATAGCCCTATTTTTATATAAAAACATTGTTTAAAACAATTCAAGGTATAGTTTGAGGAAAAATGACTTTCCCTTCCCGGTGTATGGGCTGATGCAAGCATGCAGAATAATATAAGATCTTTATGGGATTTAATTGACACACATGGATTTCTTAAATAATCCAATACTCGGACTGGATAATGTGGGACTGAGTTCTCAGCTATCCTGTATGTTTTCATTACAGCAATGCTTTAAAGTCAAACTTGGGAAACATTTGACTACTAATGAGCATTCTTTTGATGACAGATATGTATACCATATAGTATCTCAATTATATATTAAACTTCATTTGGCAAACTTAGAGACTGATTTAGAGTTTGGTAGATGGTACTCCATCACAAACATCATGGATATCCTGTCCACCCTATTATTAGTACATTATATTATATTGCTATGCACTTATAATATGTAGACAGGATATCTGTTACTTCTGTGACGAAGTCCTCATCTGCCAAACTCCAAATCTGGCCCTTATATTGCTGTGGGGATTTTATGGATAAGTGGGATGGTGAAGATTCAGCATTAGGTCCAGGCCTATGGGAGGTTGTGTTGGCTCTTAATCATGAAGCATTCGTTGGCACACAGAAATGTGGTCAGTTCTTTCTATGCTGTATGGATTCTTCAAAAGAACCTATATACATTTTATAGATGTATTTGAGGTATCTGGACAGTTCTTTTTTTCACTTTAAATACATGCACTATGTGGGGTATAAGTGAAAGGGAATTGAACACACAACTAAGATCTGGCTTCCGTTCCCACTTTCTTCATTAAGGACGCTTCAATGGTAAGGTCTATTTCTTACCTATGAACCTTGCCACAGCAACAACATTGTCAGGTCGAGGCCCAAAGAAGTTGCTGGGGCTTTGCCTCCCTAAATCTGTGACCCATGTTCAATGTGAGGGTTCTAAAAAATATCTTAGTACATCTAATGTAATTCGAGTCTGTGCTACAGGAGGCAGAATTCATTAGTAAGTATTGGACAAGTATGCTATTGTCTCTTCTCAATAGGTATCATATTCTTTCATCCTAACAAATGCATCAACATAAAAGACAACTGTTAGGTACAATACAGCTGCAGGAGAGGCACTCGCTTAATATTTCACTTTAAATACACTCACTATATGGGATAGCAGTGAAAAGGGACTCCCACTCCCCATTCTCTATATTAAGGGTGCTTCATTTATCAGGTTTATTTTTTTCCTAGGAACATTGAGACTGCAACAACATTATGGGGTCCTTGGTCAAGGAATCTGTGACCCAAGTTCAATATGAGGGTTCTAAAAAATATCTTAGTACATTTTATATAGTTCAAGCCTGAGCTACATAAGGCAGAATTCACCACGTTATTGTCTCCTTTCCATATGCATCTTTTTCTTTCGTTCTGACAAAATACATCACCATGGAAGACAACTGTAAGGCACAATGCAACAGCAGGAATGGGCATCACTTTATTCCTAAGGCAGGGTTGCACACTTAAATCTTCTGTAGGCTTTGTTGCTTACCGGTCCTAGAAAGAATAAAGGTAAGATGCAGACTACAGGGACATGCAAAAGCTGATCCCATATTTTTGTGTGTCTTGCCAGAGACAGGATCAACCAGGGCCTCCATTCACAATATGAGACGCTATAAAATTCTTACATTCTCTGTACACTGACCGAGATGGTGCAAAATCCTTCAACTCCTGATTTTGTGCAGGACCCCGTCAAGAAGATACCAGGTCAAGAAGATACCCATTTTCGCTTTTTGAAACTTTCATTGAGCAAGTTTCTAATTCCTCATCAACTCTCATGTCTTACTAGTCCCTTGATAACACTTGCCTTTGGTCACTGTGCTGGGTTAGAGGCAGTTTCCCTTACCAGAGACATCAGGCCATATGGTCAGTGGCTACAGCTACTTAGGCCATGTGGCACTTGAGCTGAAGTTGTACTCTTGAATTCTTATGAAAACCATAATTACGCTGCCCCTTGTTGGCTTGATATAACTTTTTATCCTCTTGAAGAATTCTGTCTGACATCTTGCAATCAGAAATACTTCTTATTAAATATGAGGGAATGAAAGATTTAGACAGCTGATGATTATTGCTATAATGCCCAGTGTAAAAAAAATGTATATTTGTTGAAGAGGGTGAGAGCTACATCAAAAAATGATCACAGTCCTTCTCAGGGGTGGACCACAAATGTCAATAATTAAACTTGTGATAAACCATTTGGTAGCTTGGCATTACATAGTCAGGTTTAACTTAGAGGCAATGTATAGAGTATTTATCCAGCACACAAACAGCAATAAGGTGAAAAAGTAACACAAAAATAACCCCAAACCATTTTAGAAAAAAAGATGATATGTTAATAAATAAAATGACACCAAATTATGAAAAATCCAGTCAGAATATTTGGGCTCGGTGTGTTATAATTTGAGGATCTAGGGATGCCACCTTTATACCCAGTGCCTCCCTATTGTTGGGGACACCCCTTGATCTAACCATAAAACTGGTTCTGGTCGGTTTTTCTTCCCTTTCCCCTTGGTGTAGCATCAGTATGTCTAGTAAAACAAAGGACTGGCAGGTCCTTGTCTGAGCTTTATTGTGAAGTGATGGGTTAGGCATCTTCTAACAACAGGTAGGGGTTTGGTACGGCCCTTAAGTGATCTGTTGAAGCTCAGGGAAGGGCTGGGTAAAACACTCCTTGCTCATCCCATCCAATGCACATCCTTCAGTCACCTGTTATGGTATGTTAATTTCGATTTATATAGCGCCAAATCACCAACAGGTCTCTTAGCGCTTGCTTTGGGAACCCGTCCTGGCTCTCCCTGCGAGATAGCCCCTACTGGGCATCCCCAAGGTGAAGACCAGGCATCCCATCGCGGTGGGGCCGTAGTGGAGATTAAGCAAGCTATTGCCCAGACTCACAGAGTGTGAACCCATGATTCGAGTAGGCACCGAGGCAAGAATTATCAAGTCTGTGGACATTTTGAGCTCAAGACCCTGCCGCGTCGGAAATTGAACCCTGGTCCCGGGTCTGACCTTTGCATCAGGGTCTGCCTCCTCTAACCAATGAGCCACACTTCTCCCTTCTCCCTCCTGTGCCCCCTTCCTCTCCCATGAGTGGTGGATAGGCCTGCATGTGACTTGCCATCCCCAAAACACCTACTACAGCCTGCAACCTGTCCTAAACTGGCAACACACTGTAAATGGACTACCACCAGGAACCTTCTATCACATCCAGGGTGGGCGAGAGGACTTGTTAATCACCTCCCCTCCTGGTGGTGCTCGGCGTCAGGAAGAGGCTGGATATGCCTCTCCTGATGCCTATATAGCCTAATCCGCCCCTTTCCCTAACTAACCTATCCACACCCTGTCCTGTGGCCAGCACAAAGCACCCCCAGAGGAAGACTGGTCTGCAACCTTCACTTCTCCCGGTGACCGACATTGTACAAAAACCACACTCCACGTTGCTGTATTAGCATAAAAGGCCATTTATTTGGACAGGTTGCTAACATTCTATTGAATATCATTAACATTAACATTAGCTCAACATTCTCCTCGCATCATTCACAACTCACACGTCTCCAATTCTCCAGTAAGTCCATATCCTTTGCTTAATTATTCTCCGTTTCTCTCGCTGACCTTGTTCCATATACCCAGTCACTCCTTCAGTCGAGCCTACAACCACCTCCCTTGACTTCCTTCCCTTGCTCGTTACATCCCATGCACTGCCTTCAGTCACCTGTGCTCCCTTCCTCCCCCTCGACAGGTGGATATGCCCACATGGGACTCACCACCCCCTAAAAAAATGCAAACCAGGAAAACCCTGAAGAGCAATTTCCTGCCCACCCAAGAACAACGTGCAACTTTTGCCTTACAGCAATAAGACCTTCAGCTCCAAATTGACTCATTTCATATAGTGCTCACCACATCCTGAAATTCCATAATGTAATATGCATTTCCCAGGTGTGAAAGGTACACCCCTTTATCCCTGAAAAGACCTGGCTCCTCTTGCTTGAACCCCCCATGTGCAATGACCTTGCTGTCCTGAGCCAAATAGAGAACCCTCTTGCCATGTTCAGCTTCCTCTGGGCCTTATCAATCACAGCATGTTTCAAGCCCCCTGCCAAACCCTGTGTGGCACAAACACGGTCCAGATAAAATATGTGCCTGAAAATTTTCTCTTGATCTCCTCCAAGTCCCTCTGCATATGTTAGAGCAAAGTCAGTCCTGACAAACGAACCAAGTTATTTTCCCCCAGATGAATCAGGATCATGTTCGGCAACCCCCCTGTAGAACCACCTTTGTCAGCTATGGCAACAAGGAACCCCAATGCATTCCCCGTTTACCCCACCAAAACAAATCGTAATGGCTGCTCTGCAGGCCTAATTTCCGTCCATAGACTTGTTGGTCTGCATAATTCGCTACCCAGTGTACAAAGATATGTCCAACAATCCAGGTAAAAGCCTTAGACCCTGGACCATTCACGCACCCTGTAGCAGAAAAAAAGAGGCAATTTGCTCACTCACCTTACCCCCCACTCCCTCCCACCCGGAAAAGTCACCCACTGCTTTCGCACAGTGCTCACAGCACCTCGACCTCGACCTGCCAATCTGATAAATCCATCCCAAGACCACCCCAAGCGTGCTGCCGCCATCGCTGTCTGAATCTGGAAGTACTGCGTACTGAACCTTGTTGGGTCTCTACCAAGTCTGTGCCAAATCATGCACAACACCGCAACAATGGACTGCCATCTGCGCGACAAAAAATTCATGATGAACACTGGCTATGCTTAAACAGGAAACCACTCCTTTCCCTTACAGGTTAGACTTCACTGCTGCCACCTCCATTTACACCTGCCCGACTGATTCGCCTTAGACTGCAGCATTCAAATACACAACTTACCCCGCTCCAACTGCACCTTTCATACAACACCCCCCCTTGTCCAGCGGTACCCAAAAGGCTCTGAAACCCCAAAAAGCATCCAGATCATACATAGCCAAAAAACTGCAACCTCAAAATGATCGTTGAAACAAAGCTTCCTTCAACGCCACCCTCCCCACACCCTTTTCCCTGCCCCACCATTTGAGGACCCAGCCCAGATTCTCATCCTTGGCAGGGTCAAGACTAAAGTACAGCTTGTCATAGAAAGTGATTCCTGCCAACTTGCCTGTAACAGTCATAGCCAACATACCTTTGTCAATACAAGATAAAATAAAACTCAAAACTCCCTACTCAGTGTCCTGTGGCTCCAGCCGCATCATTTCCAAAGGACAGTCTGAAAACTCCCCACATTAGCTCCATGCCAGTCTGTAACTCCTCCTGGTAGACTCTGCCAGCGACCTCTAGACCATTCTCACAACTCTCACTCCCCCTAGGCCCATATGTCTGCCGGTAATTGTGTCTTGAATTCTTCTGCTCCTGGCACCAGCCGGCGAAAATGCTGCCACTGCCTCCGTGACAAGGAATCAGCTATTACATGCCTCACCCTGAACACATCATTAAACCTCAAGCACACCAGCATGAACCTCCTTAACAGCCTCAACATCCTCAAATCCCTTGTTGTCTGCCTGATGCACTAGTTCCACACAGCCATGTTGCCCACATGGAACAGTACAGTCCTGTTCATCAACTCCCCCAGTCTGCCAAAGCCACCAACAGTGGAAAAAACTCCAAGAAAGCATTGCTCCAACCTTGACTCAACCAGTGAAAGTGGCCAACCTTCTGCACACCACCTCCTGTCCCACAAAAAAACGAAACCCAGGGCCCCAGCTGCATCTAAGAATATCTTGGCCTGCCACACTGTATTCTCTTCCAAAAAGCCCAAAAACACCATTGAAATCATCCAGGGATGTCTGCTAAGTATGGGCCGAAAATTCGTTCTGCCCGCGGAATTTGCGGATTTTTCGCAATTTTGCAATCCGCTAATCTCGCGAAATCGTGGCAAAATCAGCGAATCCGCTAGCGGGATGAATTTTGTTCAGGAAGCACTTACAGGGTTACAGCACGTGCCCAAGTTGTAGCTAATTTCTTTGTAACCATTTACAAAAGGTTTACAAAGAAATTAACGTAAACTTGGGCACCTGCTGTAACCCTGTAAGTGCTTCTGAGCGGCGCCTCGTTGCCTACTTGCAACTATTCTCTGACCCTGCTCTGACCCTCGAAGCAGGGTCAGAGAATAGTTACAATTAGGGAATGAGGCTCCTGTCACAAAAATTAAACCTCAGCAGGAAGCACTTACAGATATAAAAAAAGCAGGTTCCCGAGTTGAAGCTCAAATTCAGTAACGCATTATTAATCAGCCCACAAATCTAGTGAGCACGGTCGAAGCTAGGCAGGTGTGCTTTCTCCCTAAATCTACCATCTACAAATAGCTGTAATCCGTGATGGAGGTCTAGGCATCCATGAGTTTCTCGAGCGCAATGCCCCTGTATTTCCAGTGACCAGGAGGCTGCTTTCTCCTCATCTGCTGCGCTGATCGGTCTCTGACCTTTACAAACAAGAGGCATGTGAACTCGCACAGAATCCCTGCCCCACACACACTAGGCTATGCAACCTCTTCCCGCCCTTTCCCCCACTGTGATGGACAGCTCACTCATGGGACCTTGGCGCCTATGGGCGCGGTGGCAAAGTTACAGACACACGGGATCACTGGAGACAACTCTTCTGGGCATTTACGCAGCTGTAGTGTAGGAAAAGCACAATACATTTACCCAATGAGGTAGCACTTACTGCTTTCTCCTCATCTGCTGCTCTGATCGGTCTCTGACCCTTTATAAACAAGAGGCATGTGAACTCGCACAGAAGCCCCGCCCCACACACACTAGGCAATGCAACTTCTTCCCACCCTTTCCCCCACTGTGATGGACTGCTCACTCGAGGGACCTCGGTGCCTATGAGCGCGGTTGCAAAGTTACAGACACACGGGGTCACTGGAGACAACTCTTCTGGGCCTTTACGCAGCTGTAGTGTAGGAAAAGCACGATACATTTACCCAACAAGGTAGCACTTACTGCTTTTTTCTCATCTGCTGCGCTGATCGGCCTCTGACCTTTATAAACAAGAGGCATGTGAACTCGCACAGAAGCCCGGCCCCACACACATTAGGCTATGCAACCTCTTCCCGCCCTTTCACATACTGTAATGGAGAGCTCACTCGAGGGACATCGTCGCCTATGGGCGCGGTGGCAAAGTTACAGACACACAAGGTCACTGGAGACAACTCTTCTGGGCCTTTACGCAGCTGTAGACTAGGAAAAGCATGATACATTTACCCAACGAGGTAGCACTTACTGCTTTTTCCTCATCTGCTGCTCTGATCGGTCTCTGACCCTTTATAAACAAGAGGCATGTGAACTCGCACAGTAGCCGGCCCCACACACACTAGACTATGCAACCTCTTCCCGCCCTTTCCCCCACTGTGATGGACTGCTCACTCGAGGGACCTTGGTGCCTATGAGCGCGGTGGCAAAGTTACAGACACACGGGGTCACTGGAGACAACTCTTCTGGGCCTTTACCCAGCTGTAGTGTAGGAAAAGCACGATACATTTACCCAACGAGGTAGTACTTACTGCTTTCTCCTCATCTGCTGCTCTGATCGGTCTCTGACCCTTTATAAACAAGAGGCATGTGAACTCGCACAGATGCCCGGCCCCACACACACTAGGCTATGCAACCTCTTCCCGCCCTTCCCCCCACTGTGATGGACAGCTCACTCGAGGGACCTTGGCGCCTATGGGCACGGTGGCAAAGTTATAGACACACAGGGTCACTGGAGAGAACTCTTCTGGGCCTTTACGCAGCTATAGTGTAGGAAAAGCATGATACATTTACCCTACGAGGTAGCACTTACTGCTTTCTCCTCATCTGCTGCTCCGATCCGTCTCTGACCCTTTATAAACAAGAGGCATGTGAACTCGCACAGAAGCTCGGCCCCACACACACTAGGCTCTGCAACCTCTTCCCGCCCTTTCCCCCAGTGTGATGGACAGCCCACTCGAGGGACCTCGGCGCCTATGGGCGCGGTGGCAAAGTTACAGACACACGGGTCACTGGAGACATCTCTTCTGGGCCTTTACGCAGATGTAGTGTAGGAAAAGCATGATACATTTACCCAACGAGGTAGCACTTTCTCTTATCCAGTAAAAAGTACTCAAGTTGAGTATAGTGCAATTGCCAAAAAATCTGCGAATTCGCATATTTATTTGCGAATTGGCAAAATTCGCCCATACTTAATGTCAGTCGGCCCGTACTGCCAAAGAGATCTGCACCCGACAAGGCCATGCCGGGATGCCTGCAAACCGTCCTCCCTGCTCTCACCACTCATCACGCACAGTTCAGGACGCCCAGCAGCTTCTGCACTGCTCTCAGCGTAATCTTCCTCTCCCCAATCACGTGTCAGCATGCCCTGTATCTCCACCACTTTCTCCTTTGGCCACCCACTTCACTGAGTCCAGCTCCATACCCTGGAATGTCAGCACAACACTAGGACCCTCCGTCTTCTCGGGAACCAAAGGCACTTTAAAATCCTGTGCTAAGGACTCAAATTGTGCCAATGCCTGGACACAGTTGCCTGAGGCTTGTGTGCCAACAAACGAAAAATCATCTAGGTAGTTGGACACTTCACAGTGGCCACCCCTCTTGCTGAAAACCCACCACAAAAAACATGCTTAAAAGTTCAAACAAGGCACAGGAAATGGTACATCCTATCACCAGCACTGTGTCCACATAGACAGCACCCCCAAATTGATTGCCTACGAAAGATAATTAAGCTGGATGAATGGCCAGTAACTGAAAGGTAGATTTGACATTGCTCTTCTCCATTTCCGCCCCCCTCCCACACTTTTGCACCAGGCGGATAGCATCATCTACATAGGCATACAGCACCCTGGTATCCTCCTCAGTAATGAATTTGTTCCCCAACTCCTTTTTGGGGCACCACCCCCGTTGTAGAAATAATCAGGCCCTGCAGGTGCCACTCAAAGAATGGACTTGCTACTCTCCCCTCAGCCACCTCCTTGTCTAGTTTTGGTGGTACCACCTGAGGGAGTTCCCAGCTGACTTCAAATTGTCTGCTCACCGACACCCCTTAGAACCCTGACATCCCACCTGAAAACTTTCAAAGTATCCCTATTCCAATTACAGAACCGCCTACCTGTCTGGGTACACTGAGAGCCAAGGTACCACGACCTCCACCTTATTTGGAGTAGGGGCCCTTGGGTACAGACTGCCCCCGGCCTCTAGAGGCCTTCCTCTGTTCTGCAGGCTGCCTAGTGTAAAATACTGTGAGACGGGGTGGTGTCCCACACTGTTACAGGAATTCTGCTCAGACACAGAACTGTGCATAGAAACTTAGGACCTCAGTGAATTAGGGTGTAGCAAAACTCACCTTAGTACCCAAAATCCCCTACCAGACTAGCAATCAGTGTCACATTAGCTCTTTGTCCTATAGCAAAGAAACCAATGATTAAACAACCTTGAACATGTGACTTAGGACCATCTCAGGAATGGTGGGAAGTAAGAACACTCTTTTGTTATACCTTCATACCAGTCCACAACAGAAGTAAAATAGAGACACAGTAAAGTTAAAATGTTTATTTTAACAACGTGATCTCAAGCGCAGTATTTTAATCAACATAAGCATACAGATGTTTAAGAAAAATACGGTCAGCATGGTTACAAATCCATAAATTACAAAAGGAGGAATCATATTACAATGATGGTGCAAACAGGTGACAAAAGCGCATATTTGAAGCACCCTCCCTTTCTAGAAACTATGTATTATAAAACCATAGAAGGTCTCTTGAGCTTTCTTAGAGGGACCCCATTTACCTGTCCGCTCAGTAAGTGTAAATTACATCAGGATGGGTTAGTCTCTCTGCATGCCTGGAATCTTCCAGGTTTTTTCAATTCTGGCAAGTGGGCTATGATAAAGGCGCCAGAATCCTAATCGCCTTGCAGCTGCCAAATTGTTGTGTCTAGAATGTGTTATACGGACACGCTGATAAACAGGCTGGCATGTTATGATAACCTTGGCGGCTCAGCACTCACTGTACAGACTGGGGGCACGATGTATGTCTAGAGATGGCAAAAAACAAACCTTTCCTCATGTATAGACCTTCGTGAAAGCTAACTCTGCAAAAACAGCTCAGCAGCGTCGTGTGCAAAAAAGCAGCAAAAGGGAAAATGGCATTTAAACTCCTAATAAGCCATGCTAACTTAACATGCACGCAGAAAGAGGCCCATAAACCCCACCACACCGCCCCATGTTCGGGGAACACACAGCACTTAGGGCAAACATCATAGAACGCAGATTTCAAGTTCGAAAGAGACAGAACTAAGTTCAGAAATATAGCCAAACTTTAAATTTAGGAATGGAAATGTAAAAAAAAAAAAAATCAGCGAATACAAACACACGTGGCCATGGCGTATCAAAAGACCTCAAAATGCAAGGAAAAACCAAAACGAAAAATGAAAAATATTCACGAGATCAGCACGTGTCTATGAAGCAAAAAAAAATAATCCATACTTCAGTCCAGCAACGTGTAAGCACCAAATGTTGCAACTGCTTCCAACAAGAAGTCATTGTTTTCATCCATGAACATTTCAGCCATCCAATTAAGCAAAGGGAAAGAACATACATGTTCCTCGATTGCCAAAGCCTCTAACCTCATCAGAGGAAAACTCAGGCTTATTTTAAGATAACTGCGATCCAGAATGTCATTGGCCGCAGTCCAAATGTTTCAATTGCCCAGAACCCCATGTGCCGCAGCGCAGGCCATAATCCCGGTACTAGAACAGTCTATTTCATGAGCAACTAAGGTACTCATTAGTAGATTAAAATCCAGATCAGGAGACACCGTGTTGCAGAGAAACAAATGGAAAACAGGCTGCACACAAGTGAAGAAAGAGAACCGGAAGGATAAACCATACGCCACACTTAGAGTTGCCAAAGGCAGCGCTCCATAGCATTCTAGCATCCGGTCACACAGGTGGAGCAGCTGGGACTGTACATCGTGGGGCACAAACTGTGCATCCATTAAACAAAATAATAGCAAAATGCCGACGCCCAAAGCCAGGAGCAAGGGGAAACCTCCAAAGACACTCGAAAAAATCGAATGAAAAAATGCAGGGATCACACCAAAGATATAGTCTGAAATGAGGTTACAAGGCCAGAGCATACTACTTTAAAAAAATGTGCCAGGCCAGTAGTCGACGAGGCATTTAAGATTGTGTGGATCAAAGCCCCGAAGTGCAAGGGCAAGTCTGTGTTTAATAAGGCTCAGTACGAGTGTTTGCAACGTGAAGGACGAATGTCTCACACGCAGATGTAAGGGAAACTTCCTTCTGGAACAAAAGAGCCCTTATTCTGCTCATCTTGTTGAACTCTGCTTTCAAGGTCGGAATCGATGGCCAGATGGAAACATCAAGTCTGCCATGTGGAGGAGGGAACAACACATTCTTGCAGCAGATTACACGCTGGGAAACAGTAATGATATAAGCAAAACCAGCTTGCATCCCACAACACTCTTCATTATTTAATAATAAATTACTACCAATAGCTAGCAATGTGAATGTCTGTGCAATGGCTGGAACTGGAGTGCCTTTTAAAACACACACTAAATTTGGTGCAATTACATTACATGAGCTGTGCAATTGAAGGTTTCTGCATGTTAATAAATGATCTGGTGTAGTGATGCAATCTTTGCCATTCAAAAAAACTTCTTTACGATCCCTCAAACATCTGTATGTGAATGGGAGATTCCAAACATCATGAAGATATGCTCCACTCAGGGGCTTAAATCTGCCTATAGCATAGTGTTTCATGCAAGCCTCGAATTTGAAAAGTGAGAAGGGTAAGGTATCAACCCGTGGATAAGCCAAACAGCCAGATTGGCTTCTGCTACAGAAAAAGGCAAAGGTTCTAACTTTTCAATATGCAACAGGGAAAACGTGGCATCTTTCATTGACATAAATTGCTGTTTAACAGTCGAATTGAAAGGCAGAAATAACAAGCTTGTGTTCATGTAATCCCATGGAAAGCGACCATTCTTTAACGTTTGCAAAGTCCAGGCAAACTGTATAACAGAACGCAATTTATTCTGCCCATGATGTAACACTGCAACATCTTCTTGGTCATTATCAACCACAGATGACACAATATTGTCTAGAGTGTAAATTTGGAAAGAAAGGGTGTTAATGCTATTATCTACAACGGCAAGCACTTTTTCTAAATTGGCCTGATCAATAGCTCTAAACCTAGAAGCATCTTCAATTTGACACAGTTTCCAAACCTCATTGTAAGCAGCATATATCCATCTTTTCGATCTGCCACCCGCAGGGCCTTTCACAAAATCATTTAAATCGACAGTGTCAGTGAGTTTGGACAAATGTGACTTAACAGATGCTAAGGATGAACGTCTGAGCCAACTCTGGCACAATTTGCCTACAGAATAGGTGGCGACTGAGTGGTGAGTTTGAGAATGAGGATCAACTTTAACCTCTGTATAGCCAGGGGTCAGACCCAGAAAACTTTGCTGGCAGGAATCTGCACTTTTTTGCTATAGCAACCAGACTTCAGGATTAATGCTAGAAACATTAAAAGAGGAATTGCTAAACAGTGCCTGTATTTCATTTAGGGAAGTATTGGTATGATTATTCCAAAGGGGAAATTCACCCAAATTAGGAAATGAAGGAGCATTTAATTTTTAAGAAGTAGCCAATCCAAAACATGTGGTTTGTGAAATAGTATCATTCAGAAACAACATATGGTTTGGGATGAGACATGCACGATGCAAAGCCTCACTGCCTTGCACTTGCCAACTTTTAGAACCCCAAACAGATTTAAGATCAATATTATCTCTCCACAGTTCATAGCCCCCAACAATCAACTGGTCAATAAATAACTTCGAATAAAGTAATTTGGTGTGGGAAAGTCTAACCTGGAAAAATGACTCTCCAGTCAATTTAAAATAAAATGCATTAGGGTTGGATTGATCAAAATCAGTAAAATAGGAAAACTTTTAAAAAAATGTTTTCAAGCTGCCTTCCACTGGCACAGGACAATGTTCTCACTGTGTGAAATTAACCATACACCTAAATGAGCTAGTCTTATGCAGAAAGTGAGTGCCAAAATATTGGTAACAGTACAAATCACCATAATTCGCAGACTCTAAATATAAATCTTCAGCATCGAAGGCAGCATAATATTTCAAATCAGTAAATAAAGCTTCCACAGCTTTAACATCCCAATCATCAGAGCGAATATTTTGTTTAACCACATCCCCCATAGAAATATGGAGTACATTGGGAACAATAATAACCTCTGTGGGACCATGAATCTGGAACTTTACAGCATCTCATACAATCCCATCTAAAACGGGCCAAGCAGTTATATTAACAAAAGTCTGGTCCCTCTTTATGATGTGCGGAGAGGAGTGGGGAGCCAAAGTTCCATCAATCACTCGAATTGATGTTCTTTCTTCAACATAGTGTCAATTGATAAAACGAAAAAAAGATACCACAAATCCTATGGACATGAACAAATAAATTGCAATCAGCACCAGCCAAATTTAAATCCAAGGTGGGACCAAAAAATTATTTTTAAACCAGGTAGCACAAATCAAAACTTTTGAAGGGGTCTTTGATGTGGATGAGCCAGTGTCAAATGAAAAACGGGATTGATTAGCCACACGGGTCTCCAAATCAGGCATAGACAAATAAGTTGGGTAAGTATATTCAGTGTCACTTTCAAATAGTCTTTATTTCGATGCGCATATCATAAAAGGCAATACAGTAGCATATAAAAAGGTTTAAGAAAATTGAACATTACATTCTCAATAAGAATAACAGGACCACACAGCAGAAGAGTACATCATCAAGTTAATCCATCCAATTACACAATAATTTATCTAAAAACAGGATAAGAACTATAAAAACTTAAAAAATCCCGGCCCAAAATGCAATAAGCATCACAGAATTCGTATGACTATATAAATGTGTGTATATAATAAACACTGCTAGTTCCGGCTTAACCTATTTGCATGAGTTGCCCACATCCAATGTAGAAATTTGGCAACAGCAATGACAGTAGGTTTTGAAGAATCTGTTTTAAGTATCCTCAGCGCATCTGTACCAGTGGACATGCCCTTCAGCAGGCAAATAGGCTTCAACCAAGTGTGCCTGGGATATTTGTACACTGGGCAGATAAACAGAATGTGTGCTATAGTTTCCGGCTGAGATGGACAAAATGACAGGTTGTGCTGTTATTAGCGTGCCATTTGCCGGTAAATGAGTTGACTTGAAGCGTTCCCACCCTAAATTGATGGTACCGTTTCCTTTCACAAGAAAGTGTGATAAAGTCCCAGAACCCTTCATAGACAATATCATGTTTTAGTTCCAGGAACTCTCTTGTAAGTGATGGGCTGACACAGATCCTAAAACTTTCATAGAGACCATGTTCCAGTAAAGCTCCTTAAAGGTCTTTCTGGGCTGGAAATAATTAGCTGCAGGATTCTCCCACAGAGAATTTAAGCCTATTGCTGTATAAATTGCCTTGGCCACTTTCATCCATGGAATTCTACAAGTGCTGACAGCATCTCTAACTTCAAGAAAAGCCTGAGCATACTTGGGAGAGCTCAGGGGTAACCCACAGTCTCCTTCAGTGTCATTAAGAGCATCACCAGCAGGTTGATTCAAGAAAGGATTCGTGAGTGGACTAATTTCAATGGCAACGTCAGGCCCGATGGAGGGATCCGGTGCCAAAACAGAGCGTCGTACCATTGCTGGACACGAAACCGTAGGCTTCATACTATAGTGTATAGGCCACCCAGTGTGGTTTGACATGGTCAATTGAAATGTACCTGTTCCCCTTTCGTCCAGGAAGAGGAGGTAAAATGACTGTTCTTGTACCCTGCACTCCAAGCACAGCAACTGGAGCTCGTATGAAGGGACAAAATTCTTTCTTGTTTTCGATCTTCTCTCAGACCAGTTCTCCAACCTGGGGTAGCCAGCCGACTACCGGAATCTGCAACGCAGCTTCAGACGTGGAGGGCAAGTGTTCCTTTGCAAGACTGTCTCAGGTCTCTTGTAGGTTCTGTAAAACATTAGAATGTTCGTCTACGTCAAAGGATGCAGCTCCCACCGCCATGTCTAGACCATCTAGGTCCAGAACAAACATCTTGATGGCAAAGAGCATTTCCTATGGGGTCTGCCCACCCAGAGACCTTCTAAGGAGAATATTAAATGCACGTTGTACGCTATTCAGGTGGGTAAACCATTCTCTGCCAGCACCTAAAACGTTCGCTGTCAAGGATTGCTTTAAATCTCGGTTCATTCGCTCCACAACTCTATTACCCTCAGGCCTGTATGGAGACGAAAATTTGACTTGGACCCCCAATGAGGCCATGGCATCCTTGTACGCCTTAGAGGCGAACGCTGGACCCTGGTCCGAATGGAAGGTGCTGCACACAAAAATTCCCACAAAGACATGCAAATCCCTTACGACAGTTCTAGCATCAGCGCTCCTTTGAGGCCACACACAGACAAAGCACATGCAAGAGTCAACTGCAACTAAGATGTACTTATACGCAGTATCAGAAGAGAAAAGACCGCAGTGATCCAAATAAACACACGCAGGTGGCTTATTAGATATGTACAACTGAGTTTGGGGCAGGCGTGCAGCAGAAGAAGGTTTAATTTGCTGACAAATGCCACATTGAAGCACAAAATCACGTTTCTGTTTGTACAAACCCCGCCACCAATACCGTTGCTGGAGGAGAGATATAGTAGCTGACACGCCGGCCTGCGCCAAAGCCATCCAGGCGTGGGCTGCTGTAATCAAAGCCTGCCTGCGGTCAGCGTTGGGAATCAGTCTGTCACCAACGTCTTTAGTTCTCACATAAGGAACTTTATCAGGACTTAAGTGATAAGAGTACTTCGAAGGGAAACCCTTAGGATAATTACCTCTCTTCTCAGTTGCGGCAACAGCTGCCAAGATGTCATCATCAATCTTACTTTTGGAACGTGTAACCGCTGCCACTGCAAATGTTGCTACTGCTGTCTTCGCAGCCTCGTCCGTGAGACAGTTGCCAACAGCGTGAACTCCAACGCGCTGATGACCCAGAGTATGAATTACAAAAACGAGTGGGAGTCATTCTTTTTGCTCCGCCACTCGAACCCAGATAATTTTATGTTTTATTGTGCGACCTTTGGAGTCACGATAATCATTTGGAGTCCAAAAGGGTAGATTGTCATTGAAAGACTGTACACAGTAGTAAGAATCACTCACTATAAGAGTAGTCACACTGGGGTCCGTGTACTCAAATGCAAGCATCAGTACACGTAGCTCTGCTAACTGGGCGGTACAGTCCCCTAATGTCTGTGTATGCACGACATCAGACTTGAATTCACCATCCACCATCGTACCAACCACAATTGCACAGGCCGCGGAATACCCATGTCTAGAACCCGTAGCCGCTTGCGCACTCCCATCAGTGTAAATGATACAACGAAAATCCTCTAGTGGGCACATAGTTAGAGGAGCAGTGTTAGAAATGGGATCCCTGGCTGGCCAGGGCTCACGCCAAAACCAGTCAGAGACCACAACTTTAAGTCAGGGCAAGGGAGTTACACGTCAAGATAACCCTTGCTCACCCTCTAGGTAATGTGACGCGAGCAGCAAGGCTAAACTGGGAGGCTATGTAGGTTAAGTGTTTGGGCTCGCACCCATCAACAACACCCAAGGCCCACTACAAAGGAAACTCCACTCAAGGTTATGTAAAAATAGCCTTTGTATTACACCAAAAGACATTAGATAAAAACACACACTTTACAATGTGCCAACAGGCATGGGCAGAATTTACAGGGGATATGTACAAGACAGGGCCACCTGGACCACTGTCAGGAATATGTACTTTTAGAACTAGCACTTAGAATATAGAACAGAGAATGTAAAATCACATTAGCACACAACCAGTAACTACTGGTAACAGGTAGGTACCACCTACGCAACCCTAACCACCTTAGGAAAATGTCACGCAGGGAACTAGGACCTCAATAGCACCACCTGTACTAGCAAGAACAACCACCTAATGTAATGTCATGCGTTGTAAAGGCATTCGTTGTAAAGGATCCTGCGTTGTAGTGGTTGTGTTGTAAAAGTAGTCCATTATAATAGTTGCGTTGTAACGGTTGTTTCCCTCACAATACATGTAGGGGTATAAGCACATTACACATGATGCATCACAACACATTCAGAGGTGTAGGGAAGAAAAACATTTGCGCAAAACTCACATGAGCCACCACCTGTGGCAGTCCCTAGACCGACTGGCCTCTCTAGGGCTAGGACTGCCGGTGTCCCAAAGTCAGGGTCCTAAATGGAGCAGCTGCCCACTAAGTGCTGGGCAGCTGTGGAAATAATGATGGGGCCAACGTTGGAGCCTCGCAGGCTCTGACCAATGCAATGCCCCTGAGCCTCTCTGTGCTCTAAACACAATGTGGGCTGTGAGCCTCTCTGGGCTCTAAATACAAAATGCTCTCAAGAGCCTCTCTGGGCTCTAAACACAATGTGGGCTGTGAGCCTCTCTTGGCTCTAAACACAATGTGGGCTGTGAGCATCTCTGGGCTCTAAATTCAAAATGCCCTCAAGAGCCTCTCTGGGCTCCAAGTAAAGGAATGCGTCGTCGTTAGAGTCCCGCTCGGGGGACTCGAACTCGCAATTGCCCCCAGGAGCCTCGGGGCTCCAAATCACAAAAATGCCACCTTGAGCTTTGGGGCTCTGTAACAACAATGCCCCCCTCGTTGGAGTCCCGCCCTGGGGACTCGTGACACAATGGCCCCCGGAGCCCTCAAGGCTTGAAATAGACTGGCGAGGAGGGGGAGCGGCCCGGTCATTTCGGGGCTGCTCTGCACTGCGAGCCCTGACGAGATGCCCGCACTCACCGTCAGTAGGGGGAGGCATCTCCGATGGGCTCCCTCATCTTGCGGCGGCTCTCATTGCTCTCCCGGGTGAGGACTCTGCTTGGCTTCCCCAGACAGGGGGAAGCGGAGGAAGGAGTCAGCTGGTCTCCTCTTTTCCGGCCTGATTACCGGCTTCGCCCAGGTCCTCAACTTGGCCTGGCTTCCTGGGTGCGCGCGGGGAAGCCCTTGAGGCTGATTCAATCCCTGCGCGGCCCAGGTATGATGATGCGGGAGTCCTCGCGGCCCAGGGACCAATCCCACGGGGTGGACTCCCGTGAAGAGGCACAAATCAGCACCAGGTCCCTGGCGGGGTGGGCACCCATCAGGGGTCGCACAAGGGCAAAAAGACACAGCAATATGCGGCGTGGGCAGCCGCGAAAGGGGAAATAAAGCACTCTGAGTGCTAGGGGTACATCCAGCGCTTCCAGGCGCTGGAGGCTCCCTCAAAGTTCAAGTTAAGCGCTCATCAGGTGCTAGTGCCCCCAAAGTCCTTCAGGGGGTGGGGGGGCAAAGCTGGGCCCAGAGCCAGCTCACAGGATCCTCCTAGGCAGGGAGGCAATCCCCAGTGGCGGTCCTTCTGGCACCCAGCAGCAGCAGCAGCCCCTCTCAGCTTGGATCAGGAAGAGAACAAATTGTAAGGGGACACAGCTCCTTTTTATACAGTGAAACCCTTTGTCTTTGTGCAGGGTGGGGGGAGAACCAGTCGCAGCTGGTCTGGGAGCACCCTTGATGTGCTCAGCCCCTCACTCTATTCACTGGCAGGGCTAGGGTCATCAGTCGCACCACAGGGGGCGGAGCCAGCATTGTGTGGGGAAAGCCCAGCCCTATTCAGGTCCCAGGTGCACTCCTCCCCAGCCAACAGCATGCTAATCTCCACACTCACCACCGGGCAGACCCATCCAAACTCCTGGAGCCAGGCTCACCAGCCAGCTCCGGCCAATCACGTGCCAGCACACTCACTGCACACGCACACCCATGTCTAGAAGTGGCACTTCCACACTAGACACATACACGCCGCATACATCACTGCGCAGCATTTAAACACATGAGTTCGCACATACCAAACTCGAGCCTGCACACCTCACACATCAGGAACTACCAGGGACACAGACATTCCCCATGCATTCCTATGGGAGGGCAGGCCAACCTTACTCCATGCACTCAGAGTGTGCACTCACTTTCCACTGGGACACAGTGAAAGTGCAAATCACCATAATTCGCAGACTCTAGATATAAATCTTCAGCATCGAAGGCAGCATAATATTTCAAATCAGTAAATAAAGCTTCCACAGCTTTAACATCCCAATCATCAGAGCGAATATTTTGTTTAACCACATCCCCCATAGAAATATGGAGTACATTGGGAACAATAATAACCTCTGTGGGACCATGAATCTGGAACTTTACAGCATCTCATACAATCCCATCTAAAACGGGCCAAGCAGTTATATTAACAAAAGTCTGGTCCCTCTTTATGATGTGCGGAGAGGAGTGGGGAGCCAAAGTTCCATCAATCACTCGAATTGATGTTCTTTCTTCAACATAGTGTCAATTGATAAAACGAAAAAAAGATACCACAAATCCTATGGACATGAACAAATAAATTGCAATCAGCACCAGCCAAATTTAAATCCAAGGTGGGACCAAAAAATTATTTTTAAACCAGGTAGCACAAATCAAAACTTTTGAAGGGGTCTTTGATGTGGATGAGCCAGTGTCAAATGAAAAACGGGATTGATTAGCCACACGGGTCTCCAAATCAGGCATAGACAAATAAGTTGGGTAAGTATATTCAGTGTCACTTTCAAATAGTCTTTATTTCGATGCGCATATCATAAAAGGCAATACAGTAGCATATAAAAAGGTTTAAGAAAATTGAACATTACATTCTCAATAAGAATAACAGGACCACACAGCAGAAGAGTACATCATCAAGTTAATCCATCCAATTACACAATAATTTATCTAAAAACAGGATAAGAACTATAAAAACTTAAAAAATCCCGGCCCAAAATGCAATAAGCATCACAGAATTCGTATGACTATATAAATGTGTGTATATAATAAACACTGCTAGTTCCGGCTTAACCTATTTGCATGAGTTGCCCACATCCAATGTAGAAATTTGGCAACAGCAATGACAGTAGGTTTTGAAGAATCTGTTTTAAGTATCCTCAGCGCATCTGTACCAGTGGTAATGCCCTTCAGCAGGCAAATAGGCTTCAACCAAGTGTGCCTGGGATATTTGTACACTGGGCAGATAAACAGAATGTGTGCTATAGTTTCCGGCTGAGATGGACAAAATGACAGGTTGTGCTGTTATTAGCGTGCCATTTGCCGGTAAATGAGTTGACTTGAAGCGTTCCCACCCTAAATTGATGGTACCGTTTCCTTTCACAAGAAAGTGTGATAAAGTCCCAGAACCCTTCATAGACAATATCATGTTTTAGTTCCAGGAACTCTCTTGTAAGTGATGGGCTGACACAGATCCTAAAACTTTCATAGAGACCATGTTCCAGTAAAGCTCCTTAAAGGTCTTTCTGGGCTGGAAATAATTAGCTGCAGGATTCTCCCACAGAGAATTTAAGCCTATTGCTGTATAAATTGCCTTGGCCACTTTCATCCATGGAATTCTACAAGTGCTGACAGCATCTCTAACTTCAAGAAAAGCCTGAGCATACTTGGGAGAGCTCAGGGGTAACCCACAGTCTCCTTCAGTGTCATTAAGAGCATCACCAGCAGGTTGATTCAAGAAAGGATTCGTGAGTGGACTAATTTCAATGGCAACGTCAGGCCCGATGGAGGGATCCGGTGCCAAAACAGAGTGTCGTACCATTGCTGGACACGAAACCGTAGGCTTCATACTATAGTGTATAGGCCACCCAGTGTGGTTTGACATGGTCAATTGAAATGTACCTGTTCCCCTTTCGTCCAGGAAGAGGAGGTAAAATGACTGTTCTTGTACCCTGCACTCCAAGCACAGCAACTGGAGCTCGTATGAAGGGACAAAATTCTTTCTTGTTTTCGATCTTCTCTCAGACCAGTTCTCCAACCTGGGGTAGCCAGCCGACTACCGGAATCTGCAACGCAGCTTCAGACGTGGAGGGCAAGTGTTCCTTTGCAAGACTGTCTCAGGTCTCTTGTAGGTTCTGTAAAACATTAGAATGTTCGTCTACGTCAAAGGATGCAGCTCCCACCGCCATGTCTAGACCATCTAGGTCCAGAACAAACATCTTGATGGCAAAGAGCATTTCCTATGGGGTCTGCCCACCCAGAGACCTTCTAAGGAGAATATTAAATGCACGTTGTACGCTATTCAGGTGGGTAAACCATTCTCTGCCAGCACCTAAAACGTTCGCTGTCAAGGATTGCTTTAAATCTCGGTTCATTCGCTCCACAACTCTATTACCCTCAGGCCTGTATGGAGACGAAAATTTGACTTGGACCCCCAATGAGGCCATGGCATCCTTGTACGCCTTAGAGGCGAACGCTGGACCCTGGTCCGAATGGAAGGTGCTGCACACAAAAATTCCCACAAAGACATGCAAATCCCTTACGACAGTTCTAGCATCAGCGCTCCTTTGAGGCCACACACAGACAAAGCACATGCAAGAGTCAACTGCAACTAAGATGTACTTATACGCAGTATCAGAAGAGAAAAGACCGCAGTGATCCAAATAAACACACGCAGGTGGCTTATTAGATATGTACAACTGAGTTTGGGGCAGGCGTGCAGCAGAAGAAGGTTTAATTTGCTGACAAATGCCACATTGAAGCACAAAATCACGTTTCTGTTTGTACAAACCCCGCCACCAATACCGTTGCTGGAGGAGAGATATAGTAGCTGACACGCCGGCCTGCGCCAAAGCCATCCAGGCGTGGGCTGCTGTAATCAAAGCCTGCCTGCGGTCAGCGTTGGGAATCAGTCTGTCACCAACGTCTTTAGTTCTCACATAAGGAACTTTATCAGGACTTAAGTGATAAGAGTACTTCGAAGGGAAACCCTTAGGATAATTACCTCTCTTCTCAGTTGCGGCAACAGCTGCCAAGATGTCATCATCAATCTTACTTTTGGAACGTGTAACCGCTGCCACTGCAAATGTTGCTACTGCTGTCTTCGCAGCCTCGTCCGTGAGACAGTTGCCAACA
Source organism: Lissotriton vulgaris (assembly GCF_964263255.1). NCBI lineage: Eukaryota > Metazoa > Chordata > Amphibia > Caudata > Salamandridae > Lissotriton > Lissotriton vulgaris. Next base: position 355,482 of record NW_028253822.1, read on the forward strand.
GCGTGAACTCCAACGCGCTGATGACCCAGAGTATGAATTACAAAAACGAGTGGGAGTCATTCTTTTTGCTCCGCCACTCGAACCCAGATAATTTTATGTTTTATTGTGCGACCTTTGGAGTCACGATAATCATTTGGAGTCCAAAAGGGTAGATTGTCATTGAAAGACTGTACACAGTAGTAAGAATCACTCACTATAAGAGTAGTCACACTGGGGTCCGTGTACTCAAATGCAAGCATCAGTACACGTAGCTCTGCTAACTGGGCGGTACAGTCCCCTAATGTCTGTGTATGCACGACATCAGACTTGAATTCACCATCCACCATCGTACCAACCACAATTGCACAGGCCGCGGAATACCCATGTCTAGAACCCGTAGCCGCTTGCGCACTCCCATCAGTGTAAATGATACAACGAAAATCCTCTAGTGGGCACATAGTTAGAGGAGCAGTGTTAGAAATGGGATCCCTGGCTGGCCAGGGCTCACGCCAAAACCAGTCAGAGACCACAACTTTAAGTCAGGGCAAGGGAGTTACACGTCAAGATAACCCTTGCTCACCCTCTAGGTAATGTGACGCGAGCAGCAAGGCTAAACTGGGAGGCTATGTAGGTTAAGTGTTTGGGCTCGCACCCATCAACAACACCCAAGGCCCACTACAAAGGAAACTCCACTCAAGGTTATGTAAAAATAGCCTTTGTATTACACCAAAAGACATTAGATAAAAACACACACTTTACAATGTGCCAACAGGCATGGGCAGAATTTACAGGGGATATGTACAAGACAGGGCCACCTGGACCACTGTCAGGAATATGTACTTTTAGAACTAGCACTTAGAATATAGAACAGAGAATGTAAAATCACATTAGCACACAACCAGTAACTACTGGTAACAGGTAGGTACCACCTACGCAACCCTAACCACCTTAGGAAAATGTCACGCAGGGAACTAGGACCTCAATAGCACCACCTGTACTAGCAAGAACAACCACCTAATGTAATGTCATGCGTTGTAAAGGCATTCGTTGTAAAGGATCCTGCGTTGTAGTGGTTGTGTTGTAAAAGTAGTCCATTATAATAGTTGCGTTGTAACGGTTGTTTCCCTCACAATACATGTAGGGGTATAAGCACATTACACATGATGCATCACAACACATTCAGAGGTGTAGGGAAGAAAAACATTTGCGCAAAACTCACATGAGCCACCACCTGTGGCAGTCCCTAGACCGACTGGCCTCTCTAGGGCTAGGACTGCCGGTGTCCCAAAGTCAGGGTCCTAAATGGAGCAGCTGCCCACTAAGTGCTGGGCAGCTGTGGAAATAATGATGGGGCCAACGTTGGAGCCTCGCAGGCTCTGACCAATGCAATGCCCCTGAGCCTCTCTGTGCTCTAAACACAATGTGGGCTGTGAGCCTCTCTGGGCTCTAAATACAAAATGCTCTCAAGAGCCTCTCTGGGCTCTAAACACAATGTGGGCTGTGAGCCTCTCTTGGCTCTAAACACAATGTGGGCTGTGAGCATCTCTGGGCTCTAAATTCAAAATGCCCTCAAGAGCCTCTCTGGGCTCCAAGTAAAGGAATGCGTCGTCGTTAGAGTCCCGCTCGGGGGACTCGAACTCGCAATTGCCCCCAGGAGCCTCGGGGCTCCAAATCACAAAAATGCCACCTTGAGCTTTGGGGCTCTGTAACAACAATGCCCCCCTCGTTGGAGTCCCGCCCTGGGGACTCGTGACACAATGGCCCCCGGAGCCCTCAAGGCTTGAAATAGACTGGCGAGGAGGGGGAGCGGCCCGGTCATTTCGGGGCTGCTCTGCACTGCGAGCCCTGACGAGATGCCCGCACTCACCGTCAGTAGGGGGAGGCATCTCCGATGGGCTCCCTCATCTTGCGGCGGCTCTCATTGCTCTCCCGGGTGAGGACTCTGCTTGGCTTCCCCAGACAGGGGGAAGCGGAGGAAGGAGTCAGCTGGTCTCCTCTTTTCCGGCCTGATTACCGGCTTCGCCCAGGTCCTCAACTTGGCCTGGCTTCCTGGGTGCGCGCGGGGAAGCCCTTGAGGCTGATTCAATCCCTGCGCGGCCCAGGTATGATGATGCGGGAGTCCTCGCGGCCCAGGGACCAATCCCACGGGGTGGACTCCCGTGAAGAGGCACAAATCAGCACCAGGTCCCTGGCGGGGTGGGCACCCATCAGGGGTCACACAAGGGCAAAAAGACACAGCAATATGCGGCGTGGGCAGCCGCGAAAGGGGAAATAAAGCACTCTGAGTGCTAGGGGTACATCCAGCGCTTCCAGGCGCTGGAGGCTCCCTCAAAGTTCAAGTTAAGCGCTCATCAGGTGCTAGTGCCCCCAAAGTCCTTCAGGGGGTGGGGGGGCAAAGCTGGGCCCAGAGCCAGCTCACAGGATCCTCCTAGGCAGGGAGGCAATCCCCAGTGGCGGTCCTTCTGGCGCCCAGCAGTAGCAGCAGCCCCTCTCAGCTTGGATCAGGAAGAGAACAAATTGTAAGGGGACACAGCTCCTTTTTATACAGTGAAACCCTTTGTCTTTGTGCAGGGTGGGGGGAGAACCAGTCGCAGCTGGTCTGGGAGCACCCTTGATGTGCTCAGCCCCTCACTCTATTCACTGGCAGGGCTAGGGTCATCAGTCGCACCACAGGGGGCGGAGCCAGCATTGTGTGGGGAAAGCCCAGCCCTATTCAGGTCCCAGGTGCACTCCTCCCCAGCCAACAGCATGCTAATCTCCACACTCACCACCGGGCAGACCCATCCAAACTCCTGGAGCCAGGCTCACCAGCCAGCTCCGGCCAATCACGTGCCAGCACACTCACTGCACACGCACACCCATGTCTAGAAGTGGCACTTCCACACTAGACACATACACGCCGCATACATCACTGCGCAGCATTTAAACACATGAGTTCGCACATACCAAACTCGAGCCTGCACACCTCACACATCAGGAACTACCAGGGACACAGACATTCCCCATGCATTCCTATGGGAGGGCAGGCCAACCTTACTCCATGCACTCAGAGTGTGCACTCACTTTCCACTGGGACACAGTGAAAGTGCGCAGAAACCAAACATCACTACCACCAATTCACATTCAAAAAAGCAAAAAGTTTAGGGGTGAACCTGCCAGAAGGGCCAAGTCCAACAAGCAGGATGAAAAAACTCATACTGCAAAAACTCTTGAGTCTGCAAAGAGGAATCAAAAATGAACGTTACATCCGGGGATGTCAAGGATGTAGCCCATTGTATCCACCGAGAGTGCAATGTCTTGGAATTTGGTACACTGGCCTTCGTCACTGCCTCCAAGGCAGGATACGGAGTAACAACCACAATTTGTTTTTTCGGCGACAGTGCATGTTCCTTAAGAATCGCCATTTGCACTGCTGTCAAAACTTTTTCCACAGTGGAAAACAGCAACCCGGCCAAAGTGTACAAGTGTGACTTGTAAGCAATAGGAACTGTGTCTCCCTCATTAAAAGTGAGGTACGCGAAACCCACCGCCCCTGCTATGATTCTTATTACCAGGTTGGTGTGGTTATCACGAGTCAACAAGAACTTAGATTCTAGTAGGTCAGCCTGCAAAGATTGCAAGATGGCTGAATATTCTGGCACAGGATCTGGCAGCCAGCACGATTTGGAAAAAGTAGGTTGTATCAATGCGTAGAGCGACTTTATACGCTGGGCATATTCCGGAATGTATGTACGTCTGAAATTCAAAAAGCCCAGTAAGAATTGTCGGTTTTTCAGCGTTGTGGGAGCGCGCACAAGTGTGCATTTCTCCAAAAACTGAGGAGCCAAGCCTCTACCTTCATTGTTGAGCTCATAGCCCATGAGCAACACTGTGTACTCTGCAATATGTGATTTCGTAAAGTTGAATTTACAGATAAGTCCGCAAAACGGCAAATGATGCATTCAACACCGCATAGATGCGGCCATAATTCGTCATCTGTGAGATAAATGTTATCCACATACGAACATGCATCTGCGTCAAGCCTCTCAAGTAGAGAGCCTATTCGGGCGGCAAAAACACCTGGACTGTTCTTGTAGCCTATGGCCAATCGAAGGAACTGGCGTTGTTTGCCACCACAGGTAAAACTTGTCCATTGACTACAAAGGTGGGACAGGTTATGGGCAAAAAAGCCATTGGAAATGTCAAGCGTGGTTTTGAACCTTTTACGCACAAGACTCTCCACAAAGCAGAACTGTGAGTATTCTGCACCGCATATGTACGGCAATGCAAGTTTGAGTGGCAGTAATCCAATACCAAACGGTATGAGCCATCTGGCTTGGGCACAGTATAAAGTGGGTTATTCATTGGAGACACAGACATTTTGATTACACCTTGATATTCCAATTGTTCAAGGATTCCGGCTAGAGAGGCTTTCGCCTCACGCCTTATGGGGTATTGGGTTTGTGGCTGTGGCATGGACCTCAAAGAGATTTCATGTCGAGGGGAAAATTTGTCCTATCCACAGTAAGTACGGTACAACGCCAGCACAAGTGCCTTAGCCCAATCTTCTACAAATTACAGTGCTTTCTCCTTGGGCACAGTGTGTGCGAAAGCAAGGAGGATCACCTCCTCCCCTTGTGGAGCGGCCAAGACAAAAGGTGGGGGCCTGTCGACCTCCGCCAATAAAATATCATAAGTAGTCGTTAGATTTTCCCAAAAAAACCATTTTATGGTACGTTCTATGTCACCTTCAATTACAAGGACAATTTCATAAAGTCTTTCAAGTGGAGCCACTTTAGTGTCAGCTGTTTCCACTACAACGAAGGTGTCAGTCGCTGTCACCTTCAGTAGTGGACGTAGCGCCTCTCAAATGATGGTAATCTCCGCTGCGCTGTCCAGCAGGGTCAGAGCCCATGTCAGATTCCGAAGCTGCGTTCTCACTATCTGTGGCATATCTTGCTGTTACAGCAGCAACTTTCGTCTTTTGAAACTGGGGTCTTTGACGCCGTGACTCGTCCTGCTTGCCTTTTCCGGGAGCCTTACAAGGCTGCTCATGGCTCTGTTGGGCACCTTGACCTCTGCCAACGCCTTCTCCAACGGTGGCTGTTACAGACGGTTCCTGCAAAGAGCAAGGAGAACGTTGTTCAGGAACCTGAAATCTATCAGGCGACTTAATAGTACTGTGGTCACGCAAATCATATTTACACTCAACAGGGGCAGGTGTAGGTGAATCAGGACGGGAACCCTGTTTTTGCTGCTGCTGCTTTCCCTGTTTTTTGTTCTTACTCCAATTTTGTTTCTGAACCCTTGGGCGGTCATCCTTATCAGACGACCCTTATGAGTTTGCTGTTGCTTTTCTTTTTTCGTGAAAGGCCTAAACTATTACGGACTAGGGTCTTATAAACCTCCCTAATAATTTTTGGCAACTGACGGGCTTTGTCGGCGTCAGGGACCTCTCGCAGGGCATTAGAGACTTGGAAACTTACTGCATCCCCCTTGATATTTTTCAGGACTAGATCGCGTACCATATCAAATGCTCCCACGAGCCACATTGCCAACTCCACTGCTGCCTCTGGTCCGTGCTCATCCTGAGCACGCTTGATCACAGTGGGCAAAACAGTCATTGACGGGGTGCCAAAGTACCTAGTATAGACCGCCGCAAAAATCACCCCCCAAGTTGTAACCTCAGTTAAGTCAGGCACTTAGTCTTTCTACAAACTCACGATGAGAATCCTGTGTTTCTCAACAGGACTAGTATTTGGGAATACTGCTTCCAGTTGGTTCAATTTCTCGGCAAGGCAAAAAGGCATTTCTTCCTTATCCTGCGGACGCTTGCTTATGACCGCATTAACCGTGACGGGACTAAGTTTGAGTCCACCACCGCCAACTGGATGAGCTGCACCACCCGGGGCCCCACCTGGGAGGTTGCGAGTAATGTAGTGAACCAGACCCCTAATAACTGCTACCGAAGAGGCATATAGGGGTCGCAGTTGCTGGGCTGTCATAGTACCTGCCTGAGGATGCGTGGTAAAAGAATCCAACACAGGCCAAGTAGCACCTGGAATGGACAACAGTCCTTGTCTGACCGCTGTAAAAAAGTGTGGGAGGGCACCATTAAACCAAACAGCATGCTGCCAAACAGAAATCAGAATTTCTACTGTCCGATATGGAGCGTACACTGCAGGAGCATCAGCGGGGGTGTAAGTGTGAAAAAAAACAGAATTAGCATTCACTGCGGGAAATGTGACCCATGAGTAATACAACTCAAACGGGTACGCCACGTCAGCAGAGACTACAAAAAACACCGCCTGTCCCTCTAGAGAAACGAGGTATTCCTGCAAATGATTACGCACAACTACACGACTGTGTGCTGGGATATCATCCGCAGCCATACTGAAACAGTAATAGAGAAATACAATAAAATACTTTAACGCACAACTGGGTAGTAATTCAAAAAGGAAACCTTTCAGAAGAATCAAGCTTGAATCAACCTATTTAAATATAGGTAGTTTTTTTTATCCGTCACTACCGTCAACCAGAAATGATAGTGAGGCAGTCGTATCCTGATATAAGCACTACTCAAGTGTCTCACAATAAGACCACACTCGTTGGCGGCGCCATGCTACACGGATTCTGCTCAGACACAGAACTGTGCATAGAGACTTAGGACCTCAGGTGAAATTTCTTCGACAATTTACAATGGCCTTACTTGAAAGTTTAATAAACCATTCGGCTGAAAACAATTTTACAGTACCGTTTTAGGGACAGAGCATATGCTCTGTGGTACTGAATAGCAGTGTAACAGCGCACAGAGTCTTAATACCAACAAACCCAGAGCCCATAAAAAGGTGAATTATCTGTGGTGACCATGCAGAAAAGACATTCGTATATCATGTAAGATAAATAGTCCTGTTTCCCCACAATCTTTCCTATGGTGAAGATTGCTCTAGAAACTTGTTGTGTGTTTTACCGGTTAATTTTGCCTCCTCTAGGGTACTCTTATAGGTTAAGATGTGTGCAGCGGTGAGTTATTTTCCGAGTCTTTGCACAGTGTGTGAGAATTTTGCTGGGGCTCAGGCACCTGCATAATTCATTGTGGGGCATATTACCAAGCCTGGCAATATTGGACTATCACCACTTTAGCGGCCGTTTTCGACCGCTAAGCGGCGATAATTATATCGCCCTATTAGCAAGCTGTTGCTAACAAATGTTAGCAACAGCTTTTAGGTAATAGTGAGCGGTTAGGGGTCTGCTTTGCATGTCAGCGATATTTATCGCTAATGACATGCAAAGTGACTGAAAACAGTCGCTAACATCGCTATCGCCTATTAGCAAGGCAGGCGTAGCGATGGAAATATTCACACTAAGCGCGAATATCTCCAAAATCTAACGCCTGCTCAGACCAGTTCTTAGCCATTATATCCAACGGGAGTTGGATATTGTGGCTAAGTCCCTGTTAGCGATAATGCGTGAATATCGCTGGATTCTCAGCGATATTCTCGCATTTCGCCGCTAACGCCTGATATTTTATCGCATTTGAGATAAACATTGCTAATAGCACGTTATCTCTGCGATAAAATCAGGCAAAGCACGGCAATAGAAAAAATGACGCTAAGCTTAGTTAGTGATAATTTTCTCTAATTGTTGATAATAGGCCCCTGTTTTCTTTGTGACCCTTTTGAATGACAGATGCTTGAGCGGCTCACACCTATCACATGATAATTTATTTTATCTAGGCCAAAAGCCACTCACTTGTCTTTGAGATGGACGTGATCCTTTCCATTAATACTAACCCTGAGACTTATCGAAAACAACAGGTAGACTGCCGGATTTTTGCCTTGTGGAATGTCTAACGAAATCCAGTCTCTCCCAGGAGTCACGGGTTCAAAAAACTGTCACTACTTTACCATTACTATATTGCACTGGACAGAGTTTTGTGCAGAATGAGATTTCTAGAGTCATCACGACCATCAGAGAACCGTTTTACTATATATGCGAGCTGATGGTTCACATTAAATTATGGTATGTCCTTTTTCAAAATGTGATAACTTGTTTTGCGTAACAATCCCTCGTTTCTCTAAGCTGTAGGCTTAGCCTGTGATAGCTTCTCAAGACATGGTTATTCATTCAGGCATACAACTAAATCAATAAGGGCTCCGGCATTTCCTAGAACAGCGCCAAGAAACCAATCGGTGTACATGCACTCTATAACAAATTTTAGCATATCATAATCCTATCCTTCAAATGTCCCTGTTATGTTTTCCTAAACTTGGATCTCAAAATTTGCTTGTGTTAGTCCTTGGCTCTTGCAAAGGCGTCTCCTATTCATGTTCAACTGAGTTTATATAAATCCTTTCATCCTTCGATGGTTAGTTGATTCCAGTTATAACCAGTATAATTGTATGTGGCCTGTCAGCTCATGATCATTTATGCTTTTTTGCACTGACTGTTCTACTTTTACCTTCTACTGTTTACGTCATACAATAGCACAGTGTTTGCTTGGTCTCAACAACTACTTCAATCAACAATATGAAATATAATATGCATTAGTAGGAATATTAATATAACAGTGAGGTGAAACATCCATTATAGCGCAGGCATTGCAAAGCAATGCCTGTGCAACACAGTCAATATAACCTGCGTTGTAATGGCATCCGTTGTAATGGAGATTGCGTTGTATAAACCATGTGGCAAAGATATGAGTTGTAATAGTTTGTGTTGTAACATCATACATCCACCAATGAGTAAGAGACAGAGTTGGAAAACTGATATATATCCAAATGTAAATGATAATACATGAGGGATATGAAGGGTTAGAGGTAAATGTAGATGGATCACTCATGTCAAAATTTAAAAGGGGCATTTTGCAGAAAAGCAGCACACTTGGGGACTGGGCTCCATCTTGCAATAAAACTTTGTTGAGAAAGTATAACAAGAAATGTAGAAGTGAATGGCGCAAGTAAGCACGAAGTGTTCCATTTGAAATATACTGTTGTATTACTCTTGCATCTGATAATGTGGTGCTTACCACTCCTACGTGTAATTTTACCTTTTCTATTTCTCTCACCCTTCAGGTACCAGAAAAAATTGTAATTAAACAGACATTCAAGGCGGAGGTCATCTTCCAGAACCCTCTTTCTGAGGCGCTGAAGAACTGTTTATTGCTGTTGGAGGGAAGTGGCCTCTTGAAAGAGCAACTTATGATAAAGTGAGTGGAAGAAACACAATCATTGGAGATTACATTTTGGCATGGAAGGATATCCTCTACAGATTGGTGGTGCTTCTGCTCTGACAAATTTAAGATTCACCTACCACATTTGGAGTAGTGGGAGGCCAGGTTCTGGTGTTAACCTGGGCTTCTAATGGGAATTCACAAGGGCATATTATCAAGCCCATTATGGCCTCTTTAGCGGCAGTTTCCTGCTGATAAAAGCTGTGATAATGTATCTCCCTTTCTTGATAATATGGCCCCATATTCTCACTGCTTTGTTTAATAACATTTTTGGCAGTTGACAGAATAGACCCGGAGCTTCCATCACGTACATACAAGCTGATTGTCTTTAAGGCTCCCTCGAATTATGAGGACTGGGGCAGCTGCGCTGTGATTAGTCGATGACTCTGCCACAGTTTTACATCTGGAGGTTGTACTGGAGAGTTTTCAGACAGCTGATTCTAGGCTCACGATTTGTTTTGCTAAGGGGGGAATACTGGCTTGAATTAGATCTTTAAGTTTCTAAAACAGTTGGCCCGATATTGCATCCCAGGATTAGCAGAACAAGCATAGCTTGGGAGCCCAGATGAGGCACCGTGATCCACAGTTCCTTCAACCACTTTTGCTTTAGGTTTTACTTTTTTAGTCCTTATATGGTGTTTCCTTTTGGCAGATGGGCCTGCTTTCAGTGATGGATTAAAGGCCTTAGGGAGCTCTTGTGGAACTTGGCAATAATCAACACTGCCTTTGACCGTACTTTCAGACTGGTCAGTAGATAGTGCAAACACTTTGGATGGGTCACTGGCGGCTACAAAGTTAGAGACATACAGTGATCAAGGAGAAGGAACACATTGTTACAAAGATACATGTCTCTTCACCAAGCCAATTACTTTTTTATTAACTCCTACCACTCTGGCCAGAAATGAATCAAGTATGATGCCAGCATGCGAGGATGAGGTTGCCATTGACTTGTCCCCATCTGGCATTTTCCACGTCCCCATCTTAGCCCACCTAGTGCCAACAGTATTCACTGGCCTAGCCTATGCAGGTAAAAAGGAGGGCATAATGGGGCTTAAAGAATTTCTGGCAAAGTTTAAGACTCACCAAAGAAAGAGATGGGCAAAGGCAGGCCGGTCTTCGATCAGGCACGCTCCCCACGTCTCATGCCCAGGGAAGTCCTTGAGTGCTATTTAGTTCTGCAATCAGCGTTACCCTCCTCTCTGGCAGACTGTAGCAGAGCAGTATGAGACTAGCAGTCCCCTCCAGGCATCAATTTGGATATTGAATGGAACTAGAGCATTTTCTGGGATCCTCATCACTTGTGTGTATATAATTCTATGCATCATAAGTATCATATGCCTCACTGCTAGGACAACAGAGCACTACTCTGTGGTATAATTATAATATGTAATAAGAAAAAATACAGTCAGTCTCATCGCTGGCTTGATCTACTCTCCTCTATTCATTTCTCACAATGCAACTGAATTATTTCAACAGTTGAGTCGATATGAAACAGTTAAATAGCTCCATAAATACATATCCTTTGAATGATATACAAATATAACTGTTTCCAATTGACCACTTGTAGTATTGAAGGGCTTCATTTATGAGAAGTGACGTATCGCTGCATGAAAGCAGCGATGCGTCACTTCTCAGTGCGCCCTTCTTGCGACATGAAGGATGCGTCATATTTACTGTATGACGTATCATGTTGCAAGGAGTTACAGATACGTCAGTATTTCTGACGTATCTGTAAGCACAAAAGTGACGCATTGCTGGAGTGTGCCACAAAAATGACGCAACTCCAGCAATGTGTCCTTTCACATGGAGCAAACCCCATGTGAAAGGGCCTGCGTCAGTCTTACGCCTGCTGTGAGGCAGGTGTAAGATATTGACGCATTTGTACCCTAGAAGTGGCGCAGTGTAATCTGGTAGATTTCACCGTGTCAGTTCTACAAGGCTTACTTACATGAGAACGCCGACCCTGCATACATTATACCTGACGCAGATATAATGTAGCGCAGGGGTTTACAAAGTGAAGCCTTAAATGCGTCACTTTGCAAATAGGGCGCAACAGGAGGTATGTTTTGCGCTGCCAGTACGTCACAAAAAGTGACGCAACGGAAGCGCAAAACTGTCGCAAGGCCTCATAAATAAGGCCGAAGTGTCTCGCGCACCCGACTGTGACGTGCCCACTCCAAGGCTGACCATTATCTCATGGAACTCCTGTGTCCAGTGATCTAGAGAACGGCAGTTGTACTGGAGAGAGAGCCTGAGGCGGTTGGGGGTACTTTGTATATACCAATAAAGGTTTTGTTCCCCCACGGCATTGTCTACCACTTACTTCAGGTGACGGCGAGTGGCTGTACCTCCGAAGGCAAACCTTCTCAGTGCGTGTAGAGTTGCAGCACCCACCAGTTCATTAGTGCTGTGTAGCTGACCTGACGTTGGCAACAGAGACCCCGCTGAGCAGTGGCAGAAGACAGTAAGTCTCCTCACAAAGGGAAGATTTATTTGACGAGCTGGGTCCTGATCTTCCAGCTTGGCTGTGGCTTGGTAAATGATCTGAAATAGGCGGATCTCAAGCCCAGAGGGAGTGAGTTGGACATGCGCTAGCAACGTGCGAAAGCTAGAGCGCATTCACCCGGATTACCACCGGCCATCTTAGGTGCACAAGTTTTCATTACAGGGAACAAGCGGCAGCCATGTTAGATGTACTATTCTCCCCGGAGGGAAGAAGCAGTGGTCATCTTGGATGTGTCGGACAGAGTCCGTTTTTCATGCAGTGAATGGCACCATCATACCATCTGTTGTGGATTACATTTTTAGTTCTTCTGTTGGGTGGTAACTTGTAAGGGTGCTATTAAACAAAAGCTTATTCAGCATACAAGTTGGCATAGTTGGAGACAGAGGCTCAAGGCTGCAGAGTTTGAGGTCAGTTAATTCCTAGCATATGCTCCAGTCGAACATTTACCGTTCAGGCATTTTGGTCTGTGTTAGTGCTGCAAGTTGGTTCTACAAGTTTTATTTATTTTTTTTTTTTTCTTTGGCAATGCAATCTGCAAATCCACCACCAGCGTTTTTGGAAACACCTGGTGACCCGCCCATTAAATGGAGGCAGTGGTATTATGGATTTGAAACGTACCTAGGAGCAATTGATGTGTCTAGATTCAGAGCAGTAAGAAAAAAATATTTACTGTTACATTCTCTGGGTTTAGAGGGAAGATCTATTTTTAACTATCTTCCTGATGTTTAACGTGACGGTGATGTTGAGTTAGATGTGTATGAAGAAACAGTAAAAAAAACTTGCCACCAGGTTTGATGTTGCTCCTAGTCTTGTGGTATCTAGGCACACATTTTTCAAGAGAGAGCAAACACAGAGTGAGGATGTTGACGGTTACATCTCTGAACTGCGCAAGTCGGCCGCGGAGCGCCAGTTTGAACATTTTGCTGAGTAGCTAATACGTGATCAGTTTATTTGCCACTGTTCTGACAAATCTATCAAGCAGAAATTGCTTTCTTTAGACAATCCCACTTTGACTGAAACTATCAGGATTGCCATGAGCATTGAGACTTCAATCAAATTGGCCAAGGAACTAGCGAGCAAGACTGGCGATTGAGTCAACGTTGTTTTTAACAAAAATGAAAAAGAAAGAGGGTCCAGAATGGGGTCTTCCTCGTCTTCTTCATGTTCTGGTGTGACCAATTGTTTGCAACCGAACTTTGCACCTAAGCAAAATATTTTTTGTTCCAAATGTGGTTATCCTCAGCATATTAATGGAAATTGGTCATGTGCGGCTAGGAGTGCTCAATGCAGGATGTGTGGGAAATCTTGTCATTTTGCAAAAGTTTGTCAGAGTGCGAGACGGAAGTTCACAAAAGTATCAACAGCCAGTGAGGATTGCGAGGTGGATGTTGAGAACTTATTGGGTGAAGTGCGTGACATGGTTGTGGTGGTGGGTGAGGATAGTGCGAGCTGCGTGCAGGATGAATTTTAAGTTGACCCTTATGTATATGTGCAAGTGGGAGACAAGCAGCTTTATCTTTTGGTGGATTCTGGGGCTAGAATCACCATGATAACTCAAGAGTCGTTTCAACAGAATTGGCCCGAGTGGACTTTATCCCCACCTGAAAGGGTGGTCCATTCTCCTATGAGGGCAGGAAAATGGATCTTCAAGGTTTCTTTGAAGATTCCATGATGTTTAAAGGGAGACGTATTTCTGGTAAAATCTATGTTGCTGTTAAGGGTTTGAACATCTTTGGATGGTTTCACCAAGGGCTTTTTGGTATGGTCTTACGTCCTGGAACTAAAGAAAAGGTCTTGGTTATTAGAGACTCTGATGACAATGAAGTTTTGCTGAATGAGTTTCCCAAGGTATTTTCTGGGGAGTTGGGAAAAATCGTTGGTTTCCAACATAAAATCAAGATTAAGGCTAAGGCTGATGCGATACCTGTAAAACTCAAATAGAGAGGGGTTCCTTTTAGTGTTCCAAATGAGCTAGAAAAAGAATTGGAGGGTTTGCAGGCCAATGGTATAATTCAGCCTGTGGAATTCTCTATCTGGCTTTTGCCTTTAGTCGTGGCCAAGAAAAAAATGGGGAGCTGAGGGTATATGTTGATCTCATGTCTCTAAACAAAAAAATTTGGGTCGATTCACATCCTCTTCCCAAAATTGAGGAGATGTTGTCCTCTATTTCTGGAGCAAAATGTTTCACCAAATTAAATCTAGCTTCTGCCTATCATCAGGTCGTGTTGTTTGAGGAATTGCGTCATCTCACAGCTTTTGTTTCACCTTCAGGAACCTTCCAGTACTGCTGCATGCCTTTTGGTTTGGCATCTGCAGCCTCTCTGTTTCAGAGACTTATGTCTGAATTGCTGAGGGGTATTTCCAAGGTGGCTGTGCTCAAGGTTGATGTTTTGATTGATGCTTGTCGTCAAGAAGAGCACAATCTTATTTTGAAAAAGGTTCTTAACATGTTTGATCAAGCTGGTGTGGTCCTTTAAAGGGAAAAGAGCCAATTTGTTAAATCTTCTCTTGAATATCTCGGTCATGTGGTTTCTGCGGAAGGGGTACGTCCTAGGGCTGGATTAGTTGAGGCCATTCTTGATGCTCCTCCTCCAAGAGATAACGATGGAGTTAACTAATTTCTTGGTATGTGTTCATACCCGATTTTGCATCCAGAGCCAGAGCCATTTCTATGTTGCTAAAGGATAAAACAGAATTTGAGTGGAGTGGTGAGTGTTCGTCTGCGTTCTCTGATACCCAAAAACAACTTACCAGTGTGAATAAGTTAAAACCTTTGATCATAATCTGAAATTTGTTCTGACAGTTGACGCTAGTAAACTCGGGGTTGGTACTGTTTTGTCACAGCAGGATGGGCAAGCTGAATACACCATTGGGTTTGCGTCAAGGGTATTAAGAAATGTCGAACTTCACTATTCAGTGATTGAGAAAGAGTTGCTGGCGTGCTATAAAAAAATTCAAGTGTTATTTGTGGGGAATAAACCATTAGTGGCAATCCTCAATTGTACCAATTGCAAGAGTAGCATGCCTAGAATAGCAAGGTTTGCTGCCAGATGTCTCCAATTCAATTTTGAGGTGGTGCATATTTCAGGAGGGAAGAATGTGCATGTTGGAATTCCATAGTTAAGAAGAATGTGGTTGTTGGTGTTGGCGACGATGAATGTTGTTTCATCGTGGCCTTGGGGGTTGAGAATTCTTGTCAGTTCACCGAAAAGTGTTGGAAAACAAAGGTGGCTAATCCTAATTTTAAGACTTTCGGTATTCACAGAAGGCATTTAGGAGTCCGAAAGTTAGGAGTCCTAACTTTACTACTACTAAATTGAGAAAAATCCTAATTTTAAGACTTTCGGTATTCACAGAAGGCTTTTAGGAGTCCTAAAGTTAGTAGTCCTAACTTTACTACCACAAAATTGAGAAAAATCCTGACTTTAAGACTTTCGATATTCACAGAAGGCATTTAGGAGTCCTAAAGTTAAGACTCCTAACTTCTGTCATTACCAAAATGAGTAAGTGCCTTCTGTGAATACCAAAATGGTAGTAAGTTTAGGATTTTGTCTTAAGTTAGTTTTGTGAATCGGGCCCAAAGATTTTTTGTCCATTTCTGCCATTTCACCGGTGGATTGCCTGGACTAGTCATAAAAAATGGTGGTGCAGTTACATTCTGCATTTTTAAGTTTTTTTTTAACTTATTACCTCTTTGTTTTAACTATTTAAAATCTCTTTGCTTTGAATATACAAATATTCAATAACTAAGTTACTTGTTGATTCCAGTTCTTCTACACCTTAAACCTGTACAACCTTTCACTGTATTCTAAATAAAAAAAATAATAATAAAAGATGTGCAAGTCACCATGTTAGTCAGCTTGCATTAGTGTATCTATCATTTCAACCTATTACAGTTCTTTATGGTGTGCGTGTCACCGTGTTTGTCAGCTCACACTCTTTACTTAGATGTAATAAGCTATAAAGTCTCTCCAGACCTAAAATGGCTAACACCGTCGTCTTGATCGTACTTAGTTCCTTTTCTTAAGTAAGTTGTGCTTTTTTTAAAAAAAATTCTCCCCGACCTAAAATGGCGTCATAAACACAACTTGTCCTTTTTCACAAAGTTGTTGCACTTGTTTTCTTCCTGCAACCTCGCGTCACCTTTTTGAATAAATCAATGATGACTCACCAGCCTTCAGCTTGGAGCGAATGTGCGATGTGCGTACCAGCAGACTTCCCTTGCTCACGGTACCAAGCTCAGCCTTAAAATTCACTAATTCTCCACAAGAACATCACCCGCGCACAGATAACACCTTCCGCGATCTCCTTCTGCCGGTATTCCTTTTTTTTATTTTATTTTGCTTAAATTAAAAAAATTCAGTGATTGTATCACCTCCTATTGCTTCTCCATGTTAGGGTCCACTCCTTTTACCTGCAGCATGCGATTGTCGCCAGTGTAATAAAGATAGATACACTGGAAGTGTTGAAGCAAGGCAGGTCTTTATAGATAGGACCCTATCCAAGGAGGAGTTCAGCCAACCGACAGTAATGGAATCTACAGGCTAAACACTCAATGTTCTGACATGGAATCTAAGCAACATCACAATGAGCTGCTTTTGAGAGGTGTCAAACTGGTTCCCCCAGAAGAGTTAAGGCGCATTATTTTGTCAAAGGCGCATGAGGGTCACTTGGGTTTCACTTTCACTAGACAAAGGGTTCGTGAGTCGTTCTGGTGGCCACAAATTGACACTCATGAAATGGTCCTCTGCTGACACAACTTTCAAAACTGTCACCCCACCGCTGAAGCCCATTGATTGTGTTGATTTGGTTGGGCCATTTAATATTCTTCCTCGCAATTCTCATTATGTTCTTGTTCTCATGGACTGCTATTCTAGGTAGCCGTGTCTAAAGTTTATTGGTGAGCCGGACTCACGGGATGTCATTCTTTTTCTCAAAGAAATTTTCTTGAATGATGGTCTGTCTGAGGAAATTATCTCAGATAATGGAGTGCAATTTGTCTCAGGTGAGGTAGAGAGTTTTTTAAGGGAGACTCCCATATGTCATCTCAAGAGCTCACTTTACAATCCTCAAACTAATGGCCTTTTGGAGCGCTTCAATAGGGTGCTGGGTGAGTGTGTGAGATGGGCAGTATCTCACGAGTGTGATGTACATAATGCTGTCCAATCCATGTTGTGGTTTTATAGGACCACTCCACATTCCATGACAGGATTTTCTCCTTTTGAGGCTCTTAAAGGAAGAGTGGCTGCTTTGCAGTTCCGGCCAGCCTGGATGAGTTGGTTTTTAAAGGAAGGTGTGATGCACCATTTACGTAATGATTTGGTTCAAGGCAATTCGGAAAGGACACAGCAGAAACAAAAGTATTATTATGATACAAGTAACAGTGTCAAAGTTTGCACTTTCAGTGTGGGTGAACTTGTTCGGATTAAAACTCTCAGTTTTGTGGGAAAAGGTGAGTCCAAGTTTTTGGACCCTTTGGTTATTGATAAAGTGTGTGGCAGGAAGCTT
Organism: Lissotriton vulgaris; assembly: GCF_964263255.1. Lineage (NCBI taxonomy): Eukaryota > Metazoa > Chordata > Amphibia > Caudata > Salamandridae > Lissotriton > Lissotriton vulgaris. The sequence continues at coordinate 372,686 of NW_028253822.1, forward strand.
GACTTAGAATTATTCTTCTTCAGGCTTAATATATATATATATATATATATATATATATATATATATATATATATATATATATATATATATATATATTCACTGAAAAAACCATTGGTTATAGAACATATATAGTTAGGAATTTGCATTTACAAAACCTTATTTTACTCGCATAAAACCATTGAAATTCCATATATAGTTAGATGCGCTAACTATATATCGCGCACCCGCAATCCACTGCTGATGATGTCACATATTACATCATTCATGACATGGTTAGTGACATCACTGATGACATCACTGATGACATCTCAAATGACATCACTGATGACAACATCCAGTGACTGTATGTTTCTGTAAAGTTAAAATGTGTCTTACATATTGAAGAATGAGTGGATGTATAAGTGTCTGGAAGAAGGATTTAGTAGGTGCATGACTGACTGTATGAGAGAATGATTAAATGTGTCTTAATGAGTGCATGGGTTAGTGACTAAACTATCTTAATTTGTGCATCATTATATCTGTTGTTCTACAAACTGCTGCATGTGTTGATCAGTAGCTATATGAATAACTGTATGGGTTATTGATTGGTTGTCCAAGTATTTGTATGGGACACTGAGTGTGTGTGTATGGGTAGCTGGGAGGTGTGTGACTCTGTACATAGATGTGTGAGTAGTTGATTCACTATATGTATGGGTTCAAAACTGCATGTGGAAACAGCTGTATGGGCGGATGACTGTGTGCATTAGTGTATTAGTGAGTGAATGGATATCTCAGTGCTACATGTCAAAGTAAGTACATATGTAAAACACAGTACATGTGAGAGTTGACATATATAAATAACTGTGCAGAAGAGCCAGTGAATGTGTGAGTGGCTGTATGGATCATTGTGAACTTGTATCAGGGATTGTATAACAGAGTAAATATGTGTTAGTATATGTTTGAATAAGTAAGGTGTGTATAACTGTATAGTTGAGGAAATGGAAGTGTGATTGATTGTTTGCATGACTGACTAGGTGTGTGAGTAACTCCATGGATGAGTGACAGTCTGTGACTGTCTGTTTACACTGATTGTATCTAAGGTTATATTAGAGTCTGAAGATGTTCATGGTATTATCACATGAATGATATCATCAGTGATGTGATCAGTAATGTCAAATGAGATGTTATCAGTGATTTTATCAGTGATGTCATTTGAGATGTCATCAGTGATGTCATCAGTGATGTCACTAACCATGTCATGAATGATGTAATATGTGACATCATCAGCAGTGGATTGCGGGTGCGCGATATATAGTTAGCGCATCTAACTATATATGGAGTTTCAATGGTTTTATGCGAGTAAAATAAGGTTTTGTAAATGCAAATTCCTAACTATATATGTTCTATAACCAATGGTTTTTTCAGTGAATTTTCAAGGTTTTGTAAATGCAAATTCCTAACTATATATGGACTATAACCTATGGTTTTTTCTGTGAATTTCAATGGTTTTTTAATAGCAAATATCAAAAGCTGTCAAATGTCAAGTACGTGATAGGTAAAAACGTTTTCGTGTTTATGCACGCTGATGTGCTTTGAACGCTGCCCCCCCCCTCCCCTCTTTTCTCTTAGTAGTACTCTCTCTTTGCAGATAGTGAAGGGTAGTTAACGCAGACCTTTACCCCCGTTGTAATCCGTCGTACCTGCTTGTCTCTCCATTTGATTGATTGTTATCCAAGCATTTACTGTTTTAGAATTGGTTCTCTTTGGATCATTCTCTATTTACAAACAAGCACAAAGTCGCAATACTCTGTTTAGTCTTTGCAGATAGTGAAAAATCGTGTAAAAAAATAAAAGTAATCGAGCAAAATCAGTAGACCACTAATTGGATCTCTTTTTGACCTCGCTAAAATACAAACATTAGGAACAACCCTTCATGAGAAATACGAAAATAGTGGGATGAACTGAGCTCCACACCATGATGGCTGCAAGACAGCTCGACTCCGCCACCCACCCCGCCCAAAATAACAAACCCTATGCAAATATTATAAATATATACAACACACCAGCAAAGTAACAGGGTAAAACATTTTATTAAATAACTATTTACATAACTATTTTATACTTTTTGTTGCCCGATCCGGCTAGCTCAATCGATCGAGCATGAAACTCATGCACTGATAGCAAGCGTTGAGAGTTTGTAGAACGATGGCTTCAGATTTTCTACATACGGTGTGGTGGCGCGAACTGGGAGGGGGCGTTTGGATCCTGCCCCTTCCCCAAATAAGATTTTCATACGTGAGTGTTCGTTCATGCTTTTGGTCCCTGAGTTGCTTCGATGTCACTGCCTTACACAAATGGCATAAGTCCTGGATGTTGAGTGCCATACTTCAGAGTTCTAAGCAGCGCTTGTAACACTGTCTAAACCTTATTTGCACCTGCTGCAGCTTCACTATTCAAAGTAAGTGGGGTCCGTTTGTGGACCTGACTGCATTGGAAAACAATGTGATACGGTGCCTCCCTAAACCGCTTGACGGAAGCCCCCGAGGGGCGGTGAGATGGCGCGGACTGGGAGGGGGCGCTTGGCTCCTGCCCCCTCCCCAAGTCGTGTTGCCCTGGTGTGGCCTGAGATCGCCCCCGACATAGGCGGCCGGCTCCCGGGGTCCGGCAGAATTTTTTGCCTTTTGATGACTCTTCCATTCTGGACCTTGTCCCACAATCCGTTTGACCTGAAGACCCGCTGTAGTTGGGCGCCCCTTTACCGTTTTAGTTGCCATTCCGCCCGCTTTTGCTACTCTGTGCCTCTTCCGCCATTCAGCTGTTTACCGCCCGCTCTTGCGACTACAGCGTCTCGCTCACCATGTAGTTCAGTTGCTCCCGCTCTTGCGATTTAACAGAACTTTTTGGACTGCTGAAAGTGGTTGTATTCCGACCGCTGGTTGGTGGAGACATTTTGACTATATTCTGGACCTGCGTTGTCGCGTAATGCGTCATATGACGCGCCGCGTTAGCGCACCCGGAAGTGCTCCGGTGCGCAAGGCGCAGCTTCCCGGAAACGATCCAGAGCGTGCCGCGCAGCGCGTAACGTAAGCATAACAGGTCATGTGACTTGTTAATAAAACTTTTCATTGGTTCATTTTACTTTTGTTTTCCTAATGATGTAAGACTAGGTCATGTGACCTAAAAATAACACTTTTCATTGGATTAAAACATTTTTTTTCCCCAAACGATGAAAGCCCCACCTTGTTTCTGGATGTTTCAGACTAAAGCTGGCGTCACCATGAGAGCACCACCATCTCGTAGCTCCGTCGTGGCCATTTCGCAAGCAATCATGGCAGCCGCTCCCCACCGGAAGCCTGCGGGAGTCGAGGGCCCCCAAGACTTTTGTAGAATCTTCAAGGCTGAGGGGACGCTTTCGAGAATGGGACCCAAGCCCTGGCAGACAAGCGTCCGAGTTCCAAGGTGTCCCAGGGCCATTTTACTGGACCAGGCCCAAATCCGAAGAGCCGGCCGCCATTTTAAGAGTCCTGTGGCAGCCGCCTATCGCTGCACCGCAAGAGTGGGAGCAACTCAACTACATGGTGAGCGAGACGCTGTAGCCGTAAGAGCGGGCGGTAAACAGCTGAATGGCGGAAAAGGCACAGTGTAGCAAAAGCGGGCGGAATGGCAACTGAAACGATAAAGGGGCGCCCCACTACAGCAGACGAGCCTCCGCCATGTGCTTCAAAACTGCATACGTATCTCGTGATATCAAGGTTGGGCAACCAGTACACAACAAGCAGTTACGAGTCCCATTTACACCGGCGCCATTTTGGGCGCGGCCGGGCAGGTCCAGGATCTAGTCAAACATAACAAATGAGGCTGACGTCTCTGAAGCAGTTGACGCACAGCAGGACATAGCAAATAAACATGAAGTCTCTAAAGCTGTTAACTCACTGCAGGACAAAACAAGTGAACCTGAAACCTCTGGAATAATTGTCGCTCAAAAGAACAACACACAAAACTCTGTAGAGCCTGAAGAAAGAAAAACAGAAGGGCACTGTAGTTTCAGACACACTTAACACTAATGACTTAACAAAGATATCGTCTGTTTATGAAGCAGTTATCATGTTCACAGAATTGACAAAGAAGTGTGCAGACACCAATGCTATTAAGAAACACAAGGAAATCCCTAACGCATCAGCATTCTCGGAAGAGGTTGACACAGATAACATCTTAAGGAACAAAGAAAGACAAAATAAGGATGAGGAAGTTATCACTTTAGTTTTTTCATCAGCTAGCGACAGCAAGAAACATATTGTAATGGAGATTAGAGAGGCTACGGATGGATGAATAAATTATCAAAAGTAATGGCGACTCCCCCCTTTAGCAGATTAGCTAAATCTTTGCGTAATTTGGACATTAAAGTTATATTATTGTTGTTGTTGTTGTTATGGTTATAGTTCTGGTTAATTTCAGCAAGAAACACATTGTAATGGAGATTAGAGAGGCTACGGATGGGTGAATAAATTATCAAAAGAAATGGCGACTCCCCCCTTTAGCAGATTAGCTAAATGTTTGCGTAATTTGGGCATAAAAGTTATATTATTGTTGTTGTTGTTGTTATCGTTATAGTTCTGGTTAATTTCCATTCAGAGTGTCCTACACAGCACCACTCTAGGTAAACACTACTTTATGTAAAACCTGGGACATAGCACTCATTGAAACTATAGTTGGTCACCATGGGGTTTAAAGAAGGGATGGTTCTTCACCTGGGTGCCTTCCACAACTCAGCACGTTGTGCTGCCTTGGGACTATTCGCACAAAAGACAGCTTCTGACCATTGTTGTTTTTTATTGTCAAAAAATGTTTAAATATATTTACAGTTTTTGTTGCGTTCGTTATATTTAAAAGTTAATAAAGTTTTATAATCCTACTTTCTTGGAGTACTATATTTTTTTTAAAAATCGGGTGAATGGGGCCTTGAATCGGGTTATTGTCATGTGTGGGCTTTGCAAGTGTACTGCTACAGGATCGGACATTTCAAACTCAAATGCACGTTCTTTTTCTTACCTTTCCGAAGCATGGAGCGCAATAGCAGGCAAAGAAAGGGTGATGCACGTGTTGAACACTGCCTGGCCTGGCAAGTTGCTGGCAGTGCCCCCCCCCCCGCCCGCTCCTGAAAGAGGGCACACACACACCGCCGCCCCGAGTACTTCACAAATCTTTAAAAGACCATGCGCTTGTTCATGAGGCTTAAATGGTTTATCACCCCTTCTAGAACCCCTGCATCGACCCTCTGACGTTTCCTGGAAGAATTAGCACGTAACACAATACCAAGCCCTGTCAGCTGAAACCCCCGAGGAATCGTGTGGCATATTATCAAGGGGGTTTATTTCCGCTTTTTTGGCTTTAAAAGCCAAAAAAAAGGAGATAAAATTATCTCCCTATTACCAAGCTGTCGCTAACACCAGTTAGTGACAGCTAAAAGGAGATAGCGACCATCTTGGGCCCCGCTTTGCATGTCAGTGATATTTATCACTAATGACATGCAAAGTGGGCGTGCCAAGATGTTAGCGACTGGAAACAGTCCCTAACATCGCTATCTCCTATTACCAACTTTTGGAGATATTCGCGCTAAGCGCGAATATCTCCAAAAGCTAACACCTGCCCTGAGCAGTTTTTAGCCATGTTATCCAATGGAAGGTGGATAACATGGCTAAGAGCATTTGCTGGATAATGCATGAATATCGCTGACTTTTCAGCGATATTCATGCATTGCGGCCGTTTTTTACCGCATTTGCGATAAACCTTGCTAATAGCAAGGTTTATCTGCGATAAAATTCGCCGATGTGCGGCGATAATTTTTGTCTCTAAACAAGTTAGAGACAAAAATTATCGCTAGTTGTTGGTAATATGCCCCCGGGTTTTTGCTTGCAGGAATCGGGAGGCGGAAGACTAGCACTGAAATCAGTAGTCTCACGCCTGAATCGGGAGGATTGGTATGTCTGGATTCTCTACAGCTGGGGCCATAAACTACATCCGCAGGGCTAGGTGATAGCCTGGATCCGGCCTGGACAATCGGACACAGAGGAAGAGGAGTGTCAGAGGGTGCGGTAGTGAATAGGGTGAAAGGGAGGTGTCGGGCGGGCACAGGGTGTGATTCTCAGGGAAGAGCAGCGCAGATGGGGGGAAGTATATGGCCCATGCATGAGAGAGAGAGCGGGGGTGACCAGTGCGTGGGGGAGATGCTTGCGAGGGTGGGGAGCCGTGCTGAGAATCGACGGCGTGCAGAGAGTGGGTCTGGTCAAGGCATCTAAAATGGCTGCCGTGCACGACAAAATTGTGGCGTTGGACAAAAAGGCAAGATGGCGCAGACAATGTTTATCAATAAGGATTCATTTATAACAAAATATTTACTCGCAGTGACAAAATGGTGGTCAACACTTCCTGATTTCCATCGAATCGAACGTTAACAGACGTCACGCAGCAAAAAAAAAAAAAAGCTCACGCACAGCCGCTGGAAGACATGTATCAACATATATGAGCCTCCTCAGCCACCCTCAGAAAACATAAGGGGTCAGGATACGTCTCCCGCACCCCCTTATACCTAGTAATTTAATTAAAACGAAACACAAAATGGCGAATTCCCGTTTCGCTACCAGTTTGCGGCCCAGTTCGCGGCCCGGGAAGCGCTTCTACCGTGAAAAATAATTTTTTTTTTATTTTCCCCACGGGACCCTTTAATAACCCCAACATCATTCCTAGGGGGTCAAGAGGGGTATACCTTGCCCCCTTTCATTAAATTCCCCCTTCGTTTTTCACCTCTTCTTCTCTCTCGATCCTACCGAGAGATAAGATGGCGGCCGCTCCGGACTGTTTAGAATGTTGACAGACACCGGAGAGCCAATCAGCTTTCTGCGCGCAAAGTTCCGTTTCGCGAAAAGTAAGCGGACCGGAGCGCAGCCCGGAGCGCTGTTACAGATACATATCTTGTTTTGAACGTTAATTTCTCAAAAACCACTGGAGCACATATATTGAGACCTAGCAAAGGCACATCGGGCTAACAGTCCCTACAATTTTGCCAAGTTTCGTGCAAATCCATTCAGCCGTTCGAGCTAAAAGTGAGGCCAAAGGCCCTATGGAAAAATGAATGGGAAAAACGTGTTTTGGGACCCCCCTTTTTTCTCGGCCCCCCCTTGATGAAACCCCCCCGAATTTTCAGGGGCTGCTCAGAAACAAAATGTGCCATTTTCCTGAAAATTTCAGCCGATTCCGTCCACAAACGCCAAAGTTATTAGACATAGAATTTTCAAAAGTTCCATAGACAAATAATCCTAACTATATATACCTACTGGCAACACGCCAGTAGGTAATATATATATATATATATATATATATATATATATATATATATATATATATATATATATATATATATATATATCCCATACATCACAGCTAAATCATGGTTCCCCTGGAGGTGTTTTGAGGACTTAACTCTTAACTCTCACCACTAAGGAGTCTTCCAAGTTGATAGCCTTTGTCCTGGACTTTAAACTTTCCTGAAGGGCCCACATAAGTTATTTCTGCTAAAAATAGGCCACCTTCTCCTTCTCTCTGACAGGTGGTACATGCTTTGTTTTTCTCCAATGTGAACAGAGGAAATGTTTCATGTCTTCCCTAAGAGCACACTGTTCCCCCAAATTTTCCATGTAAGGATTCAAATCTGCCCCTCATCTAACTGGTGAGGCTGAAAGTTCTGATAGGATCGCTCCTATTTAAGAGCCTTGCGCTTGCTCTCCGTCAAATTCTGAGACCAATATAAATGTGGCTACTGAGTTTGTAAGACTTGGATTGTGAGGTTTCCACCTTACCTAACTGACACATTGAATTGTCAGGAGAAGTCCTCTTTAGTAGCCTCTCAAATACGAAACTCCTTTCTTGTCTCTTTATGACTGGCCTCCTCTGAGATGTGTTTAAAACGTGTTATTTCCAAAGTTGCTCTCAGTAATGCAACATGATGCATTTACAGAGTTTTTTTGATGATTTTATAGCTTTCTTTGGATTCCTTTGTTGGATGGTTTGTACATTGTCTCGTTGGTCACGTTTTTTAAGAATTTGTTATATGCTTTATGGTAGCCTAGTTGGAAAGGTTTGCCTTCTACAACAGAATCCATTACAACGGATAAGAAATGTATGCGCGTATGTCATGAAAAGAAATTGCCAGTAGGTTATCTTTTAAAAATACACACTATCAAAATAAAAAATACTTTAAATATATCTTTCTCTAATTTCCAATGCCACCTTAAAGCCAGAATCTCTGACAGCAATGCGGAGGTGTAAATGGCACACTTTAATAATAACCAAACAGTTACTGGATTGCCTTAAGATTGCTATTTTTGCCTTTTTGACTGTTAGTTAAAATTTCATAACTGAAGTTGCTCTTTCAATACATGCTATTCAACCGACATACACATTTTTATGGCCAAAAAAAAGTATTTTTTTCTTTTTGCATCTCCACTGGACAGTTTGTTTTTTTACTTGTTCACAATGTACATTTGTGGGGTATTCTGTATTCTCTGTCTATGTAGCTTTCAAAAAGACTTGCGACCTGGAAATCACAAACAGCCCCACATAACCCCAAACTACCCAAATCCTGCACCAGCCTGTTCATTAGCACCTACATGTAAGTGCAACACCATTCAAATGTAACCTCATTGTACCATCCCATACTCATAGAAAGAACAAGGTGTCAAGCACACGGCCATGCTTGTTATGTTGTACTCTGTACGGATTCCATGTTCTACACAGCAAAAGTAGTTGGTACAGTGCTTAATTTGAGCCAGTGGTTTCCAGAGCTCAGCACCAACACTTAATCATCAACATCGACCCTTTTCATGAGCACCAGTTAAGGACACATTTATTGTAGTCACGGGGAGATTAAGTGATTTGACCAGAATCACAGGATGTTGAACCGATGGCGAGACTCGAACCTGGTTACTCACCTCCAAAGCTGGCAGTTTTGGCAATTACGCTACATTTTCTCCCCACTTTAATGGTTAGTAGTTGGTTCTGTTTTAGACCATGCTAACAGGACAAATGGTCTAGTGCAAGCTGCCTCCTGACCATAGCCCCAGCACTTATTTTATTTACAAATTAACCACTGAGTTGGTAGTAGTGGATGGTCCTCGGGTGGCATCTAGAAATCCTTAAATGATGTAAATGAGGACTGGGGGTGTTTCTGTTTTTTGCTGTGGTTTTGGCACTGCATGGAAGTGTGCATATATCACATAAAAGTGTCTCCTTGATTAGGTTTTTGTTGTCATCATTCTGATAAAAAGGATTTTTGTTTTGATTTGTCTTTATTTTACTGATGCTTTACCAGTCAGATGTCTGGTTCCTCAATGAGTTGGGAGGTGTGAGTTTTAATTGTGTATTTTAAGACATAAAATTATGAACATCTGTGTTTGATCATTTGAAATTAACCACAATTTATTCCTACCAATCTATTCCACTCTGTTATATACTCCTAGTACACCACAATGGAGAGTCATTTACTAAGATACAGTCGCATCAATATACTTTTGGTTTGTCTTCCTTGAACACAGGGTCGAAGATCTGAAGCCACAGGAGATGATGAAGATTCCTGTAGAAATCACTCCCTTCACAAAGGGAACCCGGCAACTGCTGGCCAACCTGGTGTGTGATCAATTTTCGAAAGTCAAGGGATTCCAGAATGTTGATGTGGCCCAGAATTCATGATACCTACAGTATCTAATTCAATAACGCAGAATGCATACATTTTCTGATATTTCATGAATGCGCTTTACACGTTTGCTATGCTTTTTTGCTGTGATCAATTTCTAGTCATGATTTCAATGTTCACTGGCCATATGTCACTGGGGAGGTGCCATTTGGAGTAGTCTAAGAGGACATGCATGAAGGGTAACCAGAAAATGTACCTTTCCTGTTTGTCCTATTCCTATATCTGCAAACGTAACTAAGAAAATAATAATTGGTAAGAACGCAATAGACATCATTCAACTCATATATACTGTTATACCAACCAAATAGGTAGATCTTGGGAAAAATGTAAGTTTCGGCATGTCGATACTCTATTGGAAATGCCATAAAGAATTAAATGGAAGACTCAAATTGCAGCATATCATCATCCGCTCATTGCCAACCCACTGTTGTTGCGTATGTACACATTTACCTTTCATTTATAGTTGTTTTTAAAATAAAGCGTGCTGCCTCAATTATTTCAGTATATCTTTACATAAACTTGCATAGTCGTAACAGATGTGTCTTTTACAGCTTGCAGCAAGTGCCATTTGTATTGGTTTTAGGTAAAATTCCAATAAAACTTATTTTGCAATCTGTTTGAAGTTCTGAATATTTCATTCAAATGGCGTACACCCGGTCTCTCTACATGTTTGTAGGAACGTTAGAAAAGTCTGAAAGCTTAGGGGACCTACTTTTGTTGTTCCATTATTAAAAGCCTAACCACAGTTCTACTAATTCACCATAACAATATTAATATTAATAATACTATTAAATATAATAATAAGAATGTTGTTTTTCTAGAGCTGGTTACCATTAATTACAGCAACTGTACAACGACAGAGACACCTTAATCCTAATATTGTCAATTCAGCCTTTTAATGCAGGTGATGTGAGAACCAAGAGGCATATTTGCAAGGAAAAGAAGGAGCGCGGAGCTCTGGCAAATTTTGCAGTGCCGCGCCCTGCCATTTCCAAAATGCATGGATGAACTGTTTTTACAACAATATGGCGCACTTCTGTTTTTTCTCTAGCGCTGGTGCTAAAAATTACTGCCTGGCGCCCACACAGACACACTTGCGCCATAGTGCAAAGGTACCTGTATTGCAGTGAATGATTGTTTATGTGTAGGAAGGTGTCCTTTCCTGAATATAAACAATTATCAATGGCTATTTGTTACTTCTATGTGTGCTGCGTCTCGCATACATAGAAGTAGCAAATAGTCATTATTTAATGATTGTTTATGTGCTGGAAGGGATACCTTCCTGCACATAAACAATCATTATTGGCGTTTTGCTCTTTCTATGTGTGCTGCATAATGCAGCACATATAGAAAAAGCAAAAACGAGGATAAATAAAATTATTCTTCTTGGTGCGCCTTTTTTAAATGTCTGCTATTCCATGGCATTCGTTTTTGTCACTACCCCAGATTTACAGATCCTTGTAAATTCTGGGGCAGCATCAAAAAGCGATGGGTGTTGCAGTGGAGCTCCCACAGCAACACCCATTGCACGCCAGACAACTGCATGAAAGAGTACCATATTTACAAAGCGGCATCAAGCCAAACAAGCATTTGCAATGCAATAGGTCTCGCATTAGGAATTTTGAGATATTGGTATTGTAAATGACACATTTTTTATTTATGTTTTGTTTTTGAAAATAGCTAAATTAATAGCTTTGTCATTTGCAATACCAATAGTTATAACTTTCGCAAATGTAACACCTATAGCATTTGTAATGCAATATGTGTTGTATTTACGTGACTTACATGTATTGATATTACAAATAACAATGGCTTTTAATTTTTTCAAATAATTAATACTTAAATAAAAGTTATTGTAATTTATAATGGCAATAGCTTACACTTTTGTAAATAACTTTTGTGAAGATTATGTTCAGTGTATTTTATTGTGACGAAAATCCAAGAACAGAAGTGAAATATTAACATATTTTTGTTACATTTGTAATAAAGCTTGAAACATTGAGAGAACATATTTGAACCAGTTGTTGTTAAATGGTTGCAAAGATTGATGCTGTGGTGGCGCTGAGTGATGTTGTGATGGCGAGCGAGTAATGCTGTGGCGTTCAGTGATGCTGTGGTAGCGCATAGTGATGTTGTGGTGCCTCTGAGTGATGCTGTGGTGGTGCTGAATGATGCTGTATGCTATGGTATGTTTAGTTTTGCTATGCTATGCTATGTTTTGTTATGCTATGCTATATTTTGCTATGCTATGCTTTGTTATGCTATGCTTTGCTTTCTTATGCTATGCTATGTTTAGGTTATGTTTTATTATGCTATGCTTTGTTTTGCTATGCTATGGTTTATTTTGCTATGCTATGCTATGTTTTGTTGTGTTTGGTATGCTATGCTATGTTTTGCTATGCTATTATATGTTTTGTTTTTCTATGCTATGTTTTGTTGTGTTTTGTTAAGCTATGCTATGTTTTGTTGTGGTTTGCTTTGTTTTGTTATGCTATGTGTTGTTGTGTTTTGTTATGCTATGCTTTGTTATGTTATGCTGTGTTTGTTATGCTATGCAATGTTTTGTTTTGCTATCCTATGCTTTGTTTTGTTATGCTATGCTATGTTTTGTTGTGTTTTGCTATGCTATGCTTTTATGCTATGCTATGTTTTGTTATGCTATGCTATGTTTTGTTGTGTTTTATTATGCTATGCTTTATTTTGCTATGCTATGTTTTGTCATGCTATGTTTTGTTATGCTATGCTATGCTTTGTTTTGTTATGCTGTGCTATGTTATGGTTTGTTATGCTATGCTATGTTTTGTTGTGTTTTGTTATGCTATGCTATGTTTTGCTTTGCTTTGCTATGTTTTGTTATGTATGCTATGTTTTGTTGTGTTTTGTTACACTATGCTATGTTTTGTTGTGCTTTGCTATGTTTTGTTATGCTATGTTTTGTTATGATATGCTTTGTTTTGTTATTTTATGCTATAGGTCTCGAATTTGCAAGAGTTTGAGCTATTGGCATTGTAAATGTCAATGCCTTTTATTTACTTTAAAAAAATCAACACATAAATAAAAGGCATTGTCATTTACAATGCCGATAGCTCAAACTCTTGTAACTGTGAGACCTATTGCATTGCAAAACGGTTATTGCAAAGGCTGCGTTTGCTTTCCCAGTCCTGCCCTGACTTTCAGTGATACTTAGAGAACGGCCTGGGGCCCCAAGCGGCCCTCCCGTCCTTTGCAAGTGACCCCTGGGTAACAGCAACATTGGTCTGATGTGTCTCAACTCAGCACTAAGAGATATGTTAAATAAGGGGGCATATAAATGCACTGTACTTGCATGTGTTCTGTCAGGCCCCTAGCCAGAAGTAAGTGTTTTGGGCCAATGGGGCCCCAGTGACATCATCAACAAACATCAGTGGTTGTGTGTGGGAGGAGGGTCTCACATCAGAATAGTTTTTTGAAAAACCTTTCAAAATGGTGTGGCTTTGAAGAATGAAGTTGGAGGGGACAGATTTACTGTTCCCACTTCAACGTAAGCAACAGTAGGGAAAGTGGTGTTCTTTCAAGGGGTAAAATTTACTTTTCCCACAACAGTCTGAGCAACAGTAAGGAAAGTGTTTGACTTTGGAGGACTCACCTATCCTATTCCCACTTCAACATAAGCAAAAGGAGGTAAAGTGTTAGCCTTTGAAAGGACAGGTTTATGATTCCTGATCCTGAGCTAGTAAATAATCTATTATTAGGGTTTGGAAGTGCCTTCAGGTCATACCTTTTGCAAACAGGGTGGTTGAGACAATTAATCAATAAATGTAATTTATATTTTGTTGACAATAAAGCTACACAAAACTGTGATTCAGTAGAAGCCATCAGTTTTCCATACTGCTGTTTGCTGTTGTGCTGCTCCCAGGAATTGAGGTAGGAATACTAACATGATCTTTGTAAATTCCCTCACGGGACAGTTTTAAAAGTTTCAGTTTTACATTTTGTTTTTTGATTTGTATATAGTTTACTAATATGCTAATAATATAGGTGAGAACAATGGTTTATTTTATGGTGTGGCTGTGCAAATTCACTGTATATTAATGGCACAATTCCATATCAGGTCTGATCAGGTTTGTTTGAAAAACCTTAGCTCATTCCTGATTAGCTGTGACGTGGACAAGTCTGACTTTATGAAAGGAACAAGTATAAAGTACTCAATCAATCAAGCAAATTTGTATAGCACGCTACTCACCCGATAGGGTCTTAAGTAGGGGTGGGCGGCCAGCTACGCTCCGTCTGCGGAGTGTGCGTAGTGCCGCCTACTCCGCATTTTGCGGAGCTGGCGGAGCCAGGCGGCACTCCGCAGACGGAGCGTAGCTGGCCGCCACCCGCCTCCCTCCCGCCCTCCCTAAATACTTTGAAATAAAGAAATGAAATAATTTAAAAAGCACTTACCTTGCCGCCGCTGCCCGCCGCGTCCCCGGGGCTCACTTACTTCCGTCTTCCGTCTTCCGTACTAATGCGCATGCGCGGGCGGCCGCGCATGCGCATTTTCACGAGAAAATGCGCATGCGCGGCCGCCCGCGCATGCGCATTAGTACGGAAGACGGAAGATCGCGAGCCCCGGGGACGCGGCGGGCAGCGGCGGCAAGGTAAGTGCTTTTAAATTATTTGATTCTTTTATTTCAAAGTATTTAGGGAGGGCGGGAGGGAGGCGGGTGGCGGGGCTGGCGGCCAGTGGTGTTTGCGGAGTGGGGCTACGCGGAATGCGGAGGTGGGCGTAGTTTCTCGCCCACTTCGCGTAGCTCCGCGAAGCCCCACTCCGCGAACTCCGCCCAGGGTTAGTCTTAAGGCGCTGGGGATGGGGGGGGGGGAGAGTTGCTACTGCTCGAACAGCCAGGTCTTGAGTTGCTTCCTGAAGGAGAGATGGTCCTGGGTCAGCCGTAGGTGGATCAGAGGGAGTTCCATGTCTTGGCCGCCAGGTAGGAGAAGGATCTTCCTCCGGCGGTGGCTTTGCGAATTCGTGTGATGGTGGCGAGGGCGAGGCTGGCGGATCGGAGCTGACGGGTGGGTGTGTAGAATGTGAGGCGGCTGTTGAGGTATTTGGGGCCCATATCGTGGAGAGCCTTGTGTGCGTGGGTGAGGAGTCTGAACGTGATCTTCTTGCTGACGGGGAGCCAGTGCAGGTCTTTCAGGTGGGCAGAGATGTGGCTGTGACGGGGGATGTCCAGGATGAGTTGTGCCGAAGCGTTTTGTATGCGCTGGAGTCTTTTCTGGAGTTTTGCTGTGGTTCCAGCGTAGAGGGTGTTCCCGTAGTCCAGTCGGCTGGTGACGAGGGCCTGGGTGACCGTCTTCCTAGTTTCAGTGGGGATCCACCGGAAGATCTTTCGGAGCATGCGCAGGGTGTTGAAACAGGATGACAAGACGGCGTCGACTTGCTTGGTCATCGTGAGGGAGGAGTCGAGGATGAAGCCCAGGTTGTGTGCATGGTCCGTTGGCTAGGGGGCGGTGCCCAGGGCAGGGGGCCACCAGGAGTCTTCCCAGGCAGAGGGGGATGGTCCCAGAATGAAGACTTCAGTCTTGTCTGAGTTCAGTTTCAGACGGCTGAGCTTCATCCATTCCACGACGTCTTTCATTCCTTCCTGGAGGCTGGCTCTGGCGGTGGCGGGATCGTTGGTGAGGGAGAGGATCAGCTGGGTGTCGTCAGAGTAGGAGATGATGTTTAGGTTGTGTTGGCGTGCAATTGCTGCGAGGGGGCTCATGTAGACGTTGAAGAGGGTGGGGCTGAGCGAGAATCCTTGCGGGACGCCGCAGATGACTTTGGTGGCCGCAGACCGGAATGGGGGGAAGTGGACTCTGGGTTCTGTCGGTGAGGAACGAGATGATCCACTCCAGGGCCTTTCCTTGGATTCCGATGTTGCTGAGGCGCTGTACTAGGGTGCGGTGGCATACGGTGTTGAAGGCTGCTGAGAGGTCCAGGAGGATGAGGGCAGCTGTTTCCCCGTTGTCGAGCAGGGACCTGATGTCATCGGTAGCTGACATGAGGGCGGTCTCGGTGCTGTGGTTTGCTCGGAAGCTGGACTGCGAGGGGTCGAGGGATCCGTTTGTCTCGAGGAAGGCGGAGAGCTGTTTGTTGACGGTCTTCTCGATGACTTTGGCAGGAAAAGGGAGGAGCGAGATGGGGCGGAAGTTCTTGAGGTCCGTGGGGTCCGCGGTGGGTTTCTTCAGGAGGGCGCTGAGCTCTGCATGTTTCCAGCTCTCCGGGAAGGTGGCGGATGCGAAGGAGCTGTTAATGATGTCCCGGAGTAGGGGTGCGATGATGGAGTCGGCTTTGTTAAAGATGTGGTGTGGACAGGGGTCGGTTGGGGAGCCAGAGTCGATCGTGTTCATCGTGCGGGTGGTGTCTTCTGTGCTGACCGAGGTCCAGGTGCAGAGGGTGGTGGTGGGGGGCACTGGTTTGGTGGTTGGGTGTGTAGTCTGCGTGCCGAAGCTGTTGTGTATGTCGGCGATCTTGCGGTGAAAGAACGAGGCGAGTGAGTCGCAGAGGTCTTGCGAGGGTGTGATGTCATTGTTGCAGGCGCTGGGGTTGGAGAGCTCTTTAACGATGCTGAAGAGTTCCTTGCTGTTGTGGGATTTGTTGTTCAGTCGTTCTTTGAATGTTGTTCTTTTGGTGGTGTGGATCAGCTGGTGGTGTTTGCGGGTGGCGTTCTTGAGGGCTGTCATGTTTTCTGTTGTCTGGTCGTGGCGCCAGGCTTTCTCGAGGGTGCGGCAGGTTTTCTTGGAGTTTTTGAGATCGCTGGTGAACCATGAGGCTTTCTTGCTGCAGGGTCTGCTGGGAGGGTTCTTCAGTGATGTGAGGTCATCGGCGCAGTTGGTTGGTGAGCCACTGTGTGAGGTTGTGGGCTGCTTCGTTGGGGTCCGTCGTGTTGGTGGGGGGGTTCTGGCTGAGGGAGATGGTGAGCTGGTCAGCGGTGATCTTGCTCCAGCTTCTACGGGGAACCTGTTGCGGGTGGTGGTGGGTCGTGGTTCTCCTGAAGTTGAAGTGGACGCAGCTGTGATCTGTCCAGTGTAGTCCGGTGGAGTGGCCGAAGGAGTTGTGCTTGCTGGAGGAGAAGATGGGGTCAAGAGTGTGGCCGGCGTAGTGGGTGGGGGTGTTCACCAGTTGCTTGAGTCCGAGGTTGGCGAGGTTGTCCAGCAGGGCGGCAGTGATGCTGTCATTGTTGTTCTCCAGGTGGAAGTTGAGGTCCCCTAGGAGGATGTAGTCTGAGGAGGTTAGGGCGTGCGGGCTGACGAAATCTGCGATGGCTTAGCTGAATTGTGAGCGTGGTCCCGGGGGTCTGTAGATGAGAGTGCTTCTCAGGGTGCTCTTGGGGTCGGTGTGTATCTGGAAGTGAAGGTGCTCGGCGGCGGTGAGGGTGTCGTCGGAGTTGGTCGTGATTCGGATGATGTTTCTGTGGACGATGGCGATACCTCCTCCGGTTTGGTTGACGCTGTCCCTCTGGGTGATCTTGTAGCCATCCAGGATGGCTATGGCGATGTTGGGGGCTGAGGAGGCGTTCATCCAGGTTTCTGTGAGGAAGGCGACATCTGGTGAGGTTGTGTCGAGGAGGTTCCAGAGTTCGACGGCGTGCCTGTGGGCGGAGCGGGTGTTGAGCAGGATGCACTTGAGGTGATTGTTGCTGGTGCTTGGCTTGGCGGGTGCGGTGCGGTGCAGGTTTGGAGGCAGGTGAATTTGCAGGCTTGCCAGGTGAAGGGTCCGTGGGTGCGTTTCGGGGTGGCTGGGTAGCAGGCGGGGTTCCGGCTGGCGTTGAGTGCGTGGAGGGTGGCAATGTCGTAAGTCTGTCCTGTGGTCTGGCATTGTCAAGGGCCAAGGGTCCTGGTGCTGGGCGCGGTCCAGGCGTGGATGGGCGCAGACGGGCTTGCCTTTGGCGCGGTGTCCTCCATAAGAGGTGAAGTGGGAGGGAGGAGCAGCTGGGAGGCGGGAGCGGGGCGGCCAATGGCCGAGGGTGTTGGGCATAGAAGGCAAAAGGGGCGGGGCCGCGGAGAGTAGTGGCGGGAATCGGGGAGCGGGTGGGGGCACAAAGGGCAAGCGCAAAACCAGCGGCAAACAGAGGGGAGGAAGCCCACAGAAAACAAGCCAGGAATGGGGGAGAAACAAGACAGCAGCAGTCACAGGCACCAAGGAGGATCTGTGCGGCGTGGGGAGCGACCAGAGGACAAGTATCAAAACAGTTGAATGAAAAGAAAATGCAACTCAATAAAAATCTGACACCAATTACTAAAAGTAGGTTGCCAATGACAGAAATCCAGCCAACGGTTGTGGAGATATAAACTTGTAAAGAAACAATAACTCACAGCTTTTCAATGTAATACAATTAATCATTGAAATCTACAGCTACTCTTAAGTTCAGTGATAGCCCAGTGGCCCCATTTATCTGCTAAAGATTTTATACAAACACCCAGACCTCGCTTCATCAGCATTGCAACCCCTCTCTTGACACCAGTTTCCTTAGAACATACATAGGCTGTCCGGAATTCGGTTAAAACCGAGTCTAGCCGACAGTACCCCACAGGATGAAAATCAGCTGACCTGGTTTAAACCGAGTGTCACTGATTTTCATTGCTGTGACACCACTTGGCCACTTGATGGAGCCAAAGCATTGCAGACCAAACTGCAATTTGGGCCCCGAGAAGGAAGCAGCTCCGAACGTGCATCACCCCCTTTAAATTCGGGAGGACACATTGGTTGGTAAGGTTGGTGGGTGTGGCCAGGTCCCATTGAAAAATACTGTCCGGGGTGTTTGTCTTGCCCCATACACCTCACCACACTTCATGAAGTGTAGTCAGTTCGATTTCAGATTACGGGGACCGGGCAAAGAGGCAGCATGCTTGGGTTTTAAATTCTGCTTTATTTTGAGTTAGGCGGCCCGTAAGCAAAGGCTCCCTGCCTGGCTAACGTGGGGGTGGGCACCTTCATTGCCTGGCCTTGTTTAGCAGCGCCAAATCCTTTTATGATACGACACGCTAATTTGTTTTTCGTTTTGCTTTGTTTTAAAAGTAAGGCAATGCGAACCAGAAGGGTAAATGAGGGCACTGTATAACCTGCGAGTTTGTGATCAAGGAAGGACACTGCTAGCTTTGTGTGTTTCTGTTATTGCCAGTGAGGTCTTAGAGAGGGCGCGCTCCCCATTTGAGTACTTTAAAAACGGGGGAAATAGGACACCTGTCTTTGCAACGCTTAGAGGTGGCTCCAACCCCAAGTTTTTCAAGTACCCCCTGTTAGCTCAAGCAACGTGAGTTTCTTTTAGCCCTAATAAATCAATATTTAGCAACTGCACAACTCTGGCCAAAATCTGCCTTTTCCTAAAATCATTGAGACCACAGATATTCAGAGAACAAATTTTTACTTTCTTATGCATTTTCTCAAAAAAAACAACCTCATAAAGCGTCAGAGGCATAATCAAAACATGACCACTCAGGCCTTCATCTCTGTGCATTACTTTTCTATTTTTTCTTAGCTTCATCTGGACACAAATAACCATTTTGCCTTGCGACTTGTCTGCAGCTGACTTATCACCCCACCACCACCCAAACACCAAACCCCCACACCCAACCCTCTTATCCCCCTCCCACCCAACCTACCCTACCCACATTATGAGGCCCAGGGACCTTCAGTCCCTGCTAGTGATGGAGTGCCGTACCCCGCACCCCGAATCTCAAAAAAAGAAGAGAGAAAAGAGATCTACTCGTTAAAGCAGACAAACACATTTGAACCACTCTTTAACCAACCCATTCCTACAAAGAACACAAAAATTATTTTGCCTCATTTTCGGAAAAAAAATATTTTGTTTGCCCCTTTGCGATCACCTTCAATTTTGCAGGATTCTGTAAAAAAACTATTGCCCCCTTATTTTGAAAACCTGGTATCAACTGGCGCAGATGCCATCTTTTAGAAACAGTAGCCTGACAGAAGTCTGGTCTAACAAAAAAATTGCAACCTTTAGCCAATGCTTTTTTATCCGGTCTTGCTAGTGAGTATATTGCTTCCCTTGCCAAAAAATTGTTGAAGCATACTACAATTGCTCTTGGGCGTTCTTCTTCTCCATGTCTGGGTTTCCTGATCGTGAACGGAAACCGATGGGCTCTCTGGATTTCCTTTGACCAGTCCCAGATTGTCATTTCGGGAAACGCTTTGGACAATAACTCCCCAACAAACTTCTGCATATCGGACCCCTCCTCCTTCTTCTCTGGAATGCCTAAGAAACATAAATTATTTCTACGGGTCTGGTTCTCCAAATCGGTCAATTTATAGGAAAGGTCATCACGATAAGCTTTAACGGATTCCAACTCTGCTTTTCGGGCGACTGCATCATCTTCTAAAGCAGAAATTCTCGCCTCAGCTTCCGTGACTCTATCGGTTGTATCGGAGCAGATTTTAATAACACGACGGACAGCATTCTTGACTTTACTACAAGTTGCCTGTGTTCGTGTATTTCCGCTTTGCTTTCTGCTCGATGAGACATCATAGTATTATAAATAGTAGCCAGCGTAACTTCTTGAGAAACTGTTGGGACAATAATATTCTCCACACACTCGAGTCTGTCTATGTCAATTTGCTTCGATCCTACGGCTGCAGCTTCGTTAGTACACACTAGATTTTGCTCCTCCGTTTTTAATTTAGTGCGATATGACCCCTTTTTTTTATCTCTTTACAGTTGAAGCACTAACATTCGGCGAGTTTAATCTTAAATCCTCGTCTGAGGTGCTCCCCTCATGAAAATCACCCCAGTCTTTACTCATATTGGTACTCTTGTGAGAAGACAAATCTGATAATGAATACAAATTATCCACAGCTTCTTGAGGCCCAATCAGATTTTGTGATGGATCCGCCTCCATACAGGCTGACGGGTCTTTCTCAGATACACATTTCCCCAGATTTCCAGGGCTGATCTCATTGCCGGTACTTCCAGAGACACCAGGAACTCCATCTCCCAGAATGCTTCTCGCCTGACTCAAAACATTCATAGCAAGCGGCGTTGCATTTTGTGAGTTCTGCCTTACTTCAAAATTCAAACTTGATACAGCCTCATTCTCGGCCAAATTTCCGAGTCTATGTTTTTAGGGGGTATATTTTCACCCCTCCCAGAAGTGTCGGTGTCACTTCCAAAGTTTCTGGGTGTATTCTAGCGTTTCTTGTGCTCTGTCTTTCAAACAAAGCTGGGACCGTGTGAAGACTCTGTTTGCCTATATTTATAACCGGTCTGGGATTTCCTGTCGGTTCATCCCCTTTTTGAAAGTTAGAAGTAGGGGCAAAGTTCTCACCTCCTTCAGCTGGCCTTCCGATAGTCTTTCCATCCGCCGCATTAATCAGAAGCTGTTCTCCAGCAGGGTGTTCCTTCGCTCTAACGCTGTGGGTAGTGATTTTAGGTGGCATTTTCCAATGACCAGCAGCTCCTCTGTGCCCCCGAACGACGCCACAGTATAACCCACATAACAAACCGGGAAGCCGCCAGAACAGAATGCGGCGTCTGAAGGAAATCAAATCACCAGCATCTGCACAAAATCTCAAATCGCCGAGCCCCCAAGTCAGAGCCATAGCGCCTCTGCTAAGGTATGGCTATATGTAGAAAGTCCGCCGATCTCCACCGCTGTCTGGGTTTCTAAGTCTCTGGGTCTCCAATAATCAACAGAAACCGCACCAAGTTGCACCAAAAGTAACACTGCAACCTCACTTTTCTCCCCGAGGAAAAACACCCGCTGCCCCTTCTTTCACAGAGTTTTAACGAGTTCAATCGATAATCAAAGTCCAAGAAAAACTCTCATTCTCCCCCGAGACTCGGAGCGAGGGATTGAGCTGCTTACGCCGCACACGCCAGGGCCGCCATCTTGCCTCCGGGCCACTGGGCTATCACTGAACTTAAGATCAATCAGTGTAGATTCACACTCTGTAATGTGTATAGCCCTAACTTGGATGATGCAGAACTTTTTAATTACCTGAATACATAATTAGCACAATGGGTACAACCACTGATAATGTGCGGTGATCTTAATATGCATATGGACGCCGGGTTGGATATGAGATACTCTAATATATACATATGTAGAAAGAAGATGGTGTACACCTCATTAAGGGGGTTAATTTTAGAGCATGGATTATATGATGTGTGGAACTCACTCTATTCCGACGATCCTGGGTTGACTTTTTTTTCTGCTCCACACTCCAAATTCGTTAGTTTAGATTATTTTTTTGTAGCATCTGCACTGTTAGGGAAAGTTAATGTTGAGATTCAGCCAAAATTGGTTTTGGATCATAATCCTGTAATATTAGAACTGGTTTTGGATTATGAGATGAAGGAAAGGAGTCAAATATGGTCCTTTGAGAGAAAACTGTTACTTGACGAGGAGTACTGTCAACACATGAAGAAGATAATTCAGGATTTTTTTAAATTTAATAAAGGGTCAGCAGACCAGACAGTAGTTTGGGACACTTTTAAATCTGTTGTTAGAGGTGAAACTCTCAGTTTTGCTAGTTCCAAACGTAAAAGGGGCTGGACTAAACATAAGAAGGATTTCGACGCGGTCATAGTGGCAGGAGCATAAACTTGCTGAGACAGTGAGGTTGCTTGTAAAAATTATGATAGCCCAAAGAGATCTAACTATAAAAAGGGCGGGTGAGTATGCCAATATTGCTAATCAAATAGCGGAACAGGCTGCTTAGCATAAGGAAGAGGTTTACGAATTAAGTGAACAAACAGGTAGAATGCTGGCTAAAAGATTAAGGGATAAAGCGGTGTTTAATGATATTGGTAAAATCATTGATTTAAATGGTGTCCTGCAAGAAACTAAGGAGGGCGTACTAGAAGCCTTTAAAGGATTTTATCAATATTTGTATAGTGCCCTGGGTCAGAATCTGGATTAGTACAGAAGGGTGAATATTTAAAGGATTTGGTACCGAATGGTTTGCAGGATGCGCAAAAAATGATATTATCGGCACCGCTGGTCTGGGAGGAAATCAAGGTGGCCTTATTAGGATTAGCCCAGGGAAAGGCTATGGGTCCCGATAGTATCCCGCTCGAATTTTACGGAACATTTAAGAATGTGCTAAAAAATGAATTATTAGAAATCTGCCAACAAGCTTTTTGTGGTAATGCTCCTGAGTCTTGGTCTCAGGCACCAATTGTTGTCTTTAAGAAGAAAGGGAAAAAAGATACCGAAATGGGGTCTTAGAGACCCATTTCGCTTCTAAAATCTGACAGTAAGATATAGTCAAAGGTGCTTGCAAATAGATTGAATGATTTAATGCCCAGCTTGGTTTCGTTGAAACAACATGGTTTTATTCAGCATAGAGATACCACAGATCTTATCAAAAGGATCATATCCATGCTAGACTGGTCGCAGGGTACTAATTCTCCGGTAGGTGTGGCCCTGTTGGATGCTGAGAAAGCCTTCGACAGGGTCTCATGGAGATTTTTATGGTCAGTCCTAGCATGGAAGGGGTTCCCCTTGGAATTTATTAGAGCTATACAGACCTTATACAGTAATCCCTCGGCTGTTATTCATATTATGGGCAGGCTGTCAGGGAATATTGTAATAGCAAGGGGGACAAGGCTAGGTTGTCCCTGTTCCCTCTTGCTATTTGCTCTTTATATCGAGCACTTTATAACCACTTTGGAGAAAAATCCTGCAATAAAACCAGTTGAGATTAACAATGTGGTGTATAAAGTGTTTGCATATGCAGACAACATCGCTGTTGTTACTTCCGACATTAGTAATGCTCTGCCTGGGATCATTGACGCAGTGGATACATTTGCAGTCTTTCGGGATATAAATTAAATATCTGTAAAACTCAACTGATTCACTCAGAGGCTGGTCGACCAGCTGACCTTAACTTTGAAACTGAAGTAACTTATCTCGGTATTAAAATATCATCTAAAATTGAGAACATTATCCCTCTGAATCTGGACCCAATGATTGCTTCTTCAAGCAAGTCACTGGAAAGGCTTAATAATCTTCATCTTTCTCTCTATGGGTGTACTAATGTGTTAAAAATGCTTATTCTCCCTACATTTTTGTATTTATTCTGGGCTATTGCCCAGCTTATCTCACCCTCCTTCTTTTCCCGTATTGAGAGAAGGTGCTCAAGATTCTTATGGAGCTATTCTCGGTCAAGGAGAGCTCTCAAGTGTGCTACCTAGATCGAGGGGAGGCTGGGGAGTACCTAACTTCCGTGTATATCATTGGATAGCCATATTACAGCACATGGGGGTTTTAATTCTGCAAGATGACCCAACAGATGAATTCGCAGCGCCTTCCATTTATGAGATGTTATTGGGTCCAGAAGCAAGACAATGTTTAAATGGAGTAATTGAACCCAGCTACTACAAGAGAACAAAATTTAAAGTTGTTATGACCGCTTATGAAATATAGAAAAAAAACTAGAAAGAAATTTGATATAGGGTCTTATTTAAATTTTTATACTCCATTTAAGCACTGCCTTTTACTCCCAGGAATATTTAGAGACCAGGTTATGGATAGGTGGCAAAATGTTGGAATTAGTCAGATTGGAGATTTGTTTTCAGGGAACCAGATAGTGTCTTTTGAGTTGTTGCAGCTAGAATATAATTTACCCCGAATAGATTTCTTTAAATATCTCCAAATTCAATGTTTTTTTGAACGTAAAATAACTCGAAAGACGATATTATTGAAAAAGATAGGTGTTATTGAAGCTATTAAATTAAGATCAAAAATAGGCCCTTTATATCAGATGTTTTCTGAAAGATGCGAAGACGATCTTGCGATTTGTGAGGCAAAATGGCAAAACAAACTGGAGAACGAACAAATTAATTTAGAAAAAATTATTGGGTTAGCCATAGAAGTATTATATAGTGGCCCTTTAAAAAGCCAACACTTTATGTCTATTTTTGACTTATACTATACACCAAGAAAATTTGCTAAGTGGAAATCTACAAGGGATAACCAGTGTAATCGATGTGGGCTATATGCTGCGGATGCAGCGCATATTTTTTTTTTGCCCCAAACTTTCGCAGTTTATCAAGGAAGTCGAGTATTTTCTGATACATAGCTTGGGTATTGAAAAACACATTTATCGGCTGAACTGGTGATTTTTGGTTGGCAAGAAAATTTGGCTAGCCCTAAGTCGAGACCCGAAGAAGGGTTCTTGTTTATTTGTATGTCCATTTTCCGCCTATGTATTACATCTCAATGGCTGGATGCTGAACCCCCAACTTTTATTAACTGGCAATCCAGATTATTGTCTACTTATCACCTTGAGATGTCAGTGTATAAAACAAAGGGTGTTAGAAAGAAAATGCAAGGTTTGAAATTGTGGTCTCCTATTGTAAAATGGTTATGATGGATTTTTTAATTTTGACTGTTATTTTTTAATGTATGATGATTTCTAGAATTATGTATTGTTGATCGCAAATGATATCTAAGTGTAAAAATGTGGGTAAAAGCTGAAAATGTATCATGATTGCCTATATGTCATTGCTTTCTGCTTTGTCTGTTTGCTAACATAAAAGTTCAATAAAAAAAAAGAAAAAAAAGAAATCTACAGGTACTCACAGTTTAAGGTTAGCCACAACAAATAACTTGAAAACGTCTGTAAGGGTTGTCTTGTGGGAACCAACTCTGACAGGTTACCTAGCAAACTGTCATAGAATTCAAGGTATGCAGGATGCTGAAGATGCTCAATGATGCTGTGGATGTTGAGTTGGTGTCCAGGGACTTCCTGTGGTCAACCCTCAGTCGTGAATGCAGTGGGGCAATTTTGAATTTGAAGCTTCAGATCCTATGATATCCAGTTGAAACTTTTCACAAAACCACTGGTTTATTGGTAACCTACATGCTGAGTGACCCAAACTGCACTATGATGACCCTCCTGGGTATAGAGACAACTCTCCGGGGTTCAGCATCCTTGGGTGCAACTTTTGAGGGTCTGGATTTGGTCTTCCTGGATGCCCCTCCACATCCAGCTGCAGTCAGACTTCTTGGTGCTGGACTCCCAGAGGAGCAGGTTTCTGAGCTTTTATGGCCTTGTGGCTGTAGCAGGAAGTTAGCATTCAACTCTTGGAGCCACCTTCTCTGTTCTGGAACTCAACCTGACTTTTCCTCAAACAGGACACCTCAGGCATCATTGTCTCATTGTTACCCCAAGATGCAGCAGGTGCAGTCCAGCCATTGATACAGCGTCTCTTTGCTTGGTCCTGGGAACAGCAGGGCAGCCCTTGTTTGGTGCTGACCCCAGTCCAGATGTGATGTGAAGTATAAGTGCCAGGGGTGCTACTTTATGCCCACTACAAGCCTAGGAGTATGCGATGACTAACTGGCCTTGGGCGTCCAGGTCCCCTCTTGCCTAATGATGACTTCCTTCAATGAGTGAAATCCAGCTAGCCCAGAATGCACCATTCTGCCCTCTCCAAATGTGACATACCTCTTCTCTTGGCCTGAAAAGCCCCCTAGCCCAACCCAGAGGTGTGGCTAGCAGGGGGCTACATGCACTCTGAAAAAACAATTTGAATATGGCTTATCCATCTCTACCCGAGATGCTAGCCTGTCTGCTAAAACAAAAGAGCAGCTCCTATTTTGTGTGACTACCTTTTCTCATTCATAGGCAGCTTCCCCTTCGAAGCTCGGATTTTGGGCAGGAAGAAGTCATACTTCTACTCTCAGCAGATCCTTTGTTCCTCCCTCTGAGTCATTCACATCTATCTTGAAGAGGGAAGAAAAATGTCCCTAGGACAACAGCCTGTTTGAAACCATAAACAACCATGGGGAACTTTGGGTCAAAAAAGTGGCACATTTCTAAAGTTGCCATTTGTGTATTTGTAACATTAAATTTGACTTGAGCAACAAGTCATGTTTAATGCAATATTTCTTTTGATACTTTGAACTATCATGCTCACCAATGGGGCTACGAGCCTTACCGCAGTAAAAACATCAATGTGGGGTTGTTATTCAGGACATGTAAAGTTGATAAAACATGTGTCCTTCTTTTTAATGTAATGCACCCTGGCTCTGGAGCTCAATAGGCCTGCCTTAGGGGTGACACACATTTGAATAAGGAAGGTCTTGGCTTTGCCATTGGTTTAAATGGCAAAGCTGAGTTTGCATTTTAAAAACCACTCTGCCAGTTTGAAATAGCTGGATGGGAGTTATGTGTTGTCACATTTGTAGTGGCACAATGAGTACACTTTAACTTACAGGCCCTGGTTACCTCTGGTACCATATACTGGAGACTTTTTAAAAAAAATGTTTCAAAGGTTTTTATTGAGAAATTACTGAACTTCGGAACTGAACTTCTCGTCTAGGCGAGCAGAGGCTGGAAAGGACCACCTCCGCTCCCACCCAGCCGAATGCGGGTGATTCAGGTGCTAAATCAGTGGGGAATGGTCAGATAGAGTGCGGGGTTGCATGTTTGCCCCCTCCACCGAGCGACACCCCGCAGCAGTGGAAAAGATGTAATCAATACGAGTGTGTGTTGAATGAGGCGCTGAATGAAACGTGTAACCAGGGGCCGATGGATTGTGCCGCCTCAAAGTGTCGCGTAGATCCAAGAAGTGAAGCAGGAATATACTGGAGACATAAGTAAGTTAACTTATGACAGTTTCAGAGTAGAAAACCAGCAGCATCAGTCCAAAATTTGGGAGTGAAAATGCAAGAAAAGGTATTTAATTTTCTAAACAGTTGCTTACCCCCTGAAGTTGGTCTCGCTCTCTCTCACACACACACATACACACCCTAAAACAGCACAGCAGCTGTAAAAATGCGAAAAATACATCACAAATATGCCAAAGACCTAGTACAGGGCAGTCTTGGCCCCAAACAGTACAACAAGATCACACTAAAATGGTAAACAAATCAGTAAAACATTCAACAAATCCACTCAAGAAAATGAAGAAGTATGCTTAACCCTTTGCCTCTACTAACAATAACGTGCAGACATTTACCCTTAAAAAAAGTAAACCTTCCCCCCCAATCCAACCCAAACTCTAGGCTACCCACCAACAAAGATACAAAAAAAAAATAAAAAGGGACAAAAAATGCTAGGGCATGCCCTCCCTGAACCAACACACATTTTGCAAAGTGCTACATTGAACATTGTGGATACAGCAGGGATTGCAGACAATACAAGAGTGATGATTTCCCTTTAAAATCCAAATCCAAAGATATCAAGGGCTGGACATAGAAGAGGGAGAAGACTCTAGGCAGGAAGAGGAAGTTGCTACTGTATGTACAGTAGCCTCCCAGACTTTATAGTATTTTTTTCTTGTCTGGAATCCAAGCAGTAGAACTGGAGGTATGTGTAAGATAGCGACTAAAAGATCAAAATGCCAATCATGGGTATTTGGCTGCACAAGACGACAACAAAGTCAAAAGTTGAGGCTGACTTTGCTGGAGCGTGGTTCAGCTACACATGATGATTGGACCGAGTACCGGCTTACCTGTGAACGTAGAGGAATTTTCAAAGAAAAGTTCCTTAGAAGGTAAAGTTTATATCTGGGCAAGGCTACCTAAGGAGTATGAGGAGTAGGCATTGTTGTCAGGGAGCTGAAGGATGGAGTTGCAGTGAAGATATCTGCATTCAGACAGCAGGCTGTAGCTGATAAGGCTTTGCAAGTTCTGATAACGTTGCTCTGAATGACTAAACAAATTTTGCTGCTGAAGAGAAGAATGTAGCAGGATCTAACACAGAAATACTGACTGACAATGCACCTTGGGCAGACTGGCAGGCAGGTAGGTCCCAGTCTCCTGTCGGGTCCCATGCCACTTTTTGGTGAAAATGTTTCAAAGTCCCTACTTTTAGGGTTGGACAGGTGCACTATGTTCAGCACCTCAACCAAGGGTCCGTGAATGGATGAGAACCACTTGGAGGGGCAGGAATCACTCCAGCAGAGGCCAGGTGCATTGTTAAAGGTCTCAGGATCTAGTTATGTCTCTGTAGCTCACACAGGATTCCAACCAACTAATCCTTGGAGTCACTCCAGTGATCCTTGGTTTAGGGAGCAGGTCCAGTCCACCAAAAGTCAGCAGGGTAGCAGGGCCGCAGGACCATCCTTCTGGCAGCAGGGCAATAGGCAGTCCATTTAAATCTACCACAGGTCCAGGAGTGTACTGAAGAGATGGTTCAGGAGGTCCAATATGTATACATGGTGACAGCCTTTAAAGTGAGTGTGACATCCTGGCTAACTCCATTGTCAGGTTCTGGAAAGTTCTTCCCTTTCTCTGCCAAGGCTCCTGGTAATCCAGGCTGACAGTAAACTGGTGTCAAGTTGCTCTGTGAGTGTGCTGCAGGCAGCCTTTTGAAATGTAAGTGGGGCAGGGAACAGCTCCACCCCAATAATCAAGGCAGGATGGCCCAGCCTGCCAACACTAGTCCGTCTTTGTCGCTCTGTCTGGGAGGAATACACAAAGGTCAATTGTCTAGCTATTCACAGTCTTGTGACTCAGGACACAGGATGCAGGCACCAAATGGTTAGGACAAAAAATACCAACTCTATAAAAGTGGCATTTTCAGAATTCTCACTTAAAAACTGGCTTTAACCTTAAAGAGAATTTTAAATTACAATTATTTGAGACCAAACATGACATTTCTACCTGTTCCTTCCTAATAAAAATATTATAGGGTATTAAATGTAATAAGGTAATCCAATTCTATCCTATGGGAGAGGTAGGCTTTTGCCAGGTCAAAAAGGCAGTTTACAACTGTACAACAGGCTGCAATGGAAGGCCTCAGACATGTTTTAAAGTGGTACTTGTCTTTAGTGTGTTGACCAACACTTGATTTGGGGTAGTAACTGACTTGCAAGGAATTTGTTCTGAGAACTGTTTGCAGCAGCCTCAAGGGCAGTAGTCAGTGGCCCAGGGGACCACAGCATGCCCTCCCAGCCGTCTGCCTAAAAATGTTTTTTAAGATGCAGTTCCTTGCCTCTTAACCCCTTCCCTGCTCATGATGGAACCATGCCGTCATGAGCCATGGCCGGCGTGTGCTCATTAAGGCGTGGTTCCGCCATGCTGCGGCCCCTCCGCCCACGCGGCACTGATTCCCCGCCTGTGTGGGCGAATTAGTGAGTGGGCAGAGTTGTGACGGAACCACGCCGTCATAAGCACAGCTCGCCCGTGGCTCATGACGGCGTGGTTGCGTCACGAGCATGACGGCGCCGTGCTACCTCCCCCCCAGCACCGCAGTGGAATTACTGCTGCGGCCAAGGGGTTAAGGAACACTGACCGCTTTAAAAGCACTCAAGAAGAGAATGTGAAGTGGAGTCCACTGTTCCTTGAGGCCTCCAGCCTCGTATTTGCGGTCATACACAGTGGCTCACAAAATGTTTCCAGCCCCATTTATATTCTAGAGGGAAGAAACTATGCAAACTCCTGCACATACCAATTTTGCAAAGTAAGTGAGAAAAATGTAAAATACTTGTCATGTTGCAAACACTTGGGTGCATGTTTACAAATTTGTCATGCAGTGCAGCGCAGCAAGTCACCTTGTTGCGCTGCGTGACAGGGTTAGGGCAGGAGTGTGTCGAATTTAAGGTATTGTGGCACATTCCACCTTTTTTCCTACACTGGTGTCCTTTTGCCAGCTTAGCACCATCGTACCCACTCTTGGACCATAGTGTAAGGGTGCCTACATTGCATGCAGAATGAAAAACAATCCTGAGATGCAAATTCCTCTTTCTATGTTCTGTGCAGAATTCAACACACATAGAAAGAGGAATTATCAAGGAGAAATACAAATATTCTACCTGGTTATGCTTCTCCTGGGAAAGCGTATATTTTTGGAGTACTCCCAGGTTTACCAATTCTGTGAATTCTGGAAATGCATCAAAAACCATGGGAGTTGCATGGGAACATTCACCCAACGCCCATGGAACACCGTCCCAGTGCAGAGTAAGACAGCGCAGCGATTTGCACAACTTTGGACCACACATAGTGGCGTTGCGTGGCTTCATAAATCACAAGTAAGGTTTGCGTTGCTCTTGCACCACGTTGCGTGGTTCAGGAGCGAAGCAAACTGGCTCATAAATAGTCCTCTCGGTGAGCAATTTACAACCACTGGTTTGCGACCTGCTGAATAGTACATCAGACCTTTTGTCTCCCGAATTTGGACTCTCAAGATAGTGTGACAATGTACACTCTGCCTTGAAGCTTGGAACCTATCCTGCTTGCTTCAACGTTGTTCCTGCAGTTCGTTTGACAAGGATTCTCTCTTGAAATCTTTTTCATAGTTCTGCTGCAGAGAATCTACTTCCTTTAATTATCCTTTCTCTATCCCCGGGGACCCTATGTCACCACATGCACATGTAACCCCTCCCAATGTGTCCAACATTTCTGGTTGACCTCCAAGTAGCCCAGACAGAGTAACAATCTCTTATGTTTCTCTTGTTTCAGAGCAACGCCAGCAATAGGTTTCAATAACTCTTCCTGGGAGCAGGTTTCACAATTCTTGCCAATGTTAGCCCAAAGAATGCTCTTGTTTAGTTGTGAGTTCTAATATTTTTTGTGCGGCTGGATCAGACTGATAGGCCTTACTCACACTAATTTTCCTGTCGTATTATTTTCTGATAAAAAAAAGACAATTATTTCTCAGTTAAAACTACCTGGAAAATCACAATCACGGAGAGAATATCGGGAGCATTCTGAGTGAATAGTTAAGCATTTCTACAAGTGTTAACACCCAGTAATACTTTTGCTTGGTGTATCTTTACTCTGCAACTGTATAAATGGAGACAAATATTTGCATGATGTGGTAAACGTGAATGCGTGTTTTGTGTGAACAGCAAAACCTCCACAGAGCACTTATTGTGAGGAGGAATGTTTCCACCACCCACCAGCTCAGGGTATTCACAATCTCACCCTGTCCTTGATCTGACACTTTCTAACCTTTCAGCTCTTTCCAAAGCTCCTACTGAAAAAAAATGCCCAATGCTTTACACTTCTCTTTTGATAAGGATGAACGAATATGCAACTTTCTTACCATCACTCACATATTTACGGCAAGCAATGCCAGCTATTCAAAACCATAAAAAGATGCACTATTGTTGTTTTAGTGCGCACTTAGTGGTTATGAATTACTTATTGAAATTGGCAAAAAGCTGCACTTTACTTTTCATGCTTGCAAGTGTTTTGTGGGTGAAACATGTGAAAGCAATAAATAAATAAATAAAAAAGAATAGTAATTAACATGCTCTGATGACAGCACCACAAAGGATGCTGATTCGTGGAGTTCTGAGCTACCAGGGTGATGGTGAAGCAAGTACACACACGCTATTTATCGCCACATTACGTTTGATGACCTTACCACTTTCTCCGTTTCATTTTAGGTCTGGTTAGAGAGTGTGTTAGCGATGTTGGAAGACCTCATAACATTCCTTCCCAAAGAGGGCAAAAGGACAACACTCTTCAGTCACTGGTTGTTGGCAATTGTATTTACACTTTTACCAACACACATGAAAGTCTTTGGTGGGTCTATTATTGAAGGGAGTTTAATTTGGGGTATATTGTGTGCTTTCTTGACCTGAAGTTTAGCTCCATTGGCATCGAAAGGCACCTGGGTTGTTTGCACATCACAAGTGCATGCGGCCCCTTTGCCACAATGGTCTGATCCCCATGACGCCTGAAACACGTGGTACTAGAGCAGTGTCCCCTACCATCTGAAAGTCAATGTGTTGCAGATATGGAAGGGACAGTCAAAAAAATAATTTAGATTGTTGTGCTTGAATGTCTGCATGTGTATCTCTCTGCATGTATGCCTGTTGTGTATCGTGTGTGTGTGTGTGTGTGTGTGTGTGTGTGTGTGTGTGTGTGTGTGTGTGTGTGTGTGTGTTAACATCAGAGCATGCATGGTGTCTGTGCCATTCAGCCTGGCCACACCAACACAGCAGCCACTGATCTAACAAAGCTAACCATGACATCTTCCGATGCCCTTCACCTAGCTCATTTCTGCACTTTGAATGCCTCTCTGCAATCATAGGCTCACCTCTCCCCCCAAAAATGTTTTCCCCTACTAGTGCTAATTCTCAGTGTATTCTGTGCATCTATTGCGTGTTAGTGCCCTCACCCAGCATATTGCTGCCCATGACCTATTAATGGTAATTTGTTGATTATCATGGCCACCCATGACCTAATGGTACACACTTGCGGGATAATGCTGATATTTTAGTGATAATATAGACATAATAGTGGTAATTCGTGGTACAGTGTTGGCATCTATGTCGTGAAGGTGCCTTCCTCATACAATGTTGGCCAGAGCTTTTTGCTGACAGTCATTAATATACTGTGGGCACAAATGGCCTGATGGCACCCTCTTCTTACACTATCTTGGGCCTCACATATGATATATTATTTTTAGTATATTGTGAGCTTAAATTGAATCACAGTACTCTCCCTGGAACACTGCTGGCCCTGTCATTATGATCTGAATCAGTGGGGTTCCATCACTTGGTATTAAATATTACCCAATGCTTTTACACGTCACAAGTGTCTGTGGCTCCTGTGTCACTAACCGATTAGCTCATAATACCTGGAGTTGGTGATGAGAAAGGTGATGAAATAGCACAATCAACTAGCTAGTGGGAATAAATGCAGGGTAAATGTGAAAGTGACAGATAAGTAATAAAATAAAGGATTGCTGAATGCATTTTTGTGTGCGTGTGTGTGTGTGTGTGTGTGTGTGTGTGTGTGTGTGTGTGTGTGTGTGCGTGTGCGCCTAAGTTTGCGAAATATGTGTATGTCTGCGAAAGTCCAAGGTGTCTGTGTCAATCAGACGGCCCCGCCCTATAGAATGCCACTGACTTGAGATCTGTATCCGCACTCAGAATGCATCTGGTGGCCCACTCTTTCATACAGCATACAGGGCTAACCTATAATATGATGACGATTACTTTTGGCGAGGCATATCTCTGGCATATTTGTCCTTGGAATTATGGTGTTAACGCCTACCAAAATGGTGGTCATTATTTGCTTATGGACACCTACGACATCCTGATACCTATTCCTGGCATAATGTGGCATTGGCATTATCATAATTATAGACATATTGTTGGCACCATGACAAGATGGTATTATCTTCCTACTAAAGCAGGCCATTGAATAATGCTGCAATTTATTGGTATTATGTGTTCAACAGTTGCATTTCAGTGCTTACTCATACCATAATCACATCCCTTAAATCCTTGGCATGCCGTTAGTGATCCTTGGCATAACATTAGACCTGGCATCTTTGTTGAATTCGAGGCCTAATGTGGCCATCTAGTTGCATACACTATCAGATGCCTGCAAGTAAAACAGAGGATGGTGTGAAATGTTTAATGAATAAAGAAACAGTGGTCACTTGCAGCCAATTCATTTTACGACATGCCATGCCCCCTGTGCTAAATAAATATTTCTACTACATGTAATTTATCTGTCCAAGTATTCACTCATTAATGTACCTATCGTCAATACATTCACTCTTTGATATATCCATTCTTCAAACCATTGGCCCATTCTTCAATTTACTCACTCACCCTTCCACACACCATCACTCTCACACGCGTACACTCAAACACCAATAATATTTAAGCATGAATCTGCCAGAATAAAAAGAGAAAGGAAAAAGAAGAAGAAAACAATTAAAACATGTGGCCACTTAAACGTGGCCACCGACATGCTTGCATTCATTTTTTAAATGTAAAAAAACATTCACTGATGTGTCTGTTTTACTGGGATTTGTTTTTTTTAATATAAATGCCTTTCAACTGTGTCTTACATTTCAATATTATTAATATTTGTGAAAGAGACCAGACACCCAGGCACTCAAACAGCAGGCAGCTACAATGCCAAAATGGCACCAAAACATGTTATAATTTTAAAAAGGAGTCAGAAGAAAACACCATCTAATTGGGCACTCAAAGTTCAGGCAAAATAAATAGCCACTATTTAGGGTACATATAAAACAATTAAGTACAATGAAAAAGCACACTTGCGACACCATGGGTGCGCCGTATTTAGTATACAGCATTTCATGTCGCAAGGATTTACAGATACGTCAGTGTTCCTGATGTATCTGTAGGCGCACAAAAGGTGCATTGCTGGGGTGTGTCTGAAAACAGACGCAACTCCAGCAATGTGTCCTTTCACATGGGGCAAGCTCCATGTGAAAGGCCTGCATCACTCCTTACGCCTGCTGTGAGACAGGTGTAAGGATTTGACACAGTGGCATCCTAGAAATGGCATATTGAAAGCTCATAGATTTCACTGCGCCACTACTACAAGCCATTTTTGCGTGGGAACACCCATCCTGCATACATTATACGTGAGGCAGGTATAATGGAGCGCAGGGATTTACAAAGTGCAAACAAAACAGGTGATGGACGGAATGTGGATCAATGTCACATTCACCCCAGTCAAAAGATCTGGGCCCAAATCCATCGTTTTTTTGCACTCCACACCACCCTGGGTTAGACAATAGCGATATGCAAATCAGCTCTGACCCTGTCCCCCATGGGAACAGTCCAGTCCGAACTACAAAAGCCATGTCCTTCCCAGAACGGAATCAAGCATCCGAGGACCGGACCGGTTTCGAGGTAACACCTCTCATCAGCCCGGCTAGCTTGACTCCAGTGGTGTGGAGTGCCTGGGACCCACGTCTGAGCATCCCCAGCGCACTTATGGCGGAATTTGCAAACAAAACAGGTGATGGACGGAATGTGGATCAATGTCACATTCACCCCAGTCAAAAGATCTGGGCCCAAATCCATCATTTTTTTGCACTCCACACCACCCTGGGTTAGACAATGGCGATATGCAAATCAGCTCTTACCCTGTGCCCCATGGGAACAGTCCAGTCCGAACTACAAAAGCCATGTCCTTCCCAGAACGGAATCAAGCATCCGAGGACCGGACCGGTTTCGAGGTAACACCTCTCATCAGCCCGTCTAGCTTGACTCCAGTGGTGTGGAGTGCCTGGGACCCACGTCTGCGCATCCCCAGCGCACTTATGGCGGAATTTGCAAACAAAACAGGTGATGGACGGAATGTGGATCAATGTCACATTCACCCCAGTCAAAAGATCTGGGCCCAAATCCATCGTTTTTTTGCACTCCACACCACCCTGGGTTAGACAATGGCGATATGCAAATCAGCTCTGACCCTGTGCCCCATGGGAACAGTCCAGTCCGAACTACAAAAGCCATGTCCTTCCCAGAACGGAATCAAGCATCCGAGGACCGGACCGGTTTCGAGGTAACACCTCTCATCAGCCCGGCTAGCTTGACTCCAGTGGTGTGGAGTGCCTGGGACCCACGTCTGAGCATCCCCAGCGCACTTATGACGGAATTTGCAAACAAAACAGGTGATGGACGGAATGTGGATCAATGTCACATTCACCCCAGTCAAAAGATCTGGGCCCAAATCCATCGTTTTTTTGCACTCCACACCACCCTGGGTTAGACAATGGCGATATGCAAATCAGCTCTGACCCTGTGCCCCATGGGAACAGACCAGTCCGAACTACAAAAGCCATGTCCTTCCCAGAACGGAATCAAGCATCCGAGGACCGGACCGGTTTCGAGGTAACACCTCTCATCAGCCCGGCTAGCTTGACTCCAGTGGTGTGGAGTGCCTGGGACCCACGTCTGAGCATCCCCAGCGCACTTATGGCGGAATTTGCAAACAAAACAGGTGATGGACGGAATGTGGATCAATGTCACATTCACCCCAGTCAAAAGATCTGGTCCCAAATCCATCGTTTTTTTGCACTCCACACCACCCTGGGTTAGACAATGGCGATATGCAAATCAGCTCTGACCCTGTGCCCCATGGGAACAGTCCAGTCCGAACTACAAAAGCCATGTCCTTCCCAGAACGGAATCAAGCATCCGAGGACCGGACCGGTTTCGAGGTAACACCTCTCATCAGCCCGGCTAGCTTGACTCCAGTGGTGTGGAGTGCCTGGGACCCACGTCTGAGCATCCCCAGCGCACTTATGACGGAATTTGCAAACAAAACAGGTGATGGACGGAATGTGGATCAATGTCACATTCACCCCAGTCAAAAGATCTGGGCCCAAATACATCGTTTTTCTGCACTCCACACCACCCTGGGTTAGACAATGGCGATATGCAAATCAGCTCTGACCCTGTGCCCCATGGGAACAGTCCAGTCCGAACTACAAAAGCCATGTCCTTCCCAGAACGGAATCAAGCATCCGAGGACCGGAACGGTTTCGAGGTAACACCTCCCTACAGCAAGCTCTTGTTGTGTTTTTCACATTGAAAGGGCTTGACAGCATCCACTTTGGAAGTTCGTGAGAAGCCTAATTGCAGTGATGGACTACATTAAATTAATTCAAGGTGACACGTGGTTGTATTATAGCCGTAGACCCTCATTTATGGGGAATTGGTGTAAGGCACTGCCCTACTCCAAAGTGAAAGGACAGGAATGAACTATATTTATGCAATACGGTGCATTCCTGTCCTTACCCCTGCACTGGTGCAGTTTCAGAAGCCTAGCACCAAAGTAGGCACCCTTGCACAACGGTGCAAGTGTGACTGTGTGGTTGACAGGACTGTTTTTGTGCAGGAAAGGGCACCTTCCATCACAGCAACAATCCTAAGAGGTGTTTCCTCTTTTTATGTGCGCTCCAGAATGCAGCACACATAGAGGAAAAAATGTGATAAATTAAGTTATTTCTCCTCACTACGCCTGACGTTGGGAGAAGTAAGGTTTTTGCACTAACCCAGGTTTACACGCCCTTGTAAATCTGGGGAAGTAGCAAAATCCATTGGCGTTGCATGTCAAACCCACTGCAATGCCCATGGGACACCTCCCAAGATCAGATTAAGGCAAAGCAGTGATTTGCACTGCCTTACCTTAATCCATATTCATGAGGCCATTCAAAGCCATGCGTAATAGCTTTGTATGGCCTCATAGATATGAAATTGTGATTTGCGCAGCTGGTTTGTCATAAAAAGTGACAATACGGTGGGGCAAGGGGCTCGTAAAGATGACCCATAGGGGCTTATTTACAATGAGGCTGCACAGACATTGTGCCACACATTTTGGCGCATTGGCTCCACCATCACTGCTCCATATTTACAAGGTGACATATCTTTTCATTGGCCTGCATTGTTTTTTCTTCCATTGGAATCGCCTGCATCGCGTTAGTTTTAATATATGCAAGTGATCTAGCGGGACACCAACCTATGGACAATAATCACTAAATACTCATTCGGGCCCATGAACCACACACACTCATGATCTGATCGATGAAACCCCGCTGGGGATCAAATTTAGGGCTAAATCTATATGTCTGTTTACCTCTCAGCCTTGAGCCTATTTAATACTAAGCACTTTTCTTTACAAATGGATCTATTTTAGTTGATTATGTTTGTTAATTATGACATTGAAGTATTTACCTGTTCTGCTCATTGAATAACTACGGACTCGGATGAGGATAAAAGGTTTATCCCAATTTTTCTTTTAGTAAATCAAAGACAAATTAGAGTGTTAATGCCATCATTTTGAAGAGGTAAGATTAAATTTGATCTAAATTAACTATAAATTTCAATTACAAGTACCTCACCAAGAGTGGATAGAGAGAAAAGGCACATTGAAAAAATACACAGATTTAGATTTACCTAGGATGGTGCAAGATCGGACCCCTCTGGCCAAGAGTTTTTGGACCCCTTAGAAAATTCAGGTGATAGGTTCAGGACAGTAATAGGACAGGACAGGTAGCCTCTTCTGGATTCGACGCCTGTGTCTCATCCCTCTCTGATGCTATTTTCCTCCTTGATTCTTCCGCGATCTTCTTTCTAATTCTTTTACCTCCTCGATTCTTCTGCGATTTTCTTTCTAATTCTATTTCTTTAAAAAAATTCTAAGTCTGCTTCTTTAGGTATTTGATCAGCATTCGGACAGCATCTCTATCTCTCAGCGTTCTGGCAGCGATTCTGTATCTAATCTAACTAACTACCCCAATTATACCTTTTTTGTGGCATGTTCCACCCCTAAATGTTTCAACCTTATGAAACTCCTAATTC
Source organism: Lissotriton vulgaris (assembly GCF_964263255.1). NCBI lineage: Eukaryota > Metazoa > Chordata > Amphibia > Caudata > Salamandridae > Lissotriton > Lissotriton vulgaris. Next base: position 411,428 of record NW_028253822.1, read on the forward strand.
TGATTGGATAAGCCGAGGGGATGATCAACACACCATGCTAAGTTTAATACTTTTCTTAAGAGCATTGTCTTATGTTCCCGCCCATTAATTTGTTTCTCCAAAGCTTTATTTCCCACCCATTTTCATAATGCGTTAACAACAATGTATATAAATTGTACAGTTGTCCATTGATTCTTCAAGATGTTCAGCTGGTTCACAGGGCAAGGGTGTCCTTGATTGGGTTCCAAGAATTGAACTCATGACTCCGGAGTTGTCTCATCTGTGCATGCAGATGTTCTCATGTGGGTGTCAGCCTTAGCTCTCTTTAAGGCCCAAGTACTAACTAATAGAGAGGTCAAAGAGACAAAGTATTAGATTCAAATAAAATTATGTCAAAGTCTACCACTTATCTCTACTCTAACCCCCTTTAATTATAAAGACAATTTATGCATTAGTATTTAGTATATAACACAGTTTAGTTTCAGCAGAGCAGATGCTTAACATGCGAGTTCTTATGCAACCATTTTTGCTGTTACTGGCAAAAGCAAAGTTTACCCTCCAAGCATGCGCAGTTCATTTTACCACGTTAGCAGCCATCTTTAGTTGCACTAGAGTTACTTGTCAGTAACACACATAGGCAAGCTTCCCCCTTTTCTAATCAGTGTAAAAATGTTGTGTAAAATTAGTTTTACAAACGTTATTATTAATTTATTACAAGGTTATATGAGTTGATTACATTCGAGCAAGTTGCTTATTTGCGAAACCTTGCTTTATCAATCCCCTCTCTGATGGCATATATGCCATCAACAACTACCCATACCCAAATCAAATGCCAACTTTAGCACATTTCCATTTCCTTCTCTATCTTATCCATTTCTATGTCATACTTTCCTTTTATGTTCTTCATTTTCTTATGTAATTCTCCTTTTAAATCTTAAGCCTAATTTCTCTGTATTTCCTTTTCTTTGCCTGTCTGCTTACTTCATATTTTCTCCTCCTTTTAACACATTTGCACCAGATCATTATTATCAAACTTATCATAGTTATTCCAAGTATGGGTAGTATTACTTGAGCTATAACTCCTTTACCCAAATTACCAAACCATGACCCTATTAATGTTAGGCTATTTGCTAAATTCTTCCATACACTGTCAACTTCCAGTGGTTTTAATTCTTCTTCCAAATTTGTAATATTTTTAATGAATTTCCGAAATCTTAATACTTTTACCAGTTATGTAAGTGCAACAATGTTGCACTTTTAACATTTTACAGACTCCACCCTCTTTTGCCAGTGGAATATCAAGGGCAAGTCGATTCAGCAAAACCATAGATCTAATCACAACCATTTCAGTATTCATCATCAGAAACCCTCTAGCAGTATCAGTCGATAAGCGATCAACTACTGTGGAGAATTGACAAATTCTTTTTGTATTCAGAATTACTCCTACTGAAGGTATCAGTGAACTAAATATATCTCCTACTATTTCTGCAAAACTAGCTCTCTTACTACGTATTAGTTCATTATTGTTTTCATTGTTTCCAGTTATTCTTTTCACATGATAAACTTTAGAGAATATTATTCCAAAATAGCAACTCCCGTACCATCTTGCAGGTAGCTTAAAGTAAGCTTTGTTCCCACATATATAGTAAATTCCAGGGTGTTAGAACTAGGATTTCTGGTTAGCTAAGGCTTGAGCCAAAGCCAGGCAGAAACCACCACTCCAGTCAGTGCAAGGGAGTATTACACCAAGATAACCCCTGCTCACCCCTTTGGTAGCTTGGCACGAGCAGTCAGGCTTATCCTGGAGGCAATGTGTAAGGCGTTTCCGCAACACACACACCGCAGCAACATACTAGGCACACCACAAAAAGGAACTACACACAAGGTTATATATAAAAAAAAGCTTTTGTATTACCATAAACACATTAGATCATAATCATACAGATATACTGTGCCAACTGGCACTGGGCGGTATTTACAGGGGATTATATACACACATGACAGGGCCACATGGACCACTGTCAGAATCAGCACTTAGTAGAAATAGCACTTGTAACACATAGAATAATTGTAGCACTAAATAACAATTGCAGAACACAACAAGTAACCACTGGTAAAAGGTAGGTACACACTACGCAATACTAATCACCTTAGGCATAGATCACGCAGGGAAACATAAACTGACTAGCATAATTTATCCTAGGCAAAAAAACCTCCTAAGCATGACAACACAGTTAGAGGTATCACAGGCATAAAGGCATTGTACATTACGCATAAATCACATTAGGCATAAACAATGTACCCCTAGCGAGGGCACAACACATGAGGTTGGTCCCCCAGGCCAACTGGCCTTCCACAAGGGCTCAGATGCCCGATGTCCAGAATGTCCAGGCTGGCTGCGCACACAGCAAAAGCATCAAAGAAAAAGAGCAGCCTAAACGTGGCAGTTGCCCACTACTTGCTGGGCAGCTGTGACAATGAGCAGGGGCACCAGCGTGCCCCCTGAGTCCCAACTCCAGACGAAATGCCCCCAAGTTGCAGCTACTTGCACTCTCGCAGGGCAGATGAGATCAACACCAAGGATACATGCACCAATGTGCCAGGAGAGCTCTCCTTTGGGACTCAAATCTAGCAGGGTCTAATCGTTGCAGCTGCCCGCTAATTGCGGTGCAGCTGTGCAAAGGAGTCCTGGCACCAGCGTGCCTCCTGAGCCCCTCACTGGGACTCTAACTGAAAAATTCCTCCAAGGAAATACGGGGCTGGCACTGCGGTGCACCTGAACCCCCACTGGGGCTTTAGAAGCAATATGCCCCCAAGTGCAGCAAACGGACTGTGGGGAGAATAGCTGGTGTCACAAAAGGGGCTGGGGAGCCTCTCCTTCTTGGAGCTAGCCTCTTAAAAACATGCCCCAAACAATGAAGGTGGCGCTGGCAATGTGCCCAATGGCAGGCACTCCTTCCTTGCACATATGAGCCCCACAGCGCTCTTTCACCAACTGCAGTCCCGCCCAACCCCACTCACCGGACTATGGCGGGCTGCTCCTGTCAAAGTGGGATGCTCGCTGCTCCTGTTGCGGCAGGGGGAAGGGCAGGTCAGGTAACCAAGGTAGCCTGCGAGGCTCCGGTGCCTGGGTTCTTCTGGGGTAGGCAGGAGTCTGGCGGCTGGTTTCACCCGGTCCATCTCGATCGTCTCCTCTGGCCTCACTGGCTGCCCGGGACACTCCTCTAGTCTCCCTGGCAGATGCTGGGTCGGACCGCATGCGGGATTCTCCTGGCAGGTGACGGGGACAGCTGTCAGAGCGGGGCAGGCTCCTGCCTGGCTTCTTAGCCTCCTGGGACACTGGCACGGCTCCGCCGATGTTCTGAGCGGTGCTCCTGTTTGGGGGTTTGCTCCGCCCAAGTCATGCGGACAGGCCTGACTTCCGCTTTTCCCCAGGGCAACGGCAGTGAAAACGGGGCAGATGAAGGGTAGGCTCCCTCCAATTTGAAAAATATAAAGCGGGGTGAGCACCTGCTAGGACACAAACTGGCAAAGTCCCTGGCGGGGTGGGCCCCCGCTAGGGATATTAAAACTCGGCAAAGTCCCTGGTGGGGTGGACACCGGCTAGGGGCATAAAGCACAGCAAATATGCGGGGTGGGCTCCCGCGCCGAAAATCGGCCAAATTGCAGGGAATCTCCATGGCAGGGATTCCCTTTGGAAAAGGATTGCAGTGTCTTACTGCCACAAGCATCTGAAGCGCTGCTCCTCAGTCAGGACAAATACAGCGCCTTTCAGGAGGAAAAGTAAAGCGCTCCCAGGCGCTACAGTCCAAGAAAGAGTCCTTCAGAAGGCAGGGGGGCAAAGGCTGGGCCCAGGGGGCAGCTCACAGGGCCCACCAGCAGGGAGGCAGTCCCCAGTGGTGGTTCCTCCTGGCACCCAGCAGCAGCAGGCCCCCCTTAAGTCAGGATCAAGAGTGACTTTTACCTGGGGTCACAGCCCCTTTTTATACACATTTTCTTTTGTCTAAGCCTGTAGGGCAGGGGGAAAACCAGATGCAACTGGTTCTGGAGCACTTGGTTGTGCTCAGCCCCTCTCCCCATTCACAGGACAGGCTAGGGATATCAGACGCACCACAGGGGGCGGAGCCAGCATTGTGAAGGAAAGGAACAGCCCTGTTCAGGGGCCAGGTGCACTCCTCCCTCCCATCTACATGCAGATCTCCCCATTCATCACCGGGCAGACCCATCCTGACTCCTGGAGCCCAGCACACCTGCCAGCTCCTGTCACTCACAACCCAGACAGGCTATCCACATTCACTGCACACAGACATCCCAACTTCTAGAAGTGGCACTTCTACACTAGTCACATTACATCTGCGCACACCGTCGCGCAGCATTTAATCTCACAAGTTCGCACATACCAAACTCGCCCCTGCACTCCTCTCACATCAGGAACTACCATGGACACACAGAGCCCCCATGCATTCCTATGGAAGGGCAGGCCAATCTCACCACACACACTCAGAGTGCGCAGAAGCCAAAACAACTAACACCAGGTCACATTTAAAAGCGAAAAGTTTAGGGGTGAACCTGGCAAAAAGGCCAAATCCAACACAGGGAATGCTGGATCAGTTCCCCCTTTTTGTCCCCATCCCCCAAGAATCAAAAATGTATGTTCACATTCACTGGAACGATTAAATACATTGTTATAGTCAGTTTTTACCCTATGGAGACAAATTTTATCTTTCTTTTCGAAATCTAGTGCCATCGCAGCCTGAGCCTTGCCAGGTGTTAAAATGATTTCCTTCTCAGCCCATGGTGGAATCTGGGGTTTCTGTTTGTTGGCTTTCTTCTGGAAATGTTGTCTCCTTTCTTCTACTAAATTTGAAATATCTTTTCTTCTTCTTTTAGTGAACATGTTAAATTATGCTTGTGAGCTTCTGCTATATCTATTGCGTTTTGTGCTAAGAAAAGTTCTCCCATAAACTGTGCAGCTAAGCTAGTGAGCACTGGATTCATATTCTTTCGAACAGGAACCTCTGGAAATATTATATCTAGGTTTGAATAATAATACTGCAATTTTCCTGTTTTATAGAACAGACTTGCTAATACGCTACATGAAATACCATGGGCCTCATTTATGAAGGCCTTGCGCCACTGGTACGTCACTTTTTCCCATTTTAAAAGTGGCGCACCGCGGCGCAAGACCTTCATAAATAAGACCCCGTGTGTTAGTAGTAAATGATGATATGTAACACCTTTTGCTACTAAAGCTGGTAATTTCATACATACGTAACAATCACTAATCTCCATAGTATCTACACATTCAAACAATAACTTGGGGAAATAATTTAAATCTGTGCTATTATCTGTGACTGTGTGATGTATTTCCAACTCATATGATGCTTCTAGTTCTACTCCATTTCCCTTTATGTTAGCTAGTTTTCCATCTGTGTTTGTAATATTTTTCCTTTCTATACTCATCAAATATGGTATCGCTATGGTTAAACCTAACCATACTACAATCACTAATAGGATGCTACATATACATATTCTACAACATTTCTTCAAACAATTTCATTTTGGTCTTTCAGCAACTCTATTGTTAGACATTTTAAGAAGATCTCTCTTCTTTTGTTACTTCAGATATTTCTCATTTTTCTGGGTTCATTTCAAGGAGGTCTCACCTTTCCTTTGCTAATTTGATCTGTAATTATTTCTTCATCACTTTCTTCATTTAAATCTAAATTTTCAAGTTCTTCAAGAATCACATATGTCCGTTCAGGTCCTTTGAATTTGTTGTTCAGTATTCTTAATCTTTGACTCCTTCATTTGTGTTTTTCGTTTGTCTGTCCTGACTGACTAGTGACTTCATTTACTTGGTCAGGTTCTTCATTAATTGTCTTCAGATGGTACCCTAATCTTTTGACATATCTAGGCCAATTATCTTCTTTTCTAACCCTTTTGGGTTGCACTGCACTTTCACCTTCTTCATCACATTCAAGTATTCTTTTATTTATATTATGTTGTGGCACAATTTGATTTTCTTCGTGTTCTGAATCCCTCTCTAACTGATCGAGTTCAGGGCTTCTCAAAGTGATACCATTCACCTGAACGTTTTCCGGGTCATCTGTCTGTTCCTGTTCAGGGTTTTCTCTAGTTTGCTTTTCTTCCTGAACTTGTTTTTCTTTTCCTAACTTGTTCTGCTCAGGTCTTATTGCACTTGACTTGTTTTCTGCCTGAACGTGTTCTTCTACACCTATCTGTCCCTCCTCAGATTCGTGAAAATCCTTGCTCACTTCTGCCTGAATGTATTTTTCTTTCCCTATCTGTTCCTGCTCAGGGTCTTCAACAATCTTGAATTCTATCTCCTGAGCTTGTTCTTCTATACCTGTCTGGTCCTCAGTAATTTCTAGCTTGTCTAAATTTGTTCTGCTCTTTGTTCTTATTTTCACATCAGGTATGTCAACTACTGGTACCCAATCCTCCTGACTAGAGCTTCGTTGTTCTTGATCACCTACTTCAGAGTTTGTTATTCTAGGCTCTTCAGCTGCACAACCTTCTGCACCCTTAACTCAAATTTCCTGTTGAAGGGTTTCCTCCTAAGGGGATGGTACTCTTTTGGTATGACTAGTGTGAATCCAGTTAGGCAATTCTGCACATTTCACTGCTGTTGTTGTAACCAGTATACCTTGTTTTGGGGTACTCCATCTGGGTGCCAGACACGTTTATCGGGTGTGATTCTTTATCATCACCCAGTCTCCAGGTATTAGACCTGGCATCTTTGGATTGGTTTCCCCTGACTTTTTGCCTCTACCTCCTGTATTTTTGTTTTTGCTGGTCAGTTCGGTCGCTCCTCCTGCCGCGTGGCTACCCCGAGTGTGCCCGATCTCCTCCCGCTGCCACCGCCGCTGCCGGGCCAAGACTGCCCCTGTCTTGGTTTGGCCCCTGTCCCTGACTGTCCCTGTGCCTGCTTGTTGTAAGCTGTTTTACGTTGCTGCCGTTTTTTTGTTTTTGTAAATTGTACTTTTTTGCTGCCGTTCTCGTTTTCTCGTGTTGCCCTTAAGTTTTGTCCCTGTCCTTCGTTGTTCCCTGCCTCACCCCGCTCCCTGCCGCTGCTCCCCCACGGCCCACCCCCGCTCCCTCCAGCATCCCCGCACACTCCCCCCCTTGCCACCCCGCTCCTGCCTCCCAGCTGCTCCTCCCTCACAGCTGCTCTTCCCTCCCACTAAAGTACATAAGGAGAGGCTCACGGGGCTAGGAGCTGTGACCTGACCTGACCTGGTCAGTCCGGTCGCTCCTCCTGCCGCGTGGCCACCCCGAGTGTGCCCGATCTCCTGCCGCTGCCGCCGCCGCTGCCGGGTCAAGACTGCCCCTGTCTTGGTTTGTCCCCCTGTTTCGCCTCCCAGCTGCTCCTCCCTCGCCCCCCCCCCCACTCTCCATTTTTGGCAGAGTGCACGCGTACACCCGTCTGCGCCCATCCGCGCCAGAACCGCACCCAGCGCCAGACCCCCTGGCCCCCGAAGATGCTAGCCCACCCGCCGGACCTACGACTACGCCACCCTCAACGCACTCTACACCGGCCGAATCCCCGGCTGTCACCGAGCCACCCCAGGACACACCCACGGCCCCTTCACCTGCCAATCCTGGAAGTTCTCCTGCATCCGGACCTGCACCGCTCCCGCCAAGACGAACACCAGCAGCAACCACCTGAAGTGCATCCTGCTCAACACCCGCTCCGTCCACAGACACGCCGTGGAACTCTGGAACCTCCTCGACACCACATCCCCAGACGTCGCCTTCCTCATGGAAACCTGGATGAATGCCTCCTCAGCACCCAACATCGCCATCGCCAGACTGGAGGAGGCATCGCCATTGTCCACAAGAACACCATCCGCATCACAACCAACTCCGAAGACACCCTCACAGCCGCCAAACACCTGCACTTCCAGATACACACCGACCCCAAGACCACCCTCAGAGGCACCCTCATCTATAGACCCCTGGGACCACGCACACTATTCAGCGAAGACATCGCCGACTTCATCAGCCCGCATGCCCTCCCCTCCGCTGACTACATCCTCCTCGGGGACCTCAACTTCCACCTGGAGAACAATAACAACTGCAACACCACCACCCTGCTGGACAACCTCGCAAACCTCGGACTCAAGCAACTGGTGACCACCCCCACCCACTACGCCGGCCACACGCTTGATCCAATCTTCTCCTCCAGCAAGGACGTCTCCTTCAGCCACACCACCGGACTCCACTGGAGAGACCACAGCTGCGTCCACTTCAGCTTCAGAAGGACCACGCTACACCACCACCCGCAACAGGTCCCCCGCAGAAGCTGGAACAAGATCACAGCCGACCAGCTCGCCACATCCCTGAGCCAGAACCCTCCCGCCAGCTCAGCGAACCCCAACCAAGCCGCCAACAACCTCACGAGGTGGATCAGCAACTGCGCAGATGACCTCGCCCCACTGAAGACCCCCCCCACCAGACCCGGCACCAAGAAAGCATCCTGGTGTACCGACGAACTCAAGAGCTCCAAGAAGAACTGCCGGACCCTCGAGAAAGCCTGGCGCAAAGACCCAACTACAGACAACATGACTACCCTCAAGCTCGCCACTCGAAAACATCACCAGCTGATCCACACCACCAAGAAAACCGCATTCAAGGAACGACTAGACAACAACGCCCACAACAGCAAAGAACTCTTCAACATCGTCAAAGAGCTCTCAAACCCTAACGCCGGAAACAACAACATCACTCCCTCACAAGAACTCTGCAACTCGCTCGCCTCGTTCTTCCACAGCAAGATCGCAGACATACACAACAGCTTCAGCACACAGCCGACGCACCCTACGACCGTACCAACACCCCCCACCAACACCCTCCGCACCTTGACCCCGGTCAACACCGAAGACACCATCCGCACGATGAACTCCATCCACTCCGGATCACCAACCGACCCCTGCCCTCACCACGTCTTCAACAAGGCTGACTCCGTCATCGCACCTCATCTACGGGACACCATAAGCGCCTCCTTCCACACCACCACCTCCCCAGAGAGCTGGAAGCACTCCGAACTCAGCGCCCTACTTAAGAAACCATCAGCGGACCCCACCGACCTCAAAAACTACCGCCCCATCTCGCTCCTTCCTTTTCCTGCCAAAGTCATTGAGAAGACCGTCAACAGACAGCTGGCCGCCTTCCTTGAGACGAACGAATCCCTCGACCACTCGCAGTCCGGCTTCCGGGCCAACCACAGCACAGAGACCGCCCTCATCGCAGCCACCGACGACATCCGAGCCCTGCTCGACAACGGGGAAACAGCGGCCCTCATCCTCCTAGACCTCTCCGCGGCGTTCGACACGGTCTGCCACCGCACCCTAGTGGAGCGCCTCAACAACATCGGAATCCAGGAGAAGGCACTGGAGTGGATCATCACCTTCCTCGCCGGAAGAACACAGAGAGTCGGTCTCCCCCCGTTCAGATCCGAGGCCACCGAAGTCATCTGCGGCGTACCACAAGGATCATCACTCAGCCCCACGCCGTTCAACATATACATGAGCCCCCTGGCGGCCATCGCACGCCAACACAACCTCAACATCATCTCCTATGCCGACGACACCCAGCTGATCCTTTCCCTTACCAACGACCCCGCCACCGCCAGAACCAACCTACACGAAGGGATGAAAGTCGTAGCCGAGTAGATGAGGAACAGCCGCCTGAAACTGAACTCAGATAAGACGGAAGTCCTCATCCTGGGATCTTCGCCCTCCGCCTGGGACGACTCCTGGTGGCCCCCCGCCCTGGGCAGCGCACCCAAACCAACAGACCACGCACGCAACCTGGGCTTCATCCTGGACTCCTCCCTCTCCATGACCAGACAAGTCAACGCCGTCTCCTCGTCATGCTTCAACATCCTTTGCATGCTACGTAAGATCTTCCGGTGGATCCCGACCGAAACCACGAAGACGGTCACCCAGGCCCTCGTCACCAGCCGACTGGACTACGGCAACTCCCTCTACGCCGGAACCACAACCAAACTCCAGAAAAGACTCCAGCGCATTCAGAACGCCTCAGCACGCCTTATCCTGGACATTCCCCGACACAGCCACATCTCCGAACACCTGAGAAACCTGCACTGGCTCCCCGTCGGCAAGAGAATCCCTTATTCCAAGTAAGTCATTTTAGATTGTAACATTGCATTGGTAGAGACATTGCACTGTCTGTTTTAGGGTTTTCCATGCTTATAAGCAAGGTGAAAGAATGTCCTGATATATAAATGTATAATCAAGGATTGAGCCTGATTTTTGAGTAACACTGGTGTATGCTGGGGAGCCTTCTAACCGAACTCATCCTTTGAGCGCACACAATGAAAGATTTTTCAGCAGGAGTGCACATCTGTCACCGTGTGTATTGCGTCGTTTGGTTTGTTGTGTGTAGCCTGTCGATTTTCTTTTCCTGACATTTAAAAAGTTCTTGTTGAAGTCTCCGGACAAGATGATGTTAACATGTGGATGCGCAAGTTTAAGAGTGGCTATTGGTTCTATTAGTTTCTCTATACTTGACATCTTTTCTTTGAATGAAGGATGGATATAAATATTCAATATGATTGAGCTAAAAGAGGATATAGCCACTAATTTGATACATGACATCCAAGTCAAGTCAAGATCTACTTCGGAAACTTCCCAAGAAAGGTTGCTCGAAACAAAAATGGAAATACCTCCTTTTGCTCTGCCATATTTGGAATCCCTCTTAGTCAGGTTGAGATACTCTTTATATCCCACAATTGATGTTGGCTTTGTCTGCCATGTCTCTTGGAGGAGGAGTAGGTCATATTGAGTAATGAATTCCATGAAGTCTGGATCTTCCAATTTCGCACTTAGGCTGTTCACATTCCAAGAGCAGATGCTGCAGCAATTAGCTGGATTTAATGCTTTGGGTGGATTTATTCATGCCATACTGTGACTGGTACCAGGTGGATTCCTCTGCCCATGGGCCGGGGGCTTGTCTGCTGCAGGGTGAGCGATGGTGATGGTAATTTTCCTACCGGTTTGAACTATGCCATTGCTTGGGCTGGGTTGATCCAGGCCTTTTGCACCTCTCAGCATACCGTTCAGTAGATTTGGTAGTTGGGTAATGGGACGGAGCAAGCTTTGTTATCTCTATGCCCCATTTGGCAAATGAGTCCTGTTGCTGCCAAATCTGCTCAACGATGGAAATATTGGAGAAAGTTGCTATGGTGATTTCATTGCCCGTTAAATCTGAATTAAGTCTGAATTCTATACTTTCCAAATTACAGGTATCGATATGGCTTAGGGAAGTGCCTTAAATAATTTTAATAATACACCTTTGATGAGGATATCTTGATTTCCCCTCGAGACATAGTGGGGTATTTCTTTGAAAATACGTGTCATTGGCCTTAGCCGGCGATGTCGTGCAACTTCCCAGGTGATGTCTATTTATTAGTTTAAGGTTTCTCCTCTCCTCTTCTTTGTCATCCTCCTTGGGCAGGTAAACTCCCTTAATGCTGGTTGTGGTACATTCTATCATATTAGGCCCTAGTGGGAATGATGTTCTTATGGTTTGTGTAGCCTGAGTTGTTGAGAGCCGTTTCTTTCCCTTCTCTAAGGGCTTAAATATGCTGTAGACTTTTGCTGCCTGGGAATTTTCCATTGTAAATTGAGTGGGGCTTTTCGAGGTGATGAGCTTTTGAATTGATACGGTCAAATGAACCTCTGGGCTTCTGTCCTCAGTGGTTGTGCTTGTAGCATTAACTTTGTATTGTGTTGTTTACGTTTTGGGCCTGTCTTTTCTGTTTTCCCTTTCTGGCCTTTCTCAGGCGTTTTCTCTCTCGCTTGCTTAGAGGAGCTATGCTTTTTTTAAATTTGTATTTTGCTTGTGACAATTATTAACTTGTGAAAAGGCCAAGGAGTGAATGTTATCCGTAATGTTTGATTGCTGTGGTGTGTTGGTAGTGCCCGGTGTTTGAGCTGCATTAATCCCTGCGACTCTTACATTTTCCTCCTTGTAAGGGCTTAGGCCTTGTGATGGTCCTCTTCCCTCTGTGTTTCTTTTCTCTCTCTGCTGGTAGATTGATTTTTGAAGGAGTAGCCCTAATAACCCCCAATAATTTGGTCATTATGGTTGGGACTGTAGATAGCTAGTTGGTCTATTATTTGGGCACAGTGGCAGTGACACGATTGGTAGATTTTTTCTCTGTCTGACTGTACCCTTGTGATCATTTCATTAAAAGTTTGCAGCTTTTGTTCCTTCCCCTGAACATAAATGGCAAGCGTGTTTAGAAGATCCACTTGGGTATCTAATTTATCTGCGTGGTAAGTCATTGCTTTACCGTTGGTATCCAAAGTTTCTAGCAAGTGTGACCATACTGTTGATGGTGGCAGTGGACGTCTAGAGATGAAGAGTCCGTTACGCCAATGAGCTTCCTTGATCGAACCCTGTTTTGTGACGGTGGCATCGTCAAAGAATTATCAAGGTTCTTGCCTTTAAAGTACTTATCACCATGCTGGTTGAAGATCATGAGCTCATGTCCACTTACATTTTTTTTCCAATGAATGAGATGGCAAGGAGAATTGGTCCTGTTTGTTTGTGCATTTCTGAGAAAACCAGCGCTTTTGCAGATTGGGCCTCCTGCTGAATATATCAATTTCCATAAGCACTGAGGTGTTTGAACTCATATGTTGTGTTGGAATGGTCTCATTGTTGCTACTGAGACCGGTTAAAGACTGTTGTTGCTTCTGCAGCAGTTATGTTTCTGACAAGAAAGTATTATTATGAATTAGTGCCTCCGTTATCTTTGCATTGCAACTTTGTCCACTTTCTAGGAATGCTGCGGAAGTTTGGTATTGCAAACCTTGAAGTTCAAAATCTGTTGTGCACTGAGTGTCTAGTCGTATCTCCCCAAGATCTTCAGTTGCTGATTTGCTACATTTATCGCTTTTGTCTTGAAAGATATTTATGTCAATTATGTCAATTATATTTTGAACTTCTATAATTTTATTATTGGGTTTATTGTATTTTAAGCCTGTAAGATCTTTTGAATTATTCGAGTCGTTATGGACATTGTTTTCCTTATTTTCCTTAATGGTTTTAGTTGCCACGCTTAGGAAATCTCTGATCAATGCCCGTTTGCTGCTGTTAGGGAATGAGTGGTGCCTTGATAGTGCTGGTGGAACTGATGGAGTTCCTTTCTTGCCTCTGTCATGGGCGACCCGAGGGGCTGACTTTGTGACATTTTTGCTGCTGCTGTAGGTGATTCTCTTTACGCTTTCTGATCCAGGGGTTATTGATGTTGCAGACACAACAGAGGTTGAAACTCCCAACCCCTGCAGCCTGTCACCGTCGGCTTGCCCCCATTCTGCATTAGTACCCCCTGGTGTTACTCCAGGTGGAATTTCTGGTATAAATCCGAGTGAAGTAGTGATGTCCGCCTTAACTGGCTCTGTGGGTCCATTCATTACCATCTCCTTCTTTGAACTAACAGTAGGCTTTTTATCTTTTTTCCCCATCTCTGGTTATTCCTGATCTCATGGTGAGTTATTATAAACAGTTACCCTTCCCCGACTGGACAGCTGAAGTTTTGAGACTGTAAATTGAGGTATGAGGGATGAAGATTGGGAGATAAAATTGAGATTTGCCTTTGCTTTTAATTTTTTTTTTTTTTATCGAGGTTGCAGTTTTTAAATAATTCAAAATGTTGAGGCAGTCAGGCTGTGTGCATAGGTAATGAGTGCAATTTAGCCTGACCTTACTTAAAGGACAAGCTACAGAGTCAGGGAAGTTGGGGGGTACAACCTGGTCCGAGTCAAAGCCCCTCGCAACAACCCCCACTCCAACTCCTCACCATTTATTTCCCGAACTTTCTCGTTGTCCGTTTGTGTGGCTCCGTGCCTTTCCTTGCTTTGCTTTAAGCTGTACTGGACTCCTTGCTGTGGCTCTGTGCAACTTTTGCTCTCTACCGCCACTCACCACCACCAAATGTGAGCCTGAAGAAAGCGGCGGATCGCCAACCCAAACCCAAAACTGAGAGCAGGCGGCTCCGCACTCACAGTGAAAGCACAGCAGAGGCACAAGCAGGCTCTGCCTCCGGGAAAAGCGGGAAAAAGCGGGACTTATGAGGGCCTTTGAAGCCCTTGGCTGGCCCCCGCTAAGCTGCACAAAGAAGAGCAGGCATCCAGTCGAGGCGGGTGGAGCGACGGGGTGACGGGGTGAGAAAAGTTGCAGTGATCCAGGCACTGATCCGGGCAATCGGACTCTGGCTCTGGCCTCTGACGCGGCCGTTACCCCCGCTGTTAAGCAGCCTCGGCTTTTGCCGTTCCAATCCGCTACCGACCTGGCCGGACCCGTGCCTCTTGTGCCTCCCAGTCTCCGGCATCTCCATGCCTCCGTACTCCTGTGACTACAGGGGGGGAGGAGGGGCAGGCCACCGGTTCGCCGGTTTGCTGACCGCGGCACCGGCCACAGCACCTGCCGAACGGCTCACAGCTCACACTGACAGTTCTTCTTGCTTCCGTCTGAGTCCACTTACTTCCCGCCAGTACGATTTACTCCAGTGGTTTACGCCTCCCACAGTGGTAACTGACTTTCACCCAGCCCAGCTGTAGAAAAGTCTACTACATAAATTGTAAACATGGCCCTACACTCTGTGTGCTTGGGGTTTACAGAGAATGCCTTTTGCACTTTGGCTTTGTTAATTTTGCAGATTTTTCTTTAAATGATTTACCTAATGAATTGTTCATCCATATGGCATCAGAGCTCTCTGTACATGAGAGGTATTTCATAAGATCATGTTTCAACAACAGCTGTATAAAAACTATGTATCTGATGACTACTTGCAATACCATAATAATAGAATATCTCAATCTCTGGTCAAAATAGGTACTTTGTCGAAATTTGTTAACAGATAAGGGTAATTATCCTAGTGGTTTGTAAACAGCACAAAGAATATATAAAAACAACACCAACAAGCAGGTAACTATGTCTCTGAGTTTCTGTGTACTTTTACCACTCAATCTAGGTCTCAAGGCACTGGGGTTGTGTGGGGGGGGGGGTGGTCCCTCTGGGTGTAGGGTCATTTGAAGAGCCAGGTCTTGAGGTCCTTTTTGAATTGGGTCATTGTCGTGGATTGCCTGAGATGGAGGGGCAGGGTGTTGCAGGTCTTGGTGGCAAGGTAGGAGAATGAACTTCCACTGGTTCTGGTCTTTTGGATACTGGCGATGAAGGCTAGGGCAAGTTGGGTAGAACAGAGTTGTCTGGCGGGTATGTGGAATGCAAGGCGGTGGTTCGGGTATGCTGGTCCTTAGTATTGGAGAGCTTAGTAGGCATGTGTGAGGAGCTTGAAGGGGATTATCTTGTCGACTGGGAGCCATTCCTTGAGCTGGATCTGTAGTTTCTTGAGCTGGTTCTGGGTGATGCCGTTGTAGAGTGCATTGCCGTATCGAGTCTGTGGGTGATGAGTGTGTGGGTGGCTGTCTTTCTGGATTGTGTGGGGACCCATCTGAATGTCTTGTGAAGTAGGCACAGCGTGTGGAAGCAGGCTGAGGAAACTGTGTTGATTTGACGGTTCATTGTGAGCAATGAGTCCAGGATGATGTTGAGGTTGCAAGCGTGGTCAATCAGGGTGGGAGGGGGTCCGAGAGCGACTGGCCAGCAAGAGTCATCCCAGGCTAAAAGGTAGGGTCCCAGGATGCGTACTTTGGGCTGAGTTGAGCTTGAGGCAGCTGTCTGTCATCCAGGTGGTGACTGCCTTATTTCCACTGTGGAAGTTGGTTCTGGCGGTCATGGGTTCATTGGTGAGAGAAAGGATCAGCTGGGTGTCATTGCCGTAGGAGACGATATTGAGTCTGTGGCTTCTGACGATGGCTGCGAGGAGGGTCATTTAGATGTTGTAAAGGTTGTGGCTAAGGGAAGATCCCTGGGGCACCCAGCAGTGGATCTCTGTAGGTTCTGGGATGAACTGGTTACTCGGACTCTCTGAGGGTGGTTCAGACTGGTATACAATGGAGAGTACAAGTCCAGATAAATAAAGGACTTGGGGTAAGATGTACGCCGGAAAGGGTTTGTGACCTGTTGGCGCATGCAATTTTCCTCTGGGCCATGTACTAACACTATGTTGCAAGTTGCAAATAATTTGCAAATCGCAAAATAGTGTGTTGTGACATACTATTTTGAAGGGGCGGTCCCTTCCTAATTGTGACTTACAAGCCATGTACGAATGTTTTGCGACTGCAATTGCAGTTGCAAAACACTCGCAATTCACCGCCCTCTTCAAGATGGTGGTAATGTATTGGCAAATGGGAAGGTGTCCAAAGGGGACCCCTTCCCCTTTGCGAATGCAGGAGAAAGTATTTTTTTAGGGGTAGGCAGTGGTCCCAGGGACCACTACCTGCCCTTAAAGAAAACTACTTTATTTAAAAGCAGTCCCAGACATGGAAGTCTGCTGAGCCCCGCAGCCCACCAACCATGGGATGGCCAGGAATTCCCAATGGGGTCACAAATTGCGAGTGCCCCATTTAATATTCATGAGGCTCGCATTTTGCGATCCCATTGGGAATCGCAATCAGTGTCTCAGACACTGTTGTCAATTTGAAATTGTGATTCGCAAATTGCGACTTGCAATACAAGTGCAAATTGGGAGTCGCAATTTTAAATGGTCATACATCTGGCCCCAAGGAGGGATTGATCTATATTGCTAGCTTGATAGGCAAAAGTGTTCTGGACCGTTACAATCAGCGGTCAGGGCGTAAAATAAAATAACAAATGTCGATGCACTGAGGCTGCTGGCCGGGCTATTTGAAACTCCATCTTACCTACACTTGTAGCAACAGATCTGTTTGGCAGCCCATCGTCTTTCTGGTGAGGGATTGGTTGGAATTAGTGGATGTAATTGAATATCTGTCCCATGTTGAGGGGCTGAGTGAACATCAAAGCTCCCCTTGATATCACATGTCTTGTTTTATTAGCTAGGGGGCTCCCACTCTCGCACAATCCTCGGCAGGGCACAGAGACAAGCATAGCCTCAGAAGGACCAGCGGGTGTTGGTAGCCTTCAACTCCTCTCTATGAAGTGCTTAATTTGAGCTAGTGGTTGCCGGTGGGGGCCACCAACACTCATGTTTGAGGACTGACACTTACTTTTCTTTGTCAGAGTTTGACCGCAAGCAAGAAAGGAATAACATACAAAGGGGAGGAAAGAGGAAGAAAAAGAGAGACAAACCATTACATAAGTAGAAGGTAGGAACCAGCATGATTGAGATAAAGGAGAATGGTGTGTCCGGTAGTGGAATAAAGATGCAAGATGTGCATTCAAATCCAGCATTCAGCATACCGACGTTTAGTAGTACTGACCATGAACAGTTGAACAGAGCTATGGGCACTGGCATTCATTATTTTACAAATGAAGAACTACCTCTATGGATGCACCACATAGCAGCTGGGTCCATGCATGTCAGGGTTAAAAAAAGGGATCTGTGAGTACCACTGTGTTTTGAGCATTTTTTCCAAAAATCAGAAAGTGGGTAGATTCTCAAGTTCCAAACATTGTCCAGTTCATCCCAACAATATAAATTATCAGCACATCTGACTGTGTGATCATTTCCCCTTTCTGAAAGCAGTATGGGAAGCTCCTATCCTCAGAATGCAATCCATGGAACTCAGTTAATTCCTTGCAGAGGTCAAGATTGAGCTCCTTTGGAGGTGGGAGGGGTGCTGTGGTGAAAAACTATACTGTACTATTTATTTTTTTATAAAGTTTTGTAAAGCGTAGAGAAGACCCACATGGGTATCGGAGCGCTTCACAATTTGGAGGGTCGGATATCAGAAAGGGAAAAAATGAATGGCATTTGAGAATGAAGGCAGGAACAGTGACAAAGGAGGAATCAAAGAACCCCATATTTAGATAATACAAAAGCATGCTGGGAGAAGAACAAACATAACTTATGAGAGTGTAACTGAAAGACTCTGGGCTTCACAAGTGTTAGTCTAACATAGTAGTTAATACAAGGGCGATGAGTGAGACAGATGAGTCATGGTCATTTAAGGCAAGAACTTGTTCATAAGCATTATTTTTACTTCCTTTTTGAAAGAAGCAGTTGATGAGATTCTGCAGACTTCCGGGGGGAGACAGTTCCATATCCTTGGGGTGACACTGAGAAAGCTCTGTGCCTCATTCTCGTTTTGCAGAAAATCTGTGGTTTCAAGAGGAAAGAGTTTGCACATCTTGATGGTCTACCCCATCGTGATAGTTCCTGCTTCTGCACCAGGTAACGTGGGGTATTGAAATGGAGGGCTTTCTGAGTCATGCAGGCAATCTTTAGCTGTATTCTTGCTTCAAATGGCAACCAATTTAGGGATTGTAGCGATCTGGAAATGTGAGCATTTCTATTTGTACCCATAATCAATCTGGCTGCGGCATTCTAGAAAGCCCCTAGTGGTGCCAAAGTTTATTTGGGGAGGCCACAGAGCGTAGTACTGCCTTTGTCTAGCCTCGGCAAAACAAGCGCTTGAACAACCTGCTTGAAGTCATCTTGTGGAAGGAATGGTTTGAGATTCCTAAGTATCCTCATCTGGTGGTAAGCACCCTTGCACACCTTACTAATATGATTCTTCATGTTCAGATTCATGTCCAAGGTGATTCCGAGATTTGGCCGAATCTATCATGTGAGGAGAGCAGTTGAAGGCTGTAAGGTGTTTCATCCAGCGGTCTATCTGGGTGGTGTGATTAGGCGTTGATATGAAAAGGAATTCCGTTTTGGAGGTGTTGAGCAGGAGGTGGATCTCAGTTAGCCAGTTTTGAATGTTAGTTAGGGTAGAATTGAGTAAAGCAAAGTCTTCATAAACGGTGATTTTCAGGTAAAGTTGCGTGTCATCAGCATACATGTGAAAAAGAGTATTCGTGGCATTTAGTGAATTTGCTAATGGTTCCATGAATATGTTAAAGAGCATGGGAGATAAGGCAGACCCTTGTGGGACCCTCATGGATACTGTAGAAGGTTGGGATAAGGATTGATTCACCTTGACTCCTTGGGATCTGTTACTATAACTGATAATGAGTGCAAAGCATTTGCCATGTGCCCTCATTCTAATGTTTGTGAAGGATTATTTTGTCAGCAATTACTATGTGTAATGTTCACGAACATTAAGATCACTGAATAAAAATATGCACCAAAAGGCATTCATTTGAAGGAGGTTTTAAAACAACACATAACATTCCTTGGGGTATGTGCAAACTGCAACGAAAAAAACGGTTTTAATAGCCAATCAACCATTGTACCATACAACGCATACGTTCTCTATGTCACTTATGAGCTGGCATCCTGCTCAGAAGAGGTGGTTAAAGAGACAACTAAGGAATTATATTTTCTTTACCAATCATCATTTTTGTGTGGTTCAATGAACTTTAAAAGCAGGGTGTGTTTCTTTTAAGACAGAAGGCTTATATACAAGCCCTGTGAGCTGCATGGGTGTCCCTTTTTTTGATGTGCCAGCAGTGTAGAATGCAGACCCTTAACTATGAGGCCTCGCAAAGCCACCCTGCATGCCTTTTCATGGCCTCGTAGATATGGTGTATGAATGTTGACACATTACCTGATTTCCAACATAGCATAAATCTATAAATGTGTAAAAAATTTGCCCCTTCCCAGGGGTGGCATAACGAGGAGAAATACCTTTATTTCTCCTCTGTGTTTCCACTTTCTATGCGCGCTGCATTCTGCAGCATACATAGAAATAGGAATGCACGTCTATTTGTTTTTGTGCTAGAAGGTTTCCCTTCAAGCACAAAAACAATCCTTCCCAAAACGTGACAGCCTTGCACCATCGTACAAGGGTGCCTGTGCACAGCGCATTCCTGACCTTTTCTTTTGACGCAGGGCAGCACTGCAGCACTGCCCTGTGTTAAAATCTTGTAAATGAGGCACAGAGAATTTTAGAGCTGTCCTTTGCAAGTTGCAATTGAATATCTTTTACCTTCATATGAGTGCTGTTTGATTTTTCCACTACTGGCATTCTAGTTGAAATGGCCTAAGAAAACATTTCAAGTTCTATTTTCTAATTTAGCACCTTGTAACGGGGATTTTAGAGCTCTGCTGGTTGGAAATGTTTTATTGGTTAGGACCACGTTTAGCAGTGGCACTTGATTTCACTATCTTCATGCAGATGAGATAATAATTCTGCCCTTGATTAGCTAGCACTATATCAAACCAAGCCTCCAATCATGCATTTGCTTGGCTGAGCATGGGCATTACTGCCTACTTTTCAAAGAGAATGTTAATGATTGGATTGTTGTAGCAATTTCTATTGGTTCTGCTTTGCTTTGACCCTGGATGATTAGAAGTGAGCACAAGCACTCCTTCTCAACGTCCTCTCATTTCTGTCAGTGGCTCTTCAGCCTTTACATTGTATTCCACAGAGATCAGCCTTCACATGCGAGCGATAGCTCAGCAGGTCCTCTACATATTTACAATCATTTCTTGTGAATGTAGATACCTGTTGTCCTTTTTTTATTCTAGCTGCAACCCATAAATACATTTCAAAGTATTGGGGATTCTTTTCCTTCCATTATAACAAACATATTTAGTGTACATTGTCCAAAGGTCCCTTCTTTCCCAGGTAAAGTGTTTTGGACTCCCCCCATTTGCTGATTTGGAACATGGTTAAGCTCTCTAAATATTCTGTAAAACTGATGAACTCAGACGTTGAGATGATCTGAGATGTTATTGATAGGTTTATTAAGATTTGCAGTCTTGTCCGTTCCTTAGGGCAATGGAAGGGAAGGGGAGGCGGGGTCATGCCAGTACTGAGTAAGATGTATAGACATAGATCATCAATATGAGTGGTTGGGTAAATTTCAGTATATCTGATTAATTGTAATGTCCATTTACATTCAACAATTAGTACTTTGTTAGTCTCCAGCTAGGTTTGGCCTTACTCACATAAATATTTCTTGCACTTTACTTAGCCTTTTTCTGAAAAATGAAGGGGCATATTATTAAAAACGGCGTTAAAAATATCACTGGTTTAGAGGCAGAAAACTGCTACTAAAGCAATGATAATGGGCTTGATAATATGCCCTGGAGACTCAATGGCATATCATCAAGCCCATTATCGCCGCTTTCGCTGCAGTTTTCTGTTGCTAAACCGGCAATATTTGTTAATGTCGTTCTTGATGATATGCCTCTAAGTGCCATTCAAGGCTAAGGAAGGGACACAGTAATAAGGGTACAGTCATTAGAAATCCCACAAAACACCTTAAGACCTATAAACAAAGACGTTTTGGAGTACTTGACATAGGACTCCTGTAGTACTCTTTTTACGAAATGTTAAATGGGATCAGTGACTAAAAATTGAGGGACAGTATATCGACTGTCCAGAATATCGATGCCAAAATATTGAGGGACAGAATATCGAGTTCCTATCTACAAACAGGTAAGTACTAAAATATCAGTTACAAAACATCGATGTTTAAAATATAGTTAACTAAAATATCGAATTTTTTAAATGTATTAAAAATAATTTAAAAGTAATTAAATGATAAACACAATTACATAAAACATAGTTAAAATAATGTAAAACAGCTTAGCTTAAAATGTAAAAATAATAAATGTAATGTGAAAAAACATATTATTTTTATTAACATATATATATTTGCTTAATGATA
The DNA here is from genome assembly GCF_964263255.1 of Lissotriton vulgaris. Classification (NCBI taxonomy): domain Eukaryota; kingdom Metazoa; phylum Chordata; class Amphibia; order Caudata; family Salamandridae; genus Lissotriton; species Lissotriton vulgaris. Next base: position 433,076 of record NW_028253822.1, read on the forward strand.
TTATAAAATAATTATTATTTTTAATTATAAAATATTTAAAACATTATTAAAAATATAATTACAGATATATAAATAAACCTAATATCTAAATATAAAAATAAATAATGTATAATAATTTAAAGATTTAAAGTAATTCTTTTTAAGGTAATTAATAATTTACACTACATAAAATATAACAACATCAAAAACGTTGCATAGCTAAGGGAATAACATTTGTATTTACACTCCAACAATTGCAAAAGTATAGAATTTGTTGGGGGTGGGTACGAATTACTATTCCCACTCCAGTGAGTGGAACAGTAGGCAAAGTGTTGGATAACGGGTGGGTAAAAATTACTATTCCCACTCCAGTGAGTGGAACAATAGGGAAAGTTTTGGATAGTGGGTAGGTAAAAATTACTATTCCGACTCCAGAGAGTGGAACAGTAGGGAAAGTGTTGGATAGCGGGAGGGTAAAAATTACTATTCCCACTCCAGTGAGTGCAACAGTAAGGAAAGTGTTGGATAGCGTAGGGGTAAAAATTACTATTCCTACTCCAGTGAGTGCAACAGTAGGGAAAGTGTTGGATAGCATAGAGGAATAATTTAGCAGACCCAGTCCTACATTTTAATTACAATTAATGAAAAAAAGAAAAATTTAAATGTATTTTACCTCCCACTATTTTCCACTATAAACATCACCTCCAATAGTCTATCATATTATTAAATTAACATAATTAATTAACTTAATTAATTAGTTAATAACAATTAACAAGTATAAAATAACTTTGATAAAATATTAATAAAAATGTATTTTCAATAAATGTAATACACACCAGACTCCCCTATGAACACTCAACACACTCCTAAAAAAATGAACATATTTACCATATTAATACATTAATTATGAATAATTCATATTTAATTAATTACTAATGAATACCAATGTACACCATTTACATATTTATCAATTAATTAAAAACTTGTATTAATAACTTTTTAAATATGTAATAATAAATGAATTAACTTAACTACCAATATTAATTATTTACCATAACATTATTAATTAATTAGTTATTTAAAAAAAACTTACATTAAATTACTTCACACCCTATTCCCCTATAAGCCCACAACCCGCTACGGAACTAATATGCATAAAAAAGTATTACCAATATTAATTATTAACCATAAAGTTATTAATTGAAAAATTATTTTTTTTTTATTTAAAATAAATTAATTACTACCCTATTCCCCTATAAACTCACAACCTGATACGGAACTAATATACGCAAAAATAAACAATATTAATTATTAAACAATACATTATTAATTAAAACATTATTATTTGTTTTTTATTTAAATTAAATTACTTCCCACCCTATTCCCCTATAAACCCACAACCCGCTACGGAACTAGTATACGCAAAAATTAATTATCATATAATTCATTATCTTAAAGAAATTGTAACATACATTAAAAAAATGTATACTTTTAACACATATACTAACATATAATATGGTTTAAAAAATCAATAATGACATTCTATATAATGACATTCTATATAACTTATTTATTTATTTATTTATAGAGCACAACATTTATCCCAGGGGATATCACGGCACTAAGGATTACGGTGATAGGTGGGGTCCATGGGGTTGGTTAATCAGATATCATTCTTTGGGAAAAAGGTGTGTTTTGAGTTTTCCCCTGAAGGTGTTGTAGTCTTTGGTCAGCAGGAGTTCGCCTGGGAGCTCGTTCCAGTGTTGTGCAGCCAGATAAGAGAAAGTACGGCCTCCTATTCTGGATCTGTTTATTTTTTTCGTTTCTGCAAGAGCGAGGTGTTGCGATCTTAGTGGTCTGGCGGGGGTATAGAAACGTATTCTCTTCTAAAGGATCATAGGGCCCGTGTCATGGAGTGTCCTGTGGGCATGTACAAGGAGTTTGAAACAGGTTTTTTGATGCATGGGCATCCAATGAAGTTGTTTTAGGCACTCTTTTGCTGAGCTTTGTTTGCCTTTTTTGCATACTAGTTTAGCTGCTGCATTCTGCACCACCTGCAGTCGTTTAAATAGGTAGCCTGGCATGCCCACAAAGAGGGCATTGCCATAGTCCAGCCTACTGACTAGCAGGGCCTGTGTGACTGATTTACTGCTTTCCAGGGCGATCCATGGGAAGAGCCTTCTTAGAAGTTTTAGGGTGGCGAAACTTTTCCCACATAGAGTTCGTATGTGGGCCTGCATAGATATTGTGTCGTCAATCGTAACACCCAGGTTTTTGGCACAGTGCTTGGGTGCTGGAGCATCTCCCAAAGTGGAGGGGCACCAGGAAGTGTCCCAGATGTCTTTGGCTTCTCCGAGGAGCAGGATCTTGGTTTTGTCTGCATTTAGTTTTAGGCAGTGATCTGCCATCCAATTAGCCATTTTGATAAGGCAGCTGTTGAGTTTCGTTTTGATATATTCATGCCCCTTCCCTAGAGTGATTGTAAGTTGCGTGTCATCCGCGTAGGAGCATACACCAAAACTCCATTTTGTTCCAATTTGTGCCAAAGGTGATACATAGGCATTTAACAGCGTGGGGCTGAGGGATGCTCCCTGCGGGACACCACATTTCAGTTGTTTAGGTTTGGAAGAGAAGGCTCCTAGCTGTACCGTTTGCGTTCTGTTATGCAGAAAAGAGCTGAGCCATTCAAGAGCTTTTCCGTTTATCCCTTTTCCTTGTAGGTTTTCTAGTAGGAGTTGGTGAGAGACCGTGTCCAATGCTGCCGACAGGTTCATCAGGATCAGGGCCACAGCTTGCCTTGGTCCAAAGAATTTCTGATATTGTCTGTGACGGACAACAGTGTAGCCTCAGTGCTATTAGTGGCCCTGAATCCTGTTTGGGAGGGGTCCAACAGGTTATTATCCTCTAGGTGTTTCGACAGCTGCCTGTTAATCAACCTCTCCAGCACTTTAGAGAAATACAGAAGTTGAGAGATGGGTCTATAGTTGACCTGGTTTGTTACATTTGTGCCTGCTTTTTTTAGTAGTCGGGTGACTGTCGCATGTTTCAATGTCTCCGGGAAGACAGCTGCTGCTAAGGAGTTGTTAAAAAGCTGCGTGATAGCTGGGGTGAGGGTGGATGTGATCTGTCTAAAGATAAAATGTGGGCAGGGGTAGAGAGGGGACCCGAATTTGATTTCCTTATTGGTTCTAGCAACTTCTGCTTCTGATATCGGGGAAAAGTTGTTCAAGTTAACATGATTTTTAGGGGAAGAATCTGATTCTTTCCGACTGGTCGAGATCATTGAGGTGTTTAAGTTAAATGTAGAGTATATTTTCTCTACTTTATCTGTGAAAAAGTTGCTGATCATTTCACAATTTTCTGCTAAGGGGTGCAATGTTTGGGACATGCAAGTGTGTTTGCACAGTTCTTTTATGATTTTGTATAGTTCCTTGAATGAGTTGCCGTTTTTGCTGATTCTTTGTGCATAGTGTGTTTTTTTTGCATTTTTTATGGCTTGGTTGTAGGTTCTAAGCACAGCTTTATAAGCTATAATAATGACATTCGATATTACTTACCTATATGATGATATTATTTCCAACTATATTATGTCTAGTCTATATTCTGTCCTCTCAATATTTTTGATTCGATATTGTGTCATCTCGATATTTTTTATTCTATATTTTGGGTGTTTACCATTAAATGCCTTTGTGAATTAATCAAAATACATCTAAAATGGGAATACAATGTGAATGTTCAAGGAATATTTGAATACAATTACTACAAAGAGAAAGAACTATACCCCTTTACACTTTTACTAATAGAGTTGGACATTTAGATCAGTTTCATTAAGGCATTTAAGAGAAAGTATGAGCATACTCCTGTTGTTTTACTTCCTCTAATTATACGTTATGTTGTGAATCATCTCCCTTGTCTATCAGCCAACTCACTGTTTGCATATCCACAGTTAGAGCAGCAGGACACATTTACAAAATGGAATTGAAAGGCATGTTATATTCATATTGAAAAAAACAAGTAAGGACGTTGTTGGGCACAGGGAAGCAACTCTCCTAGTTCTGCAAATTATTTTAAATTCACTAAAGGCCAGATGTATATCGAAAGTACGTTTGCAAAAAGTGGTCACAAATACCACACCAACGTTGTGCAACAGGACTTCATTTTTCAAACCAGCCTAAGTGCTAAGGACCTCATTTACAAAAACATTACACAGAGTGGTGGCCATCATTTTAAAAGCACAGGGGTGTGTTGTATTAACAACAGTACGATGCATCCGTGTGCTCTGCTTTCCCTTTCACTGGTGCATAATTGGCTGCCATGAACCAGTGTAGGCACCCTTGAGTCATGTTGCAATGGTGCCTGAGTTGCAGGGATGATTGTTTTTTGCAGGAAGGGGCACCTTTCTGCAAAAAAAAATCAGTGATGGCATTAACCCCTTTCTATGTGTGCTGCAGAATACAGTACACAAAGAAAGAGGAAAAAACTAAGATAAATAAAACTATTTCTTCTTGGTGTGCCACTCATACGTCTCCTCTGGGGTAGGATAGGATTCTGACACATTTCCAACTTTAGAAAACTTTGTAATTCTGGGAATGTGTCAGGTTCAATGGATGTTGCGTGGGAACACCTACAGCAAACACCCATAGAATGCCACTTCCACGCAGAGTAAAGTATGAAAGGGTCTCATATTTACAAGGCCATGAAAAGTCACACAGGGTGACTTTGCGTGGTCTTGTAAATATGGGCAGGCACCCTGAGCTGCGGGTGTTTCCAAAAAGTGACACACCAGTGGCACAATGGGTTTGTAAGTGACGTCCTAAGAGGGCCACTGAAAGATCTAAGTGATGAAAATTATTTAAGCTGGTCACAACTTGCAACCTCCTGTGATTGGCTACAAAGAAGAGATGGTGGTAGACAAGGGACAGCAGACCGCCACCACTGTATTTGCAGTCCCAAAAATTTTTGTTTTCAAAGCAGTGCATGTTTCTTAAAGGAACCCATGCTGCTTCCAAAAAATATATGTGTTCTGTTTTGAAAAACATCAGGGGAAGCAGGCAGTGATCACCTGGACTATTATTCGCCCAAGACCGCCAACATGATTCTATTTTTAAATTAGTTACCTAGAGGCATATTATCAAGAACGGCGTTAACATTATCGCTGGCTTAGCGACAGAAAACTGCTGCTAAAACGGCGATAATGGGCTTGATAATATGCCCTGGAGAATTCCAATCGAAGCCCATGTTCACACCAGAACATGGACTTCTATTGGAATTCTCAAGGGCATATTATCAAGCCCCTTATCGCTGCTTTTAAAACGGGCGATAATTTTTAACGCTTTTCTTTATAAAATGCCCCCAAATCCCTTAAGATGACGGTAACTGTTTAATGGTTTGTGACCAGAATTTCAACTGCAATCCATTGATACATAGCATGCTGATTCATAATTAGGAAGGAACTCCCCTGTGACACCTGTTCCTATTTATGAATCAGTATTTGGAAATGGTTTTGTGAATCGTAAAACCGGCTTATTTTTGAAGAAATAATGCATTTAGTGGACTCAAACCCGGTGATTTTAGGGAAACCATTTGCAAAATACCTTTCTACATACATCTAGTCCTAAATTATGGAAGGGCTATGTTTCCCGCTCCTCCAGTGTGTTAATTGTAGCTCATAATTTGATGTTTCTTTTTTCATTAAGAGTTCTGCAACCTATTATGTGAATTATACACGAAAGAGGCATTCCTTGCTGAAAATGGTCAGTTTTAAAATGTCCTGCAGCTACTTCAGTAATTAGCACTCCAAAGCGTGTACCCATCAAAGTGCAGTAAAAATAAGGTTATAACTCCGCCCGTGCATAATTTAAAGCAAGAGTACAAATAACTGCCCCAGCACAATTTATCAATCCTGGTCCCTTTCAATGGAAAATATATATGTGCTAAGTCTTCCTGGAAGGTGTGTGCTTCTGCAGATGCATGGCAAAAAGTAGTCAGCCCATTCTCTGCGTAATTTAACTCACCATAAACAATTTGAGCCCGCTGTGTAATTCAAGTTCCATACCTGCCTTTGGGATACGCAAAAGAAAGCCTATTTAGAATGGCCCGGTCTATACATGCAGCTTTGGGAAAACGTAATTTTTTGCATCGGAATTTATTACATTACCTCACTAAACTTTGCATCATAACACTATCACTTTACAAAGTACAAAAGTGTTTTCTACATACATCTATTTCAGGGTTTGTATTTACAAAATTATTAAAACTCCATTTGTCCTTGATGCTGTCAAAATGTCAGAGCCTTGCTTGACATGTTGGGAAAAGGGGCAGCTCCCTTTTATTTGGTTACTTATCCTTGGGAAGAAGAAATTGTAATCAGCAGGTTTAAGCTTTATTTATCTGTCATTTGTGGCAGGCACAGTTTTATGTTCTCTGCCCAGAACACCGGCATCAATTATATCTAAGGCGTTTCCAGCAATGGAAACGGACTAACCTCTGACTGATGATATTGACAGATTGTGTTGTTAGTCAGCCTCATATGTTTGCTGTGGGTTGTGCCTCAGACCTGATGATCAGTAGTTCATTTATATCAAACACCTGATGCAAAAAAGAATCGAGCAGTCTGCTTTGGTGGTGTGTCGAGAAAGCAGGAAGATCAAAGCTAGCAGAATTCCTCTGTTTTTGTACTTTAAACTGCGTTCCTACTGACTCTTATAGTTCAAAATGTAAATCTGATAAAAGCAGATTTTCTTCTATAAACTGGGGCCTTCATTTACGGCATTTTGGCCTTGGGCAGCGCAAAAGACACCTTACGGAGCTGCCCTATGCCAAAGTAAAAGGGGAGGAATGTACTGCATTTAGGGAATGCAATGCATTATTCTCCTTTCTGCCTGCACAGGGGCCATTTTGGCAGCCTAACGCCAACGTAGGCACCATTGCACCATGGTGCATAAGTACCTCCATAGCAAGGAGGATTATTTTTGGCAGGAAGCGGCTCCTTTCTGCACAAAAACAATCATACGAGGCGTTTTCTCTTTTTATGTGTTCTGCAGAAAAAACGGATTTCTCCACATTACGTCTCACCTCAGAAGGCATACGGAATTAGTTCTTCCTCAAGTCCACATCACTTTATAAATCTAGGGCTTCATAAATCTTTATGAGAGCCATGCGCTCACATAAAGATTTATAAAGCCATGCAACGCACCCTGTGTGACTTTGAGTGGCCTCATAACTTATGAGTAAGGTGACGCAGACCAGAATGGCCACAATCCTACTACAAAGACTCAAGTAGTTAGTTTCAATAGCAATGAAATCCAAACTGTTTTGATGTGCTCTTTAAAGTGAACAATTGTTAATGGTTTTAGTGACAGTGATATTAGACACATTAAGCGGAGATAAAATTATCTCCCTATTACCTAGCTGTCGCTAACACCAGTTAGCAACAGCTAGTAGGAGATAGCGACCATCTTGGGCCCCACTTTGCATGTCAGTGATATTTATCACTAATGACATGCAAAGTGGGAGTGCCTAGATGATAGCGACTGAAAGCAGTCGCTAACATCGCTATCTCCTATTACCAACTTTTGGAGATATTCGCGCTAAGCGCGAATATCTCCAAAAGCTAACACCTGCCCTGAGCAGTTCTTAGCCATGTTATCCAATGGGAGGTGGGTAACATGGCTAAGAGCATTAGCTCGGTAATGCATGAATATCGCTGACTTTTCAGCGATATTCATGCATTGCGGAGATTTTTATCGTATTTGCGATAAACCTTGGTAATACCACGGTTTATTTGTGGTAAAAATCGCCGCAGCTCAGCGGTAAATTTTTCACGCAAACCAAGCAATAGCGATAATTATCACTATTGCTTGGTAATATGCCCCATTGTGTCATGAGATTGACCAGAATTCTGTTGGCAGTTCAATTCTTTTGTTGTTATGGGTAACAATGCTGTGGTTCTACTTTATCTGTGCTATCTCTTCTAGCCTCAATTTACTGTAATGCATTTCATGTATTTTAAGCCTCTAAGCCTTCTCTTTAAGAAGACAATGTGCAGAACCTCATGCATATTTCTAGGTTCCTATACAAAGGTACCATGAGCCCAGGCCCAAGAGGGCCTTCACCACCTTCAGTGGAGAAAGAATTAGTTGTTGGATTTATATTAGTGTCTAAACACATAGATATATACATTTTCTGCAACAAATATATTGCAATGAAGGTACATGGATACATGGTAGTGTTGTTAATCACCGTCAATTAGTACAGCAGCCAATTATTAGCTCACAAATATTCAAATTCTTTCCTTTGCATGCTTCCACAAGGGCCAGTAATTGTTTGAAGTGTGGCTAATTTTGGAATACATAAACCATACTGCAATGTGCTGTGGGTACTGAAAAGTTGGATTTTTAGATTCTCACCAAATAGCTATGTATACTGAGGGACATGAGGCCTCATGATTTGTCAAAAGTTGCTTCTCCATGGGAGCAAAGGTTCATGTGTTGACCAGAATAACTTGGCGCAGCAGTTCATCATACAGAGGTCAATGACACAAACAACCATGGGTACATTCATTGGGTGCTGCATTTGATGAAATCTACAATTTCAAGTGTTCTGTGCATATGTCTTATTTTAATATTATGCACTAGCCCACTGCAAAACTTAAATCAGTTTTGCATCATGTTCATGTACTCATATACAATACAGTGTATAATATTCACACATACATCCAAGAAATGTACTAATATTTCTCAACCAGATATAGATGTTATTTTATTGCATATTATGCTTAATAAGTTTTGCTGTGGTTTCAGAATATCGAGACGGGAATATCAAGGTCATATAATATTGTGTCTAGAATATTGAGGACCAAATATAGATTGGTAAGTATATTTAAACTTTTTACACCAAAATCCACATATACATATGTAGATAGTAAAAAAAAAAAAGATATTATATATATATATATATAAATATATTATACATTTGCCCCAAGATAGTACTCCTTATATGCTAATACTGGCTATATGTATGGCACTATGCTGCGCTCATTCTATACCTTTGAAAAGCACTCTTATTAGGGCACTTGACCCTGTACTTAATGCTGAGGGATACTGCCCCTGCAGCAGTTGCGCTATCTAGAATTGCTCTATCATGGCAGAGAAAAGCGCCTGCATGTGATACACGCATCACATCCTACGGTACAGAAACCGAGTACTTAAATGTAAGCATGTTCTCATGAACATGTGTTATGTTAATATTGAGTGGCTTTATACAATATGAGTTAATGTTTGTGTAAACACTAGGATGTATCAACATTTATGACTACCAGAGTTCATATGTATACTTAGAAATGGCCACTGTGGTTACTAACACCACTTGCCAATTACGAATCAATCGTTTATGTCAGCAGCTACGTAATGCCTCCTGTTTGCTGTGTTAATTTGTGTGATCAAATCAGCTTCTCTGACGAAACGCATAACCTTACGATTAAACACTGGTTCATCTTCCGAGAGTGAGTCCTTCTTTTAGAAGAAGCTGTGTGGATCTAATATTGCAGAGAGACCTGCCCGGTGTGACTCACCACCTGCTTACGGGCCATTGACTCCGGAAATCAGGGTCGCTTGTGGATATATATGTGTGTATATATATATACAGTTGGGAATGCAGCATTTGAGAAAGGCACAACGCCGAAACCGGTCATGCAAGCTACCCAATAAACAACTAAAGAAACCCTAACGAGTCCTGTGTGTCTCTGAAACCGTAAGGAAGAGGAGAAGTTGATTTCATTTTATCGCGCTGCCTATGACGCCAACACAGGACCCTTTCATAACTGTGGTCAAGGTACATGGGAACTTTTTCGATTTTAACCAAGGTATTGGATTTCTCCTTGACCCTCCATAGTGATGGAAGAAAGAAGGGGACTTTAAATTGTCAATTTCATTTCCAGCGTGTTTTCCCTCTTACCTGCACCGAAGGAGCAGCTTGCAGGATTATGGGACTGTTAGTTCCTCAGTGAATATGCGAGCAGTGCGAATGAGGAGCAGGTAGGCCAACCACCACTTGGGAAGGCGGAGCCTAATTAAGAGATTTACAAGCGGGTGACACGCAGTTGGGAATGCAGCATTTGAGAAAGGCACGACGCCGAAACCGGTCATGCAAGCTACCCAATAAACAACTAAAGAAACCCTAACGAGTCCTGTGTGTCTCTGAAACCGTAAGGAAGAGGAGAAGTTGATTTCATATATATATATATTTTTTTTAATATATTATTTATATATTATAGTTTTTTAGTAGCTATGGCCGCCATCACAACATCAAGTTTGATACCACAATGAGTTTCTGTACCTTGTGCGGGTGGCAGTAGGATTGTATTAACCCTGTTGGCAGGAGAACACAAAGCTCAATTTTTGCGTCTGTAATCGTCATGCTGGACCCGCTCTTCAGCGGTGGGGCAGCTCCGCGACCCCGGCAGATGTCATTTGAGATGTCACCAGTGATGTCAACAGTGATGTCACTGACCATGTCATGAATGATGTAATATGTGATGTTATCAGCAGTGCCTTGCGGGGGTGCGAGCTATAGTTAGCTGAATCAACTATAAGGGCCGAATTTCTCTGGTTTTGTACGAGTGAAATGTCCAACTAACTATAACGTATCTGAAACCTGAAACCTGTGAATTTTCCAGTGAATTTCAAAGGATTTTTAAATGCTAATTTCTTACCATAACATCTCTGAAACCTGTGTTTTTTCAGTGAGTATATATAAATATAAATATATATATATATATATATATCTATATATATATATCTATATCTATATCTATATCTATATATATATATATATATCTATATATATATATATATATATATATATATATATATATATATATATATATATATATATATATATATATATATATATATATATGTTTCCAAAGTTTCAAAGTTACAGTGCTCTCAGTCCGCCAAATAACACCAAGCCACAGAAGTCTCCAAGGGTGTTTATTTAGACTAACGACATGTTTCGGCTGCGGACAGCCTTGATCACGCTAGTTTGGAAAGGCAGTTTCCTGTTAATATCGTCAAAATACATGGACATAAAAACAGGACTTCTTAGGTATCAACGTCATTGTGAAGTAACATACAAATCTTATGTATATATACAGAATGCAACAACACAAAATTGGTACATGAATTACCCACATTCATTATTATAACGAAAGGAAAATAAATAAATGCATTGATTTCATTTTAGCAAAACATATCGGTTGTTGGGTAAATATCACGGTTAGTTACTATTCGTGAACAACCCTTCTCCTGTTCCCTTCACAGAAGAAGTGAGCTTCCATAAGTCCCAATGTATTAAAATTACAAATTACGGACACATTGAGACCTCCGCCATGTTTGTAGTCCAGAGTCTAGTGGAAGACTACCTGTTGCTATGACAACCCAGCTAACAATTTACGAGCTAGGTGTATGAATCTGACAGCACGTAGCCAGGAGGCTGATGCTGAGAGCAACAGAAGGAAACGTTAGGGGTCCAAATCCGTTTCACAGTAAGTGTGAAAAAACCAAATCACAAGTGCGGAATGCAGAGAAATTGTGCTGCATGTCACCGGCAGAGAGCCGAAGTGTGTCGAGTGCCTGCCAGGTGTCCAATGGCGGGCAACAAATGTAGGGAGCAGGGTGTACGCTCAAACAGAGGTGCCCGGTGAGAGACATCCATTAGGTAAAACCGGCATAAGTGTAAATCAATTTGTAGCAAGAAGTGCGCTACAGACAAAAAGCTGCGCATGAATGCGTAAAACTCCCGCAACAGCGGTGTTTAAAGGCATGGGAGAGTTTGTGCACAGGTTAAGCACTACGTGACAAGGTGTAAACTGCCCAGTTGGTACGAGCACAAATTGCATAAAACACCTGTCTATAAAAGTTAAATACACTGCACATGAATTTCTGTCAAATGCATAGGGACAAGGGTGTACACGTCATTGAAATAATGCCGGTAAACATCGCACAAAGCTAGAAAAAGTCCCAAGTCCACAGTTGGTCCGATTACACAAATATACCTTCAATCTCATTTTCACAGAAAACATCCAGAAGGATTCGATTGAATTCTTAGATATCAAGGTTGAGGTACAGGGTGATACTATAACTACCTGCCTCTTTCGCAAACCAACAGCGGGCAACAGCCTGTTGAATGCCAGAAGTGCCCATTCTCGGAACCTAGTAGATAGCATTCCCTATGGTGAGCTTCTACGGGCGAAGAGGAACTGTAGCACGGTTACAGCATACCAACTGGAAAAGGAAGTTATGTGCAACAGATTTCGAGAAAGAGGTTATAAAAACAAAACGATTGCCCAAGCCTGTAAAAGAGTAGATGCTAGTACCAGAAACGAACTTCTCAACCCCAACAAGATCAAAGAAAATGATGAGAAAGTAAGGTTTATTACTACCTATTCTGGTCAGTCACAGGATGTTAGAAAAATCCTAAATAGACATTGGAGCATTCTCTTAACGGACCACCATCTGAAATCCTATCTAAGCCACAACCCCCAGATCACTTTCAGGAAATGTAGATCTTTGAAGGATAAACTAAGTAAAAATGTTGTTGTGGATAAGACAGAGCCAAAAGATATTCCAGGCTTTAGATGTTGTAGATCCTGTAAGGCTTGTCGAAATAGTACTAACTGTAAAGAACTCACAGCTCCCACTACAGGCAATGTATTCTTGATCAAAAAGTCCCTGTCATGCAATACAACTTACTGTGTTTATGTACTTATCTGCCCCTGCAACCTTTGGTATGTGGGAAGTACTATTCTGAAAGCGAAAGAACGAGTCCTACAGCAACTAAGGGCAATCAAGAATCTCAATCTACAGTACCCAGTGGCTCGCCACTTTGCTAGCCATCATTTCCAGAATGAAAATCAAGTGAGGATGGTAGTGATAGACAAAATCACCCTTGGCACACGTGGTGGCAATAAAAAACTTGTACTACGACAACTTGAATCGCGCTATATCATTGACTTTGAGAGCATGACACCTAATGGATTGAATTTGCATGAGGAATTAGCGGTACATCTTGCTGAATAGATTTTACAAATATGAAACTACTGTATTGTCTGCATTGCAATCTAGTTAAAATGTTTTTAACTCCCCCCCTTTTTAACATTTTTTGTTTAGGTACTTCAGGAATTGATGTGACAGAATAAGGAGCGTGCAATATTTAACCAAGTAGTGTGAAAGCTTTGGAAAACTAAGAAATTGATGGATTTGAAACACGCCTTGACAGTTATATCTCTAACAAATTGTTATATATAAGGTTTGCCCACTTGGGCGTGGACTTTGTACAGAACCTCTTTTGCACTTGTAACTGACATTTATAAACATTGAGTGAATTTCGCCCACTGGGGCTTGGATTTTTCAACACCGGGATGTAAATCTTGTTTTGATGGGGCTATTTGCCCACTTGGGCGTGGCATCTGTACGATCTGCTCACTGAGATCATTACCATTTATGCAATATGTTCTGTTTAGCGCATATAGAGACTGTGAATGAGATCAACAGTAATCTTCTGTTTCAATATTTTATGGCAACGCAAACGTAACTGTCAATATGAAACCGGCCAATATGATTGCGTGGTTTTGTTATCTAACATTCGCATGTATTCGTTTATGACGAGAGTTCTCTTGGTACATTTGCACAATTTACAATGTGAATTTAATATACATATATATTTCTTTGCTCCTTAAGACATGTCTGCCATGTAGATAGCTATTACTTTACACACTTGGTGGTTTGTCCTCTTTCTAGATTCAGAGAAAGTGTAAAAGGACAATTGTTTGGTGATTCACTTTGTAAACGCGATCAAGCTGTAAAGCGAAACGCGTTGTTTTCCTGCCTTATTAAAATCCTTCGTGCACAGCAACTTTCTGAGTGTTGGCGACGTTTTATTCAAACGGATAAAGGTACTTTGTGGATATATATATATATATATATATATATGTATATATATATATATATAAAATATATATATAAATCCATAGGTTGCTTGTAAGCATAACGCGCACTCGGCAGTATGTATGCTCAGATTGTTTTTATTCCTCAAAAAACGTTACGCGTTTCGACACTGAATGTGTCTTGAAGACACATTCAGTGTCGAAACGCATAACGTTTTTTGAGGAATAAAAACAATCTGAGCATACATACTGCCGAGTGCGCGTTATGCTTACAAGCAACCTATGGATTTATAATTAATTGTTCAGCATTTGGGTTTGCCGATGAACGCGCCACCTGACGACGGGAGCAGGATCCCGGAAGAACCCCTCCTTCGAAACTGATTGATATATATGTATATATATATATATATATATATTACCTACTGGCGGTCGCCAGTAGGTATATATAGTTAGGATTTTTTCCCTATGGGATTTCTGAAAATTCTATGTCTAATAACTTTGGCGTTTGTGGACGGAATTGGCTGAAATTTTCAGGAAAATGGCACATTTTGTTTCTGAGCAGCCCCTGGAAATTTGGGGGGGGTTCGTCAAGGGGGGGCCGAGAAAAAAGGGGGGTCCCAAAACGCGTTTTTAACATTGAGTTTTCCATAGGGCGGTTGGCCTCACTTTTAGCTCGAACGGCTGAATGGATTTACACGAAACTTGGCAAAATTGTAGATATGGTTTGCCCGACGTGCCTTTGCTAGGTCTCAAGATATGTGCTCCAGTGGATTTTGAGAAATTAACATTTTAAAAAACAGATATATCTGTGACAGCGCTCCGGGTAGCGCTCCGGATCGCGTAGTTGACGCGTAACGGAACTTTGCGAAGCGAAGCTGATTGGCTCTCCGGTGTCTGTCAACATTCTAAACAGTCCGGAGCGGCCGCCATCTTGTCTCTCGGTAGGATCGAGAGACAAGAGGAGGCCAAAACGAAGGGGTAAATGACCATAAGGGGGCATAGTAGATCCTCCCTGACCCCCTAGGTTTGATGTGGAGGCTTTAAAAGGGCCCCGCGGGGCAAAAAAAATAAAAAATAAATTGTTTTATTTTGCGTGGGGAGTGCCCGGTACGCTTTTGTGCAATGGGCAGTGGTAATGTAAATGATGAGGGGGGGGGGGGGGGGGGGGGGGGGGACAGCGTTCAAAGCACATCAGCGTGCATAAACACGAAAATGTTTTTATCTACCACGTACTTGACCTATCTCTCTGAGATGCATTCCCTTGTGTTTCGGCAATGGTAGTCTGTTCATTACATAGATCGCCCGAGGGCCGTAGTACAGACCGCGCCTAGAAAAGGGTCAAAAGCCAGGGGTATAGGAGTATGTAACAAGCGAGCTATTTAATTGAAAAAATGAAACGTGACAAACGGTTGCAGGATCAGTGAAGGTTGATTTTTTAATTGAAAGTATAACAGGATCAGTTACAATAAAATCGTCTATACGCACACCATGGGCGAGTTTCATGGGTAACATTACTTCGAAGCTTTATTCATACAATAATCAATAATGAAAAATCGACATCAATAGGGTTGTCCGTATTCCCAGTCAGTACCCTTCCCCGCCCGCCATGTGCACAAAGACAGCATACATCCCCCATAACGTCAAGGCAAAGTAACTAGAACGTCATAAGGAGTTGCAAGTCGCTCCCATACTGGCGCCATTTTGGTAGAGGCCAGGCAGGTCCAGAGTATAGTTCAATGTCTCCAATAAGTAGCGGCAGGACCAGAATCCCTTTCGGCAGTTCTAGCTTCGTCATTACGAGCACTAGAAAACAAGACATTCTGGGCAATACCACACTTGACTCAGCCCTTTATTCTACAAGATGGTGTCTTTCAAAAGCCAGGGGTATAGGAGTATGTAACAAGCGAGCCATTTAATTGAAAAAAGTAAACGTGACAAACGGTTGCAGAAACAGTGAAGGTTGATTTTTTAATTGAAAGTATAACAGGATCAGTTACAATAAAATCGTCCATACGCACAGCATGGGCGAGTATCATGGGTAACATTACGTCGAAGCTTTATTAATACAATATTCAATAATGAAAAATCGACATCAATATGGTTGTCCGTATTCCCAGTCAGTACCCTTCCCCACCCGCCATGTGCACAAAGACCGCATACATCCCCCATAATGTCAAGGCAAAGTAACTAGAACGTCATAAGGAGTTGCAAGTCGCTCCCATACTGGCGCCATTTTGGTCGAGGCCAGGCAGGTCCAGAGTATAGTTCAATGTCTCCAATAAGTAGCGGCAGGACCAGAATCCCTTTCGGCAGTTCTGGCTTCGTCATTACGAGCACTAGAAAACAAGACATTCTGGGCAATACCACCCTTGATGCAGCCTTTTATGCTACAAGATGGTGTCTTCCATTCAGAAAATATTGTTGGCAGCATTTTGAAAGGAAAGACAAACGGCCGTTCTCCTAGTGAGTCTCACATTGTTACATTTATGAAGAATGTTGAAGAGTAGTATGTTGAAAATCTGAAGCCATCGTTCTACAAACTCTCAACCAGCCTTGGATGGAAAAATCCTGAAGAATGTACAAACTGAAAACTAGTTTTTGTCTGCATAGCATCAGCAGCAACACTTGAGTCAGCTTTGTGTGAAGCCGCCATCTTGATCCAATCAATACCGTCCCCCTGCACACATTCAGGGACCAGGCCGCAGGACGTGTCTCCAGGTCAAACGGATTGTGGGACAAGGTGCAGAAAGGAAAAGGAAAAAAGTTCCGCCGGACCCCGGGAGCCGGCCGCCTATGTCGGGGCGATCTTAGGCCACACCAGGGCAACAAGACTTGGGAAGGGGGCAGGAGCCAAGCGCCCCCTCCCAGTCTGCGCCACCACACCGCCCCTCGGGGGCCTCCATCAAGCGGCTCAGGGAGGCACCGCATCACATTGCTTTCCAATGCAGTCAGGTCCTCAAACAGCCCCCACTTACTTTGAGAATAGTGAAGCTGCAGCAGGTGTAAATGAGCTTCAGACAGTGTTACAAGTGCTGCTCGGAACCCTCAACTATGGCACCCAACATCCAGGACTTATGCCACTTGTGCAGGGAGGCACCGCAGGCAGCTGTTCTTCAGATCAGTGGCTCTGACCGGCAAGGCTCCCCTCCGTCAGCAGCAATCTTTGGCGCTGTGGTTGCGGTCGGAGGCCCCGCCTAGTCAACGCCTCGGCCTCTCCATGTCGTAGGCCGCAAGAATGGGCGCAACTCAGCTGGCCGAGCGAGACTTGGGAAGGGGGCAGGAGCCAAGCGCCCCCTCCCAGTCCGCGCCACCACACCGCTCCTAGGGGGCCTCCGTCAAGCTCTTCAGGGAGGCACCGCAGGCAGCTGTTCTTCAGATCAGTGGCTCTCACCGGCAAGGCTCCCCTCCGTCAGCAGCAATCGTTGGTGCTGTGGTTGCGGCCGGAGGCCCCGCCTAGTCAACGCCTCGGCCTCTCCATGTTGTAGGCCCCAAGAGTGGGCGCAACTCAGCTGGCCGAGCGAGACTTGGGAAGGGGGCAGGAGCCAAGCGACCCTCCCAGTCCGCGCCACCACACCGCCCCTCGGGGGCCTCCATCAAGCGGCTCAGGGAGGCACCGCAGGCAGCGGTTCTTCAGATCACAACAGAGTCTCATGCTCGATCGATTGAGTTGGCCGAATCCGGCAACAAGAAGGTGTGGGGGGGGCACCTCTTGCTCAACCACCACCTGAGGAGGTGGTACTCTCTTCCTAGGAGGTGGTGGTGGTGGTGGGGATGCACCAGCTGAAGCTACAACACTTGCTATTGCTAAGTGATGAAAAGAGGTCTTCCTCTCACAAAGATGAAAGTCAGAGTGAGGAAACAAGGAGGGGTTTTCATCATTTGGGACAAAAAATTGTTCTCAACCAATGAAAAGTGTTATTTTTAGGTCACATGACCTAGCCTTCCATCATTAGGAACCCAAAAGTGAAATGAACCAATGAAAAGTTTTATTAACAAGTCACATGACCTGTTAAGCTTACGTTACGCGCTCCGCGCCGCGCCCCGGATCGCTTCCGGGAAGCTGCGCTTCGCGCCTCGCGCACCGGAGCACTTCCGGGTGCGCTAACGCGGCGCGTCATATGTCACGTTGGGGCTCCACCAGAACTGATCGAATTGGTACAGTGTTTCTGGATGTTTCAGACTGAAGCTGGCGTCAGCATGAGAGCACCCTGTGGCTACGTCGTGGCCATTCCGCGAGCAATCATGGCAGTCGCTCCCCACCGGAAGTCTGCGGGAATACTTTGAGAATAGTGAAGCTGCAGCAGGTGCAAATGAGCTTCAGACAGTGTTACACGCGCTGCTCGGAACCCTCAACTATGGCACCCAACATCCAGGACTTATGTCATTTGTGCAAGGCAGTGACATCGAAGCAATTCAGCCGGATGGCGGGTGAGACACTGTAATAGCAAGAGCAGGCGCAATTCAGCTGGCCGAGCGAGGCTCTGTGCTGCAGGAGCGGGCGCAACTCAGGTGGCCGAGTGAAGCGCTGGGGTGTAACTGAGAAACCTCCACCTGGGGAGGTGGGGGAGGCTCGTTCGCGCCGCCTCTCCCTTCCAGTGCACCCCACGCCGTTTCCTGTCGCAGGTATATGTGATGGTTGGACCAGGGCACAGCAGGACGTGTCTTCAGGTCAAACGGATTGTGGGGACAAGGTCCAGAATCGAGGAGTCGAAGAGTCACAAAAAGGCAAAAAGTTCCGCCTGACCCCGGGAGCCGGCCGCCTATGTCGGGGGCGATCTCAGGCCACACCAGGGCAACAAGACTTGGAGAGGGGGCAGGAGCTAAGCGCCCCCTCCGAGTCCGCGCCACCACACCGCCCCTCGGGGGCCTCCGTCAAGCGGCTCAGGGAGGCACCGCAGGCAGCGGTTCTTCAGATCAGTGGCTCAAAACCGGCAAGGCTCCCCTCCGTCAGCAGCGATCGTTGGTGCTGTGGTTGCGGCCGGAGGCCCCGCCTAGTCAGCGCCCCGGCCTCTCCATCTCGTAGGCCGCAGAGTAGTCGGGGAGTAATCCCGGGAACGGCGGCATGCATTTGGATCGATGTTGCAGCAGGCTGCCATGTAAATAGTTATTTAATAAAACGTTTTACCCTGTTACTTTGCTGGTGTGTTGTATATATTTATAATATTTGCATAGGGTTTGTCGTTGTTTTGGGCGGGGTGGGCGGCGGAGCCGAGCTGTCTTGCAGCCATCATGGCGTCGAGCTCAGTTCCTCTCACTAGTTTCATATTTCTCATGAGGTGTTGTTCCTAATGTTTCTATTTTAGCGAGGTCAAAAAGAGATCCCATTAGTGGCCTACTGATTTTGCTTGATTCCTTTTGTTTTTTTAACGATTTTTCACTATCTGCAAAGACTAAATAGAGTATTGCGACTCTGTGCTTCTTTATAAATACAGAATGAACCAAACAGAACCAATTCCAAAACAGTAAATGCTTGGATAACAATCAATCAAATGGAGAGGGAAGCAGGCACGACGTATTACAAAGGGGGCAAAGGCCTGCGTTACCTACCCTTCACTATCTGCAAAGAGAGAATACTCCTAAAAGGAAAGAGGGGGGGGCAGCGTTCAAAGCACATCAGCGTGCATAAACACGAAAATGTTTTTACCTACCACGTACTTGAAATTTTAAAGCTTATATTTGCTATTAAAAAACCATTGAAATTCACTGAAAAAACCATAGGTTATAGACCATATATAGTTAGGAATTAGCATTTACAAAACCTTAAAAATTCACTGAAAAAACCATAGGTTATAGACCATATATAGTTAGGGATTAGCATTTACAAAACCTTATTTTACTCACACAAAACCATTGAAATTCGCATATATAGTTAGTTGCACTAACTATATATCAAGCACCCGCAATCCACTGCTGATCATGTCACATATTACATCATTCATGACATGGTCAGTGACATCACTGATGACATCACTGATGACATCTCAAATGACATCACTGATGACATCACTGATGACAACATCCAGTGACTGTATGTTTCTGTAAAGTTAAAATATGTCTTACATATTGAAGAATGAGTGGATGTATAAGTGTCTGGATGAGGATTTAGTAGGTGCATGACTGACTGTATGAGTGAGTGATTAAATGTGTCTCACTGAGTGCATGGGTTAGTGACTAAACTGTCTTAATTTGTGCATCATTATGTCTGTTGTTCTGTAAACTGCTGCATGTGTTGATCAGTAGCTATATGAGTAACTATATGGGTTATTGATTGGTTGCCCAATATTTGTATGGGAGACTGAGTGTGTGTGTGGGTGGCTGGGAGGTGTATGACTCTGTGCATAGGTGTGTGAGCAGTTGATTCACTAGATGTATGGGTTCAAAAGTGCATGTGGAAACAGCTGTATGGGCGGTTGACTGTGTGCATGAGTGTATTTGTGAGTGAATGGATATCTCAGTGCTACATGTCAAAGTAAGTACATATGTAAAACACAGTACATGTGAGAGTTGACATATATAAATAACTGTGCATAAGAGCCAGTGAATGTGTGAGTGGCTGTATGGATCATTGTGAACTTGTATCAGGGATTGTATAAGAGAGTAAATATGTGTTAGTATATGTTTGAATAAGTAAGGTGTGTATAACTGTTTAGTTGAGTAAATGGAGGTGTGATTGATTCTTTGCATGACTGACTAGGTGTGTGAGTAACTCCATGGATGAGTGACAGTCTGTGAGTGTCTGTTTACACTGAGTGTATCTAAGGTTATATTAGAGTCTGAAGAGGTTCATCGTATAATCACATGAATGATGTCATCAGTGATGTGATCAGTGATGTCATTTGAGATGTCATCAGTGATGTCATCAGTGATGTCATTTGAGATGTCATCAGTGATGTCATCAGTGATGTCACTGACCATGTCATGAATGATGTAATATGTGACATGATCAGCAGTGGATTGCGGGTGCGCGATATATAGTTAGTGCAACTAACTATATATGCGAATTTCAATGGTTTTGTGTGAGTAAAATAAGGTTTTGTAAATGCTAATCCCTAACTATATATGGTCTATAACCTATGGTTTTTTCAGTGAATTTTTAAGGTTTTGTAAATGCTAATTCCTAACTATATATGGTCTATAACCTATGGTTTTTTCAGTGAATATATATATAACTCACTGAAAAAAACATAGGTTTCAGGGCTCTTATAGTTAGCTGGACATTTCACTCGTACAAAACCATAGAAATTCCTCAGTTGTAGTTAGTTCTGCTAACTATAACTCGCGCACCCTCAATGCACTGCTGATGATGTCACATCTCTGGGTGACTGAGTAGATGTATGTGTAGACCTAGGAATCAGTGAGTGGGTATGTAGAAACTGGTATTGGTTTGCCAATTGTTTCAAAAATAGTATTCTGTATTTTAGAGTGAGTGATCAAAGGTTATACTAGTGTGTGATGAGGTGTATCAGATTTTCACATGGATGATGTTATCAGTGATGTCATCAGTGATGTCATTTGAGATGTCATCATTGTTGTCACTGACCATGTTATGAATTATGTAATATGTGACATCATCAGGAGTGCATTGCTGGCACGCAAGTTATAGTTAACAGAACTAACTATAATGGAGGAATTTCTATGGTTTTGTACGAGTGAAATGTCCAGCTAACTATATCAGCCCTGAAACCTATGGTTTTTTCAATTAATTTCAAAGGTTTTTTAAATTCTAATTTAAAACTATAAAGTGTCTGAAAGGTATGTTTTTTTCAGAGAGTTTTTTAAATAATAATTTTTAAGCGTTATAATACTTATATCGTTTTTTGGTACTAATTTTATTCAGTTTTTTTATTGTTTATTTTTAAATATTTTTTTTATTAAATATAATTATATATTTGATATGAAAATTGCAAAAAAATGTTTTTAAAAAATTCAAACTGAAATATTGTTTATTTTTTTCCTTTTATTTTTTTATGTAATTTATTTTAATTTTGCTTTTTTTGGATTTGAGCACCCAAAGCGTACCCATAACGATGGGTGCGCGGATTCTAGCCACCATTTTAAAAAAGCTGTGAAGGATCCGCGTACGTTAAGCGACGACTTCGTGTTTTTCAGTTACGTCATTTACATTTAACATTACGTGATGTGCGCAATTGGTATTTGACTGATCCGCGACTCCTGGTCCCGTGCATTGGCAACACATGTGCATTACGGTACGCGATGCTTAAGCGGGGGCGGGTCCCGCGTGACGTCATATACATGCTGGTGCACACTGGGTGCGTGACTCCAACGAAATTTTTTATGTCTAAAATGATATATATGGATCTTTAATATACATATTAGGGCAAGACATTATCTAAGATACTTATAAAAATAATATATTTGTACTTAAAATAAACTTATATTTCTTTTAAATGTACTTTCGTGAAGTCGGGTTGGGTGCGTGCTTCGTTAGCGCATGGTGCGCGGATCCCATGTGACCTGAAAAAAAAAGATTTGATTGGTTCATAACATTTCTTATTGTAACTATTGAAGGAACCCACCCATTTCAATCATTCTTGTTGGACCATCTTTGGAGAGACTTCTCTGTGCTTACAAGAACCCTTATTTCACCATTTTTTGGGACGTTTTAAAAAAACAAATAAGAACATGGCTTCAGGACAGCAGCACCCGGAGGAGGATCATTCTTCAGAAGAAGAACTTTTGCAGGAGGTTCCACGTCCTTAAAGGCCAGAATCAGTAGTGTGGAAATTCTTCACCTTTCCACCAGGGCAGAAGCAGGTGAACAAAAAAGGTTAGATAGTCCACCATGCAAGTTTAATAACGTGGTAATCCACGTTGTTAAAAAATTGAAAGAGGCTGATCGCTGGCACTATGGTCCAGGGGAGCAATGTTCTACTCTATGTTAGCGGTCAACATGTTTCATGCTGAGTATTCATAGTGATACAGTGCATTTCTTCAGGACCTAAACGTAGCTAGCCACACAATGTGGTCTAGGGAAGTTTCCTACCTACCACTGAAAACAGAGGCGAGCATGTATTCCCTCCAATTCTAGTGAAACCCTATTAGTGGGAAGCGCATTGCTCCCCTGGACCATAGCGCCAGCGAGCAGCCTCTCTTTCCATTTTTTAACCAGGTGGATTCCCACGTTATTAAACTTGCATGGTGGACTATCAAACCTATTTTAATACACCACCCATCCACATCCACATTCTCCCCTAGGGCCCTCACACCCACGGCACCATACGGCAGGAACAAAAGATCTCTGCTAAAGAGCCCCTCAATGGGTGCCCGTCGGGTATTGCACCGCCGACCCGACAGGGAGCAAGCCCATATGATGAAGCATGACACCTAGCTTGCTGAGTATGTGAGGGCTCTAGTTCCAACAGGGAGTATTCCCCTCCAGTGTGCCTTCACCCACTTTTTGGTTCATCCTTCCCCCTCCTTTTAAATTCCTCTACTGGGGAACTGCATACCCTCTTTTGTTTATCAGTTTCTGGGCACGAACGCTGGACCCCACCAAAACAGCCCACATTGTCCCTCCCTTTGTTCTTGAGAAGCAGGTGAATGCCATGAAGGTGACCTGTCGAATTTGTGACAGAGTATTGTCTAGAGATGGTGAGAAAAAAAAAATGTGGAACTGCCTCGATGTACAAACATCTGAAGACCATTCATCGACTGAATCTGGCTCTGGAGGAATGCAGGCGAGCTGCAATGAACCCTCCGACTGCAGTGGCAAGCATTTCTGGTACCTCAACTGCTACATCTGCACCAGACATTCGACCCGAGTTGCCTTTCTAGAGCAGCACTGCGTCAAGTGCAAAAAACGGATTTATTTTGCGGAGCAGTCTGTGGAAGCAGTTTGTGCTGCGCAACAGAACCATCATTGCTAATTTTTTGTTTGCTTTGTTCTTTTTGGAAAGGAAAATAACTCCTGAAGTTTCCTGTTTTAAAAAAGGTTCTTATCAGAACTACCTTATCTGGTTAAAGAAAGAACTATAATTGTATGCTAATGTGTGAAAGTTTGGTTGAATATATGTGTAGAGTATGAATGACTGAAAGAATGTATTAGTACTGTATTTCGAATGTATAGGTAAAGATTTATGAGGAAGTACTGCAGCGTTACAGTGCAAGCTCTTTAGCTGCATTGCACTGTGGCACTTCCGAAGCATAGAGATGTGACATATGTACATAAATATATTGCAACTCTATGCTTTCCTCTTCACTGCTGCAGAAAGTGCAGCCATGTGGTGACACAGACACCCTTGCACCATGGTGCAAGGATGTCATTGTCATGGGGAGATTGTTTTTTGTGCAGGAAGGGACACTCTCCTACACAAAAACAATCAGTAAAGGCATTTTCCTCCTTCAATGTATGCTGTGGAAAGCAGCATGCATTGAAAGTGAGAAAAATGAGGAGAAATTAAAACAATTCTTCTTGTTGTGCCTTCCTACACTAACTCTAGCATGCCACAGCATTCACACACATCTCCAGATTAATGATTTCTCACAAATCTGGAGATGTCTCTTGTTCTATGAGTGTTGTGTGGAAACATCCACAACAACACTTATGGATGGCCCTTTCAACGCAAAGTGCTTTGTATGAAGGAGTTGTATTTACAAGGAGAAGAAAAGTTACATTCTGGGTTCTCATACTGCTAATACTTGACATCAGGATACGTTTATAAGCACGTATGTGTCTGCAGAGAGATTAAATAAGCATATGCTTCTGTCAGAATGGTTGTAAAAGTGGACACAGACTCACAGTGTGATTCCATACAGGCAGCAGCATTCCCTGGACTTTAGCAGGAGAGACTCAGTAGTCTAAAAGGTGTTAGAGTACTGCATACATTGTGCACATTTAACTGTACCAGTGCTTGTCTGAATGCCTGACTCATTCTCCAAGTGCATAAACAGTGACTGGGTTCTGATACTGCTTATAGTTGACATCAGGATATGTTTATAAAAACTTATATGACTGCAGAGAGATTAACTAAGCACATGCTTCTGTCAGAATGGTTGTAAAAGTGGACACAGACTCACAGTGTGATTCCAGACAAGGAACAACATTCCCTGGACTTCTGCAGGAGAGACTCAGTAGTCCAAAAGGTGTTAGAGTACCACATACATTGTGCAGATTTAACTGTAGCAGTGCTTGTCTGAATGCCTGACTCATTCTCCAAGTGCATAAATAGTGACTGGGTTCTGATACTGCTAGTACTTTCTACCCTACCCCCATTCTGCTTAATCCCTGTTACCATGGTAAAAGTTCATGGAACACTCAACTGAACACACAGGTCACAAGTTCAGCACACAAAGTTACAAATTTAAATAGCAAGTGTGCTTGACTTTCCAAATTACAAGCTTATCTTATCTAATGTACCTTTCAGAAACTTTTTACTAACCAATAAGAAACATGCTTTTAAAACACAGAAACATGCACCCTATTTTTCAGTCTATAATGTTCTCAATCAGCCAATTACTTTTCTTCTTTTTTTAAAAATGCATCTTATCCACCATTTTAGAAACATCTTATTTTACAAACTGCCTACTTCACCTCCAGACATCTTCTGAGTGCATCCAGACTTCCCTTCAATATGCTTAGAGTGTGGATTTTGGGACACAGCTATATTTTGTGGTGCAAAAGGTATGCTGAAAGCAGAGGTATTGACAAACACCTAGCTGTGCAAAATGTTGACATCAAATGGATTGGACAGAGAGGATTAAAGTAGCACCAATTAATACCATTGGTTAAATCCTTTTTGCATCTCCAACACCCTGACCTCATAATTGTGCACTGTGGTGGCAATGACCTAGGCACTTTGACTGGGGTAGGTCTGGAAATGGTAATGAAGGACACATTTGCAGAATTGATGTTACTTTTCCCCCACACTGCCTTTGTCTACTCTAACATATGCCAAAGACAGAACTGGTCCAATCAATTTTGTCCACAAATTGAGAAAGCTAGGAAACATGTCAATAACGCTGTTTCTGCTTATCTCAGAGATTTTAGGATGGGGTCCAGTTACAACAACAATCTGCGTTTTAATATGGATGGCATCTACAGGAGAGATGGTGTACATTTCACAGATGAGGGTAACAGAGTCTATCTCAACAACTTTAGACTCTGCAAAGGAACTAGTACGTACCAAACTCTCACAATAAACACAAGGGCTCTTTTTAGAGCCACCCAAGATCTAAACATATAAGCTTGATTTATATTTTTAAAAAACATTTTTTTGCTTGGAGTCGCGCACCCAGCACGTTTTGGGGTCGCGCACCCAACACGTTCACACAAGGGGGCCGCGCTGGGAGTTGCACACCCTGGTCATTCACACCAGGGGACCGTGCTAGGCACCGCTCTGGAGTCAAGACTCCAAATTTTTCCGTAAACAAAAAACTGACGCCTACCACTAATTTCTATTCTCCATGGGGACCCCATCCCCCAGGGCCTATACACAATGATGGAGACCATAGGGGAGCCCCAATGCCCCCACGGTCCTGCTGGCTCCCTGCGTCCTTCGGGAGGCGGCATTGCTTTTCCACATGGGGAGCTGCTAATATGCAGCTCTCCGTGTGGAAAACCAATCTCCAGTTTGCTATGACAGGGTGGGAGCCGCGAGGCTCTCACCCTGCCATAGCAAAAAGCAGTGCCCCGGGGGTGGGCACCCCGGGACACTGCAGGAGCTGTCCCTGGGTGGTGGCAGTCCCCAGGGCCATCAAGAGCTCCAGGAGGGGGGCCATGCGGCCCCCCTCCTAACATTTACAAAACCCCGGGGGATGCGGTGGTCCCCGGGGCGTGGGTATCCATCACGGACCACCATTTTTAATAATTAGAGCCCCGGGGAGGTGGTGGTCCCCGGGGCATGCCCACAGGAATTATTTTTTAAATAAAAGCCCTGGGGGTGGCGGTCCCCGGGGCAGCTGGGGGGGCTGAGTGCCCCGACTATATATTAATAAAAGTCCCGGAGGGTGGCGGACCGAAGCTTGGGAGGGAGCCTAAATGCCCCCACATTAAAAAAAAAGCCCCAGGGGTTGGTGGTCCCCCATACTTTTGCTTTTCTGCCCCCGCCCACCCGGGGGCTTTATTTAAATAAATCCTGCTTCATTTTTTTCATTTTCGCTGTTGGCGTTTTAAAAAAATGTTTTTTTTTAGCCCTGGAGGTCCTTGTAGGACCTCCTAGGTAGGCCTAGGGGGTAAGGGTGTTTCAACACTGCCCCCTCTTCTTGATTTCTGCCTTCATTTTACTGGCTGCCAACAGTTCCTGCTTTAGAGTGTTCACAGCCAATTAGAATGCATCTCGTGATCGGCAAGGTGCGTGGATCCTAATCAGCAGGGTGCACGGAACCTGCACGCCTCTAAATATCAAAACTTTTTTAATTTTCTCAACAACTACTGCACAGATTTACACCAGTTAACAACAAGCATTAGAAATGCAATAGGTCTCGCAGCATTAGAGTTAGTGCTTTTAGAATTGTTAATGGGTTTTTTTGTAAATCTTTAGCATGAGGTTAAGGGTGAGTGAGGGTGAGTGAGGGTGAGTGAGGGTGAGTGAGGGTGAGTGAGGGTGAGGGTGAGTGAGGGTGGGTGAGTGTGAGTGTGAGTGAGGGTGAGTGTGGGTGAGTGTGGGTCAGTGTGGGTGAGGGTGAGGGATTGAGGGTGAGGGGTTGAGGGTGAGTGAGGGTGAGGGGTTGAGGGTGAGTGAGGGTGAGGGGTTGAGGGTGAATGAGGGTGAGGGAGGGTGAGGGGTTGAGGGTGAGGGGTTGAGGGTGAGTGGGGGTGAGTGAGGGTGAGGGGTTGAGGGTGAGTGAGGGTGAAGGTGAGTGAGGGTGAAGGTGAGTGAGGGTGAGGGTGAGTGTGGGTGAGTGTGGGTGAGTGATTGAGGGTGAGGGGTTGAGGGTGGGTGAGGGGTTGAGGGTGAGTGAGGGTGAGTGAGGGTGAGGGGTTGAGGGTGAGGGGTTGAGGGTGAGTGGGGGTGAGTGGGGGTGAGGGGTTGAGGGTGGGTGAGGGGTTGAGGGTGAGTGAGGATGAGGAGTTGAGGGTGGGTGAGGGTGAGTGAGGGTGAGTGTGAGTGAGGGTGAGTGAAGGTGGGTGAGGGGTTGAGGGTGAGGCGTTGAGGGTGAGTGAGGGTGAGGGGTTGAGGGTGAGTGAAGGTGAGGGTGAGTGAGGGTGAGTGAAGGTGAGGGTGAGTGAGGGTGAGGGGTTGAGGGTGAGTGAGGGTGAGGTGTTGAGGGTGAGTGAGGGTGAGGGTGAGGGGTTGAGGGTGAGTGAGGGTGAGGGTAGGTGAGGGGTTGAGGGTGAGTGAGGGTGAGTGAGGGGTTGAGGGTGAGTGAGGGTGAGGGTGAGTGAGGGTGAGGGTGAGTGTGGGTGAGGGTGAGTGTGGGTGAGGGTGAGTGTGGGTGAGGGGTTGAGGGTGAGTGAGGGTGAGTGAGGGTGAGTGAGGGTGAGTGAGGGTGAGTGAGTGTGAGTGAGGGGTTGAGGGTGAGTGAGGGTGAGTGAGGGGTTGAGGGTGAGTGAGGATGAGTGAGAGTGAGGGTGAGTGAGGGGTTGAGGGTGAGGGGTTGAGGGTGAGTGAGGGTGAGGGGTTGAGGGTGAGTGAGGGTGAGGTGTTGAGGGTGAGTGAGGGTGAGGTGTTGAGGGTGAGTGAGGGTGAGGGTGAGGGGTTGAGGGTGAGTGAGGGTGAGGGTAGGTGAGGGGTTGAGGGTGAGTGAGGGTGAGTGAGGGGTTGAGGGTGAGTGAGGGTGAGTGAGGGGTTGAGGGTGAGTGAGGGTGAGGGTGAGTGAGGGTGAGGGTGAGTGTGGGTGAGGGTGAGTGTGGGTGAGTGAGGGTGAGGGGTTGAGGGTGAGTGAGGGTGAGTGAGGGTGAGTGAGGGTGAGTGTGAGTGAGGGGTTGAGGGTGAGTGAGGGTGAGTGTGGGTGAGGGTGAGTGAGCTACATCTAATGACTTCAGAGGACTGCTTATAGACTGTTTAAATTACAACCATTGTCGATAGTAAGTACTATTGACCCTGATAACGAAAACACACAACACCAGCTGTCACGGCAGACTGAAACACCCCTCTAACGCACGCTGGTTAATAAAACGAGGCACAACACCGAGGAATATTGACCAGATCACTAATAAGATTGGAGCGCCAATTGATTTTGAACCAAATCAATAGGAGATTAACACAATATTTGTAAAGCAGTGGAATGTGGTGGGGACGTGGCGCAAACAATAAGTGCAGCTAGATCATATACTCAAATACATCCAAGATAGGGTGTTAACGAATAGCGGGTAATTTAACTGAGTGATGCGGCTTCGCACTATGTCCTCAAAGTAAAATGGAGATTAACAAGCAGAAAAATCTGGAGGGTTACTTACATGCCGCTGGTACCAAAAGTGTCTGCCCGCTTCCCTCGATGTGTACACGGGCTTGTCTTGGCCGATTATTTTTAAATAGGTAAGCCAGAGCGCGCCAAACCAGATTGCTCGGTATTTCCGGGTCACGTGATCAGGGCATTCAAGTCTACGCAGTGCCAGACTCTATGGTGCGTGCGTGCTGGTACAGCAGGCAACACTAGAATGCTGACCCTTAAAAACAAATCAGAAGGCGCTTCGTGAAATCGGCGACACAATAATCTTCGGCACAATAGTAAAAGCAAGCACCAGTAGAGGCGTGTTTGGAAACCGAAGACTGGGTAAGGGGAGAGATGCATGGATTGGAGAGATGCAGGCTGTACTATGCAGCCCCATTAACGATCCCGCCCAAGCAACCATTTTGTATTTATTTACCTGGACAGCCGCAGTGGCGGACTGAGGAACGCTCGCGATATTTACAGGCAGCGCTACTGGATATGGAGCCTGCGTGTAGAAATAATTGGAAACAAGGCTAGCGGCAGGCAGGCAGGGGAGGAGAGGAGGAGGGGGGAGGAGAGTAGGGGAGGCACGGCCTAGCGGCCGTGCAATCAAGTAGTGAGGGGGCGGAGCTGGGGGAGGCTGTGGAAGAGAGTAGGCAAGGCGACACGGCGGGAGGGGGCGGAGCGGGTAAACAAAGACGGACATGCACGCGCCCGTGACTTTTAAGGTCAATGCGCATGCGCATAAGCTTAATGCGCATGCGCATTGACCTTAAAAGTCACGGGCACTGCAAGGAATCGCCACGATTCCTTGCAGTGTGGATAAAGAGTGGATAACTCGCAATACTCTCGCCTTGCTCGATGCGCATGCGCATCGACAGGCGAGACCTAAAAAACGAGGAGAAATAAAGACATTTCTCCTTATTGTGCCTCCCTTTTGTCTCCCTTGGTGAGGCGTACGTTTTTGGCGCTCCCTCAGACTTACAATTTCTGGTAGGTCTGGGGCAGTGTCAAACAGCCATGCATGTTACTGGACACGCCCCCAGCAACACCCATGGAACGTCTCTTTCACCCAGCTTGCTGCGTGAAAGGGACGCACATATTTAAAAGGCCATGAAAAGCCATGTGATGTGGCTTTACGTGGCCTTATAAATGTACCAGTGGTACATTGCGCCACTGGAGCGTCAAAAAGTGACGTTCCGGCAGCGCAACAGTGCCGGTATGAGGTCCCTCAGTATTTTCCTTTGAAATCTAGACAAGTTAGATATTCTATCATTTTATTTCCCGTTTTGAACTTAATTGCAATTATCACTGATCTCTGATCTATTCTGATACCAGAAGCGAGTGCTATGAAGCGCTTGCAGTTGACCATGTTGTCAACCCAATAAACAAGAATGACACACATGATGGTGTTTCCACAGCACAAGTGGTTGATCACAATCACTCAAGAATCTGACCTCACTAAAACATGTCATGTTAGGACCAAAGGAGGTTGCACTGCTACATTTCACCCAGGTCTGCAAAAAATACCTCTGTAATTGAAAATGGTAGATTGTTGAAGGTTCTCAGATGGAATTTGTGAAGATGGGGAAAGGGTGGGAAAGATGGGTTTTTGCAGTAGACCAGCGGCCTATTGGCAAAAATGGAATCAGTGAATTCGAGAATCTTTACGAGTCCCCTGAAAATCCTCAGGCATTCATAAACACGAGTCTGCAATGGCGTGTGGATTCCTATCTGTGCAGACATCACCACACCTGCAGGATTATCTAAGCAGGACTTTCACCAGGTAAAACCTGACAAAGTTTGTGCAGAGAAAAATTGCAGCTCACCGAGACGTACCTGTACTAAGGATGAAGAGACGACGGTTAAAAGGTGCGCATCCTTCTTTTAAAAGACCAGAGCGGGAGGCAAAGTGTGTGCGCGAGCAGGGGGTAGAATGCATATAAATGCACCCGCCCTGACAAGTAAAACGCTGCGCCAAAGGGAAGCAATTTGTGGCTCGAATGGGTGCAGGGCCGCCGGCGTATGGTTAAGGGGATGGAGACGAGAAGGGGGAGATTGAAAATATGCACGACACCGTAGAAAGAAAGGATGGAGGCTTAAGGCACGCTGAAGGGCGAGGAAGGCGAGGGAGGGAGGAGAAATGTCAACAGTTTGGACAGGTCCTAGTACTACAATAGGTGGGGGGTGTGCATGTCAGATCAGTTTTGGGACAGAGCTGCGTGTGCTCAAATGACTTTATCATCATCGTTCAAGGAACGCCCACCGAGACGTACCTGTACTAAGGATGAAGAGACGACTGTTAAAAGGTGCGCATCCTTCTTTTAAAAGACCAGAGCGGGAGGCAAAGTGTGTGCGCGAGCAGGGGGTAGAATGCATATAAATGCACCCGCCCTGACAAGTAAAACGCTGCGCCAAAGGGAAGCAATTTGTGGCTCGAATGGGTGCAGGGCCGCCGGCGTATGGTTAAGGGGATGGAGACGAGAAGGGGGAGATTGAAAATATGCACGACACCGTAGAAAGAAAGGATGGAGGCTTAAGGCACGCTGAAGGGCGAGGAAGGCGAGGGAGGGAGGAGAAATGCGAGAAACGTGTGAAGCAGGGGGCGGGGGTAGCGGATACCTTTGAAGTGCACTTCAAAGGCTTGTTTGCAGAGCGCACGCTGGGGGATGACTGTGGGAGGGAGGCTGGTGTCTGTGCACGCGCTTTTAATGGCAATGCACATGCGCATTGAGCGAGCTTTCACGGGCACTTCATGGAATCGCCCGATCTCGGCAAGCTCTGTATAAGCCCCTTTATATCGAGCTCCCGCTCTCAATGCGCATGTGCGCATTGAGATAGGTCGCTCGACCTAAAAAGGGATCTTTCTGAAACAAGAGCTACATTTTTGCCAAATTTGGTGTAATTCCGTTAGCAGTTCCGTCTGTAGCCCTGTCTAAAGTTTCCTATAACACGTTTTGGGACCCCCCTTTTTTCTCAGCCTCAACTTACTGAATCACCCCAAAACTTTCAAGATAGGAGCAGACTGGAGCGGGCCATAAGTTTTGAAAATTTCGCGAAGATTTGTCAATTGGCGCCAAGGGTATGGGGAATAGAATGTTGTGATTTTCCTATGGTAACTAGTTCCTAACTATAGCTACCTACTGGCAATCGTCAGTAGGTAAAATATATATATATATATATATATATATATATATATATATATATATATATATATATATATATATATATATATATATATATATATATATATATATATATATATCCACAAAACACCCTCCGATTAAGGAGCCTCCAACCCTTCAGGGCGGCCTCTGTCAGGAGGGCACGGAGAAGCCCGTCTCACCTTCACTCCAATGAAACAAAATGCAGAGGCCCTTCTCCGAGGAAAACAGCTTTATTCAGGGATAAGCGGCACAAGAAAGCTTCCATTCTCCTACATGTTTCGGCAAATAGCCTTGTTCACAGACAGGGAGGTAACCACAAAGTGCATGTGTGCAGGCCTGTTAAGTAAGTCTTGAAATTGCGTGACATTTCTAAAATACAAGTCCCATAATGCAACTGGAGCTTATACTTGAATGCTTGATTTTCAAAGAGCAATTCTTTTTGTTTGGGCACAGTTAATATTGCGCTCACTGCAATATGCCGGTGCATTACCTAGCAATCAGACTGAAATGATCTTTGTCAGGAAGTTTACAATTCTGGCATCATGCTCGTTTTGATAACACCCTGTCCAAAGCTCGAGTCCCCAGAGTGATTAATGCAGGGATTAGTCCACTTTAAATCTCTTCCAGCGCTGCACGTTGAAAAGCACATTTGCATACCTCAGTGGGTCCGTAGTACAGCGAGTGGGTCATGCTCCTTTAATTAAGTTCACAAAACACCTTCCGATTAAGGAGCCTCCAACCCTTCAGGGCGGCCTTTGTCAGGCGGGCACGGAGAAGCCCTTCTCACCATCACTCCAATGAAACAAAATGCAGAGGCCCTTCTCCGAGGAAAACAGCTTTATTCAGGGATAAGCGGCACAAGAAAGCTTCCATTCTCCTACATGTTTCAGCGAATATTCTTGTTCACGGGCAGGAAGGTAACCACAAAGTGCATGTGTGCACGCCTTTTAAGCAAGTCTTGACATCACGTGACATTTCTAAAATACAAGTCCCATAATGCAACCGGAGCTTATACTTGAATGCTTGATTTTCAAAGAGCAATTCTTGTTGTTTGGGCACAGTTAATATTGCGCTCACTGCAATATGCCGGTGCATTACTTAGCAATCAGACTGAAATGATCTTTGTCACGGAGTTTACAATTCTGGCATCATGCTCGTTTTGATAACACCCTGTCCACAGCTCGAGTCCCCAGAGTGATTAATGCAGGGATTAGTACACATTAAATCCCTTCCAGCGCTGCACGTTGAAAAGCACATTTGCATACCTCAGTGGGTCCGTAGTACAGCGAGTGGGTCATGCTCCTTTAATTAAGTCCACAAAACACCCTCCGATTAAGGAGCCTCCAACCCTTCAGGGCGGCCTCTGTCAGGTGGGCACGGAGAAGTCCGTCTCACCATCACTCCAATGAAACAAAATGCAGAGGCCTTTTTCCGAAGAAAACAGCTTTATTCAGGGATAAGCAGCACAAGAAAGCTTCCATTCTCCTACATGTTTCGGCGAATAGCCTTGTTCACCGACAGGAAGGTAACCACAAAGTGCATGTGTGCACGCCTTTTAAGTAAGTCTTGACATCACGTGACATTTCTAAAATACAAGTCCCATAATGCAACCGAAGCTTATACTTGAATGCTTGATTTTCAAGATAGGAGCAGACTGGAGCGGGCCATAAGTTTTGAAAATTTCGCGAAGATTTGTCAATTGGCACCAAAGGTATTGGGAATAGAATGTTGTGATTTTCCTATGGTAACTAGGTCCTAACTATAGCTACCTACTGGCAATCGTCAGTAGGTAATATATATATATATATATATATATATATATATATATATATATATATATATATATATATATATATATATATATATATATATATATATATATATATATATATATATATATATATATATATATATATATATATTCACTGAAAAAAAACATAGGTTTCACACCAGTTATAGTTAGGAATTAGCATTTAAAAAACCTATTAAATTCACTGAAAAAACCATAGGTTTCACACCAGTTATAGTTAGGAATTAGCATTTAAAAAACCTATTAAATTCACTGAAAAAAACTATAGGTTTCACACCAGTTATAGTTACCTGGAAATTTTACTGACATAAAACCATTGAAATTCCCACGTTATAGTTAGTTGGACTCACTATAACTTGCGCGCCTGCAATGCACTGTTGATGACGTCACATATTACATCACTCATGACATGGTCAGTGACATCACTCATGACATCACTGATGACACCATCCAGTGAATGTGTGTCTTTCTGAAAAATAAATATGTTTTATATATGTATTTGTAAAGGACGATGGAAGAATAAATGGTTAAATAAGTGTGTACATGGATGTTTTTTTTAAAAAGAATTGATTGGTTAACTGCCTTATTAAGTGTATCTTAGTGAATACATATGTTAGCGAGTAACTTTTAAATATTGTAATATATGTATCAGTGTTTCACTTTGTGTATAAGTGGCTGCATGGGTTGGTGACTGACTCACTGTTTGTATGTGTTTTGAAGACAGCATATGTGCAGGACTGTATGGGTGGATGAGTGTGTATATGTGTGTGTTAGTGAGTGAATGACTGTCTCACTAGTGTCTTTATCAGTAACAAGATATGTTTTAATCTAGTATATGTGAGTATTGATGTATATAAGTGAGTATATGAGAGAGTGAGAGATTGTAAGAGTTCCTGTTTAAATAAGTATGTGTTTCTATAAGTGATTGTTTAAGTGAGTAAGTATGTGTAAGTTTCCTTAGAAGTAAGGTGGTAGTGTGTGTATAGTTGTATATGCAAATAAATGGATGTTCAATAGTTTATTTGCATGTGTGAGTAACTTTTGGATGACTGTCGGTGTGTAACAGGATGTATAGGTGTATCACTACATATGATGAGTGAGTATATGTATGAGTGACTATATAGAACTGTTGGTGAATGAGTGGATGTGTATATAGATGGTGGAATTACTGAATTGGTTGTTGTAACTGGTATGGGTATCTCTATTTTTTTGAAAATGTTAGTTTCTATTTTTGAATATGTGTTTCAAGGGTTACATTACACTGAAAGGATATCTGTCACTTTCTCACAAGGATGGTGTCATCAGTGATGTCATGAGTGATGTCACTGACCATGTCATGAGTGATGTAATATGTGACGTCATCAGCAGTGCATTGCAGGCGCGCAAGTTATAGTGAGTCCAACTAACTATAACGTGGGAATTTCAATGGTTTTATGTCAGTAAAATTTCCAGGTAACTATAACTGGTGTGAAACCTATGGCTTTTTCAGTGAATTTAATTGGTTTTTTAAATGCTAATTCCTAACTATAACTGGTGTGAAACCTATGTTTTTTTCAGTGAATTTCTTAGGTTTTTTAAATGCTAATTCTTAGGTTTTTTAAATGCTAATTCCTAACTATAACTGGTGTGAAACCTATGGTTTTTTCAGTGAATTTCAAAGGTTTTTTTAAATGCTAATTCCTAACTATAAGTCTCACTTTATAAGTATGACTGTTAGCGCTCTAGTTGTTCTTTAGAACACTCTGGGACATTCTGTCATTGGGCTATAGTTGGGCTACATCTGGCTGATATTTGGGCTACATTTGTTTTTTTTGTCTCTGGTGGCCATCTTTGGGCTACATTGGGCTACATTTGGGCTCTAACATATATATAGCCCAATGTAGCCCAATATATATTTTTTCAAAGTTAATTTTCGTAAAAACCACTGGAGCATATATCTTGAGACATAGCAAAGGCACATCGGGCTACCAGTCCCTACAATTTTGCCAAGTTTGGTGGAAATCCATTCAGCCGTTCAGGCTAAAAGTGAGTTCGACCGCCCTATGGAAATCAACATGGAGAAAACACGTTTTGGGACCCCCCTTTTA
Source organism: Lissotriton vulgaris (assembly GCF_964263255.1). NCBI lineage: Eukaryota > Metazoa > Chordata > Amphibia > Caudata > Salamandridae > Lissotriton > Lissotriton vulgaris. Next base: position 469,397 of record NW_028253822.1, read on the forward strand.
TCTCGGCCCCTGCTTGACGAATCCCCCCCACATTTTCAGGGAAGGAGCGGAGCGGAGCGGAGCGGGCCACCTACTTTAAGAAATTCGTGAAGATTCGTCCACCAGCGCCAAAGTTATTCCCAATAGAATGTTGCGGATTTCCTATGGAAAGTTGATCCTAACTATAACTACCTACTGGCGACCGCCAGTAGGTAATATATATATATATTAAAAAAAATCTTCACAGCTTGATTATAAAAATCATTGTTGCAATCAAAACATCTTCACATCACACAATATTTAAAAACTGTACCACAAATACTATTTAAGAATTTACCAATACACTCATAATATTAAAAACACAGACCAATTTACCATACATCAAAAATTACTAAAACATGATATTGCACATTTTGCAGTTTAAAAAGACAACCTGCAAAGCATACTAATTCCCTGTTTTTAGCGACAGAAAGAAAATGGATTAAAAATACTTCAATAGTTACTGTAGCAGAATATTACACAAATTGCATTTTATAGTATTGGCTCCAAAAAAACTCAAATATTTGGGAGTCACATTTACTGATTTGGTCAAAGATACAGTTGAAACCAATTGTTCCACAATTTTATCTAATACCAAAGAGAAACTGGATAGATGGCCTGATCTTCATTTAAATTGGTGTGGATGAATTAAGGCAATTAAACTGTGTATAACTCCACAAATTCATTACCTATTGTCCATGATACCCTTTTCTTTCCTGTCCACTTTTTATGTTATATTATATAAGTTATTCACTAAGTTCACCTGGAATAATAAACCTGTACAAATTAGTCTTAAGAATTTGCAACTGCCCAAACATGAAGGTGTGGTTGGTCTTCCAGATTACAAAATATATAATTTTGCATTTCTTGTGGCACAATGTTCCTTATGGTTCCATGTTATTTTTCCTTCCACTGTACCTAAATGGCTCAACCTATAGATAAAATATTTTGGGTCCATATCCATTACCTGCATCACTTACCATGGGAAATGACTCCTTTGTTGCAAACTCTAACTTGCCGTTTATCATTTGATCGTAGCTTTTCTATTACTGTGGCTTCCACTAAAAAAAGTTTCTCTTTGGTTCGATCCCAAACTCCAATATCATAAACATATTTCTTTCTGTAATTTATGGATTACTGCTGGTATTTTTTTCTTTGTTGCTGACATATGTCAATATGAATATGATATGTTTTACATATTTGATGTTATTCAAGCTAAATATAATTTTCCTTTATCTGAGTTTTCCAAATATACATTACTATGTAATACTGTTCTTATTGCCTATCCGCAACAACTTTCCTTGTCTCAGTTCCCTGGTATGGAGTTTTGTATTTCTGTGTTTAATCGGTCAAGACATATAGCCTCTTAAGTATATAAATACTTGCCGCTCCTAATTCCTCCTTCACACATCCTAATCAAAAATGGTCACCACACATAAATCTTCAATCCTCTATCGTATCCTGGAAGGATATTTGGAAGTCCAACATGGCTAATTATCTCCCGACTACTCTCATAAAAACGAATATTTATCTCCTTTACCAATGCTTTTGGTCTCCAGACAAATTATTTAAAGCTAAACTTCTAGATACTCCAAACTGTTGGCATTTCCAGTCTACAACTGGTGATTTACAACATTTATTTTTCAGTTGTTTTATAGTTCAACAGTTTTTATCAGACATATGAAATATTATAACCCAGATCCTTAAGATCCAAACAACTCTATCTTTTCATATTCTAATCCTTAAATCCTCTCTCTTTAAATCTACATGATCCCCTACTGATTGCAAATTGTTTGATTTCCTTATTTCTACAGCAAGCAAATCTATTACTTGTAATTGGAAAAACGCTACATTACTTTCAGTTAATGCATGGTTGGAATGGATTATTTTTCTTAGACGTGGGCAATGTTCTTTTCCATGTTCTCCTAATGATTCGTCTCCTTCCCGGTTTAACATGTTGTCCAGTCTTGACTCCTATATCATTGCACGTTCTTCAATTTAAAATATTTACGCGAATCCTCATCAGTCAATCTATGTTCAATGTAGCTCTTTTTTGTTTATATTATCATTTATATCTCTTATGTATATATTAATTTTGTTATAGGTATTCTATTTAGACGCTAATGGATGCTTATATTCCTTGCATTACAATATGTTCCTATACCTTAATGTGCAGTATTATTCTTTGTATTGTGTTTAATATCTATGAAAATTCATTTAATAAAACATTTTGAACACATGAATAAAGTGCAATAATAAAGTGCATCAAAAGTTACTGTAAAAGTGAAACTTCTATTATTACATTTATGATTATCTCCCTAGCAGCATGAACACTAAGAGATACAAAATATAACAAGTATAAAAAAACGATTAGGTTCCAGAGCCATAGAAATAATGGAACTCAAACTTAATATATCAGACATTTTTTGACAGCACTTAAGAATTTTACCAATTGGCATAACAAGGGGATCGATTCACCAGATAATGACATAATTAGCTGATCTAAGCCTGATCCTCAAGAATTGTGGTTTCAAAATGGTCCGTCGAATATTAATCAGCTTATTCCTATATAGAAAGTTTGTCCCAGAAAAACAAAAAGCCACTTGCTGCACTGAAATGTGGAAAAGAAGATATCAGAAATACACCATGTTTACAAAGATATGGCACACTCTGCCACCTTCTTGTGCTGGTGAACTACGTGCCTGAGTTAAAGTCAGGATTGTTTTTTCTTTTTTTTTAAAGGAAGGGTCACCTTCCTGCACAAAAATAATCCTTAAAGGCATTTTCATTTGTCTATGTGTGACAAGAAATGCATCTTGAATAATAAAGGAAGCAAAGAGGAGAAATAAAACATTTCTTCTCCTTACACCTGGGTCTGGGATGCATACCATTTTGATGAATACCTAGGTTTACAACTCTTTGTAAGACTGGTAATGCACCAAAATCCATGAGTGGATGCGAGGGAACACCTATATCGTTCTCCAGCAGAACACATCCCTTTAGCAAGGCAGTGCAAGCCTATGATATGCCCTGCCTTCTGTTACTTTGGATTTACAAACAAATGTAGAACTAAATATTAAATAATATAAATAAATGAACCACACAAAATAGCTTGCATTGGCTTAGTAAGTAGCCCTAAAGTGGCACTAAAGGACTTGCTTTGCCTTGCGATGGATTGCGTCACACAAGGGGAATGCAAGTAAACCTGCCCTTTGTTATAAGGTCACACCTATCTTCCATGTGCTAGCTCTATAAAGAATAGAGATCTCGACTGCCACATAAATATACTGGTGCAGGACTCGTATGATCTAGACCTTGCACTGTGTTTTAATGCTATACCTCTATGCACAAACTAACTCAGCCTCTCTCACTTTTTGAAGGTCTGTCCTACAGACAGCTTTGCTTCTCTTGCAACCTTATGTTTCCCAAAAACAATTGAAAAAATGCATAAAAATCCAGTGATTTTAAGTCAACGCTTTTATTATTGGTCTATTCAAATGTCACTCAATTTATGCTCTCTCTCAACAAGCAAAACGTGTAGATAAATAGGTCAGCCAACTTTACCCATTTGATACATTATTGTTCATTGGCTGCATTTAATGTAGATTTGACGTATAAATCTACATTACAAAGTAGAACTCCTTTGCCAGAATATTATATTATAATATATATATTGAAGCACTTCTAATTACTAGTGATTGCTACTCCCTACACTTGGTAGAGGGTCATCAACTATTTCCATAACAATCAAAACATTTATTGAAAGTTGCATTGTTAACTCATTGTAAATCAGAACTATCATATTTAGGTATCCAATAGAAAACAAGCTCAAATCGTTACTGTAGCAATAGTGTGTATACTAATTTCTAGGTAGACGCCCAATCCCTTGATGTTTATGAATGCCATTTCAAGCAATTGATTGTGTTGCTACAGGGAAACCTAGTAATGCCTTTAGCTTTGAAAAAACTTCAGACTTTCACCTCCGACTTCTTAAGAACATCACCTTGTGACTAAAAAGGCATGTATGTACGCATGAATAAAGATAGATTTGTTTTTTAATTTTTAGACATCTTTCTAATCAACTGATCTTGATACTCTATACCAAGACACAAAATAAATAGGAACAATGAAACTTTACTAAAATAATCTGTAAATTACGACACACACAGATGGTTCCACTGAGTTTGCAGGCACCTAAACATACTAGAGGATGCTTTTACCTGTTTATATCAGGGTCTCATCTCAAATGCTGCATAGATAGTCAAAACATTTATTGAAAATTGCACTATTGACTAATCATCATAAAACAGATTTGTCATATTTATTTATCATATAGAAAGCAAACCAAATCATTAGAGTATCAGTAACTGTTATGCAAATTTATAGGCTGAAGTCATGCCTCTTGTGCTTCATGAATGAAATCTCAATCAATTGTGTCTGTTGCTATAGGGAACCACCTAGAAATTACTTGTGGTACCACAGATGTGTAAAGCCTTGAAGCTGTTATATCTGACTTCAGAGGAACACCCTGTAACCATCTGAAGTACTGCAACTTATTTAAAAACATCAGACCTTTACACCCAACTCAAACATGGACATCTAGTAAGACTTGCCAAACTCAAGTTTTCTGAATAATTTCAAGTAATAATGCATATACAGAAATGAATTGAAGAATAACCTATCCATTTAATTTTTTATCTATTGTTTTGCTTAAATGAATAATGTTTATAGTAAGACACAGCATTGTACAACACACCACAACACAACACAATTTACCAACTTTATGGGGATTGAATGCAATTTATCTATGCACATATATAGTTCCACTAGCAAAAATGTTTGGTCAGGTTGCAACTAATGGCATTTGAATATATCAAATATAGTCTAAATTGCACGTATGCAACTTTCTAGTTTGGAGCCATGCTCCCTGAGATTTATGAATGACATTTCAAGCAACTGCAACTGGGGGCTACAACGACACTCAGAAATGACTTGAGATATTGCAATTTGTGAAGCATTGAAGCAGTTAGCTCTGACTCAAGGAACATCAAGTCGAAACTTGTGGTACTACATCCTTATAAAGCCTTCAAGGAGTTAGATATAATTGGATAGGGACTAGTAACCACTTACACTACTGCAAATTTTGAGAAAAACTCAGGGGCATATTCCCAAGGACTTATTGCCGAGTTAGCAGCACTTTATTGCAGCCAAAGTGGCGATAAATGTATAGCCCCATTCACAAACTGGTGTTAACAGCCCATATCACCAGTTTACCTGCGATAGCAGCCGCCAAAAACATCGTCACAGATGATCCCCCGCAACTATCGCTTTTGAAATGCAGAGTAGGCGTTCCAGTGCCAAAAGTCGCGACAACACCACTGCGCAACATTCTCAACGACGAGCCAGATCAGCAATAAGAATCCAAAACAGGACATAAAGCTTGTTAGCAGCAGGAAACTAACACCTGCGCTGGCCTGATGTAAAGTCGGGCAACAGCCTGCCCCACAAAAAGGACCCCAGCCCAGAGCCACACCAGAAGGGCAACAGATGTCATGGAGCCAGCGATCATGCAGCCGGGAGCCCCAAACAGGGTCACAACACCCACCGCCACCACCCCCAGGATCCCCCTTCCCCGGGCACCCACCCCCCCGGGCAAAGACAAGTCACAACAACTACATAAAACATGTACCAAATAATCAGCCTGATGTCGCACAATCACATTTGGTGACATGCATGTGTCGTCACAAAAATGAGCATCACGCATTCACCTTTGAATTAACAATCGAAAATGTAGTCAAATAAACACAGGACAGAAATGAAGACACGTGACAGCTCTCCGCGGGACAATCTGTAGGTCACAGCCTGCAAGACAAAAATCCATATGAGAAGGGGTGACTCGCGCTCATCAAAGGACAGAGAGAGAGCAAAGGAGAGAGAGAGATACAGAGAGAGAGATAGAGAGGGAGAGAGAGAAAGACGGACAGAGAGGGAGAGAGAGAGAAAGACGGACAGAGAGGGGGAGAGAGAAAGACGGACAAAGAGGGGGAGAGAGAGAAAGACAGAAAGAAAGCGGAGAGAGACACAGATAGCAGAAGAGATGGACAGGGAGAGAGAGTGCCAACACTGAGCACCCAGGCTTCACTGCTCATCTGCTGACACCGGTGTGTCTCCAACCACATGTCAGTATGTAGTGCAGTTCGCCAGGTCCCACATCTGAAACAGATCCGACATCTGAAACAGAGTCCAGATACATGAATGGCAAAGTACATACAATTGCACATGACATCATCGTCTGTCCGCCCCTGTGCCCCAGGCAGATACACCACAGCCTCTCCTGCCACCCAGCTGTGCATTCCCACCCCTGCACACCCAGGCAGATGCACCCCAGCCCCTCCGACCACCCAGCAGTGCATGCCCACCCCTGCGCACCCAGGCAGATGCACACCAGCCCTCCCCGCCGCCCCTGGGTGCATGCCCACCCCTGCACTCCCAGGCCTCACTGCTCACCTTCAGCCACTGGCATGTCACAATGAGGGCTCACAAGGTGCTGGTGCAAGCCCCAAGCCCGGGGCCGCGAACATGGCACCCTCCACATCATGCAGCCCCGCACCGCGTGCCACCAGGTCTCACATTTGATCTGGGTCTTGATTTCACCATGGCAGAGGACATATCAGTGCACCTAGCATCATCGCAGGCTGCACACCCGCTCAGCCATTGAGGTGCCACAAACTCTGTGATCCAGGAGGTGATGCCGTGTGGCTGTAGGCCCGCGCTGCCCGCTGGCTCTGGCCTACAGTGCGGTCCGGCAGGGCACACAAATCCTGAGCAGTCAGGACTGCTGGGACAGGGCATCATCGCAGGCTGCACATCCGCTCAGCACTTAAGGTGCCCCTACCTCAGTGCACAGAAAGTCACTGTCCCATTGCGGTGTCCCTGTGCCGGCCGCAGTGTATCCGGTGCCACCAAGTCTGTGCCCCGCAAGTAATGGACCCTGTATGATTGGGTATCGTGGTGCGGACACCATCATGTCACCTCCGGGCTGGGGATATTTGATGTTTACATGAACACCACACGGATGCACCTAGAGAGAGGTTGGAAATGGGTCGAGCACGTGCATCCAGCCCTTTTGATTGGTAGGGTCACATGTCCTGTGACGCATGTGCTGGATGGGTGTGGTGTGGGTATAAACCAGCCATGAGGGAGTGGCTGTGGCATTCTGACAACTAGAACTGTGATCAGCAGATCACTACCGGGTAGACCTGGGACATGTAGCGTTGCTGTCCCCCCTGTGAGCATAAGCAGAGTGGACCGGCCTGGGGCATGCCAGTCCAGCATAAAGGTGTGAACAATGACCCCAGGGCTGTGGGCGTGGTTTCGTACGGGGCTGGACAAGGAAGTAACTAATGCATGTGTCAAGGCCATCCTAAGGTTCCTCTGGAGCAGTACCCTCAAGTGGCCCACCTTCTGGCAGCTCTGACTCCAATTGTACAATAACAAAGTATCAGAATGGCCAGATGAGGGGAAGGGAATTAGGGAGGGTACTGCAGGGAGAGAGACCTATTCATATTCGAATTGTTGGTTTAGTAACTAGTATTAATGACAAGATATACATGCAGAATCAACACAATACTGATTATTGAATGGCTAAATGATTACCTGAAATAAAATGAACGATAATTGCAAATAGTCTTGTCTTCTTTCTATGAAGCCAATCAACAGTCTAATTCAAACCCAAGATGCTTAGACAGCTTCAGTTCACTAGCTCTTGGTTGCCTTGAGTTCAGTAAACCAGTTCTCTTTTTAGTGCTTTCAAAAGTGAGTCTTGTATTTCACTCAGTAGTCTTAAATAGTTGTTCCACAATATTCTGTCATTACATATAACTAGTGGTGTTTGTTCTTACAAAGGTTTAATTCAAATGATTCCCAATATCTAAATAAGGTTTTAAATTGGCAAGGAAATGTCTTTCAACTGAAGATATTTCAAATCCTGCCTTAGCGTTTCTTCTAATATGTTAATGTCACGTCCGATGCTCATGAACTCCGATGCCTTAGTGTCTTTCAAACGAGGAGCGCATAGCCATCATTAATACACTGTCACATGCGTCGAGGCACCAGCATAGAAGGGAGGACAAAATCTATGCGAGCAAAAACTATAAGACATCCAGTTTAGGAAGCATGTCTTACCTGAGAACATGCGTCTTCTCTGTCTTTTTTCGGCAAGACAAACGCAGACGCTGCAACCATCCAAGACAGGATCAAGAATAATCGGCAATGACTGGATGTGTGTGGCTCCTTTTATGGGCGCGCTTGGTCCTACGGTGTCTGCGAGCGCTCCATTGGGGTTGCGTGTTTTGTGCAGAGATACAGACTTAATAACTAAGGCTCAAGAAAACAGTTATGTGAGTTTACAGTGAGAGGATATTAATGTCAACACGTAATAGCAGCAATGTTAATGACAACATCATAAGTAATGAAACAATGTGGTAAACATGAAGGTTGAGTCAAGGGCCATAAACAAGATAACATGTCTGGTGAATAATAATGACATAGCTATATCACGGCCCAGGGCATATTAAGACATGTTTAGGAGACAAGCAAAAGTATGGAAGGACATAACAGGCTAATCAGTTATTGAAAACAGGGTCATGACAGCATGTGTCCCTGTTGTTGTGTCTGCGCCACCCAGACCGCATTCAGCAATGTGTCACCCTGTGACCCAAGTCCAACGACATGAGCCACATGGACATAAGAGGAATTCACTGAGCCTACATCCATCCATACTTCCACACTTGAAAGACCATAAACATGACACATCTGAGTGATTAGGAATGTTTGATAAACATTCAGCAGAGTGTTGCATTTGGAACAGTATAGGGCCATGCAAACCCCACATGACAATGTTAGCCCATGGAGGGACAGCAGAGTCCTTTAGGGAATGACAAGTCCAAGGGAAGGGGAAGAGTTCAGTTCACAGTCTGATTGCTGTGTCATTGGCGATCAAACAGAATATGGCTGTCCATGTTGAGGTCCAAGGTTGCAGAGTGCACCGGGGGACAGTGGAAGGTGATGATGAAGAGGGCAGAACCAAGCAGAAACTGGACATATGTTGGAGAAGCATTCTACTGCATCCTTCATACCATGAAGGCAGGTTCAGTTGCATCTTCGTCCACTGCTGTTGCATGTGCCTCACGTGTGGGTGGTGGTGTTCTGTCTCCTCCACTGTGTGGTAGTGACATCCCAGGGGGTGGAGGTGGAGGGTGCAGAGATGTGGATGTAGTGGTAGCAGCAGCATGCATCAGCGCCAGACCTTGTGGCAGCAATGCCATGAGGATGGTCTTGAGGTCATTCAGGAACCCAGCTACCATTCACTGGTGTGTAACCGCTCTTTCCGCATTTGCCCGCTCCATGGCCTCCATTAACCTCCGCATGTTTCCCAATTAGCTAGAGCCACTCTGACTGGACAGTTATTTTATTCTCTGAGTCAGGGCTCAGCGATGTCAACCATGGTCCATTGGAGAGTGAAGCGGACTGTGGGTACCCGTTAGGGACTGTGAGTGGTCCCTGATGGGACTTAGACACCCACGTATGGCATCTAGTTTGTCTGCCATACGGTTGAAGCCCACCCGCACCTGTTCAGCCAGATTCTCCTGGCACCCCAACACATGGCCTTGGAAGGCCATGTGTTGTTTGCGGGGTCCTGGGAGGCAGCTGTGGTGATGGGTGCTGCCTGCTGTGTGGTCGTGCAGGGGGTGGGGTCCGGTCAATGCAGCTGGGCTGCCCAGCTCCTGGAAGTGGGATGCAGAGGCTGTTCACAAGCTATTGGAGTGCATCAGAGTCGAAGCTGGGATGGTCCTCTTCATCATCAGAGAAAAGAGGTTCAAGCTGCTCTGCAGGAGGTGTTGATTCTCCCTCTGGAATGTGAAGGGGAGATGCAGTTTAACAATGTGTCCACATGTATGTTGTCGCATTGTACATGTTTTCATACTGACTGCATGACTGTGTACATTGTGGCTGTTTGGGAGGTGCTGCCTATTTGATGGGGAACAGTGGGCATTTTCTCAACATGATGTGTGCATGCTTGTACTTGTACATTATCAACTCATATTTCCCTGTAATGCCAAATTTGATTGGCCAGTGTCTACATCCAGTCTGCAACAGTTGTGTCCTCTGTTCTGTTGTGGACGTGTTGCGGTTTGTACCACATTGTTGTCTGTGTTGATGTGCTATGCATGTTATGTGTGTGCTGTATTTCGGGGGAGTCACCCTTCAGATTGAATTTTGCTGCCCCTTCTCTATTTCATGCGATATGCCTTTGACTTCTGTGCTTATACAGTGCTGAGATGTTGCATACTTGAGTACATTGGTCTCTTGGTGGGAGTTGGGTGCTGGGGCATGGTTTGTCTGCAGATCTGCCCAGCTCAATTGTTCATGTATGGCATTGTGCCCATTTCCCCCCGTCCCCCAGTACCTGGTGGTTACTCACCCTGGTGCTGTTGTGTCAGGTCATGTTGAGCAGTGTCCAGTCCCCCAACTCCTTCCACTGTCTCTCCACTGATGACTGTGGACACCATTTCCTCCATTTCGTCCAGCTCCTCCTGTGGCGCAGGACTCCGACCTCCAGTCTGTATTGCTGCCTTCTGGTTGTTGGAGAGTTTCAGCTTGGTTTTGCGCTTGACATCATTCCAGCACCTCTTGACCTCTTCCATTGTCCTCTTCAGCACTCCCACTGCATTCACATTGCCCACGATGGACTTCCATAGTCCATTTTTGGCTGCCAATGACACAGTGGAGGTGAGTGATGGTGTTCTACCACCTCCGTTATCAGGATCCTGTTTTCCTGCAACTGAACCGCTTCTTCCTACTCTTCTCCTTGGCCTTCCCTGACCCCAAGGTCCCAGGCAGGTCCTCTGGGGGGGCGGGGCTTGTGGGGTTCTGGTTCTTCTCCGTACTTGCTCCGGCAACATCCATTGTGCTTTGCTGTTGTTTGGCATTTGTTTGTCTGTTTTTTCCTGCCTGACAAGTGGGAATTGCAGGCCTGTTGCTGGTTTTTGCCTATTTATGTGTCGCGATTGGCCACATCGCAGCTTTTTTTGCGTTCGTGTTTCGTATTTTTGCAGCTTCGCATTGGTTTTAACGCGGTCATTTGCCACATTTTCGTGGGACTATCGCATGGTATCGCCGTGTTATGAATACTTAGTTAATACGGCATCATTTTCCCGCGATAGACTGCGATGCTGAAAGTTGCGTTAAGTTAACTTTGCGATGGTTATCACTAGTTGTTGAGAATATGCCCCTCAGAGTTTTACAAGTGACTCAAGAGGAGCAGCTAGTAACAACACACCATTTCTAAAATAAGTGACAGTAAAATGCGCACATGTATAAATACAGATAGATACACATTTGAATTAAATAAGCATCCACTACTTTCACATTTTATCTTTTAGTTTGTTCATCTGACTTTGAGGTCTTAGAACACAGTCTAATTTTCTGGAAAGCAACTGCCATTTTCCAGCACGTGTGGAATTGGCAACTCAAAAAACAACGTGCTAAGGTTACATTTAAAAGCACTTGAACATACCAGTGACTGCCAATATCTATTTATATTAGTGTTTAATAAGAAGTGCTGCATAGTGGTGCAAACATTCATTGAAAGTTCCAATAATGGCTAATCATCATAAGCCGGATTTACCATATTTATTTATCCTATAAAAACAAGCACAAATAGTTTGAGTAGCAAAAATTTCTATACAAATTTCTGCACATACAGAATATTTGTTAAATACTTTTCAGGCTATTGCTTTTGACTCAAGGGGAATGACTCTAACCTGAGATAATGTAGCATTGTGAAGATTTCAAACACCTCCAACATTTGCAGTTGAGGTCAATGTTTGGCCGGAGTTCCCCTGACAAAGGGATTCCCGAAATGCATTGGGACCACAGCATATAAAAAACCTCATGGTAAATGCATAATGTTTGGAAAGCAATAAAAAACCGGTACAGTACAGATGACACAAGTGAAGTGTCAATGTGAACAAGATTAATGTTGATTTTTTTTTAGGCTATGAGTAGCATTGAGTACATTGTTTTACTGTTCATGTATTGGCTAATGAGCCAGGTTCAAAGTGTTTAACAATTGAATTTGTGAATTAACTTTCTTCAAAGTAGCACTGCACCACATGGGCAGGAGTAGTGCACCTTGTTCCATGTGACAGAATCCGTACACATCAATTGGTCAATAATGCAGCCTGACAGTAGCGGGTCAGGAGACAAGGTAGCACACAATTGATGAACGTAATTGAATGACAGATTACTCTCATTACTCTGGAAAACGTAGGTGTGCAGGTTATACCTACAGTTAAACTGTAGTTTTAAACTGCCATTTCGACCTGATAAAGTAAACCTTTTGCCAGACCTAAACCTTCCTTTTTAATACTTATAAATCTATCCTGGGGACGGCCTTAAATAGATTATAAGTGTGATTTATTTAAAAGGTTGAACATTTTGTTTTAAGTTTTACATGTCCTGGTAGTGGAAAACTCACACATTAATATTTCACTACTATGAGACCTACCTCTCTAATAGGATAACATTGAGTAACCATATGACATTTAATAAATGATAACATGTGTGGTAGCTGGTAGGAATGTCGTTGGGGCTCTAAGAAATTGTAATTTAATTCCTTCTTTATTGGGAAAGTCAGATTGTATGTCACAATTCCTAAAAAGACACTTTTAGAAAGGTGGTATTTTTTTGTTCTGACCATTTGGTGCTTACAGCCTGTTCCAGGGTCACATGACTATGTGTAGTTGGAAGTTAGTCTTTGTGTATTCCTCCCAGACAGTATCACAATGCAGGGTCTAGGTATTGGCAGAATAGACCATCCTCACATTTTGGGAGGTGGAGCTGTCACCTACCACACTTGCACTTCAAAGGCACTGGTTCAGCTCACACACAAAGAAGTTGACACTAGCCTATTGTGCGGTCAGACAGACAGGGACCAGGGCAGGGAGGCTTGAAATTCCAGACACTTCTGTAAGGTGAAAACTGCGGAAGCTTCTCCCACTTTAAAAGCAGCACCAGGTATAAAACATGGGTCCTTAGACCCACTCTTCAGTAAATTCCTGGACTTGTGCATATTACAGCAGAAGGACTTCCCTGCTGCCAGAGAACTGCCCTGCTATGAAGTGACTCCAAGGGTCAGCTGACTGGTCTACTATTCTGAACTACAGGGACACAGCAAGCTCCAGAGGCTGCACTGCAACTGCCTGGCTCACCTGCTGTTCTGGGCCTACCTGGACCTGCAACTGGACTGGCCTGCGCCCTATTGGCCTCTGCTGGTGTGTACTCCTGATCTCAAGATGCGCCCCTCAGGTCCTGCTACAGGATCAACACCCCGTGGTGAATGCCAATGAGAAACTCCTGCAACAAGCGTCCGCAATGCCCAACAGTATCTTTGTGCTACACTGGCAACCATCTGTAATGACCAGCCTTCTCTGCGTGTTACAGGGATTATCATCTGCGATGAGCTTCCTGCTCCTTGGGGCCTCCTCCACCACAAATGGAACTCTTTGCACTGTAGTTTAGAACTTAACTTTTTCAGCTGGACTAACGTGGTTCCTGTCTCCTGCCCTATCATGTTTAGCCTGATTTGTGGCTTTCACCATGTCTCATACAACCAGATAGTCGCTAGTGGTGCTTTGTGGTTTCATGTGTTTTACTTACCTGAAATCTTTTAAATTTGCATGGCACCGGTTCTACTGATTGGATTTTTGTCATTTTATTGTCAAGTTAAGGCTGACTGCTTTTGTGCCAAGCTACCAGAGGTTAATTTAGTGACATTTTGTGGATCACCCTGACAAGGATTGTGGCTGTTGCTTGAGTAAGGTTTCACCACTTCATCCAACAACCCAATTTCTCGCAGAAACCATTTAAAGTAATCACTTCAAAAGTATTTTAGAGCTGCCTAAGCTAGCTCTACAGCTAACAGAGATAGACCTACTATGTTAAAAAAGTAGTATAGGGAACAGCAAAACATGTTCAAGTACCTTCTCCTGACCTTTTTGGAAGATTTTAAAATAATCAGTTGTCCAAAGGTGTCAACCCTTGCTTTGCTTCAAACAGAAAAGACAAAATCCATCCATCCATCCATCCATCCATCCATCCATCCATCCATCCATCCATCCATCCATCCATCCATCCATCCATCCATCCATCCATCCATCCATCCATCCATCCATCCATCCATCCATCCATCCATCCATCCATCCATCCATCCATCCATCTATCTATCTATCTATCTATCTATCTATCTATCTATCTATCTATCTTGTTAATCCCAAAACGATATCCCTTGTTAAGATTACATTGCCATTTGGTTATAATTGCATTACAACAAAGATGGCCCATTGAGAAGCATAAAAGTGATTGGCTTGGGGAAGGAACCTCATGGTTTGCACTGATAACGACCTTATTCTGTAGAGTTTATTCCTTGTACCCTAGTAATAGATGTTAGGGTGTTTAACAACTGTAACGTATTTAAGAGAGGCTAGGATGACATTATATTTACTTAATGGAGACGGTAGCAAACCAGCACCACACCTTGGCAGGGCAGCAGCAACTCGGTACAAGTGTGAATTGCGTGTTTGCAAAGGGAGGCTGGAAAAAATGTTATCAAATCCTGGATCAGTGTGATCGGCTGGAAGCTGCAGAAGGCGTGTCCACAGCTTACAGAAGCAACTTGCTTTCTGGAACTAGGAAATGCAGCCTTCAGAGAAACAGTCGGTAGCTGTGAGGAGAACGCCCTTTCTCTAAACCTCAAGGTGTGTGATGGATAGTACTCTGTATGAGTTAAACCACCATTTAGGAAAAATGTTAATGTGAATAAATGTAATAAAAATAGTGACCATAGATCAGACATCCTCTTCGTGAAAGCATTTTCAAAGACAACTATGCACATCTGAAACCTTTTGAAAACATTGGACACACCTCTATTAAGAAACATGGCAGAACACAGCAGGCTTATTTACAAGAGGTCTGCACCTCCGGACCATTAATTCTTTTGACGCTTCGGTGATGCAGGCCTCTCAATCATACCTATAAGATGACACGAGGCCATCCTGCATGGTTTTGCATGGCCTCATAGATATGGAGTACGACAAAGCTCAGCAAAGCGCTGCATTTCCTTACTCTACATCAGGGACGTCTTCCATGTTTGCCGGCATTGGTGCTAGGCTAGCACAAGAGAAAGGATAGGAAAGCAAAATGGGGCATATTTACAAGTACATAGCGCCACCGGAGCACCATTTTTTAATACTCTGGTGGCACTCTGTGCTGGCCCATATTTAAACTGCCTTGTAAGTATGACCCTGTTTCACTCAGTATTCTGCATCAAAGGAGCGAGCCATGGGTGTTACTGTGGGTATTCTCTCGCAACACCCATGGAGTTTTGACACTGCCCCAGATTTACATGGATTGGTACATTTGAGGCAGCACCGAAAACTAATGCCTTTCAAGGGGAGGCGTTAAAGTGGTGCACTGTGAAAAAATACTTTTATTTCTCATAATTGTTTCCTCTTTCTATGTGTGCTGCATTATGTAGCACATAGGTGTAACATGCCATTAATGATTGTTTTTGTACTGTAATGTATCCCTTCCTGCACAAACACAATCATCCCTGCAATGCATGGTGTATGGGTGCCTACGTTGGTGCACGTCTGTTGTTTTAGTGCAGGTAAGGGGCGAGCACAAGAGTGCGCCCCATTCCTGTGAATATGGTGCATCCCAGCATTTTTTAAATGACGCAGCTAAGCACAGCAAAATTGCCTGTGGCACAGGGCTGTGCCATTTTATTGTAAATATCCCCCTATAATTAATAAATACTGTGCATTTCTGCCCTTTCACATGGATGTAGGGCAGCACAGCAAGAAGACTTGCGGCACTACCCTGTGCCTATTCCACGTAAATGAGGCCCTGTGTGTGTCTCAGATGAATGGTGAAAAGTTCTGCTGATCTTTTTGAATGAACACCAATATAGAACATATAGCCTCGCCCTAGGAAGTCTGATTTTAAGCCTTCCCTTGAGGCACATGATCCTCTGCATGAAGTCAAAGCATTTCATATTGCATCCCAACTTATCTAATTCAGTTGTTTTGATGTATTATGGGGTTATGATTGGGTGTGAGAGGAGTGAAGCATTTCCTGATATTTTTTTTATTTTCTTCCAATAATGACTGGTCTCTGCTAGGCAGTGTGTCTTTCTTCCAGTCACATGGGGTAGAACAGGCCCTACAGGGCAGTCTAGCAGTACAGTCACTTGTTAACCCTTTTACCTTGCCTGCTCTGACATATATAGAAAAAAAGATTACTGTGAGTTACAGAATTTGTGTTAACAGATGGATAACGTGTTTTCCTGCTTCTTCAGTGGTATATACTCAATTGCTTTCTATTGCTTATTAGAAACACAAAAGGTTCTGCAGCTCATGGAAGACCTCCTTTGGGGCATGAAGGAAAAAATAAAGGCTGCACTGCCTATTGGTAGCCATTCAACGGGCATTTAAATTAAAAATATATCAGACGTGTAGGGGAATTATTTTACTTTGTTTATACCTCACCCCAGTGAGATATATTCGGGATTAGAGTGGCAAGGAGAGATGGAAACCTATTGGAGACGCTATTGTCAACTTTTCCATGGCCTAGTCCAAGGGCATCTATTTATGAGAAGTGACGAGGCTGGAGATTGTAAGAAAGTCCTTATTCTTTCTTATGAACTGTTGGAAAATCTGGTGTCCTTCTTCAAGAACATAGGGGCATATTAGCAAGAACCTTGTTAAAATGATCGCCGCCCTGCACATCTAACCTGGGCTTCTATTGGAATTCTGTAACGCATATTAGCAAGCCCATTATTGCCATAGCGGCAGTTTCCTGACGCTAAAACTGCGATCATTTTAACGAGGTTCTTGCTAATATGCCCTGTAGTTTTCAAGAATGGGGTCTTGAAGATTCGGGGGGGGGGCGGATTTGAGATAACTCAGTTTGCTGCATTTCACTCCGTTAGATTCCACCAAAATCCTTGCTTTATTCTCATTCTTCAATTTTATTCCTTGACAAGGTGAGTAAAGTAGATACCAAACTATGAGCCTCAAAAATGTCCATTAAGGCCTGTAGGGCCATTACAACAAAACTCTATTTCTCTAAGCTGCGTTCGGCCATAGCAAATATCATAAAAGCCTCATTACAAAAAGCATTGATGATCAGCACCCGAAAAACATGCACAAATCAATCATACAAAACTGAAGAAAACATTGGAAAACAGTCTTGAACCAGCAAATTATTGCCCCATTTAAAACCTCTATATAATAAAGAGATGTTATGCCTTCACTGAATGCAACAATACACCAGGGATAAAAACTACAATTGCTTACTGACTATGAGGAAGACTCAATGACACTTAACAAACTATTAAATGAGCTTGAACTTAACACAGATTTAAGTACGGACAGTGGAATGAAACTCAAATCCAAATGGACACCACAGCAAACATCAGGCAACAGTATTGACATTACTTAGAAAGCACTAATGCACGAGATTGACCTATGAATTGACAGAGAAAGACATAGAAAGAGAGGCTTCCTATAAGACACTCAGACTTACCTAGAACAGAATACATTGAAATCCCTCCAAGATGATAAAGATCTTCTTATAAGGGAAGCAGACAGGGAGGGTAACATATTCCTAATGAACAAGGTGGCCTATGACAATGAAATTCTATCCCAACTGAATAATGGGACTCATTATATGAAATCAAACACGAATTGCATACCTAAAATAACGCTGTCAATCAATAGTGAGCTCTAACAGTGGAGTGCTAAATAACAATGAATATTTGTATCTAGTTATTGACAGTCCACTTTTCCCTTGTTTGTACAATCTTCCTAGGATATGCAAATACCCGGTAGCACCACCAGGAAGGCCGATAGTGTCTGGTATTGGTGGTCCCACGGAAAGACTTTCTTAATTTGTTGATGTTTACCTCAAGCATTTTGTGACAAACCTACCCTTGTATATTCAAGACACCAAAACATCTTGAATTTACTGACAGAAATAACTAGGGAACCAGGGATGATCCTGGTGACTATGGACGTGGTTTATCTTTATACTAATATCCAACATGAGTCTGGATTGGCGGATTTAAAATACTTTTTGCACAAAAGATTTGTTGAGCATCTCGAACACACTGAAATGTTGTTGGATATGACTAAACTTATACGTGTTCAATGATATATGGTACAGACAGTTACTCGCGACCGCCATGGGTTCTAGATTCACTCTGTCATTTGCCAATCTCTTCATGGGATGGTTAGAGACAGGCCTGAGCAGATCTGTGGAACTAAGGGGACAGTATGGAGGGAACACATGCACTATTGGGGCATGTATATAGACAACTGGCTCTTGATTTGCACTGGGACACAACAAAGTTTGGAAGAGTTTTTTGTATATCTGAACTCTAATGATTGAAACTTGTCATTTACTTGTCATTCAAGCCTTGAAAGTATTGTTTTTCTTGATGTGGAGTTATATGCTGCGGATAATAAGATTTGCAGTCAAATGTTTAGAAAGAGTACATCTTGCAATGCCCTGTAAATGCTACAAGTTGTCATCCTCAGTCTCAGATTACTGCAATTCCATTTGGAGAAATATTCAGGGCACAAAGACATTGCAGCGAGGAGATAGAATTTAATAACACCCTGTCAGACATTGCATCCAGATTTCTCAAGAGGGGATATAACAGACACATAATTGACAAGACTTCTAAACTGTCAGGATTTGGGCATGTTGCACCTACCTAGCAGTAAAAAACTAAATTTCCAAGAAGGCTGGCTGGGTTGGGGGATTTAGTAACTGGAGTCACGCAGGAAGTTGCGCATAATCTGTTCCTGTACAGTGTTCTCTCTCGGCTAAGAGAGGAGGAAGTCGCTGGAGGGTCTTGTGAGTTCGGAGATCCCTTCTTTTCTTTGTCATGCCCAACAACCCGTGAGTACCTTGGGGGTTATCTTTGGAGTTGGAGCGGAATACGGCTGTAGCCTCGACCGCGTATTGCCACGTCCATTCTTTGATCTTAAGCTGATGTTCGGCTGCTTGCAGAATACGTCGGTAACAATTAACTGCGTATCACCATGAGGCCGGTTGTTCCAAAAGTCATTAACTTTCTCCTGCAGGGGAGTATGGCGGTGGTCACAACCGTGTACTTCCGTGTGCAGATACTGTTCTTCTTTGTTTTGAATTCACTCCTACAGTGGAGTACGGCGGTGGTCACAACTGCATACTTCCGTGTGCAGATTCTGTTCTTCTTTGATTTGAATTCACTCCTGCAGCGGAGTACGGCGGTGGTCACAACCGCATACTTCCATGTGCAAAGACAGTTCTTCTTCGTGTTGGATTTCAAGTCTGCAGCGGAGTACGGCGGCGGTCGCAACCGCGTATTCACGTGTGCAGTTCTTTGTCTGCTATTGTTTGGGACCTCACTTATGCAATGGAATACGGTGGTGATCAGAACCGCGTATTTTCGTTGTAGAGTGTATGGTGATTTTTCTATTCTTAACTTTCCTTATTAACTTATTAGTACAGTGAATGTACTTGCCTCAGCCTTTCACCTTTGGAACACTTTAAACATTTTACAGAGGTGAAGTCAACCCTGTATGATGAACTTAATTGCTGGGGTGTTCTGTGTTCGTTCACTAGTTTCTAGGATTCTTTATGGGTCAGCTAGTGAACTTCTATGGGTAGGTGATAACATGATTGAACCTGTATATCTGGAATCGTGGGAGTGAATGGTTTGGAATTTATGTATTTGAATGCTTTCATTTCAGGTCAATGTATACAATGCACGCTGAAGCTCATATACAATATCTTCAGCTGTTATTTACACAGGTAAATATATGTTGTCTTTTAGTGAGATTTATATGAGCGTAGATTATCTTCTTGTGTTAACTCATTGCCTTTGTTGTTTTAGGTTCTATTCCCTTGCTGTCCCTTCCCCTTCCTTTCCCTCACCTGATAATTCGAAAGCCCTGTGGATAACTCCATATCAGGGACTTGGTAGCCAGAGCTCGTGGCCCTTCCCCCATCAGCCCCTCACTGCAACTGCACCCGGCCGCGGACCCTAGCCTTGTCCCTGGCAAACTCTTTTACAGCGGTGGGTGTTGCCTGCGAGCTTTGCTGCTGGGGCGGATGCACATCAGGATGCTTTGCAGCTGAATTGAGCCCCCCCTGGTAGGCCACCCATCAACGGGGGAGCATTAACACGCTGCATCAGAGACGGGCTGGCCATGAACATGGGTTGGCCGCCCGTACTCCACACTGTCTGGAGTAGGTTTGATCTTCGCCACTCACAATAGCGGGACAAACTGTGGACTATCTCTCATAAGCTGGCTCTCCTATGTGAGATCAGGGGATCTGACTAGCACCCAGCATATTTTCAATCAACAAGGGGGAGGCTCTACGCCATATTGGAGCCAGTCCATGGACGCAGGTAGGCTGCTCGAGCATCACGTCCAGTGAGCACACCCGGAGCATAACGGAGCACATAGACGAGCAGGGCCCCGAAGTTTGACAGTGGGGTTTTCCCCTCTACCGCATGTGTGCACTCAGCAATTGGAACAACAGGGTCCGAGCTGATATCATATATATATATATAGCAGGGACAACAAGGTGCTGGAGGCTTGAGCATGATTGCACTAACTGGCCCTGTACTGACTGGTTTCCTGGGACTTGTACTTTGGGTTGCACAGTTTCTTGGGCCCCCCTTGAAACTTCGGAGCTTTGAGACCAGCTTACCCGACCTCACCACATAACTCCCGCTACCACCCAACACACTGGCTCGGGTGGGACATCTACGTAGGAGGCGAAGACCTTTGCTTTGGGGAACATCAAAGACAGTCATACGGTCACTGACTTCAATACGCCCCTATCTCTTCTCCTTCTCCCCTGGGAGCTCCAAGGCCACCACCATGGGTAAGACGAAGCCAGAGAAGCAGCTGCCACTGACCGCAGACCCATAAGGACCCACCATTAACTGCTTCCGGGGCTGACCAACCGCCAACAGCTCAATCTATGCCGCAGGATGATATCTCGCACTGCCTCGATGAACTCATGGTGGCAGTAATGGACATCAAATCCACACTGGTGTCGAAGATCGATATGTTATGCACAGAGTTAGGTTTCTTGTGCGAAGATCATAAAAAGCTGAGGGACAGGATGTCGGAGGTGGAGTCCACAATTGCTACAGTGAAGCCCTCTGTATCTTCCATGGAATTCCAAATGAAGGCACTGCAATAAGAAGCAAATTATCTTCGAGACCATGTTAATGATCAGGAGGGCCGATCGCGCTGAAACAATGTGCGCTTGGTGGGTCTGCCGGAACGTGTCGAGGGGCAGAGCATGGAGCTAAAGCTGGAGGCCTGGTTCTCAGACACCATACTCCAGGGCAATCATTCTAGGTTTTTCTCTGTGGAACGAGCTCACAGAGTCCTGGTAGGTCCTCCCTGACCAGGCGCTCCTCCCTGGCAGGTAGTAGCACACCTTTTTAATTACTGCAACAGAGATCATATTCTACTGGCCACAAGGGCCTGCGGGCCATAGGTGATTCATAACGCGGAAGTGCACGTATATCCGGATTACACAGTGCTGGTGCAGCAACGCAGGACATCCTCAACGGAAGTTAAATGCTGCGTTCGGGAGCATGAGAGAAAATACGCTCTTCAATACCCATCCACGCTGCGCATACTACATAAAGGTAGCATAAACTTTTGTCCATCTCCTGAGGATGCCTGGAAGTTGGCTGAATAGAACGGAGCGGCGACGGCCCTGATATCTATGAAGGGCTCACATCCACAATGGAAGAAGGTCACCCACTGTGGGCCCCATCTCCCCAAGGCCCAGGTAGCGCAGGAAAGGGAGCAAGCTCTCAAATATGCCAAAAAGCATGGAGCCACCACATCACCCCGCCGCCCCGCCCCGTCCCGACTCAGTAACGGGGGTTTCCCGAGAACAGGAATACTCCTTGTTGTACTCACAACAGCAGCTGATGCTTGGGGACGGACCCAAAATTACACCTCAGACATCCAATGAACTGGGTTAACCAGCTGTGGAACTATGACTTGTAGGACCTGCGAAAAAGTGCCTAGTGGATCACTATATACACGCAGGAGATGGCTGGTAATTATGAATCTCTGTCATCACTCGAGCAGTTGACCTACATTCATAAGACGGTCTGCAAAAGACGGCGAGATCGTGCAAGTATACACATGCCCCACGCACGATAAGGGACTGTTACAGACCTATTTTGTGTTGTATAATTTATTGGTTTTTCTTTTTTGCTTTCTTGCCTTTTTATGTTTGCATTTAATTGTATATGGCCTTTTGCCCTTTGGCAATTCGGCCTGGGGTGGGGGGATTGGTTTATATATACCACACAATGTCAGTTATACTATACCACTCAATGTGGGCTATTGATCTGCTTGTTGCAGGAAGGGAGCACACATTTATGTAAATGCATGAGAAAAAGTATTTATTGATGACATGGAATGTGCGAGGTCTGGCTGGTTATGAGAAAAGACACAGACACAAAGTGTACCAGCATTTACAGAGGCACAAGATCGCTATAGCTTTGCTCTAGGAGACCCATCTAATGCAATAAACATTGAAATTGCTCAGTGCACGCTGGAGCGGCACAGTTATAGGTATGACTGACTCGGGATATGCTAGGGGGGCCCTGATCTGGTTGGCACCAGGTGTTCCAATACAGATAATACACACACGCATTGTCCCTCAGGGAGGCTATGCAGATCTTGAAGGCAAATTGGATGGCTGTCCGATGGCTGTAGTATACCTTAATGCACCTAACTCAGGACAGTCCACATTCCTCCAGTCTCTAATCCCAGCCCTCCTTGGTGACCCATTGGCACCACTTACTGCTGGGTGACTAAAATGGCCTACCCGACTTGGCCTTGATCGCTCCCGCCCTCCCATCCCTGGAGCACAGGCTGTCAGACTTGCATGTACTATGACGGCTTGGGCCACACTGATGCGACTAATTGATAGCTGGCACACAAAACATCCCATAAAGTGGATATACTCATACTACTCCACCCTCCACGACATGTACACGCGTATTGACAGAATCTATTGCACTGAAACAGCGCTACTGCATGTAGCCTGCATTGAATTTTTGCCTTGCACAGTGTCTGATCACAGCCCCCTGCAGGTCCAATTGACTTGGGGTGCGTACACCGAGCATACAAACTTGGAGACTCCCCCTAGAAGCACTTCGCATCCAGGCCCTGAATGTCACTATCTCACAGTCCATAAACACATATTTCAAGAATAATGAAGGGACGGCCACAAATGCCGGCATTGAATGGGACGCCTTGTAGGTCGTCTTACCCAGGTCATACAGGCAGTGTATGGCACCCGCATGATACTAACCAAGGAAATACAAGTGCTATCAACCGATTTATTACACCAGGATTGCTCTGCCTCCACAGATCCTCGCACAATACCAACACTCTCCAAAACCCGTTTAGCCTATAAGGAAGCACTGGACAAATTGTGCGCTCTTGATTAGAAACAATATCTGGCTAGACAACATGCAGACGGTGATAAAGCAGGCAGGATGCTTGCATGGCTGTTAAAGAACAACCTAACGCAACCATCTATCACTGCAATACATGCTCCAAATGGCACCTTGGTCAATACCCAAGAGCAAATTAATTACTCCTTTTATAACTATTATCTGACATTATATGAGGCCTAAGACTTGGGTGACCCACCGGTAATCCACCAGTTCATGGAACAGGCTGCCCTCACTCAAATAACGAAGGACCAATACACCGTATTGGTAGAGCCACTCACGATATCTGAATTCTCAGACACTAATAAGCAACTAGCGAGAGGTAAAACTCCCGGTATGGATGTTCCCCTGTGGAGTTTTACGCTACTTACTCCACACAATTGGCGCCCGACTGCTCACCGTATACCAAGAATCCTTTGATAGAGGCATATTGCCCCCCTCCCTCTGTGAGGCAGTCCTTGTAGTCCTCCCTAAAACTGGGAATGACCCACTCCGTATGAGCTGGTATCGTCCTCTGTCCATGCTTACATCGGACTATAAAATCCTAGGTAAGTTGCTTGCCAACAGATTGCTAGAGATTGTCCCCCTGGTCGTCCATGCTGACCAAAATGGATTTGTTCCGAGCAGGAACACTGGGCTGAACCTTTGTTGCCTGTTTAAAATACTAGAGTGGGCCTAATCGGCTCCGGAGCAACACTCGATATCAGCCTTGGACATAGAAAAGGCCTTCGACACCCTGGGGTGGGATTACCTGCAAGCGATGCTGGCTAGATATGGTATAGGCCCTAAGTTTCTTCAGTGGGTGAAATTATTATATACCAACCCATGAGCCCGGGTAAAAACGCCACCCTTTAACATTGAACACGGAACTAGGCAAGGGTGCCCACTCTCGTCTTTGCTGTTTGCCCTGGCCATGGAACCTCTGGCTTTTGCGCAGCCATGTTATTGACTGGCGCATCCAAGTGGATACGCAGTGACATGTAGTGATGATGCACTGATCTATCATCGCAACCAGGATGGGGCGCTCCAGGGACTGGTGGAACTCTTGGCCACCCATGCACGTCTGTCGGGCCGGAAAGTTAATTGGTACAAATCCGTTTTATTCCCTATGTCACCCATCCAACTCGAACAAAGGCAGCGACAGCACCACGCTTTACTTACTAGAGCGTATGACTCATTTAAATACCTGGGAGTCCAGGTCAATCATTTTCCATCTGATCTAATAGATGGCAACCTGGGGAGGGCAATTGCCAGTGCTAGGGCGAGTCTCCCATTCCTGGATCGCACTCCCGTTATCTCCTATGGGCAGGATAGCTATATCCAAAGTGCTCCTCCTCCCTAGGCTCCTTTCTTGTTTCACTGTTGTTCCACTACAGGCCATCCAAGAAATTGTTTCATGAACTGTGTTAACTCTTAGTGTCCCTGACACGGGTAACTCCAGAGCGAGGGTGGCACTCTCACAGTTCCAAGTCCCCATATTTGATGGAGGGCTGGGGGCGCCCAACTATGAGTTATTTTATGCAGCCACCCAGATGCAATGGCTTGCAAAGACAAACCTAGCTGAACTAGACATTTGGGCGATATCACTAGGGCGACCTGAACTGCTTGAATGGCTATCAGGTACCAGAACATGGCTCCAGAGGACGGAGGGATGCACTTTGCTGCGAGCAGCCTGCAGCGCCTGATCACACGACGTGATACCCAAACGCCGCCCTACTCCGTATGCCCCAGACGTCCCCATTGAGACGCCTACAGGATCATATACCCGTCTAAAACATCCGGAACTGGCCGACTGCTATGCAACTGGTTTGACAACATGGGGAGATTTATTCGTAGACTCGTCCTTGTGTGGTTTTGACACTCTGAGGGACGACTATGGGGTGGCTTCCAGAACATTCCTCCTATATGGGGCATTGACACAACAGGCAACACATATCTGGGGGGACATAAGTTCGGTTCCACCGACTTCTGCAACTTTACAGACACTACTGATGCATGGATCAGGTAGGAATGCCATCACAGCCATATATACTTCATTTAGAGGGAACAGAACTCCTACATTGTCCCCACTGCATGAGTACTGGACTGCAGGGATATCCACTGAAATCACAGATAAGCAAAGGCAACAATGCATCGAAAGTCCCAAGATAATTTCAATGAATGCTCATTTGAAATTCAAGCAAAACCTATCCCTGCACAGTCTGATGCGAATATATCTGACCTCTATAGATATTTGCCCCAAGTGCCACGACACACATGCTGATTTCTTGTATATAGCCTGGAAGTGCTCCCATATTCTGGCATACTGGGGGAAGATCTTTTGTATACTTGAGTAGGCAATGGGAACCAAGCCTCCAATTCAAGCGACGCATTACCTTCTAGGCATTACTGAGAGAAACGCGAGATGCAAGAACCTCAATAAGTTTTTTGACTTGACGCTGGTGCTGGCCAAGCTCTCTCTGGCTATGGCCTGGAAATCCCCCCACTGGTCCCTCCATCAGACACTGGCTGCTGGCCCTTCGGCGTGCACTAATGGCCAAACATGACATATCGACAGCGCAACCTTCATGCCCAGGGGCCTGGACCCACCCTGTGGACTGGCAACACAACGTGACTATCAAAGAAACAAGACTTAGGGACACGAATGACCACGGGGATAAGGCATAATCACTGGTGCACCCCCTGGACTGCTGCAAATATGATACCCTGAATACCCACATTTGGATAATTCCAGCGCAGGGAAAAGGGGAAACATGCACACACTTGTGGGCACAACACTTAGGTATAACTGTCCCATGCAGTGGGCTGACCTGATCGCACCTATATGTAATGCAGCACTAGGGCAGCACACCCTCCTCTTTACCATGTTCCCATAATTGCACCCACTACAACAAGACCCTGCCAGCTTGTGCTCTGCAGTGGTAGTATATTAAGCGGGTACATACATACAACACATATAGAACAGGCACACTAGCTTGGTGGTATCTATTTTAAAAGTTTTCTTTGTTTTTCGCTCCTCTTTTCATTTTCTTCTTAGCACTGAGTCTCTATGCAGTTATGTACAATAATATTGGTTGTACATTTTTGTAATGACTTGATGGTGTCAGTATTTGTGAGTAATGGCGAAAGTGGCAATTTGCCCCCCCCCCACCTAGTGGGCACAAACATGCAAATGAAGACACGCTATGCTTTGTGCTTCAATATGACGCATATACAGCTGTATGATATGATGATTCCATGAGACATTGTGCTAATATTTGTTGAATTGAGATATTCTTATGAGTATATACAATGGCCATCCATTTGAAATGCATAAACGTAGATATTTATAACATGTTTATGCGCTTATATATAGGGCCACTCTGCCATGTTTATTTTATGTGCCTTCCCACTATTAGTTAAGTTACACTTGCAATTTCTATCAATATTTTTTTTCTCTTTTTTTAGGATACTCCTTCGTTCATTAGATTTGATGTACAGTCCCTAGTAACTGTGGGATTATATCCCATAAATAGAGATGATGTGTCATTATTTATATTGCCCTTTACTGCTTTCAACATGGTACATTATTATTTAGCATAACATTTCTGTCCGTATTTTAATGGTTTGGGATTTTTGTTGATGATTTCATCTATTAGGTGATGTGCAATCTATTGATTCTGTGACTGCTTCTTTAGGTTAAATATTAGGTTTTCTATATCTTTTTATCCCTTTTGCCATTTTGATTTAGGTTACGTTGTACAATTGCTTTGTTGCTTCCATACCTGTGCCTTTTTCCTGATCCTTGACATTTGGAGGAATAGGAATCTACCTATCAGTGTATTATAGAGTAGTTTGAATTACCAATTTTTGTTTTTTATGCTTTACTCTTTCCCCTCACGGTGGGGTCCGGTGTTGGTGGTTGAAGCTCCGCATGTTGGGGAGTTTGGTTATGTTCTATGACACACCATATATTGTCTTTATGCTGATTAACAAGCTGTGTGCCTATCTGTGTATGAAATTTGGATAATTGAATGTAATTTTAGGGTCACCCACTATGTATATTTGTTGCACCGCTATTACTAATCCAGATATTGGATCATCTGCTATACCTTCTCCACTGTACTCTGCACTTCATCCTTTACCATCGGACACCAATGGTGGGTGTAGACAATATTACTTTATATACTCATAATAGGTAATGTTATGTATCTTAATACCCACAGCCCTGAAGAAGTCGAGGTGTTACCTACGTAACGACGAAACACGCGTTGGCTGTAAAGCTATATGTGAATGTAAGGTTCTTTGTTGGGTGCCCTACCGTTAACTGTGCGGAATGTCTACTGGCTGTAACAGTTTCTACTAGTCTAATATGAAGAATTTGGATGATACCCTTTTGGCCCGAACAAAGGAAATGGATTAAAGTGGACTGTAATCTATCAATTTTGGATTTGGGACTGATTTTCTAAACTTGTTGAGTGCTCAGATCTGCTTGCTCAAAAACCACAATAGTTAATATCAGGGAAGACCAGCTATCCTCTCTGGATACAGTTTGCTAACAACTACTAATCTTCCATGACCTTTTGTTAGGACAGGAAACCGGGGATAATAAGAAATCTTGTAAAGCATGGAAACATCAAAGCCATCAAATCAAACGAGGTTCCTCATCACCTTCTGAGAAATTGTCACATATGAGGGCCATTAGGAATACCCTCCAACTCTCCATTTATTCAGCATTTACACAAGACCACAGGCAATACCAGCTGCACTTTCAAATGTATGCAGATGATATTCAACTACAAAATGGAGTTTATATATTCAATGAACAATGGAAAACCATCACCACCTGTCTGAAACACATTCAGTAAAAGATGAGCAAAGCTATCTGTATTTGGAATTGTCAAAGAGTAAAATCCTCAGAGATAGAGATCTCGATGGTGACAGCCTTTCCTTCAGTTGTCCAGAGGCACTAGGTAAAAACAGAGTCCTGCCAGAGCAGAGCAGAGAATCGCCTTTGACTCTTGACTCAGATTTCACATTTGGAATAATACCACAGTGGAAACCAGAAACCTCAAATCTCCACCTCATCCCTTTTCGGAGGATGCAACCACTACCACAAATTCCAGATCAAATTCAGATGACTAGAGTCTTGGTGTCACTGAGATTGGCAACTAAAAACTCATTTACACTGGAGTACCACAGTTACAGATATATTTACCTGAGCCACCGACTACGGTAATTCAGTACTTGAGGTGCAATCCATCTCTGGAGCACCCTGTGTCCAAAACTAAAGAAGTTACCTAACCATTCAATGATAAATAATAATAATAATAATATCGAGTTTGTAGAGCGCTCAGTAACGCCATCATGGCGTGTCCCCGCGCTGACACTGTCCAAGAAATCAGCATACAGACAGCCCGGATTATGAGGAGTATAGATGAGTTTTGAGCAGGGCCCTAAACCGCGTTTCGTTGCTCTCCAGTCTCATAGCACAGGGGAGTTTGTTCCACTGTTGGGCTGCTTGGAGCGCAAATGAGCGTCCACCCATTCTAGCCTTCTTAATTCTAGGGACTATCAGCAGTCCGACGCCCTCTGATCGTAGGGACCTAGTTGGTTCGTATCTGCTGATTAAGTCCTTGAGATAAGTCGGTGATCTGTCCCAGACGATACGGTGACAGAAGAGGAGGCACTTATAACGCACACGCTTCTTTACAGGTAGCCAATGAAGCGCATCCAGCGCCTTTTTTGAGTTGGCTCTCCTGGGTCTTCTTAGCACCAGTCTGGCGGCGGAGTTCTGTATGACTTGTAGGCGACCTATGCTGCCTTCGGTAGCCCCTAGGAACAAGATGTTGCCATAGTCTAAACGCGAGGTCACTAGTGCTTGCGTTAGTGTTCTTCTGGCCGACAGAGGGAGGAGGTCTAAAGTTTTGTTTAGAGTCTTTAGTATTCCAAAACATTTGCCTACAAGACGCCTGATGTGGCCATCATAAGAGAGTGCAGGGTTCATCCAGATCCCTAAATTCTTTGCCTCCTGACATGGTATGGGGGTAGGACCCAGACATGAAGGCCACCATTCATCCGACCAGTCTTCCCTTTTTCCCCCTACCACCAACACCTCTGTTTTAGAGCCATTAAGTTTTAAACAGTGGGCGTCCATCCATTCAGCTAGGGCCTGCATACATGCTTTGAAGTTGTGAGGGGTGTTCGAGGTGTTCTGTGATAGGGAGATGAGCAGTTGGGTGTCGTCAGCGTACGACACCAGTTCCACCCCATAGGACTGTACCACTTTCGCTAGTGATGCCATATATAGGTTAAAAAGAGTAGGGCTTAGAGCCGAGCCCTGAGGCACTCCCTGGTCTAGTGACATCTCCACTGATCGGCAAGTCCCTTGCTGTACTTGGAAGCATCTTTCCGTCAGAAACGATTGCAGCCAGCCCAGCGCAGGACCAACGACCCCGGCTTCTTGCAGACACCGTAGCAAGATGGAATGTGCTACGGTGTCAAAAGCCGCGCTAAGGTCAAGCATAATCAAGGCCATAGTGTGACCTGCGTCTGCCCCTGCCCTTAGGGTCTCAGTAGCTCTAAGGAGGGCTGTCTCCGTGGAGTAGCCCGCCCTGAAACCTGATTGTGAAGGATGGAGTACATTCCATTTTTCCAGGTGTTCAGTGAGCTGAGCGTTGACCACCTTCTCAGCCACCTTTGCCACGTATGGCAATAGGGAAATGGGTCTGAGGTTTTCCAGAACCTCCAGGCTTATTGTTGGTTTTTTTCTAATAGGCAGTACTATGGCCTTCTTCCACTCCATCGGTACCCGTTGAGTGGAAAAGGAGGTTTGTAGGACGTGTCTAATGTGAGGTTCCAGGGCTGTTAGGCCCTCTGAGAATACCCAGGCCGGGGCCGGATCATTAGGGGAACCAGACTTCACACTTCAACATATCTTTGTTAGTTTGTCAGCTGTGGGGACGTTAAAATCTCGTAGTGCGGGCTCTGGGGCTGTCGATGGACTGTCTGCTATGAAGTCTAAACCCTTTTCTGGTTGTTTTGAAAAGGAGGTGTAGATCTTTTTAACTTTATTGGAGAAAAAGTCTGCGATTTTGTTGCAACCCTCCGTGGAGGTATTCGTAGGGGTATTGGAGCTAGAAACTAGAGAGATTTCTTTAAAAATCCTGAACAGTTCTCGTGAGGAGCATTCAGAATCCTCAATCCGCGTCTGAAAGTATTTAGCTTTTGCTCTGCGCACCGCGTACTGATAGCTTCGGTGGGATGAGCTATAGCTGGTTTTGGTTTGTACACCTGGGTTCCTTCTCCAGGTCCTTTCTAGCTTTTTACAGTTCGATTTTAGTTGCTGTAGTTCTGTAGTGAACCACGGGGCAGTGCGCTGTCTGCCCTCTTTGGTTTTACCCTTGCACATAGGGGCTATCTCGTCTAAGGTGGTGGTAACAAGTAGATTAAAATCCTTGTTCGCCTGTTCACTGTCCGTGGGCTGGGGGGATTGTGCTTTCTGGATTGCGTTTATAAAGTTCTCTTTGGAGTATAATCTCCATTTGCGTTTCTTAATGTTTCCTTTCCCATGATCAATGTTCTTCGTAGTATGGTAGAAGCATTGAAATGGGACCAGGAAGTGATCAGTCCACGGAAGCTGACACGGAGTGAGAACTTTTATCATATCCCAGCTTGCAAAAATGGGGTCCAAACAGTGCCCTTTTTGATGGGTGGCTGCGACACTTAGAAGTTTAAATTGTAGTTCTTGTAGGACCAGACGCACGTCTTCTGCCTCCTTGTGTCCTTGATCCTCTAGGTGTAGGTTTAAGTCGCCCAGTACCAGAACTTTTTTGTGTTTAATCGCGGTCTGAGCAACCCCTCTAGTAAGCCACTGCGGAAGTTGCCCAAGGACCCAGGGGGTCTATAGATTAGGATGCCCGAGATGTTCTCATGTTGAGTCATTTTTATGCTGAATTCGCCTGCTTCGCTGTCATCAAATTTTGCTGGTTTTAAAACACACTCGAATGGGTGTTTAACGATGATGGCGATACCGCCTCCCCTACCTTTTGTCCTGTCAAGTCTGTGGAGGGTATAGCCTGGAGGGATGGTGTCTACTATGTCTGGATCTGAATGTTCTCCCAACCAGGTCTCCGTCAAGAACAGTATGTGCAGGTCCTCCTCCAGTAAGAGATCCCATAGCTGAAGAGTATGTTTGCTAATGGACCTGCAGTTTAGAAGACCCCCCTTGACCAGAGTCGCTTCCGGGTTTTTGGCAGGTGGCGCTAAGCTGCTTCCTCTAAATGAGCAATGGGGGCAAGGACCTAGGTTCTGTGGCTCCATTGTATTATGACAGAGGGTAGATGTGATGGGACACAGGTCTCTCAATCTACTGCTAGAATAGCACTGTCGGTGGCGTGTGGGAGATGTAGGGGTTCGAGTCCCTGGTCCCGGTAGGTCGCGGACGGGCGCAGACGGGCTTGCCTTAAGCGCGCCTTCGGCGCGCAAACGGCGCTCCCGCTGCGCTCGTCCGCTGCGCTTCCTCTGGCTGCACATAATATAGTCAGCCCGGGGGGCGTGGCCTGTGGGGGGCGTGGCCGGAATTCTCGGCAGGAGTGGCGTCGGGGATCGTTGCAGCCGGTGTGTTCTCAGGAACGCGCTCGACTGTTTAGGTGGGTTTGTCGTTTTAAAAAGTACAGAGTAATCAACAATTTTTAAAAATCAGGTGAATCGGCTCCCGGCGTGTGCCTGCGGAGTTCTTGTCAGGGTTATCTGACAGCGCTCGGTATTGGCGCTTAAATAGTAGCCCGGGGGGCGTGGCCTGTGGGGGGCGTGGCCGGAATTCTCGGCAGGAGTGGCGTCGGGGATCGTTGCAGCCGGTGTGTTCTCAGGAACGCACTCGACTGTTTAGGTAGGTTTGTCGTTTTAAAAAGTACAGAGTAATCAACAATTTTTAAAAATCAGGTGAATCGGCTCCCGGCGTGTGCCTGCGGAGTTCTTGTCAGGGTTATATCTTAAATATAGGCCAGGTCATTAGAGTCCTCGCAACGGCCCCAAAAATCTATATGGATATACCTCCCTGGTGGGAAGTGCTGATGTGCAACACTGGCTGTAGCTCAGATCTGAAACATCTTCCTTCATGAGCTGAACCTCTACTTTAGACACAGTATCATCATATTAAAGGGTCATTCATCCTCCAGTCCTCTCCACTACAACAAAACCTCAATCTGGCAATGAGTGAATGGCCAGCACGTTACAAAATAATGAAATACATAAATAAAAATGTGATGCTATCTAGAGATTTTTTATACCATGTGTTTGATCATTAATGTATCCACTTAGCACTGTCAAAGTTCCGGCACCTTTTTATCAGGGTGTAGAAGAGTCCACCTCTGGCAGGAGTTTGATGTCTGGTTGTCAGATTCAAATCATCAGTATTGTTGTGCGGTGCAAAGTTGTTTCCTTTCTGCTTTTCTCTATCTTATGTGTTATAATGGGAAGTGATGGTTGATGCCTCTTGGTGGAGGTTTTACCAAATTCTGGGGTATATTTACAAGCCCCTAGCACCATTGTAGCATTGCTTATTCTGATATTCCGGTGGCATTACTCCATACCACATATGTACGAGGTGGCGTTTAGCCATTTAACATGGCTTAACGCCACCTTGAAAATATGCCCCTTTCTTCAGCAGGCTGATGCAGCAAAGGGGCAGGCAATGGGTGTTGTAATGGGTGTTCCACCTCAACACCCATTGCTTTTTGACGCTGCACCATATTTCCAAGGATAGGGCAGCGCCTTAAACTAAGGCCAGGTAAAACTTGTTCTTATGATGGCGATACAAGGAGATTTTGCTATTTCTATGTCTGCAGCCTTCCTCACCCATGTCTACAAAGCTCTACATGACGCGGGACCTGCATTCCTTAACCGCTGCTTGCATTTCACACACACACCAGAGACCTCCGAGCCACCCAACTGGCCCTGGCTACCATCTCACATAGACTCAAGACCACGACCGGAGGAAGATCCTTTTCCTACCTCGCAGCAAAGACCTGGAAGACTCCCCACCTACCCACCTCAGGTAATCACTGTCACTGCCTCAATTCCGGAAGGACCTTAAGACCAGGCTCTTCGACTGAAGCACAGCCCCTCCGGCGGACCAGCTGTTCCCCTCAGCGCCTTGAGACGGGTGAGTAGTCATGCCTCACAAGTAACCTGATTGATTTGATTGATTCTATAGCCCACAAAGAAACAGGAAATCGCCTTTCAAGATTGTTTATATGCAGCAAGAAGTCCCTTCCTGCACATAAACAATCGCCCCAGCGCAGGCACCTTTGCAGCATGACTCAAGGATGCCTTGCTGGCGCTAGGCAGCTTTTTTAGATCCAGCGCTAGGGAAAAGTCAGGGGTAATCCATATTTTTTTTAAATACGGCACATCACTTCGTTTTGAAAATGTCAGAGTGCGGTGTTGCCAAATTTGGCGCAACATTGTATGCCGACATATTAAGTGTGGAAGAGGTGTGGCGCAGTGGCCAGAATGACAGACGCTGGATGCTGGGGATCACGGCTCGATTCCCGGCGTTGGCGGCAGGTGTCTGCCCAGCACCATGTGACTCTGAGCAATAGCTCACTTATTCTTCCCGACGGCCCCCAGCGCCTTGACACCTTCGGATAATTGTTCGCGCTTTACAAATACTGGACATTTACATTTACATTTACATATCCCCCTCTGATTAAGAAGATGATCTAAACTAATGTCTCTGTTACTCCTTTCCACTATTAAAACTATGGGCTGATTATGAGTTTGGCGAAGTCGCGCCTGCTCTCCACTGGCACAGTTGCGCCGACCACCGGCCTTTTTACGAGTTGAACTTATATACAGCGAACGGTCCTTCACCTTTCCCATGGCGGTGCCTGAAAAACAGGAACCACAATGAGAACAACAAAAAAGTTCTAGCACGGCATGGGCAGTGACACCCATGGGGTGCTTGAACTTTTGGGGAATACAGACCGGGGGCACAAAATGTGAATGTATACCCATGGCGGGGGGCCCTTCTTCCTCCACTGCCAGACTTTTCATGGCGGGGCTCCCATCATGTAATGGCTGGTGGTGGCAGAACTTGTAATATGCTCAGCAGGACTTGTAATATGCTCACTGAAACTAGTCAATGAAGAGTAAATTACATAATCTGCCAGAACTGAATGATTTTATATTAAAAATGGATTGATAATTGTACTGTGATGTTAAATGGTGGATATGAATTAGTTTAATAGCTCTCACTTTGGAAGTGTATAAACTTATTATTAGATGTCTCTAAAAAGTAGGAGTATAGGCACCATGTACTAGGGTTACACACTTTACTTGACCATTCACAAAACTCAATCCATGTTATCCACATAGAAGTGTTGATTGTTCTTTGAGATACCCTTGTCTTCCTGTTATTGGGATGCCTACGTTCAAAACGTAGTGGCAAATTTATCATTATGTCACGCAGTGTAGTACAGCAAGCCACCTTGATCTGCTGCACAGTGTGACAGGGAAAGGCAACTGAATGCGCTGTATTTAACATAATGTGCTACCTAGTTTCAACACAGGAACCCTTGCTCCATGGTGCAGGTGTGCTTGTGTTGTAAGCAGGATTGTTGTGGCGCAGGAAGAGGCACCTTACTGCACCAAACAATCCCCTGAAGCATTTTCCTCTTTCTATGCAGGATTCAGCACACAGAGAAAAAGTAAAAAGCAAAGAGAAACAAACACATTTCTCCTCTTTGCGCCTCACCTGAGAAGGTGGTGCATTTTGACACATTCACAAGTCTACCAGCAATGGAAAATCTTGGAATGTGCTAAAATCCATAAGTGTTTGCATGGGAACACCTACACACCACCCATGGAACGCCTCCTTGGGGAAGAGTAAGGCAATGTAGTGATTTGCACTGTGTTGTGTTACTCCAGATTTATCAAGTTACTCAGGGCCATGCAAGCGTGGCTTGATAAATTGCACTTACGGTTTGTGTATCTTTTGCAACCCGTTGCGTGGGGCAAAAGCAACGCAACCATATGATAATATGCTGCTTAGTGTTGATATATGTATTGAGCAAAGCAATTTAATGGCAGTTAGGTTCCTCAGATAATTTCTCAATCACACATTTGCTGTAGCAGTTTATACTGTGAACATAAAGTGTGCCTTGCTATGGACTGTGTTTCCAACTGTGTTGACACCGCAGCTAGGTAGAAGAAAATTTGATACGTTTGTGGCCATGGTGTCATCTCTATGATTGTGAATTTGCTGCATTTGTAGCATAATGCATTATCTGCTGTAGATTATAGTAATTTAAAAATGTGTTTTAATCTCAATCAGTTCATAAGCCTCAAAGAATGCTGCTTTCAAAAGGCAATATATGTTGTGGTACTTTGCAGCTGTTCCCTCTGAAATGTTCATTGCTCTAGATCATGATTAGTCATGAATGTCCCCCTAGATAATATTATTGTCTAAATGTATGTTCAAAAGGTTCAAAGTAGTTCATTTTGAATAAATATACCAATATAATAGTATATACATTAAAAAAATTACAATAAATATAGTTTCAAGCCGGTAGGCTGAAGGTGGCTGACACACGGGACGCTGATATCCTGACAATTCCGGTGGTGTCTGAGAGACACCGTCACCATATCAGTGCTTTTCCGCCGCGGTTGTAAGCCTACCGCGGCGGAAAAGCTGCGGACGGAAACCAGGACCCACCAGCCATCCTAATGTGGGTCTTTGGTGGGTCCGCAGAGGAGTTTCCACATCCTCCGGGCCGGCGGTGGCTTCCGCCGGCCCGGAGGATGCGGAAATTCCTCCATCCTAATGAGCCCCTAAATCACCAACAGAAATCACATGTTTTTCACTGAACTTTGCTTTATCTCCATCCTTTTCTTCATCTCATCCTTATATGCACTCACTCTATTGCGAACCAAATCATAGTCAACCTTTGAAAAACCACAATGATGTTGTTGATAAAGTGTTTATTGAAACACGTCCTTAATCAAGTCCAGTCAAGTGAGTTATATGCCAGCATCATTCTAAACATCCCCAACTCCCACCTTCAAATGATGCACTGAACAACAACAACTGACACGAGACAGACACGAGGTGTAACTTGTGTTATACATAGTGTTATGTGTTATACAACAAATACACATAAAAATAATTGTGTTAGCACATCAGAAATTGAATAACAGATTAGATAAGTAATTAATAAGTATTTTGTTTTTACTGGGACCTATCAATCTCCATTTAAAACACTCATTCACAAAGCCAATAGGTCAACTGTATCTATTATATGGCAATATAGCATCTGGTATTAAAGGTTTAAAAAAAGAATGAGAATTTATGTATGTTTTTAGGCTTAACAAGTAATGGTACTCGCACCTGTATTAGGTTTGGCATCTAATAGTGCTTTCAGCATTTTGTGTCCACTATATACTCCCTGCATACAGAAAGGGCCTCAAGTCAGCCTTCTTCCACTATCGGCTTGAGACATTATTGAACATACCTTGAATCATCTCACAGTAGCATTCTATGTTCAAAATTTTTCTATCAGGTTAGATGTATTCTTTTGCTTTCTGTGGAATGCATGAGGAACTATTTTAAATCTGAAAAACATACTCTGGCCTGATTTAGATCTTGGTGGATCTGGTCCCGCCATCACCTTTCCTGCGGTTTCTCTGTCTACTTACTAGGAGCTCCTCTAACTCAATTGAGATGCGGCCGGTCAGTGGACGATATTCTGTCCGAGTCCCGCGGTCTCCGCCAGTATTTTCCTCCTGTGAAGACGACCTCAACTGCGCCTATTTAGGGCCTGATTTAGATCTTGGCAGGACACCTGTTGTCCCTCCATAGCAGTGTTTCAAGTACTCCATGGAAGCAGATGGATTCCTACTTGCCATCTTTAGATGTGGGATGGTTGATCATCTGTGCCGTTGACGGAGTGGTTACCGTCACGTAAGCTGCTCACCTCCATCGACGCGTTGGACTCATCTGCTGGCTAACATTACTCCGTTGCCAACAAGGTGGCAGGATTGCGCAAAGCCTATTTAGCTTTCTCAGTTGTTCCGACGTTGTCCTAGCAGCAGAACCCTGAAGGCGAGATTCTGTTATGGGCAAATGTTCAACATTGTACCATTCCAGTGGCTTTAGGATGGATGCTAGCATCACACAGCTAATCTGTTTTGAATATTTTTTCCCTTCCCCTTCATACCATACGATAAATCACACTCCTTTTCAGACCATGATCCTTTTTTAATCAACTGCAGCAGAACATTGTCCATGAGAATGTTTTCAGTGAAGTCAAGCTTTTTTTACCTTTCTCTGTTTCTTGCTCATTTTTTATTTTATTCATTGAAAAATGTTCATGAGAGAATTATTCATAACAATTCTTTGAGTAGCAAAAATGTTAATGCTGAAAATGGGAAATACAGATTCTTACTTACATTTATAAAAGAAAATACAAAAGATGTTTTAAATTACATATTTGCAAAGTCCAAATAAATATTGTAATGGGCAATAAAATGTTGGTGCAAGCCTTCATCATAAAAATGGACACTTGCACCAAAGAAAATTACATCTTTTTATTTTTAAGTGTTGATACAGGTGTGCTCATTTTAACTTAATAAGTGAAAAAATAAACATATATACATTACACTTTAAATAAATAACAAAATAAAAAATATCATTAAATACTGAAAATGCACTACAAAAGGGGAATATAACATATAAATAAATAATAATATTTACATTTTGCACTAATATTGATTTTATATTTATTTAACAAAAATGTTTTACCTTGTCTAGTGCATTAAATGAGTTATGTTAAACTTAAATTATTCAAGAAATGATTAATGCATATGTGTATCATTTGATAGTTTACTAACAATAATTAAACGCACCTCCATGAACACATTATTACATTTAGTTAATGTCAAATGTCCATTATCAAGATGGTTAGCTTGCACAACATTTGAAAAAACGAAACAAAATTGAATACAGGTGTACTTTTAAAGATTTCTGAAATGACAATGTTACACAATATCAGTCACAAGTTAGAAAACAATTGCGTTTAAGAGAAATTTAAAATGCATGAGTCCAGAGCAAATGTAAACAGATAAATCTAAGGAAAATAAGTAGAACATGAAGTTACTTTCAATTCCAGCAGCGATCGGATTGATTTGCTTTTTGGTCAAGTAAGAGCACCAAAGGAAGGAAGGACTTTGATAATGGGGTTCATGATGGAAGTGGAAAAAAGAAAAAAGGTAAGTTGCCACTTTATTTCCCTTTGAAACCACCAACTCAGGTGTGGAGCTTTTCCTGCCACAGTTAAGTTGACAGGAAGGCACATCATGAATGGCCCGGTGGAAATATTGGCTACACTCCCTCTGACAGCCGCTTTTGCCTATGATGCTGTCAATGTGGGTGGGAATTTCTGGCGGAGACAGCGGGACGTGGCACACTATCGTCCATCGTCCCACCAGCATCTAAATTGAGAGTCCATACTGCTTAGTAGGTGGACAGACAAACATCCAGAAAACTGGTAGTAGGACCAGATTCTCCAATATCGAAATTATCTGGGTTACATACACACAAGGAAAACTTTTTGTTTTGCATTGCAGCAGGAATCTTTTATTTCCTCTTATCATCTGCAGACTAGTAGGCATGAGTCTCCCCACAAACCAAAGACATACAAGGCTAATCCTCTTTTTACCTGGAGCCCCATGAGATTCCTAATGGATAACAAGTTAGGACCGGGGAAGTTGTAGTTTTACTATACCACCAGCAAATGTCCTCAAAGAAGAATGTAACTGCTTGAAAGTTGAATTTTCATTATAATACCAAAAGATGCCCTCACAGAATAATACAATGAATATAAAAAACCTGTATTCACACTATACTCTCCACCAATGTCTTCAGAGAAAATGGAGGACTGCAGTTGCACTTAAGGGAAGACAGCTATACTCACATAAAATTATAAAGTATGGGTGTACAGAACTGGAGCTAGGTTATACAGTCCCTCACAAATGATTCAAGAGTAAGGTAAGCAGAAGGGGACATGAAAGTCATAGGATGGCTGCATTTTCTGGGTATCATAGCTCTTCCTGGATAACCATTTATTAGTTCATCCACTTTTACCTTGCATTCTATTTTGTGCAATGTTAATGATAACTATGAAAAGGAAATATTTTATCAAACCAAAAGGAGAACCAATCTGGCCTTCTTGCACTATTCATAAAAAGGCTTTTTAAGAGTAGGTTATGCAACCTCAAAATGTGTTCTGCATCAATGTGAAACCACCACTGCATCATCCAAAAAAAAGCCAGAGTGTCCACTCTCAAAGTAGACCTCCTTAGAAAATACATATAGCACTACCCTACATCAATTTCCAAGTCTTTTAACACCTCAGATCCATGCTGGAAAGCTTAAGTGCTAGTGTACAGCCTACAGACGTTCTCACAAAACAGCATGATGGGGATGGAAAGCGTGTTGCACTGTATTACATCCTAGTTTGATCAGAGGAGAATACAACTGTGCTTCAAAGTTGAAGTAATACTATTTTTTACCAGCAGAGGTCCTCATAGAAGAATACAATGGAAATGGAAAACTTGAAAACGAGTCCACTCTACTA
This sequence comes from Lissotriton vulgaris, assembly GCF_964263255.1. Classification (NCBI taxonomy): domain Eukaryota; kingdom Metazoa; phylum Chordata; class Amphibia; order Caudata; family Salamandridae; genus Lissotriton; species Lissotriton vulgaris. The sequence goes on from NW_028253822.1 coordinate 509,657, forward strand.
CTAAAAGAGGTAATCACTGAAGAGGTTAATGGAGATGGAAACCTTGTTGCACCATACTACCAACAGACGTCCACACATAAGAGTACAATGTAAATAAGAATCTTTTGCACTCTATTATGAAGAAGAGTACAGTAGAGATGGAAAGCTCTGGTTGACCTTTCCTACCAACAGTAGTGGTCACAGAAGACTGTAATGTAGATGGAAAGCTTGTTGCACTTTACTACCTATAAAGGTCCTCACAGAAAAGTGCAAAAGCATTATAGCTCTTCTATAAATACACGGTAAAGGGTGTGTTATGTAAAAGGGACACAACTTTGACAACTTGAGAAAATACCAGGCTTGAGTGGAATGTGCAGATTTTTGCTCTGTGGAATTCTGTAGAGTGTCAAAAAACCTCTGCGAGATTCCATGGAACTCCACGAGCAGGAAGAATTGCTTGTCTGCCCATTTGTGCTGATTTTTTACATGACAGTAGCGTGATCCTCCTTTCCGCGCAAACAAATCAGCACAAACGGCACCACGCAGTCTGCATGGGTACAGGCATTTTGTTTTACCTGCCCTCTGCTCTCTGCATGGTTCTGGGCCTGATTGTTGTATCCATTTCAATCCTCCCCCTATCCCATTCATCCACCACTCATTTATCGTTTTTTTATCAGCGTGTCTTTGTGTTTTTATTTCTTACGTTATTGTCTCTTTTTTACGTTGCTGTGACATTTTGTATTTTTTTTGTTTTCATTTTCTATTACCTTTAGTTCTTCCTTTCAGCTTCTTTTCCTGATTTTCTATTTTTCCACCACAGCGCCATATCTGAGGAGCACTGGTGAGCAAGCGGGGGTGCCTGTGCGACTGCTACAAGCAGCACACCTTGAGGTCACTGGTGTCACCCAGGGGTACAGCCACGCCCCATTTTTTTGGATGCTGACGTGGCCACACTTGTTATTTATGAGCAGCACCACCTCCCCTCCTTGCTGGCTGCAGGTGGGAGGCCTCGGAAGGGGAACACCCTGTGGGAGCATCAGCTGCTGTGGGGGATAGTGTGCCAGTGTGTTCCAGAACACTGGGGTGCAGTGCACAGTGCAGCAGCTGATGCACCACTGGGCAGACATCATCGACCATGAACAGGTCTTGCTTGACCCGCTGGATGTCGAGGTTCGCTGTGCATGGTAAGTCATTATTTATTGTTTGTTTTCTAAAATGCTAATACTTTTTTCAAATATGCTGCTCACACTGAGAGGTAAGTTACGTTTACGTAACGGTATGAACATTATGTGATCCAGCTTGAGCTAGCCAAGTGCTCAGGGCTACCTAATCATACTCGTTAGCGCTCGCTTTGGCTGATTATTTAAGTAGTCAAGCAGACTCCTCGGTCCTGTCACTAAGATAGTGGTGGTAATATCAGAGAGTTAGCATTCTGTGCCTTTCTTTATGTAGCTCATACAGACCTAATCTCCCAGTGATGTGTAGTATGCATCTGTGCATTGAAGAGGGAGACAGAAGTGGACCATCGAAGGGTTTTGAGAAGCAAACATCATTTTGTTGCAAAGCATTAGTAGTTCCAAGTGTAGGTTAGGTTTAGGAAATTAGGAATAAGGCTTAGCTTTAGGAAAATAGGAAACGGTCAACTTATTACTACTAGTACAATAGGCAATCTGATTTAGAAAAGTACAATGCTACTGCATTTGCCTGTCAAAATATTTTTAGGGAGATTAACTGTACCATTTATATATATTTTTATCTTCTTTATTTCTTAAATCATCATCCCAGGGCAAGAGGGCCTCTAAAGCAGACGAAAGAGGGGCTGCCACCAACATTGCCATGGTGATTGGAGCCACCACCACCAGCGGGCCGATGGTTCTGCTAGCCCCAGTAAGTGCTGTTATTTTATTATTATTTCCCTAACTTTTACCTCTCCCAACCATAAGAATCATTTTAATTTTGGTTAGTTTTTTTTTTTTTTACAATGTCTCCATTCTAACTCCTCTACCTAATGTTTGTTAAACCCTGCGTTATCCTTTTTTTCAAATATTTCATGTTTCTGTGGATGAATTCTTACTGTCTAAACAAGCCTGTAGCTTTCTTTAGCTTTGTTAGCAAGCTTTCCCTCTCCCCTTATATATAATGTGGCACTGTAAGACTAAGAGAACAGATTTTTGGTACTCTACTGTGAAGATTGCAGGCCCAAGTATGCTAGTATTATTCACCAGACATGTTTGTTGAGAATGCTTTCTTTTTCTTGCTCATGCTCAAACATTTAAAATGACAAAATTGTCCATGATCATGGTGGACCCCCCAATGATGTGGTATAAATCATTTAACCAGTATGCCAACAATTTCCATGACAGTGCAACACATCAGTAAACTATGAGCCCTTACTGTCTTTGAAAACCACGACCATATGTCCTTCATTGACCATTATTCCACCCTTCATTTTTGCTTCAATTACTCAGAGCCATCATAGCTCTAGCTCTGCCTGTCCATTACAGTACGTTTTTGGTTGGCTTGACTACCTGGCTTTTCTATCATTGTCATTGATAGAAGATGCGACTAATCGAACTGTAGTGCGTTATTGTCGTTGTTTTATGTTAAAATAAAATAATAAGGGGAGGAAGATCATGGGGCATATTACCAAGCAATAGCGATAATTATCGCTATTGCTTGGTTAGAGACAAAAATGTACCGCTGAGCTGCTGCGATTTTTATCGCAGATAAACCTTGGTATTACCAAGGTTTATCGCAAATGCGATAAAAATCGGCCGCAATGCATGAATATCGCTGAAAAGTCCGCGATATTCATGCATTACCGAGCTAATGCTCTTAGCCATGTTATCCACCTCCTATTGGATAACATGGCTAAGAACTGCTCAGGGCAGGTGTTAGCTTCTGGAGATATTCGCGCTTAGCGCAAATATCTCCAAAAGTTGGTAATAGGAGATAGCGATGTTAGCGACTGTTCCCAGTCGCAAACATCTTGGTACGCCCACTTTGCATGTCATTAGTGATAAATAGCACTGACATGCAAAGTGGGACCCAAGAGTGTCGCTATCTCCTTCTAGCTGTCGCTAACTGGTGTTAGCGACAGCTAGGTAATAGGGAGATAATTTTATCTCCGCTTTCTTGGCTTTTAAAGCCAAAAAAGCGGAGATAAACCCCCTTGATAATATGCCCCCTGGTGTCTAAAGTTGTTTTCTAGCTGCACAGACCACCAGTGTCAGACCAGTGGCAGTGTCAGTGCGACAGAAGCAGAAGGGATGGTTGGTGGTAAGTCAAATTGCTTGCTTATAGACAAATTAAGTGTACTCACTGTATTAGTTAAGCGAGGCAGATATCCCACCCATCACCATTCTTCACCTCCCTGCCCATGGCATTTCACCACCCATGACCCAACTGCAGTATGCTACAATTCGACACTACAATGTTGGTTTGTAATGTGGGTCTGCTTTAATTTATGCGGCATTTACAACGTTTTCAAATCTTTAGAAACCGAAAATAGGGTGTGCTGTGTTTCCTTGTGCGCGCTCAGTCACCTCATACTAGTACTTTACTCCTTTATTCTTTCCTGAGTTTGGTCCTAGCCTACCAAAAAAATTGAAAAATCCATTCTTGGAGCGTGCCCCATTTTTCTGGCCAAGTGAGTTATGTATGTATATTTGATGGCTTCCATGACTTATTTACGCCTGTTTACATTTGACCCTTTCGCCATTCGTTAGCTTCAGTGACACCCTACAATTCTATAGCAAAACCTCTACCTAGCCTTATCCCTCTAACTTAGCCAGCAGTAGAGTAAGCTTCATTACTGCCAAACAAATGTATTTGTTAAAAGTAATTTGTGGCGTAGAGAGAGGCCAGGAAGTAAAGGCGGACTAAGTGCCTGATTTAGAGTTTGGCAAATACGCTAATCTGTTACAAACATGACAAATAATATCAATATCCAGTTCTTTTCCCTGTACTGCAGTGCATTGTTTTTCCCACTTTTTACTTACAGCAGAAAGGATATCTGTGTTTTATATCTGAAATGTGTGATGTATTAATATTTATCTGCCTCTTTGGAGTCAGGGTAGAACTGAAAGGCAGTCAAGGAAAAGTAAGGCCATTGGAATTAAAGTAATATAACAAATTGTCCATTGCATGTATGTTAGCTGCAGACTGCAGAGAGTAGCAAAGTACCTGAAGCCCAAGCACGCCTCCATTAATTTAGCAAAATAAGAACATTTGTGCTGCATAGTGATATAGCCTTACTCATTAATGAGAGGTAATGAATTTTCTTTTTACACACTTAGGCCTAGATGTATCATCGTTCCCATTTGCGATTTCTTAATAGCGATTATTACCGAATCGCTATTAAGAAATCGCAAAATGGGATGTATGTTTAAAATCGCTTTTATTTTGCGATTCCTTATAATCCTAATTTGCGAATTCGCAAATAAGGAATAATTTCCCATTCATTCCTATGGGCCAGGAGGCCCATAGGAATGATTGTGAAATAATTCTCAAATTGCGAATTCGCAATTTGCTAATTGCAATTTGAGAATTATTGCAAGGGTGCAGGGGTGTCTCATGGACACCCTGCTGCACCCCTGAAACTTACATGTGTGTGCATATGGCCCACATACATGCCCTATGGGCATGTATGTGTGCCACATGCCACATTCAAAATTGCTTAATTGTGAATTTTGAATGGAATTCGCAAATTAACACCAACCTGAAATTGGTGTTAATTTGCGATTTCTTAACCTGAATTCGCAAATTGAAATTGCTTCATACATGGCATTTAAGGAATCGCAAAATTGCGATTCCTTAAATGCTTAAGCAAAATAAGGAATCGCAATTTTTTGCGATTCCTTATTTTGCTAATTTCTCATACATCCCAAAAGATGCAAAATGTCCGTTTGCGATTCGTTGCTTAACGAATCGCAAAAGGCTTGATACATCTAGGCCAAAGTGTCTGTTTTGTTTTTTACTAGGAAATCCTCTAGCCCTTCAATGCTTGCCCCCCCCCTCCCCACCACCACACTAGGCCTTTTTTGTCCATTTGGGGTAGTTAACACTTAGGCACCTATAGGTTTTAGTCCAAATATTGCCCCCACGCCAAATTTGTGTCCTTTTTTTCCAACAGGCTGGTGATTCTAAAGGTACCCAGGGTTTGTGGATTCCCCTGGAGGGGTTTGAGAAATTAGCCAAAATACAGCTAAATTCTGGGATTATTTTGCATCTACTGGATTCTTCTGGTTGCAGGGATATATATGGCTTGTAGGTTCACCAAGACTCCGAGGTACCCAGAGCCAATAACTGAGCTGCATCATGGAATGGTTTATCATTATGTACCGGGTAATTAATTTGGTAAAATATAAAGAGTGAAAAATAGTGTGAGGAGCCGGACGATCCACCAGCCTGGAAGTGGGGGGGAAACTTGGGAGAACACTTGGGAGGCAGTCAGCGGTTTAGCGGAGCGGGAGGAGAGGGCGGAAGTACCCGTGATGTAATCGACCGGAGAAGAACAAAGAGAGGGCGATCCAGGAGGAAGAGAGACCAAGCATGGGTGGAGCAGCACAGAGGATTCCAATGAGGAGACAGCGGCGCGAGGAGAAGGAAGCGGAGGTCCTGAGGAGCGGGAGGCCAAAGGAGACAGCAGACCCGAGAACCCAGGAGCGGCATATACAACGAGTGAAACCGGCGGCTCAGAGAAGAGGGAGGACTCCACGAGTCCCTATGCCATGGCCCGGAGTGCGGGTCGTGGCACAAGGCGAGTACCATTGGGAGGGGCATTCTGGTGGGGGTGGTGGAAAGGCACGGGACCTTAAAACAGTAGTAGGCTCAGAGTTGTAACCAGCCTACCTTCATAGCCTCACTTTGTTGCTTTTTCTTTGCACAACGCCTGGTGGTGGAACCACTCAACTTAACACTTTCCCAAACGATGCCTGGTGGTGGTGGCACCTAAAACATGCAAGCCAAAAATTTGGATACTAAAACCTTGTTTTCCTTTGTTTTGTCCCCTCCCTTTTTCTCTAAGTGCCCTGGGAAGATGTGACGTAAACAGCCAGACCAGGACCAAGTCCTTCAGGAGCCTGAGGGGACGGCCAGAAAGAACTCCTCCTAAAACTCCTAGTTTATTTAATTTGATTTATAACTGAAGCAAAGGACCATTAGTTATATTTCACTTTGTTCAAAAGGACAATACGAACCTTATGGGACTGAAATACAAAAGAGCCCGGAAATCATTGTCATTCAAAAGAGTAAAACCCCAGAAATCCCTATATTTTCAGCGTGTGATGTATACTTCTGTTACCCGCATCCCCTTCACTCCTACAAATAAGTATCAAGGAAACCCATGTATTTCGAAAATGGGCACAAAATATGAAGTTTAGAAGCAATGGTTACTTGCACATCTATGAATTTGTGGGTACCCATACTAGCATGTGAATTGGAGGCATTTCTCAAAATTACTTTTTTTTTACACACTGCCTTACATTTGGAAGGCGCAAATGCAGAGAAATACCTCATTTGTGTGGGTAGGCATAGTGCCCACGAGAGGAAATATGCAATGTGGACACATTGCATTTTTTGCCTGAAAACTGACCCTTTTTTGGCAAAGTGCCAAGCTGTGGATTTTGGGCCCTAGCTCTGCTGACACCAAGGGTAACCTAGCAAAACTGTACATTTTTAAAAAAAAAATACACCCAGGGAAAATTCTAAATGGGGTGACTTGTGTGGCTCTCACCAGGTTCTGTCATCCAGAATCCCTTGCAAACCTCAAACGTTGTCTAAAAATAAATTTTCCTTATATTTCTGTGATGGGAAGTTCTGAAATCTGTGGGGAGCCACATACTTCTGTTCACTAAGCAAGTCTCCTGATAAAAATGGTACCTCACTTGTGTGGATAGGCCTAGTACCCGCAACAGGAAATGGCCTATAATGGAACATGGGCGCGTCACATTTTTTCACTGAAAACTGACCCTTTTTTTGCAATGTGCCTTGCTGTGGATTTTGGGCTCTAGTGCAGCCAGCACCTAGAGAAATATAGCAAACCTGTACATTTTTAAAAGCTATACACCCAGAGGAATCCAGGATGAGGTGACTTGTATGGCTCCCACCAGGTTCTGTTACGCAGAATCCCTTGCAAACCTCAACACTTGTCTAAAAAACACATTTTCCTCTCATTTCAGTGATGGAAAGTTCAGGAATCTGCAGGGAGACATACATTCTACTCACACAGCATTCCTCAAAGTCTCCTGATAAAAATGTACTTCACTAGTGTGTGTAGGCCTAGTGCCACGAAAAGGAAAGATCCCAAAATGTTTTGTGTCGACATCACAATTATCTATCACAAAAAACCTGGTTTTGCAAGGGGTAACTTGCAATTTTGGTCCCGGACTCTACAGCCATCTAGGGAAACTTACAAAACCCAGACATTTCTGAAAACTAGAAACTCAGGGAGGTGTGGCTTGCACGGATCACCCAACGTTTTCTTACCCAGAATGCCCAGCAAACCTCAAATTTAACAAACAAAATCAAAATTTCCTCACATTTCTGTGTGAGATCACCATGCCATCACAAATTTAATACCGCCCAGCATTGCCTTTGGTCCCCCGATCAGACTGATACCTCACTTTTGTGGGTGCCGAAAGCAGAGTCAGCCCAAAAACGTATTTAAAAAAAACTGTGCGCTTTTGAGCATGCTTTGTTGACCCCTCAATCTCTACATGTTTTTGGTCCTTCTCTGTCAGAGGCACTTGGCCCACCCACATAACTGAGGTATCTAAAACTCCTATGGGTCTCCTGAAGCTCCGGGCAAACTGTAAGGCTTTCTGTGATGTGAGGGGCTTGGTTCTTAATAACCTCAAAACCAAGTTGATGATAATGAATCCTCATAAATCCTTTAAACAGAACCTAGTCATAGATAATGTCCTTTTGGAAAGGGTTAGCTCCTTTGAATATTTGGGCATAGTGGTCTCCGATAGCATGACCTGGAATAATCAGTTGAACAAGGCGTCCTTAAAATTCTCTCAGCTAGCATGGGCATTGCGGCGCGAGATTTGCTTATCATATACAAAGCCCATAGCCCCAACACTTAAACTCTATAACTCATATAACTCAAAGGTTGTGAGTAGTGTACTCAATGGGGCAGGACTGTGGGGTCTGCTGGGCACAAGGAAGTTAACAACAGTTGAAAACAGGTTTTTTAGCAGTCTTGTAACCCTGCCCCATTGCACCCCCCACCTTCCTTTGAAACTGGACCTGGGAGTTAGGTCATGACCAAGCGAGTCTGCACCCCTTGCTTTTTTGGTACAGTTTGGCCACCACCCCCGACCTGGCCCCTTATGTTGCTGCTTTTAACGAAGTGTCCGTCCTAGACAGGAACAAAAAAATTGGGTGGATAAAATATGTTAACACCGTTCGGGCAGCAATTGGCCTCTCTAATGAGCCTGCTAGCTCTCCACCATGGTACTCAAAGGACCAGCTAAAGCGTCAATATTGGCTATGGGTAGAACAGACCACCTATTAGAGGATTAACCATGGTTGCTTAACTGATGTTTTTTTAGATATAAAATCCTAGAAATACCTTGAGAAAAATTTTGATATCATCAACGTGCCAGGGGACAGGAAATTGTATATCCAGTTTTGGTTTGGCTGCTTACCCATCAATGCCTTTATCAACCTTTGGCTAACCAACATCAGCCAGCCCAAGGAATGCCCATCCTGTCCCGACCCAAACAAAACTGTAGGCCATGTTTTCTTTGCATGTCCAGCCTATTACAGACCAAGAAGGAATTGGTTGGTCCAACTATGCTGACAGTTGGGGACCCATAGCCATCTTGACGCACTACATATTTTGAGATCAGATATGAGACCATTCTTTGTACGTGCGATTGCTAAATTTCTTGGCCGGTTCTGGGTAATTTCCTTGGTGTTTACAATTCTCATTACGTGATACTTTACCATTTTAACCTGGTGTACTAAATATCTACTTTTACTTGTATTAACTGTATCATGGGCTCCACTGCTAAGAAAGAATATGTGTGTATCTTTTATGGTTTTACAACCAAAATAAAGATTATGATGGATGGATAACTGAGGTGCCATTTTTATTGGGAGACTGAGAGAAATCCTGGGTGGTAGGAAATCTGTGTTGGCGCAGGGATCCCACACAGAAATGGGAGGAAAATATAATTTTGTTTAGCTACATTTGAGGGTTGCAGGGGATTCTGGGCAAGCAAAACATTGGGTATCAATGCAAAGTACACCTCTCTGGACTCCCCCAGATATCTAGTATTCAGAATTGTCTGGGTTTGGTAGGTTTTCCTACATGGCCACCAAAAAGTAGGTGCACCCCTATCTCTCACAAAACTACCTGTTAATGCAAAGGGGAGAATCTGTGTTTTGGCTTGTCTGGATGCCCTAAAGTTTTCTTACCCAGAATTCCCTGGAAACATCAAATTTAGCTAAGAAATCTTATTTCCTTCACATTCCTGTGTGGGACAACCACACAGCACAAATCAACCTGTGTTTTCCTCTCAATAAAAATTATACCTCACTTGTGTGGGTGGGCAAAGTGCCTGCCACAGAGAAGGTCCAAAAACATGTAGCGATTGAAGGGGTACCAAAGTGTGTCCATAAGGGCAGGGTGTTTTCTATACGTTTTGAGGCTGACTCTGCTTTGGACACCCACACAAGTGAGGTATCATTCTTATCGGAAAAAGCGAGGGGAATGCTGGATGGTAGGATAATTGTTCTAGTGCAATGATCTTACAACTGTCTCACACAGAAATGTGAGGAAAATTTGATATTTTATTTAACTATCAGGTTTACAGAGGATTCTGGGTAAGAAAATGCTGGGGGATCCACACAAGCCACACTGCCAGCTAAGCATCAGTCCACGCATACTGCCAAACAAGAGCCATTCCTCACACACCACCAGCCAAGCACCATCCACACATACCACCAGCCAAGTGCCAACCATACACATGCCAGCATCCATGCACACTGCCAGCCAAGAGCTATCCATGCACACTACCAGCCAAGTGCCAGACCATGCAAACTGCCACCCAAGCGCCAGTCCACACACACTGCCAGGCAAGCGCCGGACTACACACACACTGCCAGGCAAGCGCCAGTCTACACACCACCACCAAGCACTAGTCCACAGATACCGCCAGCCAAGCACAAGTCCACACACACTGCTAGCAAAATGCCAGTACACACACAGCCAGCCAAATGCCAGTAACGCAGACCATCTGCCGAACTCCAGTTCACACACACAGAAACTTTCCCTGGTATTCAGTTGCAAATGAGCCAAAACATATCACTGATCTGCCCCCAAGGGGAGCAGCTATGTCCAAAATGTGTGTCTAAAAAAAAAGGGGAGATACCCTTGCCTATGAGGCAGCTCCTTGACATGCCCATAAACATATCAGTGGTGCCTAGTGGGCTTTCTGCCCCCCAGAGGGCAGATTGGGTGTAATAATCACAATGGGTGGGTGCATTGTAATGCTCATTCTAGGCAGGCCCCACCCCTACACAAAGAAAAAAATAGTCCCTAGTGCCTACTGGGCTTTTTGCCCTCCTCCCACAGGGGGGCAGATTGGTTGCTGTTTCCCATATCTTTCCCCCAGGGGGCTAGAAAAACTGTGCCCATTATTATTGTTTTGGGGGTCCCAACCCCTGCATAAAGAAAAAATAGACCCTGGTGCCTAGTGGGCTTTCTGCCCCCTCCAGGTGGGTATATCTGTGGTTATTACCCTCATATGACCCCCAGGGGCAGAAAGACTGTGCCCATTTTTGGGGGGAGGGCATTGGAATGCCCCCACCCCTAAACTAAGTAAAATGAAATAGTCATTGGTTCCTATTGGGCTTTCTGCCCCCTTGGGTGCCAGATCGTGGGCTATTGCCCTATGTGCCCCCAGGGCAGGCAGAAAGATTTTGACTATTTTGTTGGTGGGTGGGGTCATTGGCATGCACATTCTTGGCAGCCCCTCTACACTCAGAAATAATAGTTCTTTGTTGCTGGTGGCCTTATTGCCCCCCTGGGGCAGATCGGGAGCCATTGCTTCATCTTCCCCCTAGGGGAGGCAAAACTTTGGTCCCAATTCATGTGGGGTGGGGGCATGGCCCCCAATCTGAATCCTGGGAGTAGAAAGAATGTCTCATTTGTGTATGAGGGGTGGGGAAATTGGCAATCCCTTTTTGGGCAGCACCCACCCCTACATATTTAAAAAAAATCCATGCTACCTTGTGAGATTTTGTGCCCCCCCTGGAGGCAGGAAGATTTATGCCCCATTATCTCTTTGGTGGGGGCATGGGCGTGCCCATTCTGCGCAGCCCCATCTCTCTTTAGTAAAACAATTAAAAATCCTGGGTGTCTAGTGGGCTCTCTGCCCCTCTGGGGGACAGATCGGGGGAAATAATACCCCTATTTCCATCCCCGGGGGGTAGAATGACTCTCCCTTTTGTGTTTGGGGGTCGGGGGCTTTGACATGCCCATTTTGGGCAGCTTCCATCCCTGCGAATTCAAAAATAATAATCTCTGGTGCGGAGTGAGATTTTTGTCTCCTGGAAAGGTAGACGGACTTTTGACCCAATTTCATTTTGGTGGGGGCATGTTCTTGCCCATTTTCCACAACCCACACCCCTCTTTCATAAAAAATATAAAAAATCCCTGGTGTCTAGTGGGCTTTCTGCCTCCCCTGGGGGGCAGATCATGGCTTTTGTCCCCCTATATTCCCCAGGGGGGAGTAAGACTGAACTTGTCCTAAAACATTTGGGGGGAGCAATGGCCCTTGCCCTCCTCCCTGGTATCTAGTGGTGGATCTCTGCTTGGGGATCACCCTCCTGCTGTAATCCACAAACAGGGATCCACTTGGTATGGGTACCATTAGAAACGGGAGATTCTCCCCTTTCCAATGATACCTCTCCAAAGTGTTTTGGTGCTTGGGTAGCTGAGATAGCCCCACATGCACCAAAGAAGTTAAAGTGAAATGAGCCCATTTCACCTTCACTTTCACTTTCAATGTAAGGTTATCAGCTCATCAGGCACACTGATCGTCATTGCATCAGAAACAAAATGCCTCCACGGTTCCAAAGGCTGAAAAATGAAAAAGGAAATTCCTTTGATGTAAACAGCAGGGGGATTGCCTGGTCTTGTGCAGAGGACAGAACGGTTCCATCCTCAGAATACGAGTGCCATGGCTGAGGGAAGAACCCGTCTGTCCTTAGCACCCAAGGGGTTATGAGAAAAAAGTCACTTTGTTTTTTTCTGGTGGTATTCTGGCTTAATTCCTTGCAGTCAGTCAGTGCTTTTATGTGAGGCGTGTGTAGGAAATGTTTTGCCTGTGACTAATTGCATCAAAGTTTCCAATGGCCCTAGGGGACTAGCAATGTACTGCTACTGTGCCACTATATAAACAAGTGTTTACACAGAGAATTGTTTACAATTGGTCTTTTTTTTATTTCTTGATGTAGCTACTCCAGCTGGTCCACCACCATCTCTGCAGAAGGTTGAAGCCCGGCTGCATGGGATGGAGGCCCTCTAGACTTAATATTGTTGTCTGGTTGCTCTGGAGGCGGAGGCATCAGCCACTGACCCAGGCCCCAATTTGTCCAACAACCCGCAAGTGCATCAACTCCAGCCACAACAACTCCTGTGCTGCCAGCGGGTGGGATCCATCAAAACCACCACTGCTTCCCTCCCTCCTACTCAGACCACTACCTATGCCACATGGTTTGGGAGCTGGTGCTGATTCACCAGGAAGTGGAAAGCCGTCATCACGAGGTAAAAAGTCTTTTCACTCAAATTAATGCCATTTTTATTTTTTTTGCTTTTGTGGGAGGGACTTTTGTTGTGGATGGAGAGGGTGGGATTTGGGAAGGAAAATGGAAAGTTGAACATTATTTTTGGACATTCTTTCTTTTGGACAGGGGTGATATTTATTTGGGGAGCAGGATGGGCCTGTTGTGGGTGGAGAGGGTGTTTTTATTATTGTAAAATGAAAACTAAAGGGAAATTATTATGTTACTTTATGTCTCAAATCTTTTCTGTGTTTAACTTTGCACAGCTGCCTTTTAGCGTAGCCTGTTTTTACAATCCACTTATCAATGTGTAAACCAGTTAGTTAGTTATACCCTTGTCCTACTACCTTCTGTAACTATATTGACCACTAGGGGGATGTCATTGCTATGCCTATAGTATATTGCCTACAGCAACCTAGATAAACAGCATCATAATGTTCTGTAGAAGTTAGTTACAAACTAAACTAGTTCAGTTCACTCCATGGTGCTATTGACCTTAATAGATGAGGCAATGGCTGCTACCTCTCTCAAACTTCCAAAAATGTACTACAGGGTTTCCCAAGGTGTCTTCCTAATGGAGGTGGTAGTAGTAGCAGGCTAGTCCATTAACAAGGAAGATATCACAAGTGAGGTCACACTACAATCCCACCTTGGTGACCTCCAACTGTAGGATTAATCAAGAGGATTATCCATCACAGGATGAAAGAAAACACAGGGTGAGTAGGTTTTATTGATATCATAACTTTACAAAGACTGAGACCAGACTACCACTGTTAAAATTAAAATTGGGGGTCTCTAGTTGGCACAGGTAGGTACTTGTGACAAATAGGGACCCTTGCCTCTAGTCAGGGTAAGGGGGTACACTCCTAAAATAACCCCTGCTCACCCCCTTGGTAGCTTGGTACGAGCAGACAGGCTTATCTCAGAGGCAGTGTGTAACGCAATTGTGACCACATACAGTAACCCAGTGACAACACTACAGAGGGACACCACACAGTTGTATATTAAAAATAAGTATTCTTTATATAAACTTAACACAAGACCATAAACGACAAAAATTCACAATACTATACTTAAGATGGTAGTTTTAGCTTAGTTCAGTTCGGTTCTTAAGATGCAACACTTTAAGTCAATGTACCTTACGATGCGTGACGCTTCCACACAAAAGGTTTGCAGTGATGGAAATGCGGCACGCATTTCCATTGCTGCAAACCTTTTGTGTGGAAGCGTGTGGAAGGTGCAAAGAAATAAAGACGTGAAGATATTCCAGATGCGACACGCTTCTCCGATGATGCGAGAAGTCTCAGTTTGATGAGTCAACTGCAGCGGCAACACCCTTGTTCAGCGATGTGACGGGAACAGCCTCAGCTGCGGTACTCTACTCCAACTGTTGCGAGACGCTGCCGCACAAATCGACAACTACAGCGGCCACATCCAAGATGCGATGGCAGCAGCTCCAACGGCAGCACACTTTTCCGTGGATGCAAGTCGCTTTTCTTGATGCGGTGCAATACGACAACTACAGCGGCGACATCCACGCTGTGTCGGCAGCAGCAGCGACACACTTCTTCCTCGTTGCAAGCCGCTTCTCTCGATGCGGTGCAATACGACAGCTACAGCGGCGACATCCAAGATGCGACGGCAGCAGCAGCACCGGCGACACGCTTCCTCTATGTTGCAAGATGCTGCTCTCGATGCGGTGCAATACGACAGCTATAGCAGGGACATCCAAGATGTGACGGCAGCAGCAGCGACAGCAACACGCTTCTTCCTCTTGAGTCGCACTTCCAGCTCCTTGGACACGGAGTCCCTCACAGGGCCCAAAACAGCAGCAGGCACTTCCAAGAGGATGCTGGGGAGCTAAGGGTTGAAGTCTGTTGTCCCTGAGACTTCAGCAGGAGGCACACTCTGTTCCAAGCCTTTGGAGATCCTTACAAGTTGAACATAAAGTACACAAAGTTCCTTTCTCCTTTCTTTGGCAGTCAGGCAACCACTGAAGGCCAATCCCACAAGCAGCACTTTAGATTAGGGATAGTCTCTCCTCAGTTTCTTCAGGTTCCTCTCCTCAGCAAATGTTTCTTCTTGTAGTCCAAAACGAATCTAATTTCTTGGGATTAGGGTCCCAATATTTATAGCCCAAAATCATTTGTCCTCTGAGAGCAGAGGGGCCTCTGTTTACATGACTCCTTCTTTCCTTTCACAGTGCAGGGCAGAAACATCAGACGCCCCACAGGAGGTGGAGCCTGCATTGTGGAGGGACAGCACAGCCCTTGAGCACTCTGTTGACATGATTCCTTCTCTCCTTTCACAGTGCAGGGCAGAAACATCATACGCACCACAGGGGGTGGAGCCAGCACTGTGGGGGGCAGGCACTGTCCTTTTCAGGTCCCAGGTGCAACTCCTTCCGCCCGTCTACATGCAGATCTCTCTATTCACCACTGGGCGGACTCACCCTGTCTCCTGGAATCCCCCAGCACTGTCACCCAAACTCCAGACAAGGAATACACAACCTAGCAGAGGCAGGCCTGGATAGTTAGGCAAGAAAATACCTACTTTCTAAAAGTGGTATTTTCAAACACAAAATGTAAAAATCAACTTAACTAAAAGATGTATTTTATCATTCTGAGTTCAGGCTTACTAAACTCAAATTTCTACCATGTTCCCTGAGTCAGTTAGGATTATAATATGTAATAATCTAACTGCCCATTCTGGCCTATGGAGAACAGGTAGCCTTGCAATAGTAAAAAAGCTGAAAGTTTTGAAACGGCAATTGATGAAATTACCCTTTTGTTGGCCCTCAAGCTCTTTTTGCAGTTTAGATATGCCTACCAACTAACTCTTTCTGTTCGAGATGGTGCATGTATCCTCCTGTAGTTGATTTATGTCCCGCGTGTAAATCCTCAACAGAATCTATTGTTCATTACTTTTTTAAATGGATAATACCACTATGTAGAGCTGTTGGTCTGGGCCACTATCTTGAAATCCTGAGGCTGCTGTCTACGGATACCCATAGATTGATAGTCTTCGATATCTCTCATTTTCTGTATGCCATGTGGGTCAGGTGGAGGAAGTTATTTCTCTGATTCTTGCCTTTTCAGCTATGAATTTGTACTTATTGTATGACGAAATTGCTGCAATGTCTACTGACAAGTTTTTCTTAATGATTTTATCATATGGTCTTATTGCTTTTTAAAATGTAACCTGTGCTGTGATGTACTTTTTTCAATCACTGAGATTGTAATAAAGTTTATATGATGATGATGAATTAGTCGATCTCCATCCCGACAGAAATGAGAGAGATAGACCTGAAGAAGAGAAACTGAATTTGAGTATTTTGCGCAGACCTGGGTTTGTTAACCAAACTGACTAGTCTGGACTTTGAAGAACCAGAAAAAAGGAGTTGACCCTACACGTAAAACTAGCTCAGTGTAAAAGGGCCAAACACCATCAGGAATAATGATCACTGAGCAGGCCCCAAACATTGCAAATCATCGAAATCAAGTTTATAAACCAGTTGAACACCCTCCCTCACTGAATCATCAATCATCACACATAATCACTCAATATTATATCACTCATTCAAGAAATGGTTACCTGTTCCAATCCAAGCACAGTGGTACACATTTGTATCTCTTCTTTGATGCAAGCAGCACATTGGCAGTCTTGTAAATTCAATGATCTTTACTGGGGCAGCCCTAGTATGGATAAAAAAAGAAGGTGGTTATGCATGGGATGGAGACAGACATTGTCTTCAATGTCCTTGAAGGGAATATGGAAGCTTCTTTACTGCACACTTGTCTGACTCCAATCCAGCCATACATGTGTCTAAAAATGGTGGGGCTGTATAAGTCAGACACAAAAAATAAATGCGCTGTATCCCTTTGTATCTTTGTTTTTCAGGTTATTTTTGGCAACGCACTAAGCAGTTCTCCAATAAATAATTAAAAAGTTCTATAGTGGCCCACTCAGTCAGAGAAGTAGAGTTTGTCCTCAAACTCAGGTGGTTCACCCAGAGGTTGGTCAGTTAACATATTTGAGTCTGACCAAACACCTTCCTCCTTTTCTTCCTGTGGTATTTTAAGAACAATGTAATTGTGTGGTGTGAAGTGTTGGTTCATTTTGATCACTGTAAGTCTCTCAACGTTTTGAGGTGAGAGACTGATTCTTTTCAGTATGACAACTGTGCCAGCTGCACTGCACACATGCTCAGCAGACACACTGGCTACTGGACAAGTCAGATACTTTTTGCCAGCTTGCCGAACTCTAACCATTGGCACATCTTCCCATACCAATGGACAAATGGGTTTTGATCCATGTAGACCCATTTTGGGCCACACAGATAGTTCTAGAACATCCTCTGAATGGTCATTGCTGCTGCCACTTGTTCAACCTCTTTTGCCTCTGCACTTGACTTATGCATTGCCACTTGAAATGAAGCCAATGCAGAGATTAGGTCCAATTATTCGGTCCTGTAGGTGTTGTTGTTGCTGGTGTTGGCTGCTCTGAGAAAACATCACCATCCTCTCTGGAAGTTTAATGCTGCACCCCACTGAGAATCTTATTTCCAGCCATTCTTCATCAAGGTCTCTTGGTCAATCAACAATCCAAGTCTTGAATAATGAAACATTCATTTCAGAAAAAGGAATTAAAGTGACCAGTATTATTTTGGACCGTGGATCAAGTATTATGTCACAGATATACTCTTTGGATGACAAAGTGTCTCTTTGCAGCCTTGGATTAACAGTCAAGCAAAGGATTAAACTCTCAACCAAGTCATGAACTTCTCCATTACCGTCCATACCTGCTAACCTTTGCAACACTTTTAAAAAACTGGTCATGTAGCCGATGCAACAACTGGGTAACTTTTCTCATTGTCCTGTCCTCCTTGCTGACTTAAAGTGTGAAAACATAAAAGGAAATAGCATCCATGTCAGTCATTTGATTAGGCTCCATTTGTCCACCTATATTGTCATGCTGTTCTCAGTGTCATCCCCTCCCTCCTTTTTGGATGACATAGTCATTGATAAAATAGACGTTGCAACATGTAATAGGTCGAGGTCCAATGTGCCAGTATGGGGGTTTTAACTGGCACTCAATTAGCTTGCTGAATGATCCCCAACTGCTTCTGGGCTGTTAAAGAATGGCCGAAATGAGTTCAGACTCTTCTGCAGAAATTCAGTATTTTGCTATGTCTTTGTTTTTCTTTTTTAAGAAATTCAGGTTTATGCAATGCGCCAAACACAGGACCGTGAAATGACCACCATCTGCCATGGCCTATAGTATTGTCTGTGGCAACAAATCCAATTCTGAGACCTCTGGGTCACAGCCATTCAAACACCTTGCTGTTAAAGTCTTCGAAGATGTTTGCAGCTGTATGGGGGTTCCCCATGGCAAACATGGCGACTATGCATGATGCTGAATGCCTTTAAAAGTTTTTTAAGTGTGGAGACCTCTAGATAGCTGTGGCCTAGACTCCACAAAAGAGATCCAGTGTGCAGGGATGCACATGCAATCAGTGATTCGATAGATAGATAGATAGATAGATAGATAGATAGATAGATAGATAGATAGATAGATAGATAGATAGATAGATAGATAGATAGATAAACAGACAGACAGACAGACAGACAAATAGACAGACAGACAAACAGACAGATAGATAGATAGATAGATAGATAGATAGATAGATAGATAGATAGATAGATAGATAGATAGATAGATAGATAGATAGATAGATAGATAGATAGATAGATAGATAGATAGATAGATAGATAGATAGATTTTGCAGTAAGGGAGCCAGTCTCAGGTGGTGCCCTCTCACCTCTGGGAAGCTGGTTGTCAGACACACACCAGCTCTGGTTGCACAGCAGTCCTCTGAGTACTCTCCAGAGCACATCCTTCCTTTGCCATAGAGGACTTGGAATTGAAACAACATATGGGGTAGTGAGTTTCCACTTTTTTAATGCACAAAAATGAGACAGGATATGTGTATGCAATGTCAGCAGCTAATGAACATGTTTTGGGTAGTTCGCCTTTCAAGTGTCCTCTCTAGGCTGTTCTCCAGACGCAGCCTTTCTGTACAGTAATGCTCCTCAAAGTAGGGAAGTCATGAGCTGTGTGCACCCAAAAAGGAGGCACAATGAGATTTGAAGATTTTGCACCTGACTGTCATCAACCATCTGAAGGAGTTATTCACGGAAAGACAAAAGGACAGGGCCTACCTAAATATTCCCCTTGAACCAAAGAGTCTGCAGTTTCACACCTCACCCATACCTATCACCAAATACCAGTGTTCATGAAGATTAATCAGTGGCTTCTTGGCATCCAAAATCCCAAATTAAATTTCTGTACTCTACAGCCATACAACCACCATGACCTCATCGACAGATAGTGGACTACTGTCCATGTCATGGGTGTAGCGTTGAGAGTAGAGGTGGCAGTGCAATATGTTTTGTGAATCCATAGTTGTAGCCAGATCTACTTGTCTGTGTCACTACAGTGGTGACTTTGTGGCACACTTGTATAAAGTTCAGCTAGTAAGCACTTATCTAACTTGTAGTGCTAACATCCAAAGTGCATGGTTGTGTGTGTAGCCCGCATGGTATTTGCATGGAATGTGTGAGTGAATCAGAGTATTGGAGAGCCATGGATCCATTTTCAATTTCTCAGGCATGTTCATTTGCACGAGTGCAGGATGCATTTTTTTTAGACAGTGAAAGAGTCTTCTCTACATTCTGGAAGGGCAGAACTAGACATACATTGTTGCTACCTGTCACTGCCAGGAAAACCCTGCCACCAGTAAGAGGCAAGGAAAACTACTAAATGCTCCCCTCTCCATGGGAGAAGACTCCCATGGAGAGGGGGGCATTTTCTTTCTTGTTTTCAAAAACAAAATCCTACTTCAGGATTTTCTCTTTGAAAACAAAAAAGAAAACAGTTTGCTGCATGGCTCCGTCTAGTTAACGAAGCCATGCACCAAACTGTAAGCAGCATTGATAGGAAAAGCTGTGACTGTAGTTCCTGGCAATGCTTTGGAAATTACCACTAGCATGAGGTTCATTGTTAAATTTTGTAGGCAGACCTCTGTCAGGGCAATGGAATAATTGATCCCATCTCCCTGATGGTGAAAACGCCGCCCTCCAAAAAATAAGGCACTTTAGGGCATATTTATAAGGGCTTTGCACCACCAGACTATCACTTTTTAGGACACTCGGGTGGCGCAATGCCCTACTTCATATTTACAAAGCAGTATTAGGCCACATTCCTTGTCTTAACACCGCTTTGTAAATATTGTACCCTTTTATGCAGATATCTGGTTGAAAGGAGCGTGCAATGGGTGTTGCTATGGGCGTTCCACTGCAACGCCAAGGGCTTTGTGAAGTTGCCCCAGATTTACAAGGATGTATAAATCTGAGTCAGTCCAAAAACTAATGCCACTTAATAGCAGGCGTTAGCTTAGTGCAACAAGGAAAAATAATTTTACTTCTCCTCTTTTTTGCTCTTTATATGTGTTCTCACATAAAAAGAGCAAATAGCTGTTTATGTGCAGGAATCAATCATCCCGCTAGCACAGACACCCTTCTACCATGGTGCAAGGATTGCCTGCGTTGCTGGGATGATGCAAGGGTGCCTCAGCTGCAGGGAATCATTCCTGCAATGCAGACTCCCTTGCACGATGGCGCAAAGGTGTCTTTGTTGGCGCTAGGCAGATTTTTTAGCCAATGGGGCTACTAACTTTATCCACCGAAAAACGCCAATTTGGAAGGGTTGTTATTAAGATAAATGAAAAATATATGTCTTACTTAACAAAATACAGCTACCTGCCATAGGACTCTATATGCCTTCCTTAGTTGAGACTTACATATATTGCTATGGGATCACTGACATAATATCGAGGGACATAATATTGACTACCAAAAATTTCGGCGACAAAATATCGACAGACAGAATATCAACTTTGTATCTACAAACAGGTAAGTACAAAAATATTGAGTAAAAAATATCGTTTACAAAAATATCGTTTGTAAAAATATCGACTTTATAAAAAACAATGTTAAATTAAATTAATATTAAAAATTATTTAATAAAATATACTTAAAAATACTCAAATTACCTTATAATAATTAAAAAATTAATGAAAGTTATAAAAAAATAATTTTTACAATCATATTTGTTAAAACATATATTATAGTAACATAATATAATTACAAAACATCCAATATTATTACCGTAGGATAGCGGAAGTGTAAAATTACTATTCCCACTCCAGAGAGTGCAACAGTAGATAAGGCGTTGGATAGCGTAGAAGTAAAAATTACTATTCCCACTCCAGAGAGTGCAACAGTAGGGAAAGCGTTGGATAGCGTAGGGGTAAAAATTACTATTCCCACACCAAAGAGTGCAACAGTAGGGAAAGTGTTGGATAGCGTAGGGGTAAAACTTACTATTCCCACTCCAGAGAGTGCAACAGTAGGGAAAGCGTTGGATAGCGTAGGGGTAAAAATTACTATTCCCACTCCAGAGAGTGCAACAGTAGGGAAAGCGTTGGATAGCGTAGGGGTAAAAATTACTATTTCCACTTCAGAGAGTGCAACAGTAGGGAAAGCATTGGATAGCATAGGGGTAAAAATTACTATTCCCACTCCAGGGAGTGCAACAGTAGGGAAAGGGTTGGATAGCGTAGGGGTAAAAATTACTATTCCCACTCCAGAGAGTGCAACAGTAGGGACAGCGTTGGATAGCGTAGGGGTAAAAATTACTATTCCTACTCCAGAGAGTGCAACAGTAGGGAAAGGGTTGGATAGCGTAGGGGTAAAAATTACTATTCCCACTCCAGAGAGTGCAACAGTAGATAAGGCGTTGGATAGCGTAGAAGTAAAAATTACTAATCCCACTCCAGAGAGTGCAACAGTAGGGAAAGCGTTGGATAGCGTAGGGGTAAAAATTACTATTCCCACACCAGAGAGTGCAACAGTAGGGAAAGTGTTGGATAGCGTAGGGGTAAAACTTACTATTCCCACTCCAGAGAGTGCAACAGTAGGGAAAGCGTTGGATAGCGTAGGGGTAAAAATTACTATTCCCACTCCAGAGAGTGCAACAGTAGGGAAAGCGTTGGATAGCGTAGGGGTAAAAATTACTATTTCCACTTCAGAGAGTGCAACAGTAGGGAAAGCATTGGATAGCATAGGGGTAAAAATTACTATTCCCACTCCAGGGAGTGCAACAGTAGGGAAAGGGTTGGATAGCGTAGGGGTAAAAATTACTATTCCCACTCCAGAGAGTGCAACAGTAGGGACAGCGTTGGATAGCGTAGGGGTAAAAATTACTATTCCTACTCCAGAGAGTGCAACAGTAGGGAAAGGGTTGGATAGCGTAGGGGTAAAAATTACTATTCCCACTCCAGAGAGTGCAACAGTAGGGAAAGCGTTGGATAGCGTAGGGGTAAAAATTACTAATCCCACTCCAGAGAGTGCAACAGTAGGGAAAGCGTTGGATAGCGTAGGGGTAAAAATTACTATTCCCACTCCAGAGAGTGCTACAGTAGAGAAAGCGTTGGATAGCGTAGGGGTAAAAATTACTATTCCCACTCCAGAGAGTGCAACAGTAGGGAAAGCGTTGGATAGCGTAGGGGTAAACATTACTATTCCCACTCCAGAGAATGCAACATTAGGGAAAGCGTTGCATAGCGTAGGGGTAAAAATTACTATTCCCACTTCAGAGAGTGCAAGAGTAGGGAAAGGGTTGGATAGCTTGGGGGTAAAACTTACTACTCCCACTCCAGAGAGTGCAACAGTAGGGAAAGCGTTGGATAGCGTAGGGGTAAAAATTACTATTCCCACTCCAGAGAGTGCAACAGTAAGGAAAGCGTTGGATAGCGTAGGGGTAAAAATTACTATTCCCACTCCAGAGAGTGCAACAGTAGGGAAAACGTTGGATAGCGTAGGGGTAAAAATTACTATTCCCACTCCAAAGAGTGCAACAGTAGGGAAAGCGTTGGATAGCGTAGGGGTTAAAATTACTATTCCCACTCCAGAAAGTGCAATAGTAGGGAAAGCGTTGGATAGCGTAGGGGTAAAAATTACTATTCCCACTCCAGAGAGTGTAACAGTAGGAAAAGGGTTGGATAGCGTGGGGGTAAAACTTACTATTCCCACTCCAGAGAGTGCAACAGTAGGGAAAGCGTTGGATAGCCTAGGGGTAAAAATTACTTTTCCCGCTCCAGAGAGTGCAACAGTAAGGAAAGCGTTGGATAGCGTAGGGGTAAAAATTACTATTCCCACTCCAGAGAGTGTAACAGTAGGGAAAACGTTGGATAGAGTTGGGGTAAAAATTACTATTCCCACTCCAAAGAGTACAACAGTAGGGAAAGCATTGGATAGCGTAGGGGCTAAAATAACTATTCCCACTCCAGGAAGTGCAACAGTAGGGAAAGCGTTGGATAGCGTAGGGGTACAAATTACTATTCCCACTCCAGTGAGTGCAACAGTAGGGAAAGTAGATACTTCATATATTATTTACAATTATATATATATTAATATCTATAAAAAAAATTATTAAAAGTAATTACCACTTTAATATAATATAACATTTAATTAATTACAAATTAACAATTAATTAATTAGTAATTAAACAGTTACTTAACAAATAAAATCTAATAAATACACAAAAAAATTAACATATGTAATTAGTTATAATTAAATTACTTCCCACCCTTTTCCCCTATGAACCCACAACACGCTACAGAAATGAATTTACTTAAATTAACATAATTATCAATTAATCAATTAAATAAAATTATTTGGCAATTAAAATTTAATTAATTACCAAATAAAAATAATTTAACAATTAATTATAAAAAAATACCAATAAATATATTTACATATTTAATTAATTATAATTACATTACACTACATACATTTACATATTTAATTAATTATAATTAAATTAATTCCCACCCTATTCCCCTATGAACCCACAACCTGCTACAGAAATTAATTTACTTAAATTAACATAATTATCAATTAATCAGTTAAATTAAATTAATTGAGAATTAAAATGTAATTAATTACAAAATAAAAATTAATTAACAAATAATTATAAACAAATACCAATAAATAAATTTACATATTTAAATAATTATAATTAAATTACTTCCCACCCTATTCCCCTATAAACCCACAACCCGCTACAGAATCAAATTACGCAAAATTTAAATAACATTAAATTCATTAATTAAATTACATTATAACATAAATAAACACTTTTAACACATAAAAGACACTATAAAAAAATCGATATTATTAAAAGTTCGATATTTTTCTTAACCTATATTATGTACTTCGATATTTTGACTATCTATATTTTAAAATTCGATATTACATTACTTACCTTCAAAACGATATTTTTGATGTCTATATTCTGTCCATTCGATATTCTGTCCAGCCTATATTTTGTACTCGATATTATGTGCATTCGATATTTTGTAGTCGATATTTTGTCTGTTTACCATTGCTAAGGTATGGGGTGGCTTTGCCATTGAAGTTAATGGCAAAGTCGAATTGGCAGTGTGAAACACTGTCCTTCCAGTCTGCAGGGGCAGGCTGGGAGCCATTTGTACACAGGGAAGACATGGCTTGGCAGTTTGGGCTGGACTGTCCCCCATGGGGCACAGGGTCAAAACTGATTTGCATATAGCTGTGTCTGAACTGGGGTGGCGAAGTGAGCTAAAGTGCGATGATGGATTCAACCCAGATCTGTGACTGGGGGTGAGTGTCTGAAAAGCTTCAGTGCTCCGTTCATCATCTCCTTGTGTTTGCTTTGTTGGCCCTAAGTTGGCAGGGTATGCCCAGACGTGGGTCCCTTGCTCACTTTGCCACTGGATTCAAGCTAGCCTGGCTGATGAGGGCTGTTAGGTCCCAGGATGCTTTTTTCCGGCCTAGGGAAGACATGGCTTGGCAGTTTGGGCTGGACTGTTCCCATGAGGCACAGAGTCAAGACTGATTTGCAGATAGCTGTGTCTGAACTGGGGTGGCGAAGTGAGCTAAAGAATGATGATGGTTCAACCCAGATCTGTGACTGGGGGTGAGTGTCTGAAACGTTTCAGCGCTTCATCCATCATCTCCTTGTGTGAGCCATTTTTACTCTGTCA
The DNA here is from genome assembly GCF_964263255.1 of Lissotriton vulgaris. Classification (NCBI taxonomy): domain Eukaryota; kingdom Metazoa; phylum Chordata; class Amphibia; order Caudata; family Salamandridae; genus Lissotriton; species Lissotriton vulgaris. The sequence continues at coordinate 534,585 of NW_028253822.1, forward strand.
CACACAGGGTGGCACAAATAGTGCAGCAACCTTTGGTGGAAACTCTGCCTTCCATGCCCTGTGTAAACTGGGTACCAAATACTAGGGATTTATAAGTAAGTCAGTCCTTGACAATTGGGGTTATCCAATTTGACATGCAATAAGTAGCGGGTCAGAATACTGGCACTGAGGTCTGGTTAGCAGAACTCAGTGCACTCTTGAGGTAAAAAAATCAGCAGCTAGATAAAGCGGCGATAATTGCATATCGCCCTGCTTGGTAATATGCCCCTATGTCTTCTGTTCTGGTAGAAGAGCTGATTTCTGTTTTTTATTAATCCCAATGATTACAGGCAGGAGCAACCCATCTTCACTCTGGTCTCCACTGTGACAAAAGAAGAGACAGATAGAAGCCAGTCCTCCAAATATTGAAATAATTGAACACATTACAATGGACGAAAATATACAACCAGTGAAAATACCTTTCCAAACACTCTAGGTGATTATCATAGGCTGAAGAGGAACGCCTTGAAACTGAAATGTTGTTTTTGTATTGCAAACCTGAGATCTTGCTGACTGTCTTCCTTTATTGACACATGGGAATATGCAACTTCCCAATCTAATGTCACCAGAAAAACCTATGTTTTCCACATATGGATCGCTTATTGCAGGGTTAGCATTCTGATAAGTGTGTAGTGAACATATTTGTTGAGCAATTTTAAGTCTAGCAAATGATTGTACTTTCTTCCTGGCTTTGGGGTGTCGAAGATAATAGAATACACCCCACATACGGCCTGCCAATTTGATACCAGAACTATGGCACCTTTCTGGAACAGAATCTACTCACCCAATAGCATTGCTTATTTCGTAGTAAAGACTTTTGGAATTGGAGGAGCACGAAAGTAGTGTTCTGAATTCTATGGCATAGCTGTTTCAAGTGACATCTAATACCCATTGATCTGAAATAATTCAAACCCACTCTGCCTAGAATTCGTTCAGGCGGGCTCCTCCAAATAGTCAAGAGTTATTGGCATTCTGGATGTCCAACTATGTTTAGGATCTGGAGAGCGGGGCAGTGCTGTGACCTCAAGACATGCCCTGAAATGCATGTTTTTTTTCTACTGACGAGCTTGGACAAGAGCACTCTGGGAAAAAATTTTTTTGCAGGAGGGGCTCAAAATGGAAAAATTGTTTCTTTTCCTCAGCCACCTTTCTCACCATCTCATCTAGTTGCGTAACAAGCAACTTACCCTCCAAAAATGAGAGATGAAGGAGTAAACCCTATTACAGCTCCTCAACTTTCCAGAGCGTGAGCAGCAATAGGTTCCTCTAAACTAGTGGTGTCCAGGTGAAAATTACTGCTAGCCACAATGAGTCAAGAAATTTATCTAACAGGAATTGGGCAAGAAGTTGCCACAGCCAAGCACATAGTGTGATGGACTCCGCTTTGCCGGGGATGCCGCTAGCCTCTATAGCATTGGTTGAAGTGGGTGGGATCTGAGGGGTACAATTCCCAACTTTTTGTGAAAAGATAACCGTCCTGGTACGTTAATTCCAAGAGCTGAAATGCCTCAGCTACAGTGTAAAGCAGTGATTCTCCTGTGCTGTAAAACTGAGGGAGGGGCAGACAGCTAAACAAGACTTCTTGCTAGGGTGTCTGCTGCCTGAAAGAAATGTAAATATGCACAACTGGTCAATATACAAATGTAAAGGGTGATTGGAAGCAGATATTGGCTTTAACTAATGGAATCACTTGACACTTCCTGATGAAACAGATTTATTATTTTTGAATGGTATTGAAAAGGATGTACCAGCTGGGCTGTGAAGTGTGTGCTTTATAAAGGGACGTAACACAAATCCCTGTACCACAGGGGCCTCTGTTACACCCCTAACTATTGAACACTGCAACAACAAGATTTAAATTCTGCTGCTCTCTGGTTCCAGACACAGCCCTGTGCAGTGCATTACCTAATAGAGGTTTCATAAAGTATGATAGTGCATTTCCCACTGATTAACTTAACTTGCATTTATTTAACACTTAATTATTTTTTTGCCAATCTATTGACCCCGCCCCCACGCTCACTCTGCTGCCCCCATTGTGCACAACATCATGGGCGTCCGCAGAAATTTTTCCAGGGGGGGCCAAATGTTAACGTCATCACCATCCTCCAACATGATGTGTGCCAGGTGGGGCACAAGAAACACTGGGGAGCAGGACGAGCCATGGGGGGCAGGAAGCATGCTGCATATGATCTCATACACCATAGAGTTGTTGTGCCACAGCCATTTCTTTCTTTTGTGGCACCTCAAATCCATACCTGCCCTGGTCCCTAAAATTACACCCTAGCACCCCAAAACCCATACCCACCCTGAAATTACCCCATCCCCCAAAACTCATACCCTCCCTGAACCCTAAAATTACCCCCTGGCCCCCCAAAGCCCACACACACCCTGAACCCTAAAATTACCCCAGAGCACCCCAAAACCCATACCCGCCCTGAACCCTAAAATTTCCCCCTTACACCCCAAAACCCGTACCCGCCCTGAACCCTAAAATTATGCCCCTGGTACCCCAATACCCATACCCACCCTGAACCCTAAAATTATCCTCCTGGCACCCCAATCTTTAACCCACCGTGAACCTTAAAATTACTACCTGGCACCTTAAAACCCACACCCTGAACCCTAAAGTTACCCCGGCACCCCAAAAGCTGAACACTACATTCTGATTGAGTATCGCTCCATCTCCCTGCTCAGGGAGGATCTGCTCGTCCGGATTTTCTCACCCTGGTCCGGTTCTGCTCGCCCTTCTCTGGAGCTGTTCTGCCTGCTCCTGTCCCTCTTCCGGACCCACCAAGCCTGCCTCTGTGCACACTGCCCGGACCTACTCTTTCTGGCCTGGTTCTTTCTCCTTTGGACCCGCTGTCTTTACTGGCAGAGTTAGGACACAGGTCTCACTTCTCTGAAGCTGCTCTCCCTCCCCCAGACCCCCCCCACTCCCCCTCCACTTGCTCTCTCATCTTCCTTCCTCCCTACTTCTCAGTCTCTCTATCTCTCCTCCCCCTTCGTTCACTCTCACCCCCCACCGTATCCGTCTCCCCGACCCCACCAAGTCTTCCTCTGTCGCCCCGCTCTCTTCCTCCTCCTCATGTCGGTGATAGGGAACCCGGGGCCCTCTCTGAAAATGTGAGCTGGAGGTGACGTTCAGTGTGAAAGCACCAAGGTGTGAACCGGGAGAAGAGGCGGGGGAGAGGGTGGGTGGCAGGTAGAGGGTCAAAGGGGGCACTGGCTCTCAGAGAGTTGAGAAGGAGCAGGGAGCAACCTGAGGACAAAAACAACACCAGAGAAAGAGGCAGACGCTCCGCAAGGAGCCTGGTGTAGACTGAAGAAACGTACACTTCTTAGCACTACAAAGCAGCCGATGGGCGCCTTTCACTAGAGCCAAGAACCTGACCCATCATGAACAAACAGCAGCCACCGTAGAAACCAGCGGTGTCATGAAAACAACAAAGGACAGAGAGACAGACGACAGCCGCCGAAACCTGGAAATACAATTTACACCTTTAACAAATGGCAATTCCTGATGCAAGCACCACACGCCAGAACACTATCAATATATGAATCTCCCATCAATGCACACCTGAGAGTGAATAAAAAGATGAGCAGCAAACTAAGGCAGTGACTGACAGACACTATGCTGGTCCTCTCGTGCTGTGCCCTATTGATACTTACTATGTCACCAGTCACTCCAGCGCGGAAGAATTCCTAATTGACTGCTACTATGACCGTTACGTTATGCAGCTATTGTTCTTGTAAGTTTCTCCCAGAGAAAAGGGGTGGTTTCCTTCCATAAGAATGATATGGACTGTGACACAACCTATAAAGTCTGAGGTCTCCTGGCGCTTCTGACTAAATTATAAGATGGAGGGGAGGGGGGCAGAGGGTACTCAGAAGGATCTAGAAAGAGCAGAGTCTCCAGGTGTTGTCTAGATGTGACGTGCGGTGAGATGCACAGGAGTTCACCTAGAAGAGAGTGCCAAAGGGAGGGTGCAGGAAAATGAAGCCCGCGTCTTGTTCTACTAAGTCCTGGGATGCAGAGGAGCTTCAGACTAGAACAGAGAGTGTGAGCTGGAGAGGAACTGTGGCTGGAGCACCATGTGTAATGCTTAGTGGCATGGGCGTCCCCAGGGGGCAGGACCGGCTTTTGCGCTGGTGGCACCCAGTGCGACAATGTTAGTTGGCGCCCCCGATGACCACCTCCACCTCAGATTCTCTCACTAGCACCCTTTAACAGTGACCAAGTCTCCACAACCACTCTCTCTAGGATGCATTGAATTTGTTGTATAGCGCTACTCATACCATTAAAGTATGTCAGAGCATTTTGCATCACACACACATTACACAGACGATCAATCATACTTGTGTAAATCATTGTATAGGAAATTTTACATAAGCCAAAGGACTAAAAGTGTAGGAGTCACATGTCATCCATACTGGTAGGCAGTATGGTTTAGGAGTGCTTGGTTTGGAGAAGCACAAACTCAGAGTCGAAAAAGACACAGGATAGTTGGGAGTTTTCTTTATTAATAAGAATCCATTTCTACCCAAATCAACCCTTTTTGCAACATTAATCAAGTCAAGTCAATCAGCTTTATTTCGACAATAAAAATATCATAAAAGCATTACATAAAACAGCAATTAAAATCATGTTAGTTAAAATCCAATTAATAATCGAATAAAAATAGTACACTTTCCAATAAGTTAAATAAGAAGGTCCAATACATGACCGCAATTAAACAATGAATTTTAGCCTTTTGCATCTGATTGACCAAGCCCAGCCAAGGTATTTGGCCATACCACAAACATACAGGGGCCTGGCATCATACCTCAAAATTCTAAGGGCGACTGTATGGTGTCTGGTACCCAGCTCCCTGCATAAGGGCTTTATCCACAAGGACCTTGGAGTTTTATAGGCCGGGCATTCGAATAAAAAATGGGCTACAGACTCCATTCTAGAAGTAGAAAATATGCAGAATGGAGAGGTTTGGGCTGGAATGTTCCAGCGGGCGGACAATTCTCTCAGAGGGAGCAAACCTACCCTAAACTTAAAGTACAACGCTTGTTCAAAGGATTTAGAGATCAGATCCATATACGAGTTGCAAAGGGGTACATCCTTAATCATAAGGAACTCAGTGGATGTCCTGCTAAGCTTCGAGTTTGAATTAAGTTTGTTAGCTACCCACTGTCAATACAAGGTTTTGAGGACGGATTTAGGGGGAGCACTCCTAGATGCCCAAGCATTTCCAAGACCCATTCTGTCAAACATTGTTTTTACTTTTGTGAGCCACCCAATTTTTGACCATCCGTGCATTGACAATATTTCAGATAGCCCCTCCGCGTAACTATCAAGTTCGGGGGTTCTCCATAAACGTGCCCACAGTAAAAGCGGGCGCAGTTGGGCCTGGTCTCTGATCGAGCGGCAACCCATATCTAGCAGTAGGGGAAGCGTGGGCATGCTATGGGGAAGTGACATTAGATCCTTTAAAAATTTGTTTTCGGATTTTAAAAGATGGTCAATAGAACCTAATCCCCAAAGTTCAGCCCCGTAAAGTGCTGCACTAACTCCCCAAGCTCTATAAATATCTAGGACTGGGGCTATAGGCCTAAATGAGGAAGAGCGTTGCTATTTGATCAATGCCCCCACAACCCTTTTGTGACCCAGCAGCAATTTCTGGAGACAAGGTTTAAAGAGGGAGGGCGACCAAGCTTCCTGGGGTGGTTCAACACTAGATACTTAGTTTTATCAGTATTCATTTTGAGGCCCCTGCTGTTACAAAAAGATTGAAAATTGTCTAGGAGGCTCTGTAGGCCCATCGGGGACTTTGAGATGAGCAGGGTGTCGTCAGCGAAAAGGAGCGTAGGTATTTTTTTTCCCGCCAAGGAGGGGGCGTCAGATGGTTGATTTAAAAGATGCTCCACCACCCCGTTCACATATAAAGAGAACAGGGTGGGGGCAAGGAGGCACCCCTGACGGACGCCCCTTTCCACTGGGATTTTGGCTGTCTTCTGGCCCTGAGTCCCCCACCTCACCTGGGCATAGTTCCCATCGTGCAACTTCACCAATAGGGACAAAATGTATGCAGGAATCCCCAGATCGAGTAGTACCCCCTACAAGCGGTCCCGAGGCACTAGGTCGAAGGCAGTCCTTAGATCGATAAACGCGAAATAAAGACTGCCTTTGCCCAGTACAACCACCTTCCAATAGATGAGCATCAGTAACATTAATCAATGTTCTATACTTAGCAGAGTGTATGCACTTCTATGATGAAAGTTAATACCTCACTATTCTATATTAGGACTTTAAGTTATAAATTGCAAGTAACAAAAGGATGGCTCTTTTAAAAGCAGTAACCTGCTGATCTATTTACATTAAATGCACTCTGTAATCTACTTGGAACACGTTCTTTGCAGTAGGCACATTAACCCTCTGTACTACCTTCACATAAGTCAAAAACCTCAACTACACAAAACTCTGATCTCTGGCCAGAAAGAACATTAATCACAGGACTTATCTTGACATTTTTGTGAGGCCTGTTAATTGCAGGAGGAAAGGAACGTGCAGAAGGTGCTTTTAAAATCATAATTAAGTTGTAAACACCACCCCAAGGAAGCCAGCACCGGTCGCACCGGTCGCACCGGTCGCACCGCCCTAGAGCCAGCCCTGGCAGGGGGGGGGGAGCAAGGAGGGACGCTCCAGGGGGGGCAAGCGCCCCTCCTTGCCCCCCCCCCCCCTGCGGACGCCCATGCACTGCTTCACAATTCCCTTACTTTTTAAATACATTTTGACCACTGCTCTATAGCCTCGTAATAAAAACACCATAATATTACTTTCAAACATACTTCAAAATCCCTGCAGGTGTTGATGCTGATTGCAAGAGCAGTTCGGCCGCAGACAACTCTTCGTACACGTGGTGATTGAAGTTATATTTACGATGTCGATACTGGAAATTTGATCATAGAGAGTGGCCTGATACCTCCATGTCACGTGAGGCTCCCTCCAGGGAACACAAATGGCAAGTTGTGATGGTACCGTAAAAATTATATTCCTCCTGGGACCACTGTGGTGGTTTACCATTGGTCATTTATGGGTCACTAAGCAAGCTGGAATAAGTAAAGGCTTCCTCTTACCTCAGTGATGATGAGGCCCTAACTAAACATGCTGAAACGTGTTGACACCACATTTTGGAGAACCCCCAAAAAATTTGAATTAAGTACAGAAAGGAACTGTGCAACACAGCCTAATGATTGAAGAGGGTTTATGGATATTCTCTCTTTTTGTGCCTATATAGAGGGGCTATCGTCTTTGATACGGATTGCAAAAGATAATTATTGTGTTCCAAAAAATCTTGTTTTGCATTCGTAATAGTAGTTAGGTTAAATAGGAATTGTATATATTTGTGTACAGATATATTTGTGATTGTTTATGTATATTGGATTTGGTGTATATGCATGTTGTATGTTAACCTTTTATATGTTGTGTATTGATCCTTCTCAAAAAAACATATACGTATAAATATAAACACAACTGTGGACCATATACTGGTGGTGTTTTTTGAATATATTAAGACACCTTCTGGATGTATATTCCAGGTGAAGGATTAATTTAAGTGTCCTTCCGGTACAAATGACTGGGACAGGGAGCGACGTTGATGAGGTAATGAAGCAATTAACAAACATTAAAAATTAAAAATCAATGCATCTGAAATATAGTGGTAAGCTTATCTTTGAATTCTTAATTTGCTTCTCCATTGTAGAACATCTGGACACATTTTATTGGCTCCCAAGAAAAGGTACTTTATTTTCAAGACATTCGCCAAGTCGTTTGCAACAAAACATGCTGTTTTACCATGTTACACTCTATTTTGAGCAGTGGAACTTAGAAACGGGATGTAAAAGAGCTACAAGACAAAAATGTAACCCTCTGGGATTGGTAATACCCCAGGAGGAATTTTATTCCCCAGGACAGTCATAGGAATGAGTACCTTATTTCTGACATCCGCACTGAAAATAGGAGTGTGGGGTGCTCCAACACCCCTATAAATAACTATGCTGGAGCTCAAAAGCTGAATGAGAAATAAAGATGACTTTAAAAGTTGTGTCTATGGTGTCACAATTGTTATGCATTCAAAGACATGGGTCAACTATCAGGCCATGTCTTCTGAAAAAATGCTGCTTATTTGGAAACTGGTGTTTACATAAATTTATCTGACAGGGAAGTCAGAGGATTTCCTAATAGTGACTGAGGTGAGAATCTTGTGGGAGTACATGAAGTGAAAGGAAAGGCTGTAGGATGTCAGTGTTTTTATAACACGCAATAACGTTTAAATACCTGCAAATGAACTATACACATATTTCAAAATATATCTGCCATAAGAAAGGATGTAATTCCGAAGTGTAGTAAAAACACATGTTTTAATGAGATAAAAAAAAATCAAGACACTACTTGGTGATAAATGATGAATATTTGCAGTTCACAATTTCCTTACATTATCATTTGTGAGCTGATTAATTATACATATAAACTGCATGTCCATGTAAATTCCGTGGCAATTTTAACAGAAAATGTAACATCTGTAAATGACTATTTATAACCACACCAGTGGTCCAAATCACACCACTGGCTACATATCACACCCTTACTACCAGTATCGCCAGGAGCGTAGATTTAGGGGGGGTGTTACACCCCCCTAATAAATATATTTTGTGATAAATAGTTTGGTGCAGGTGCTTTCAGTTGAGTATGGTGAGGTGTCTGTCGGCTTTCACCAAGACGTTTTGCACACAGAGACATACATGCCCACACTCCCTCCTTCTGTTTGTAAAGACTTCAACAATGTTTGGTATTTCACAAAATAATGGAGCACATTCTCAAGGACTTATCGCCTAGTTAATTGCAGCCAAAGTGGTGATAAATCTATTGCCCCAATCACCTGCTCTGACCTGGTGCAAAGTCGGATGGTAGCCTGCACCACAAAAGGGAGCCCAGCCCAGAGCCACACCAGAACAACAGATGTCATGGAGCCAACGATCATGCAGCTCGGAGCCCCAACAGGGATTCTCCACCAACGTCATCGCCAACCACCCAGGCAATGTGCATGATCCCTACATCTTTCGAAAGTCCATCAACAACCACCGCTACCAGCATGGCACCCACGGAAATGAACTGCTCATTGGCAAAAAACAAATGAACACACCACACACCTCAACTCCACAATCATGCAACTCACAACACTGGGAATGCACATATCACAAGCTCACATACAGCATGCCTAATAACATGCACACCCACCAAACATGACAACATAACTTACTGTGGGAACCAAGGCCAGCCATGTACCTTAGCCATCAACGGCATGGCACCTCAGCCACACAATAGCAGAATGTAGGAAGAGGTGGGGACCAGGCACGTGCAAAGGAAGGCAAGTGACCGATGAATGAGAATGTACACAATGCCAAGTTTGGCGTGGATGTGCTGGCCAGACTGCAGTATGCAGACCACACACATATCCATGTCGACACACCGCTGGTGTTTGGAGTGTAGTGGACAGTGGACCCAACCATGTCACCCCAGCCAGTGGGGAAAATCGTGGAAATGTAGCTTGTTACGTCCCCCCCAGTAAGCGTGGGAGGAGTAGGCTGGCCCGGCTTACGCCAGGCGGGCATAGGAGTGTGAATAAAAGACACGTAACTCTGGGCGTGGTCCTCTTCCAGAATGCCCAACGTCTCTGCCAGGGCAGCATCTCTCACCCACGAGGCAGATGCAGTCGCCATGAGCAGGGTTGCCTGCGATCCTGTGCGCCTGCTGCACCCCGGGACGCTGCTCCCCAAACCAGTCTTGCCCACCCCTGAGCACCCAGGCCTCAATGCCCACGTGCCGACACCGGCGTATGTTGAAGAGGGCCCACCACGTGCCGGTCCACCTCCAGACCATCACGGCCTCCGTAACACGGGCCCGTTGTACTCCTTTCTCATTGACTTACTCCACTGGCAGACACAGTGGACTAGTAGGTCACACATTTGGAACTGAGTCTTGATTACACCATGACAGAGAACATTAATTATGGCTGAGTTTATAACTATACTACCTTCGATGAGGTGCCACCAAGTCTGTGCATAGCATTAGAACCACACATGTCTGTGGACCCATGCAGACTACTGCCCTCGGCCTACGCTGTGCTCGAGTAGGTCACTTTATTGGAACTGAGTAGCGATTTTTCAAAGGCAAAGTACATATCATTGCACGCAAGGAGAGGCGTAAGAGGATGATGTGTTGCAGTCAGGAGGAAACAAGGATCATCGTTATGGAGGTGATCGAACACTACCAACAACTGCCCTGGTGTCACTAACTCTGTGCATCATGAGCCAACGACACGTGGCTATGGGCCACTGCTTATCGCTACCTCCGGTCTACACTGCGGTCGAGTAGATCACACAGTTGGGACTGAGTCTTGATTTAGCAATGGCGGAGTTCATATCATTGTACCGGCATCATCGCAGACTGCATCCCCTCTCAGACCCGGTGCCACTAAGTCTGTTCCCCGACCTTCATGGACACTCTCTGGCAGTACTTTGGTGGCATCTGAGTCAATTGACTGGGGGGTGATCTTCATCCTCATGTAGCTGATATCAAATTGGTGGTGTAAATGAGGCTGTAGCATTCCACTCCTTCATTTGCTACTTTCATATGACTACTGCCCTCTGCAGCATGCCTGGAGGATACCTTCCACTGTCCCCCTTGATTCTATGCCACATTCCCCTTGGACATCGTTGAGGACACGCTCAGTCCACGTAGCCCTACCTCAGTGGAATGCAAGTCACCGTCTCGTGGTGGTGTGCCTGTGCCTGCTACCGAGCATCCGGGGCTACTAACTCTGTGCAGCTCAAGTCAGGGACCCTGTATGATTGAATATTGGATGGCTCTGAGACAATGGCCTTGGGGTCGTCAATGCCATGTGTCTGAGGCCCTGTGCTGTCCCCTGCCTCTGGCCTCAACTGCGGTCCAACAGGGTTCACACATCCAATCGAGTCCTGACCGGCCTGGACATTGCATCACCGCAGGAGGCACATGCCACATCGCCAGGACTATCTCTAACCGCCATCTGCCAGAGTCGAAACATTGGGACTGGCAGACTAATGGAGTTGCTCTCACCAGTCGTGGGTGCCATCATCTACCTGATACCTTACTCAGCACTCCAGGTGCCACTCACTCACTGCACCGCAACCCATGGACCGTTACTGATAGAGTTTTGTGCTGTGGAGAGGTTGCGAAGCAATGTCACCTCAGGAAGTGTGGGAGACCTGGGACGATGATGTGGGAGATGATGCAGATGTAACACAGCCCACTGCAGCTGCATCAGGTAAATCCCAAAGGGACACAATACAAGACATTTTCATCACATGAGCCCGCTCAGCTCTAGTGCCCCAACCTCAGTGCACTGCAACTCACTGACACTTCTGTTTGCATATTGGGTGACCTCTGTACTTGCTCCGGCTACCTCCATGTTGCTCAGCAGTTGACTCTGTTATTCTGGTGTTTTCAGTTTCCATTTTAATAGTGTTCACTGTTCAAGTTTTTGTCAGCACCAAACATTCCATGAGAACTGGCTTACACTCACCCGACACACATCCAGCACAGGCGTCCCTGTACATTTGGCCCTGCTAATAAAGGGGCCGGGTGCACTTGCCGGTAGCCAGTTCCACATACTATCTGCGTGTGTCCCTGTGGTCATGTTGTATGCATGAGGGCCCTGGGCCCTACGACATTACATTGTGCTGTGCACAGCGGCCGCAGACATGTCAACGCAGGCATCGGGTTAGAGCTTGGACATGTAGCTTTGTCGTCACCCACTCAATACGTAAGAGGAGTGGACTGGGCCGTTGTATGCTGAGCCAACGTGGGTGTGTGACTGATAATTGCGTGCCTTTGGGCGTGGTTCTGTACTGGAAATGTGCATATACATATGTCTCTGGTGCAGTGTGGGTCTCCTTTGTGGAGTATAGGTGGTCCCTGAAGGGTACTAGACACCCATATATGTGATCTAGTTGGTCTTCCATGGCTTTGGACCCCACCAGCACCTGTTCGGCCACCTCCTTTTGGCATTCTGACACCTGGCATTGGAATGGCATGTGTGGCTTGGTGAAATGTTGTGAGCCAGCCATGCCTGCGGGTGCTTCCTGCTGTGTGGTCTGTGCAGGGGCTGGGTTCTCCTCTATGTAGCTTGGCTGCCCTGGTGGTGGGTTGCCTGGGATGTCCACGAGCTGTTGTAGGGCGTCACTGTCGAAGGTGTGGTGGTCTGCTCCGGCATCACTGATGAGTTGTCTGGTATGCTCTGCTTGAGGTGTTGTTTGTCTCTCTGCAATTTGAAGGGGAGACGCATGTTGACATTGTGTTGACATGGATGTTGGTGCATTGTTCTTGTTTGCATGCAGGATGTATGCCAATGTAAATTGCGACTGTTTGGGAGGTGCTGGATTTTGATGCTGGATAGTGGATATTTGGACTACATGACGGATGTGTGGTGGTACACGTACCTTCCCATCTCACAGTTTCCTGCTCTGTTAGATGTAGTTGGCCTGTTTCTGCGATTGTGCGGAGCCAGTTGTGTCCTCTGTTCTGTAGTGTTGGGGTTGCCCATTGTACCACATTTTTGACAATGTGGATGTGCTGTTCTTGCTGTGTGTGCATGCTGCATGTGCCACGGGGATCAGGGACATAATCCAGGGTCATTGTGGCTGTGTGGTGTGCTACACATCGTTGTGCATGTGTGCCATTTTGCCTATCTCCCCCGTAACCCCAGTCCCTGGTCTTTACTCGCCCTGTTGATGTTGTGTCAGGTCCTCTCGAGCTGTGTCCGGACTCCCAGCTCCTTGCACCGTCTTCACACTGATGTCTGTGGCCACCAATTTTTTCAGCCCCTCCTGTGGCGCAGGACTCCCACTTCCAGTCGCTGTTGCTGCCTTTCTGTTGGCAGCGGGTTTGTCCTTGGTTTTGTTTTCACATCACGACAACGCTTCTTGGCCTCCTCCATAGTCCTCCTCTACACTCCGACTAGTATTCAAATTGTGGTTCAGTTGTTGGTAGTGTTCTGTCACCTCCGTGACCCTGATCTGATTTGCCTGCTGACTGCACACCGTCTTCCTCTCTCTCTTCTCCTTGGCCTTCCCCGATTCCGTTGTTCCTTGCTGGTGGTCTGTGGGGCTTGTGGGGTTCGCGTTAGCCTCTGGACGCGATCCAGATACATCCATGTTGCTACGCACTTTGGATTATTATTGGTGTGTTATTTTTGTTGTGTTTATAGTGCATTTTCCTGCCATATGCGTGGGATTTGCAGACATGTCGCTGGTTTTCACTGCTTTTGTATCGCGATTGGCCTCATCACAAGTTTTTTGCATTCGTGTTTCGCATTTTTGCAGCGTCACATTGACTTTATCGCGCACATTTGACGCATTGTCGGGGGTCTATCGCATGGTGCCTCCATGTTATTTAATTATTATTATTATTATTATTATTATTATTATTATTATTATTATTATTATTATTATTATTGTTATTATTACCACTTATAAAACGCACAGCTACACCCAATGTGGGTGTTCCTGATCTAGGAGCAGCAGGATGAAGAAAGCTAGGAAATTCATGGAAGGCTAAATAGTCAGGTTTTTAAAGTTTTCCTAAACAGTCTCTCTGTTTTGGCTTTCCTGATGTGTATTGGTATGGTGTTCCAGAGTGCAGCTATTTTTAATGAAAACAAGCATCCACCGATTCGTGCTTTTTTATAGCGAGGAACTAATAATAGTTCCTGATGGTTGGATCTAAGGGATCTAGTCTGGGTATATTTCTGTACTCTTGCTTTGAGGTAGTTGGGACCTCTCTCTTTTAGAGCCCTACGTGCTATGGTTAGTGCTTTAAACTCTATTTTTTTCTTTACTGGAAGCCAGGTAAGGCTCCACAGGTGAGGGGAGATGTGATGGCGAAGTGAGACGTTCCTGATCAACCTTGCGGCTGAATTTTGGATGATCTGAAGTTTCCTCATTAAATATGCAGAAAGACCCAAATACAGACTGTTGGCATAGTCTAATTGTGAGGTGATCAAAGCATGAACCACTGTCTTCTTGCTATCCATACGAAGAAAATGTAGGAACCTACGAAGAGTTTTTAGTTTCCAGAAACATTGAGAGGAGACATGATTAACCTGTGTTTTGCCTGAGAGTGCAGAATCAAATTTAAAGCCCAGGTTTTTTGCTACCTGAGCAGGTTCTGGGGGGGATTGAGCTCCACAGGCCACCATAGTTCTGATCTTGGCGGTTGTACCTGATTAAAGAATAGCATCTCTGTTTTATCAGTGTCTAACTTCAGGCAGTTGTCTGTCATCCAAGATGCAATATTGAGCAGACACTATTTAGAAGAACAGGAAATTAGGAACATGGATTTCATATGGACATGGACTGACTTCAAAAAGTAATGTCTATGGATTGACAGTGTGCATAGTAGAAAAAGTAGATTTATTTTATTTAACAATAATCTTGAAAAAAAAAATCCTTATATAATTTATAAATCCATAATATTGTACACATTCATTATTTTCAGATTCAACTGTGAATCTCTTACTGTGCAGTTTATAATATTTTTCTTTAGGTCACAGTACATTTAAAATGTTTATACAATAGATAAATAAATCAAAAGAGGTGCAAAAATACAAAATAGCTTAGTATTGGTCTGAGAACATGGCTAGAGGTAATCGGTAATTGCTACGCGCGTTTCGGCTTTTAGCCTTCATCAGGAAGCCATGATGTATATTCCAAATGTACCTATGCAAATTAAAAATCCATAAAAAATCCATATCAGTGTCAGTACAGCGTCCTATTAATAAAGTTTACAAATACATTCAGTGCTTCAATATTTACAGAACCGTGTTTTAAAACAAGTGAGCAGACACTGCCTGAAGTTGGAGAAGGTTGCCCCGTGTGCTACTTAAAAGAAAACACCAGCTGGGTGTCGTCAGCGTGTATTTTTTGCTGCAATATCGTAGTGTTTTCTCCATGTACGCTCAAGTTTTTTACAGGCACTTTTACATGTCTGAAGTTCTGTGGAGAACCATGGAGCAGAAGGTTCCTTCCTAGCGCACTTTACTGGCTTTTTAGGAACAATCTTGTTGAGTGCTGATGACACCCAATGGAGAAAGATGGAAGAATCCAGGCTAAGGTCACCTGTTAGCTCCGGAGAGGTGTTTAATAGTTCTACTTCTAGTAATTTTACTTCTAGTTTATTCCAGTTCCTTCTGGTCTCATAAGTGAGGACCCCCTGTTTAGAGCTAGAAGTGCGGGTCAGGATGAAAGGTATATGTTGATGGTCTGACCATGTTAGCTGGAGGGGTACTTTGACTTCTAAAGATCGGTCATTAGTAAAGATAAGGTCTAATATGTGTCCATATACTACTACAAAATAACTGTGGGTCTTACACTTAGAAAATAACTCATCTGTTCGTCCCAACGTGCGAAAAGATGCCGCCCTTTTGTCATACACACAGATAGAGTCCTGTTTTTACAGCTGGTTAGACACCACACGAAGCAAACTGTGTTGTTGTCTGCGACGAGGACTCCCAGCTCTGTGCAGCTGACCCAAATGATGACAAAAGGGCGGCATAGTTTGTGTAACTGATGGGAATCTTTTCGCACGGATGAGAGTCTTGGTGTAGGCTATATACACTGTGTAGAATACACAACTCAGCAGGTTGGGACGAACAGATGAGTTATTTTCTAAGTGTTAGACCCACAGTTATTTTGTAGTAGTATACTGTCAGTTTTGGGGATCATAACCGTGCTTGAGGTCTTTAAACTCTCCCTAGGACCCCCTTTTTCTAAATTTTATTGTCTTATTCTAATATGTGTCCAGCCTTATGTGTGGGTGATGTTACTTTTTGAGTTAAGTTTAGCCCCTGGAGAGTATCTTTTAGTTTGGCGGCGAGGGGGCACTTTTCATTGTCCATATGGACATTGAAGTCCCCAAGTACCATAAGATTGGTGTATTTCGGAGATAGATCTGCAATGATGTGAAATAAATCAGAAATGTGTACTGCTGATAAATCTGGTGGTCTATACACTAGTAATCCGATAAAGGATGAAGTGGGTGTAAATGTAATACAGTACAAAAAGGCCTCAATCGACCCCACACCCTCTACTTTTTTGTGAGTGACAGTCCAGTCCTCCCTTAGTATTATCACAATTCCCCCTCCCAGTCTATTGTTTTCTCTGTAAGAGTAGCTATCCTATATCCCAGTGGAATTGCCAAGGATATATCCGGGTTGTTATTGTCCCTTAACCAGGTCTAGGTTAGGAACATTATATCCTAATGCTCCTTAACAAGGGTAAGCCAAATGTCTTCCGTATGTTAAGGAAAGATCTACAATTGACTAGGCAAGCTTTGTAGATGTATTCTGAATCCGCTGCTATTCCCTTATCACTTGCTGTATTAAAGCTGAAGGAGCAAAATTTGCAGCCCTCCAGGGAATCAACACCAAGTTCAAGGTGGGACGGATTCCCACATCTTTTAGGCCTCAATGACTTTAGTTGTTCAATAGACCAAGCTGTACTGGGCCGGGTTGTGAGGTCGAAACAGACAGCGTGACTGGCGCTGGTCGCGTTTCGGTCCCGGACGGGCGCAGACGGGTTTGCCTTTGGCGCACCTTTGGCACGCAAGCAGCACGCCCACTGAGCGCGTCCGCTGTGCATTCACTCTGGCATTGGTTTATATGAGCTGAGAGTCCAAAACAACTAACCCGCTCACCTGCCGGAAGCTGGTGTTACAGGAAGTGAGGGTGCGTGGAAAGCCCTGTGATTCACCCTTCGTACAATCTGCACTTGCCGTGACGGACCGGGTTGTGGGCAGTGAGGTGAGTGACACAAAGGCAATCCCTAGCACAAAGCAGTATTTTAAAACGGAGTATCCTTTAAAAAATGGCGCAATTAAGAACCAGAATACATACGCTATCAGCAGCGCTGTTACAGAGTTCCTACAGCTGCTGAGTCCGCGTAGGAGGAACCCATCTTTATGGGCTGGGTGTCCAAAACAACTAGCCCGCTCACCTGCCGGAAGCGGGTGTTACAGGAAGTGAGGGTGCGTGGAAAACCCTGTGATTCACCCTCCGTAAAATCGGCACTTGCCGTGACGAACTGGGGTGCGGGCAGTGAGGTAAGTGACACAAAAGCAATCCCTAGCACAAAGCAGTATTTTAAAACGAAGTATCCTTTAAAAATGGTGCAATTAAGAACCAGAGAACATACGCTATCAGCAGAGCTGTTACAGAGTTCCTACCGCTGCTGAGTCCGCGTAGGAGGAAGCCGTCTTTATGGGCTGGGAGTCCAAAACAACTAACCCGCTCACCTGCCGGAAGCGGGTGTTACAGGAAGTGAGGGTTCGTGGAAAGCCCTGTGATTTTCCCTCTTTACAATCGGCACTTGCCGTGACGGACCGGGGTGCAGGCAGTGAGGTGAGTGACACAAAAGCAATCCCTAGCACAAAGCAGTATTTTAAAACGAAGTATCCTTTAAAAAATGGCGCAATTAAAAACCAGAGAACATACGCTATCAGCAGTGCTGTTACAGAGTTCCTACCGTTTTGTGAATACTTAGTTAACACAGCGTAGTTTTCCCACGATAGACTGTGATGTTGAAAGTAGCGTTGTTACTTTTGCAATGGTTATCACACGTTCTTGAGAATATCCCCCAATGTATTTTTGCCACTTAGTACCCCTACCAATCCTCAATCCTCTCCTTTTTCACTGCCCCTGAAGCCCCTATTGTGCGCCCTGCTTGTCGTGTAATGAATTTTAACATTATATGCCAAGTATGAATGTTAGGAAATCTGAAGCTTACATCCCCACAATCTTACTTACCAAGCTACACCCCCTGCTTCCCACTCTCCATCTGAATGGGTGTGGCATATTTGCTGCACTTGTGTTTTTTGTGTGATGCTTGAACTTTTCACAGTCCCTATGACTTCAGTAACATGACGTTAATGGCAACACCTACACTCTGATAATTCTATGTCAGGACAGGAGGCTCCGATTATGCTTTCTCATTTCTTTAATGAAATGCTCAGCAGCCAATCAAAAAACAAAACTACAAATCCCATGAACACTTGGGAATGACCCTAGAGGAAACACTATATAAGGTCCACACATTAGTCCTTCTTCCTCTTTCTTTGCTGCTCCGCAGCCAGTTAAGTCTCTTTACCTTACTTGCATTGCTTTATTTGTTATTGCTCTGCTTTGGTTGTGTACACTTGCCTTATATTCCGCTGCTTGTAATTTTGTACGCGGCGCTTGTGTACTCTTGCTCGGCTTCGGTGCCGGTATTTGTGCGTCCGTTAGCGACGTGTCTTCCTGGGAGCGTGTGTTCACCTCCCTGCGCCTGGCCGCTTTTTGTGCCCGGTTGCTTTGGTGGAGTGGGAGCAGGGGTCGTCGGCTTCTTGGGAGAGCGCGAGCGCTCTCGAGCCGGTGTTTCAGCGGCAGCAACGTCGCGCATGCGCGTTGCTTTGTTTGTGGTTTCTAGATGTTCGCCTGACGCCGGTCGAGTGAAAGAACGCTTCTCACCAGCGCTCACGCCCACAGCCCTGAACTTTCGACCCCGTCTACGCCGGAGCACAGGAAAGTGTTTTGGTTGACTATTATTGTGCATAGGCTCTGCCTAGAGTGGTTTTTTGTTGGCAGGCTTATCTCCCTCCACGTTTTAATTTTTTGCCTTGAGTTTGGTATCTCCAACCTCTATTTAGCCTGCTTTGGGGTTATCACTCCCCCTTATTTGTATCGCTGATACTCAATATTTGGTCAGTCATCTAGTGGGCATTGAATTTTGTACCTTGGTGCAATGGCTGATTATTACGACGCAGATGATGACTGCTATTACGACGAAGAGGAGGATGACTCTCTAGAGTACAACCTGGTTGAAGAACTGGACAAAGGTGTACAACTCTCAGTGAACAAGGCACTGGTTAGGGCTATTAACCCTCTCAAACGTCATTTGAATGAGTATGCTGTTCAGCAGGGCTGGTTACCGCCTTCCCAAAAGGCCGCTAAATCACCTCATAACCCTCACAAATCAGACTTTCAAAGACTGGCGAAGGCTTTGTCTTCAGAAAAGCCCAAAACTTCTGCGTCACATTCCATGGAGGAGTCGGACCATGCTCAGGCCTCTTCAGGTCACGACTCTTCTCCTCCTAAGAAGCGTCTCCGCAAGGAGCGTTTTGTTGACGCTCCTGAGCGTCCCCCACTTTTGAATTTCGAACCGGAGGATATTATTCATCCGAATTCCACGTCATGGTTGCCCGCTCCGGCAGTGGCCGCTTATCTTGAGGCGCATGTTCGCCAACCCTTTGAGGCGCCGGTCCGAGCTCGACTGCGCTCCGAGTGTCCGAGACCGGACCTTGCGGACCACATTGCGGAAACTCCGGAGGTGGACCCTATGATGGTGACCTACCTTAAAAAGTACTCTAAGGATCCTAAAAAAGGCCTCGACCGTTCCTGGCGGTCTTGCCAGGATAAATTAATGGACATGTTGGGCCCCCTCTCTAAAATCCTAGATCTGGGCTTCAAGGCGAAGGAGGCTTCAGTGACTGTCAATCCGGATGAACTCATCGAATGGGCTCAGAGGGCTGTGTGCATGTTTGGAAATGTTAACTGCGCCATTTCTGCTGAAAGGCGAAGGTCCATTCTCCTTAAATTGGATCCGAAGTTGGCCGAATTGGCAACTTCTGAGGCCGGCCCGGAGGCGCAGGGCCTTCTTTTCGGACAACCCTTCCTCAAGGAATTGACTAAATTTGTGTCCGCCTTCAGCGGGATTGACAAAGCGCAGGCGTCCTTGCGCCGGGCCATGCGTCCGGTTTTCACCAAGGCCGGACGACAACGGGGACGGTCGTTCGGCCGTGGGTCGCAGCAACAGTCCCAGAGGGGTTCTTCGCAGCAGCGCGGTGGTCAGTACGACTCTGGTTACTCCACCCGCGCAAATTTCTATCCTTCCCGTAAAGGAAAAGGTCAATACGGCAAGGGAAGATCTGGTGGCCACCAAGGCCAATATCAAGATTCCGGAGCTACAGGTGAGCCTAATTTAAGCATGCGATGTGATGTTGGGGGGCAGAGTGCAATATTTTCTGAACAATTGGCGCATGATCTCCAACGATGCTTGGGTGCTAGAAACCGTTCAAGGGTTCAAGATAGAGTTCTATCACCCAATACATCAAACCCGTCTGCCGACCCCTATGCTTTTTTCCAGTCACTCTCAGGCTTGTCTGTCGGAGGAAATAGAGGTGCTCCTCAGCAAGGGGGCGATTGTTCCAACAGTACGCCATCCACAGGGCTTTGTCAGCTCAGTCTTTCTGGTCGAGAAAAAAGGAGGCGGGTCTCGCCTGGTTCTCAACCTGAAAGACTTCAACAGCGGAGTGGTCTAAAGACACTTCAAGATGGAGGGCATCCATCTTCTGCTGGATCTCCTTCTGGAATGCGATTGGATGGTCCGTCTGGACCTGAAAGATGCATATTTGTCCATCCCGATTTACAGTCCCCATCGCAGATTCCTCCAGTTTCAATGGCTGGATCAATGGTACGAGTATCAGGTTCTCCCGTTCGGCCTTTCGTCAGCACCATGGTGCTTCACGAAATTGCTGAGGCCAGTTGTAGAACATCTTCGTTCCAGGGGGGTCAGGCTGATTATATACCTGGACGACATTCTTTTTATGGCGGATTGCCCTCTCAAGCTTCTGCAACATCTGGAGTGGTCCATCACTCTCTTACAGTCTCTGGGTTTTCTAGTCAATGTTCCCAAATCGGTTTTGGTTCCCACTCAGTCTATCGATTTTCTGGGATTTCAGATAGATTCGTTGACTTGCCAGCTTCTCTTACCCAACCAGAAACTCCGTTACATCAGGAGAGAATTGACGTCTGTTATTTCCAAACAGACTGTGTCGTTGAGGTCGTTGGCACGTGTGGTAGGTCTTCTAGCGTCCTCCATTCAGGCAATCTTTCCGGGTCCTTTACATTACCGGGCGATGCAACGCCTGAAGATTCAGCATCTCCGGAAAGGCCTCCGCTACTCGGATCAAATTCCTCTTTCAGAGGAGGTGCGGATGGAGATGCAATGGTGGCTGGACCACATGGAGGCCTGGAACGGTCGAGCCCTGTTCGGTTCGTCTCCAGAACTGGTGATCGAATCGGATGCCAGTCAATGGGGTTGGGGAGCCCGTTGCGGGTCAGTTTCGACGGGGGGTCGTTGGTCACCCCAGGAGTTGTCTCTCCATATCAATTGTCTGGAACTCCTGGCGGGTTCCTTTGCGATACGGTGTTTTTCCCCCCTACAGGCGAATTGTTGCATTCTTCTCCGGATGGACAACGTGTCGGCAGTCCGCTATGTCAACAAACTGGGCGGAACACGATCCAAGATTTTAGCGGAGATTGCCAAGGATTTTTGGCATTTTTGCCTCCACCGGAAGATCACGGTTATTGCAGAGTATCTCCCGGGCCGCAACAATCAGGTTGCGGATTGGCACTCCCGACATCTTCGGGATTTCAGCGACTGGAGACTTCACCCTCGAGTCTTCCGCGCCATTCTTCGTCATTGGGGCCAGTGTCACCTGGACCTTTTTGCCTCTCGCCTCAATGCGCAGCTTCCCCAGTTTTACAGCTGGAGACCGGACCCCTTAGCTCTGGCCACGGATGCTTTTCTCCAACAGTGGCCATCGACTCTTTGCTATGCATTTCCCCCGTTTATGATGCTTCCCAGAGTCCTTGCTTACACCAAACTATTTCGAGCGGAGCTGATTCTGATTGCTCCCTTGTGGAAGGCTCAAGCGTGGTTCCCGGTTCCCTTGGAAATGTGCTGCGCACCTCCCCTCCTTCTTCCCCTGAAGCGGAATCTGTTGCAGGATCCTCTCGGAGATCCGCATCCCCTCATTCTCGCCGGCACTCTCCAGTTGCTAGCGTGGCGAATCTCGGGGATCGTTGGTCGGTCCCAGGCATTTCTAGCGAAGCTGCCAACTTCATTAGTAACGCCTGGTCTCCCAATACCCACAAGCGGTATCGAGGAGCCTGGAAACGCTGGAGTGATTGGTGTGTTCAACGGGAGGTTGATCCCATTTCGGCAGATATCAGTCTAGTCATTAATTTTTTGACTTCCTTGGCCACTTCCGGTCTAGCATATCGGACCGTTAATAGTTTTCGGTCTGCCATTTCTGCAGGCCATGTCCACATTGATGGTAAGCCTGTTGGGGAACATCATTTGCTTTCCAAACTGCTGAAAGGAATTCGCCTTGCGAAACCTCCCACACCAAAGTATGTGTCTTTGTGGGATGTTTCGGTTGTCCTGAAATACTTGGAGGCCTGGCCTTCTAATCTTTTATTATCCCGTAAACAGTTGTCTGCAAAACTGACCATGTTACTGTGTCTAGTTTCTTGCAAACGTGTTTCGGATATTCGTGCTTTAGATCTGGCGGGTCGCTCCTTCACCCCCGAGGGTGTTACTTTCACTCTCTCTAGGAGGACTAAAACCAACACTTCCTCCATAACGTATCCTTCTTTTCCGGATCATCCCAATCTTTGTGTTGTCCAGTGTTTGAAGGATTACGAGGTGAGTACCGCTTCTTTACGCGCAGACATGCAAGGTCAGTTGTTGATCGCCTTACAGAAGCCTTTCCGTCCTGTTGCACCGGCTACTTTAGCTCGCTGGGTGCGCTGGCTCATGTCCGAGGCGGGCATTGATGTTTCTGTGTTTGGGGCACATTCTGCTAGAGGGGCAATGGCCTCAAAAGCTTACTCCATGGGTGTTACTTTGTTTGACATCATGAAAGCTGCAGACTGGTCTTCAGACTCTGTTTTCAAACAATTTTATTATAAACCAATTGTTAGTGTTGCCTCTGTTGTGGTGGACGAGCTTTAAACAAGCATAATCGGAGCCTCCTGTCCTGACATAGAATTCCAAATTTGCAAACATTCGTGACAAGAATTTTCAATTCTATTAAGGACTAGGAGGCGAGGATTATCCCACCCTGATTGTAACTATGTTGCATTTTCATGTACTGTATAACATTTGCATACTGTTACAGTTACAATTTTCCTGGTTTTTTCCCCCCCTGTATTGCTTTACTTTTCTCCATTATTGGGATATTACGGCTCTGTATCTTTTACAGGTTCAGACCAGAAATGATGTGGTTGTTCTGCCTCGAGAGTCTCCTCAGTCTCCTTGCGCCCGGATCCCGGATGCCTCCATCTTCGGTTACAAGATCCTGTGGATTTCGGCGGCTTGCTCGGAACTTTTGCTGTTACTCTACCTGGGATTGTTTTTTGATGTGGAACTGCTTACCCAAAGAAAGAGGAAGAAGGACTAATGTGTGGACCTTATATAGTGTTTCCTCTAGGGTCATTCCCAAGTGTTCATGGGATTTGTAGTTTTGTTTTTTGATTGGCTGCTGAGCATTTCATTAAAGAAATGAGAAAGCATAATCCTCGCCTCCTAGTCCTTAATAGAATTGAAAATTCTTGTCACGAATGTTTGCAAATTTTGAATTGTACCAGCACCACTCATTTCTGAAAGGAGAAAAATTGAATATAATAATATTGTAATCCATATGAATAAACCAATGTCCTGTACTATCACCCTTTCAGGAAACAGGTCACGTTTCAGACAGATCAGCATTATATAATTTACTTTAGGAAGGGAGAGTGACATCGATTAAAAAGAGAGCACACAAAAGAAACTTTGCACAAACATAACTATGACTGTTAATGACAGAGAACGACCGTCAGAGAATAAAACCAATAAAACACATTGAGCAATTTTGCATTGCTTGGTGTGTTCTGAGCTGTCAGGGAAAACAATGTAATGCTTCACTACAGTTTTGTGCACGTTGCTTTATTTGTGTAAAACGCTAAAATTAAATATCACGCTCAAATTCCATAAGTTAATCGACTTAGTAGAACACCCGGAACGTTTTCACTTTAAGCCAGACAAACCGTCCATTTGGTAAATAAAAGAGTTAACAGGACTAACCCAGGAACGGGCACAATCTCGCTGTTTTGTTTAAATCTTATAGTAAGCATTGCTGAGATAGGTTTAAACGCACCAAGAGAACGTGTTTCTGCTTCAGCTGTAATTTCTGCCCGGCGTGCCCCTGCCCCACCCCTCAGTGTTTAGCGAACAACACCCAGTGCCTGGCTGGACAGCAGGTACAGACAGACTGAGTGCCACTGATTCCCCAGCCAGCCGAGACTGAACCTGACCGGTAAAGCGCTCTGCACTGCTCCTCGGTCTTCTCGTCGCTGTAACGCCTGTGGGTTGCTGCAGCTCTCGGAAGAATCTCTCCCTCCTTAGAAAACACCTGAAAGGTAAGTGCGTGTTCTTCCTTATAGCGCCTCTCTTCCGGGAACGTAGCCTGCGTGGTAGTAAGGTCGTAAATGCTTTAATGTTACTCTTTACAGGGATTCAAATGTCATTTTAACAGTTTCGTGTACAAAATGCTTTCAAGGACAGGTTGGGTGAGTTTTTCCAGAGGTTTGGCGCAGCCGGCGAGCAATCCAAAGCGTCTGCGTAGCAAGAGCTGAAAAAGAGACAGGGGTTAGTGTACATATGGTTTATGCACGTGTATCAGCGCATGTGTACAAAAGGCTTCGACACCAGTGCTAATGTGCAAATGGAGTGCTTTTCGCGGCCAAGATGTACTATGGATGAGTGCAGGTGCTCGCGCAATGTAAATGTGATGCACACAGCTGTGCCAATCACCTTAGTCATGCGGAAGATTTTTTCTGCACCGAAATTTGATGCAAGCACAACGCCAAATGCCTTTGTGTAACACCAAGCCCCTACAAATCCGTGCAAAATGGGAGAAACGTATACTGCATGACATTTCCGTGCGTAGCCTTTAATATTTGTCAAATCACACAGTTCAGATGGTGCGTATGGAAAGGTGTGCTGGAGGGTGTGTGCCTCAAGTACACATTTCACACAAGACACCGCCTGCTCACATGTTCATCGTGGCACAAAGCTCAGCGTTGTCCTAAAATAGCATATTTGCGACCACAGCTGATATTGTCATTGGGGCGCGATTCTTTGTAAACATTTTGCGGTACCATTTTTCCATTTTCTTTGTTGTGCTTTTGGATTTTTAGTAAAATCGGATCCAGCAATCATACTACCTCTTATATATTTTGCTCACTTGTTTTAAGATGAGCCAAAAACATTTTGCCATGCGCACATTTCCATGGCGTGTCCCCTCATTCCAGATTCTACTGATTGCGCCTGTGCAATTTTGCTCCAACATTCGGGCCGAGATTTATCAAATGAATGTGTTGCCCTTTCATCGCGCAGAGTGACGCAAGGGAGCGCAATCCTTAGGGCAGATTTACCAAGCCACGCAAAGCCACCTTGCATGGTCCTTCTTGGCCAGGGGCGTAGCTTAGTCAGCATGATTGGGGGCGGTGTGAGCTTCAGATTTCACAACAATCACTCTGGGACATCTTGTTAACACCTTTGCTGCAGCGGCTATTCCGCCGCAGCGCTAACGGTCGCGGGGGGCGCGCAGCTCACCAGCGCGGGTGACAGAACCGTTCCGTCACAGCTCGCGGGTGAGCTAGGCTTGTGACGGAACGGTTCCGTCACGGCCCGGCCCGCTTAATGAAACGCGCCGCGCAGGTGCGAAATCAGCGCCACGGCGGTACCCTTCCGTCATGAGCACAGCCCACCCGAGGGGCGTGACGGAACGGTTCCGTCAATAGCATCGAAATGGTTAAATAAAACACATTATATGAGAAGCAGGACTTGACGGGGGCTTACGGGGCAGTGGAAAGAGTGAGGAGTGCAAATTGTTAGGAAGTACACAATATACTCAAAACATAGAAGAGAGAGAATGTGATTGTTTTTGTCAGTGTGAGCATGTCAACATCACAGGGGAAATCCGACAAACACTTAACATTATCCGACTGAAAGCGCTTGTACCCAACTAGTTACTGCAAAATAATTTTTATAGGGGGGTGTAACACCCCAAACAACCCCCCTGGAGCTACGCGCCTGTTCGTGGCTTGGTAAATCTGGAGTAATGCAAGGCAGCGCAAGTAACTGCCTTACTGTGCACCGGGAAAGTATTACATGGATGAAAAGTGAGTGTTCACACACAACCACAAATGCTTTTTGCCTCATTCTCATATTTACCAAGAGCAGTAAGCCTGTGAACACATCAAAATTGTACCCCTTCCTGATAGAGGCACAACAAGTAGAAACATCTCTATTTTTTTAATATCTTTGCTAAGGATTGTTTTTGGGCAGGAAGGTGTCCCTTTCTGCCCCAAAACAATCCTGCCTGCAATGCAGGCACCGTTGCACCATTGCGCAAAGGTGCCTGCGGTGGCAGCACATAGTACGCCAGCGCAGTGAGACAGCAGGACTGCTCCATATGTTAGTAAATATGGCACATTCCTGCCCTCTCCACGTGGTGCTCCATCAAATAATGAAAAAGCTGGTCCTCAGTGCTTAGACAAATTGCATGGCTGCAGTTTTACACTGAGATTTCCACAGATGTGTAGATTGATAACTTGGCGCAAAATGGTGGTTTCGAACCTACCTGTCAGTGAAAACATTGTACTCACACTCATCAGGTCGTACAGATATCCATGCAACACAGCATCTCAGCCACTGCGATATATGTTGTCTGGAAACATTGTTGCGAAATTGCCCTGGCACTGGTACAATCTATGGAATGGAACCACCATTGGGTTCTAATTGGGAAACCTGTGGACTAGATGCAATGTTTGTATTTTTTGTTGGAGGAACACGTATGTGGTATATAAGTATGTGTTATTTGTGTTGTGCAAAGCTAGGCAAAGGGCATAGGAGTGCTTTCTATGAGTGAAATTGGACTGTTACACAGTCAGGATGTAGTGTTCTTTAAAGAGGTGTGTCTTAAGTTACTTTCCTATATTGGAGCAGGGTTGAGTCAATAATTGATGCAGAGATGCTGTTCTCGATCCTGTGTGCATAGATGGAGAAGGCGTGTGATCTTGTTTATTCTTTTTTTGCATTTCTTCATCTCCAGTGATGGCACCCTGGCTGCAAGTGTGGCAAGAGCCACCTGAGGTAGTATCAGCCAGATAGGCAGAGGTGCCGGTCATGATAGCTTTGTAAATGATACCGTTGGTTTTGAGCATGGTGTATGGCTGGCAAGAGAAGCCACTAGGAGTCCCATCAGACTAAGTATGATGTTGTCATATTTTTTAAGGCCCATGACAGCGAGTGTTGCAGCATGTACGATGCCTTGAATTTTGAGAGCCCATTAGGGTTAAAACAAACTTTGTAATATTATTGGTTCTGTATGTAAACACATTCAGGCTCTATAGCTGGAGTAGGACACAGCCTTTCTTCAACAGATCTCATTATAGAAGAACATTAGTCATATGGGGGTGTTCAATCAATCAATCAATCATAACACTTGTATAGCGCGCTACTCACCCGGCAGGGTCTCAAGGCGCTTTGTGGAGGGGGTCTGCTATTGCTCGAACAGCCATGTCTTGAGTTGTCTCCTGAAGGCGAGATGGTCCTGGGTCAGCCGGAGATGGATGGGGAGAGAGTTCCATGTCTTGGCCGCCAGGTAGGAGAAGGATCTGCCACCAGCGGTGGCTCTTCGGATGCGTGGCACGGCGGCGAGGGCGAGGCTTGTCGAGCGTAGATGGCAGGTGGGCGTGTAGAAGGTCAGGCGGTCGTTGAGGTACTTGGGGCCCAGGTCGTGGAGAGATTTGTGTGCGTGGGTGGGTTTCAGAAGATAACCATGGGTGCAGGGTGACCAGGTTGTTTAAGTAGCAGCTTCAAGTTGACTGAATGTTCAGAAATGCTGAATCGTTGTCAACCAAAGCTGCCCTTATGAGATAAAAACAAGTTTCTGCTAAACTGCAGCTCAAATTGTACTGTTAATGCGGTTGGCGTGGGTAATGTATGCTGCCTGAAAAGGGAAGGATTTTAGCCCTTTAACAAAGGCAGTTAAGGAGGCTGATTTCCTTTAACCCTAGGGTGAGAAGTTCCAAAAGTTTGGGCCCTGGTATGAGAGAGCCTAAGCTGAACTCAGGGAAAAACTGTCAAAAGATGATCAGAGACGCTGAGCTTTCTGGTGGTTGGTACACAGTGAGTATTTCCTGGGTATAGCTGGGATCTCAATTTTTGACACGTGTGTAAGGGGAACAACCTAGTCTCCACTTCATTCTCTTGGACTGGAAGCCAGTGTAGTTGTTTCCTGGCCCCGGACACATGGTCCTTTTCAGCTCCTTCCTGGATAAGTCTGACAGCAGAGATATGTTCGCTGCGTAAATGCTGAATTTGATACTGAGGTAGATAAGTAGAAAGACAATGTGAGTGCTGAAGCTGTACATGTATTATGAGACTGACAATCATTGCTCTGAGGACGTGAGACATTGATGGTGGACCGGCCCAAGTTCATTTAGATGATTGCAACCACTGGTAGCGAATGAACCGATCTGGGGGCCTGATTCACAACGGGCTTCCATACTCTTGTCTGGCAGGAGATCCGTACTAGTGGAGAAGTGTGGCTCAATGGTTAGAGCGGCAGACCCTGATGCAGAGGTCTAGCCCGGGACCAAGGTTCAATTCCCCGCCTCGGTGGGTGTTGGGCTCAAAATTCCACGGACCTGATAATTTTCGCCTCAGTGCCTATTCCAATCATGGAGTCCCACTCTGCAACTCTGGGCAGTAGCTTGCTTAATCTCCACAACGGCCCCCACAACGGTAAGGATGCCTGGCCTCCACCTTGGGGGGGCCCAGGCGTGGATGCCTCACAGGGAAAGCCAGGATGGGTTCCACAGTGGTATTCCTACAAGCGCCTTGAGACCCATGTGGGTGAGTAGTGCGCTATACAGGTATCAATTTACATTTACTGCAGTTACCCATTGCGGAGCCTGCGCTAGGACGGCGGGGCCTCCGCCACACTGCAGAGGACCTTTGTGAATTGGCCCTAAAGTGTTTAAAGTCTTGTCAGTATTGCACTCAAAAATCAGACCCGTTTTTCAGTTAAAAACCCTGTTGCCACTCTGACTTCTTCTTTCTGATTTTTAAAATGTCCGTTAAGCTCGAAACTTAAGGAAGTCTCCTTGTGCGATTTCTGAAGCTAGAATGCCCCACACTGGTGCAGAAAACTAGTCAAAGCTGAATTTCAAAGTGATTAGAAAAGTCTGTGATGAGTTTTGTTTTGTACGAACTTCTATTTTGTCAGTTAACGAAAACATGAGTGCCATGCGACAGGGCTAGAGTTTGCCCCTGCCTCAGAAAAAAATACCGGCCATATGGGCATGTTTACAACTTTTGGAAGGGTCTGGCGCTGGGCACTGTGTTATTTATCAAGGTCACAACTCTTCCTCTGTTAGCTGTTATAATCGTGCCGGAACAGTTTAAACAGCTCTAAAAGAAAGTTATTCATACATTTTCCATTTTAAGTTTGCTTTTCAAATTAGGAACATGTCAATTATTGTGTATATTACAATCCAAACCTCAGCCACGACGCCCACTTTCTTCACTGCACAGGCCATATGGCACACTGTCCTGGCCCCTCTGCGCCCTCGAACCTTCTGCTCAATTTCTCATTCTGGCCACTTTGGCAAACCTGTTACCGGCCTCTGTTTTTAGTGAGTTATTTAAGTTAGAGCTCACACTGCGGATATATTTGGTTATTCGTCATTTTGCATATACGCAAGAGTTTCCTGGTAGTAGTGGCGCAGCAAAGTTCCATTCTTACAACGTATGCAAAAATGCGGATGCGCCAGTCTCCAGAGGTGTGTGACTGAGGCGTCGGCAAGTATTAACTTACTCCACCTCGGGATAAGCGGTGTTCTTGAAAATGTGTGGTTTGCAGCTACTGTCTGTTGATACCGAATAGGTGTGTCCTGCCGGGAGGATTCTGTGGAGGTAATCTGTCCTGGAAGCATAGACGGCATTCAGCGCACCTGCCAAACTTGTTTTTCGAAGCGGAAATCATTCTAAAAAGCTGCGTGCTTGCTCTTAAAGGTTCGCACCCTTTTTCGCTTCCCAACAGTCAAAATCAGGCACCTGCTAAAAGCAGTTTTGAATTGGTAAATAGTGAGTGCTGAGTTATGGATACGTTTTGTATACTAAATCACATGCTTTAAGTTTGCACATTTCGCCAAAGGTACGGACGCTTCCCTTAAAATTAGATCCTATTTGGCAGTGGTTAACTAAGCATGAAACAAAGGTTTATTATTATGGAAGATGTGGCCGGCCCAACACATAGCCTTTTAGCTTTCTAATGCATATGAACGTCTATATGATGTAGATAGTGGCTTGATGGCAAAAAAGTATAGGGTTTTCCATTGGCCCATATCAAAATCTGGGTCACTACTTAAGTTACTATAAAACCAACATTTACTGCTTGTCCACGATATTATAATTACATTGTTTTGTTGCATTTGTACAGCTTTTAGAAATGGGGGGCGGTAGTTAGCAGACATATGTACCTTTGTCCAAGTAGGGACCCTTGCTTCTAATCAGGGTAAGATGATACACACACTTTCGATTAACCCCCTGGTAGCTTGGCATGAGCAGACAGGCTTATCTCAAAGGCAATGTGTGAAGTATTTGTACTAAAAACACACAATAACATAGTGAAAACGCTACAAATGGACACCACACAAGTTTATAAAAATAAAGTGTCTTTATCTAAACCAAATAAGTTCAAAACAACAAATATCCAAAGCACATATATCAAAATAGCACATAAAAACAGTTGCATACAAAATAGCACTTGTAGAAATAAATAGTTCCACCTGGTGCTATAACGACGTCGTGACAGGCATAAAACCAAAGTATGTCGCCAACCACGAGGTGTGCAGCGTTGGGCACGGAGTCACACAGACCCCCAAACAACAGTCCCTTAGAAAACAAAGTCTATGGATGATGCACGGCATGGTGGAGGTGAGGCGTCAGTGCCAAAGTCGAGGCCGGTTCCCTGGTTGCCACGGGGAGGTGAGGCATCGTGTCCATGAGGAGGCGATGTGCCGAGTCCAGGACAGGGGAAGTTAGGCTGCATCAGTGGTGAGGCGTCAGTTCTGTTGAGGCGATGAGAAGTCAAAGAGTTTGAGAGAGCGCAAACTGACCAAAATGTAGAAATGCATCACACTTACACGTAGTAAGCACAAATCATGAAGAGAAATGCCATGAGTGCTGATAGTATCCAAAGTTATATTCTGAAATGTGTAGTTAATATAGAAGTTTAAATAGAAGTGGAACTAATACAGAGTTGTGTGAAGTAATGCGATTTTGTTAAAGCGTGATTATTCCTGAATCCATGTTGTGTAGCTGCTAGAATATAAGATGGCATACGGAAACGTTGAAATGTGGTAGGCCTCAGGGCCTGAGCAAGGCGGGAGGGGGAAGGCGATTAAAATATACAATATGGATTGCACTAATGTTTAGAATTAATGAGTAGGCTTTTTGATTTATAGATGTGTTTACCGAAATCAGTAGAAAATGAGTACTAACATGCTAATAATTAAAGAGGAAGTTGAATGCTATAAAATGTAGTAGAGCTGGAAAGTTTAATGTTGATTTACACATATTAGTGTGGGCCGGGGAATGTTGCAACGCGGTTGGAAGACCATGAGAATTGGGATTTGGCTGCAAACGTCTGTCTGGAAGAGAAAAGGGGGTATTCAATTATAAATAATATGAATAGAAGTTTGTTCAAAAGATGGACCAGACATGGAGGAGGGTTCCGGAATGTTTAAGGGGTATCAGCGGGCCGGAGAAGAGTCTGAGAAGCAAGGTCGACTCTAACCACAAGGCCTCATCATGGAAAAAGCCAGAAGCTACACCACGTGAGGGGCGTCTCACGAGGGGCGTCCTAAATGTTGTTGTATTTCTGTATTAGGGACAGCACCCCTGGGTGGAGTTAGAGCAGACGCCTGAGGACCCTTTAGAGAGCGGATGGGTAGGCAGAGAGGGGTCATGACTGGAGAACTATAGGTTTTCACCAAGAGTTCGAGAGTGGGTGGCTTCCTTTAGGAGTCATTCACTGCTGACACCTTTGATAGGTTGAGACTTGGTTAAGTAGGGATACCATCTAGAGCAGGGTAGGGAAAGCCTAACCTGTAATTTCCTTCCGCCTGTAATGAGCGATAGATTTCAATACGTGTCTATGCTAACGGCACTATTGTTTTTAGAACTGGTATTGATAGTTTCCGTTGTTCGTCTGAGGGCTTTCAGAGAACACGTGTATGTAGTTGGGCCCGTGTATTTGGTGAATCTCATCTTGAGATGCTTGTACCTACAACTTATAATAAATCTTTGAAAGCTAGAAGTTGTTTGTGATTCTTTAAAGCGGAGTCCTTTACAGGGGGAACTAACTTGGTAAGAGATGCACTTTCTTTCCTCAATGACAGGCAATAAAGATTCAGTCGACCAGACCGGGGTTTTAGATCGATAGTGATAAGGTATTGATCAAAACCTCAACCCTTCCAGTTGGTAGCTATAGAGAATGGTTGCCTTCTTGAGGAAGGTGATCTAGGCCAGGTTAGATTACCCCAAGCCCCCTAGAGACCGATGATCGGAAGAACCGCCCGTGGAAAAAGGACCGGATGACGTGAAGCAGAGAAGCAGCAGTATCGGTCGAGAGTGAGTATAAAGGGTCATGCGTGTTAAGATTGCGGTGTTTTGTATTGTATCTATGTGTAATGTTTGGCGGAGTTGAATGACTGTAGAGAGACTGTGGAACAGGTTGTGAGCGCGCGCAACCGGTGGAAATCTTAGGCTCAAGGAGAGCTTAAGTGGTTCGGGTGTATCGGACACCCAGAAGTAATTGTTAACCAGGGTGAAGGGGGTCATGAGGTACCAGTGACCACCCGAAGGACCAGATAGGGGGAGTGAGTGCGCGAGTAACAGACGCTGGTCGGAAGTTACTATGTGCGTAAAGAACCTATCAGAGTGACGACAGACATCTCGTCAGTTGTGTTGACAATTACAGATAGACTGTGGACGTACAGTCGAGGGAAGTGACCGCTTGGTCGGAAGTAGTCATTTTTCGGTGTATGAATGGGACGCATGCATGACCGCGAGGAGAGCTGAGAAAGGAGGGGTGCTGCTGCGAAGCGGAGACTAGTGACGTCAGAAGGTGCCGCGCTGGGATTGGTCGGCCGGGGAAAGACCGCGCTGCGATAGGCCAGCTAGCAAAGCCGCGCTAGGATTGGTGGATTGTCATCAGGAAGTAAACAGAGTATTCAAGCTGGAAATCTTGCGCATAATTATGAAGTGTTTTAAATGGTTAAAAGCGCTGTTTAAAAGAGAACGTAGGGGATCGTATGAAGGGGAAGAAGCCCCGCCGGAGGGTACGCCAGCTCATTACATGGGGGTAAATGTTGGGCTGCACACGATTCTGTGGATCTCAGAGTGGAGTAAGATGACAGATGGAAATGAGGAACTCACGTTCCCGAAGTACGGGACGTATAGATTAGAGGTGCTACACAGACTAAAAGCAGTTATGACCGCGACGAGACCCTTGCCTAGACCAACTCAGTTCGAAGCCCTTAATGCATGGATTAGGGCAGCGCATGAAAAGAACATGAACAGACGACAAGAAAGAGTGAAACGCTCGGTAAGGGCAGTACAGGATGCCAAGTGGGATGAGGATGCTAAAAGATGGAGGGCGCACAACATGGAAGTAAACAAATTGTATCCAGTGTTAGAAATGCCCGGGAATAAAAGCCCCCTAGAAGAAGATGACGAGAGCGAGACAGAGGATAGCCTGATAAACAGATTATTGACAGACAGGCCGCCTCCGTATAACAGAGCAGAAGGAGATGCCGACAAAGGGGGGGGCAATGCAGGAGAGCATGGGCCGCTTCCCAGTTCAGAATGGGATCCTGCTACAAAGAAAGAACTGTCCCAGCCTAGCCAGGTGCAACAGGTGGTCGGGAGGTTTGTGGTGCAAAGAGCGCCAGAAATGGAGTGTGCCACATCCTACGCGTTACCTGATGCACTGCAGGTACCTGTTACCATAGGTCCTATAGTATCAATATATGACCCAGACAGAGCTAGAGGGGAGGAACGGGTAAGGAGGGACAGAGAAAGAGCAGAGATGGCAAGAAGGAATGATACGATCAACTCCCCAAGCCAGTTGCCGATACCAAGAGAGTGGAGTACCCCAGTACCCGCGGCAGGAGAACTGGGGAACATTAGATACCCAGAGGATATGAGGGGACCAGGCCGGAAATCCTTTCAAGAGTTAAACGAGTACATGAAGCAATGGGATGAGGCAGTTGAGGCTCACAAGAGCATCATAGTGGCGGAAGCTGAAAGGGAAAGGCAGGACAGCAGAGCCCGAACTCACTGCGGGGCTGAAGAGAGTAGTCCGGAGTGGGACGGGAGGGAGAAAGACAGTAGGAGAGGCACCCATTGGGCCCGGAGTGGAGGTAGATCAGACCTGGAAAACGGAGGGGTGTCTCGCCCACTATGTAGTGATGAAGATAGAAGGGCTCGGGAGTACAGAGACAGCTTTAAGTGTATCCACTGCGTGTCAGACAATAGAGAGCAGAGTGGGAATTGCGAAAGGCCATACCATAGTCCCTGTGATGACGGACATGAGCGCAGCCCAGGGAATAAGGGAAACCAAGAAGGATCGTATCAGATACTGAGAGATACAAGGCCAAGAGGGGATGAGGACCGAAGGGAGAATAACAGGGAGTCCTACTGTGAGAAAAGAGGAGAGAACGGACAGAGTAAGATAGGGGGTAACAAGCCTGTGTTCCATCACCTTCCAAGATCGGATGGCCGAGCATGGGATCTGGAGAGATGGGAACAAGAGAGAGCACTCCCCAACTCTCCCGAACCCAAACGAAGGGCCCGGAGTTGGGATGGGAGAGACACCTGTGAACCTCCCTCGAAGGAGATATTACGAGCAGAAATAAAAGCCAAAAGGCTCGATGTCTCCAGCTTAAAGTCAGATCTGGATGACATGGTAGATGGTACCCTGCCCTTAGAAAGAATAGACATGTATGAGCAGGGTGAAATTCTGTTCATAGCAAAGGACGTAACTCGAAAGGCGAGAGCAACCCATGAGAAATTAGTGGAACTAGCAGGCAAGTATATGGTAGACCTGTCAAGAACCAAAGCCTTACAGGGCAACCACAGGCTACATTACACAGACCGAGACCTAGATGAGAGGCGAACCATCGGATTGAAAACACACATAAGGGAACTGATCACTGGAATAAGGACATGGAGGGCCCTAGATAAGTGGGAAGAGAGGTGGTCCAAGAGAGGGACCGTCAGGAGAAGCACACTCATGATGACACCAGGAGGACAGCAGGGAGTAGAGACATACCCTTTGAGGGAAGTCGCAAATGGGACCTACGTCCACGTCCCTTGGAGTAGGGGGGATTTAGCTGCTTTTACCACCTCTTTCCCCAAATTGCGGGAGAACCCAGTGGAGTGGTATAAGCAAGTTGAGAGATTCGTAAAAATCTCAAAGGTCCTATGGATAGATTTGAACACGCTGTTTGACATAGTAGTGCCAGGAGATTTGTGGACCGCATGCAAGGTTAGCGCTGAGTGGCCCACCATAGAGCCCGAGAGAGATGCTAAGACTAATGGGCCGTCCGAGAGTGTGATGGCAAAGTTCGAGAGAGTAATGACTTGGCTGAAAGATAAAGTGCCAATGCAAGACATAGATTGGGTAAAAATTGACCGAACCAGACAGGAACCCAAAGAGACAGTTCACGAATACTATGAGAGATTGCTGAAGGCGTTCAAACAGTATAGCGGTCTGGATGTAATGGATCCAAAGGACATAGGGCAGTTTGTGTCCAAGTTCGTCTTGGGTCTGAGACCGGATATTAGTTTAATGATACAGCAACACTTGATCTGTTGGCAAAATAAACCCCTAGACGAAATACTGAGGTATGCCAGGTACTGCTGTGATGAGATAGACTCTAAGGCTAAGAAACTAAAGGAGAAACTGATGGTGGTACAGATGCAGGCAGCTGGGAAGGGGGGACAGCAGCAACAGCAACCAGGAACAGGTACTGGAGGAAAGAAACAGTACAGTCAGAACAAAGGCAATGAGGAGAACTCCACCTTTAGACCAAGGATAGATATAACTACCTTAAAGAAAACAACCAGGTGCCACCAGTGTAACGAGGTGGGACATTGGAAACGCGAG
This sequence comes from Lissotriton vulgaris, assembly GCF_964263255.1. NCBI lineage: Eukaryota > Metazoa > Chordata > Amphibia > Caudata > Salamandridae > Lissotriton > Lissotriton vulgaris. The sequence goes on from NW_028253822.1 coordinate 570,817, forward strand.
TGTCCCTATAATGTGGAGATAGGAGACGAAGAGGTAGAAGAGGAAGTGACTCAGAGTGCGCCTGCAAGAGGGGTAACGCAGTACCAGGGAAAGGTGCTCAAAGGGGGGGGCCACCTCCCCGAGCTCAGTTCCCGCAGCCCCCCAGAGTAGGGACTATGGGTAAGACCTATAGACAGATGCCACTGTTTGTCGGAGGAGAGGAATGCTATTATGTGGACCCACTAACTGGACAGAGGGTAGAAAGGGATGACTGCACCCTCGGGGCAGCTCTGGAGGTGGATCAGAGGGGACCCTATGTTGAGGCCGAAGTGGCAGGGTTCCCCACGACATTTCTAGTGGACACAGGAGCCACCAGATCCACGATCAGGTCAGCCGCCGTGCCAGGCCTGCCTATGTCTGGGGAGACCATACAAGTAGTGGGGGTCGCTAACAGGAGAATGACCAGTCCTCTGACGGAACCCGTGCAGGTGAAAATAGGGAAGTACAGTGATGAGCACCAGTTTGTGGTTTGCGATTCTAGTCCTGTATGTCTGCTAGGAAGAGACCTTTTGTGCAAGTTAAATTGCACCATATATTGCACACCACAGGGCGTGGAAGTACTGACAAATGATGATGATGCAGACTTTAAAGTCGCTAACTCTAGGATATGTGTGGAACTGTATCCCACTTTGACAGTAGACGAGCTCCCCTGGGATCTGAGAGAGACCGTTGCTCCAGAAGTATGGGATTTCACTGGGGAAGAGATTGGGTTGGTGAAAGGAGTAGACCCAGTGAAAATTGTAGTGAAACCTCATGCTGAGTTCCCAAGAACACCTCAGTATAAATTGACACCAGAAACGATTGCAGGTATACAACCCGTGATTGAGTCCATGATTAAGCAGGGAATACTGAAGGAAATCGTGGGTAGTCCATGTAACTCCCCGATTATGGGTCTGCAGAAACCTAATGGGAAATTCCGGATAGTGCAGGACCTCAGAAAGATTAATAACATAGTCGTTTCGTGTTGTCCAGAGGTACCGAATCCATCAGTGATACTGTTTCAGATACCGTTCCAAGCGGAATGGTTCACTGTAATTGATCTTTGTCAGGCTTTCTTTTCGATCCCTTTGGACGAAGAAAGCCATTTTCTTTTCGCATTTAAGCTGGAAGGTCGCGTCCTAACATGGTGTCGTATTCCCCAGGGGTATACAGAAAGCCCATCGATCTTCAACCAGCTCTTAAAGAAAAATCTTGAAAGTCTAGTGCTGCCCCAGAGGTCAGTTCTGGTCCAGTACATAGACGACCTCCTTGTGGCGTCAGAAACAGAAGAAGCTTGCAGACAGGACTCTATTGCTTTGTTAAATCACCTAGCTGAAAATGGGCATAAGGTGTCCCCGGGGAAATTGCAGTACTGCCTGACAGAGGTACAGTACTTGGGACACAGAATTGAGAAAGGTAAGAGAAAGGTGTCGCCAGACAGGATAGAGGCCATCATGAAAATGAACGCGCCTAAAACTCAGAGAGAAGTCAGAATGTTCCTAGGAATGGTGGGATATTGCCGACAGTGGATTGCAAACTTTTCACTGAAAGCAAAGCCCTTGCAAAAACTGACGCACAAGGAAGTGAGTGATCCGGTACCATGGGACAAGGACTGTTTGATGGCGTTCCTGCAGCTGAGAGAGGACTTGTGTCGTGCTCCAGCTCTGGGAATGCCGGATTACGATAAACCATTCTTGCTCTACTGCTGTGAGAGAGAGGGATGCGCGCTGTCTGTGTTAGTCCAAATCCATGGGAATGCCCGTAGACCAGTCGCTTACTTCTCGGCTACCTTAGACCCAGTAGCCGCAGCGTTGCCCGGATGTCTCAAGTCCGTTGCTGCAACAGGTGTCAGCATTGAGAGGTGTGAAAATATTGTAATGGGGCACCCGTTAGAGGTGCTTGTGCCCCACTCTGTTGAACTGTTGATGACCAGGACCAAAACACAGCATCTGACAAACAGCAGGCTCACGCGCTATGAGCAAGTCATTCTTGCTGCAGAGAACGTGACCCTCAGGAGATGCTCTGTTTTAAATCCTGCTACCTTGATGCCACTTCCAAATGATATTGAGGATGATGAAGAATGTACAGACCATGACTGCCTCGATGTGACTGAACTATGCACCAAACCAAGACCCGACATCGTAGATGAGCCACTGACCGACCCAGATGAAATTTTCTTTGTCGATGGCTCATGTGTAAGAGACGAAGTTGGGCAGTTAAGAGCAGCTTACGCTGTTTGCACAATTACTGGAGTAGTGGAAGCTGGATGCCTGGAAGGAGTACACTCCGCTCAGGTAGCCGAGATTATTGCCCTAACGCGTGCCTGCCTGGCAAGCAATCAAATCCGAGTCACCATATACACTGACAGTCAATATGGTTACGGGGTAGTTCATGATTACGGGCAGTTGTGGTCTCAAAGAGGTTTCATGACTTCTTCAGGCTCTCCCATTCGCAATGGAGAGTTTGTGCGCCTGTTGTTAGAGGCATTGCAGTGTCCAGCAGGTATCGCAGTTGTGAAGTGTACCGCACATACCAGGAATATGGACTTCGTGTCACAAGGCAATAGATATGCCGACGAAGTCGCACGGTATTGCGCGGAAACAGGGTACTCTTTCACCGAGGTGGAAGTGGGTGGAATAAATGTAAGGACTGAATTAGCTATGATATTGGAAACTGTTGATACTTGGGACGAACTGAAGGAAATGCAAGAAAATGCTCCTGACTGTGAAAAGGAAACATGGCAAAAGGCAGGATGTGTAGTGGGGGAGGCCCATTTCTGGGTTTCAGCAGATGGCAGAGCAGTGTTGCCCAATGAGATGGTGAGCCCAATGGCCCGACAAATACATGGTCCTGTCCACTTAGGAAGAGATGCTATGCTGAGAGTGTTTAGACAGACCTGGTTCAACCCCAAGTTCAGAGTAGCAGCCGAAGCAGTGTGCCAGCGTTGTGTGACGTGCCAGCAGTTGAATGTAGGGAAGAAGACACCAGTTGCACTGAGCCACATAGGGAGGTCAGGAGGTCCATTCAATCGAATGCAGATAGATTTCATCGAAATGCCAAGGTGCAGCCGCCTCCGTTATATCCTGGTGGTTGTTTGCGTTTTCTCTAGATGGGTTGAGGCATATCCTACACGCAGGTGCGACACCCTCACAGTAGCTAAGATATTGCTCAGGGAGCTTATCCCGCGCTTCGGGGTGCCGGCCTCTTTGGAATCAGATAGGGGAACGCATTTCAACAGCTCGCTTGTGAAAATGATTTGCGCAGCTTTAAATATTGATCAAAAACTACATTGCAGTTATCGACCGGAAGCTTCAGGAATTGTGGAACAGATTAATGGCACCATCAAGGCCAGAATTGCAAAGGTGTGTTCATCAACATCCTTGAGTTGGCCTGATGCGCTGCCATTGGTCCTTATGAGTCTCCGTAGTACCCCGGATAGGAGAACTGGTTTGTCTCCTCATGAGGTACTGATGGGAAGAGCAATGAGGTTACCTTCTGTCCCAACTGCTGCATTGATTAGCATCACAGATGAGATGATCCTGGACTATTGTAAGGGGCTGTCTGACGCCATTCATTCTGTGTCCCTTCAGGTGCAGGCTGCCGAGGTACCATCGTGCCAGGACCCTTGTCATGACTTGCTTCCTGGGGACTGGGTCCTGGTGAAGAAACACGTGAGAAGCAGTTGCTTGGATGTTCGTTGGCGTGGGCCCTTCCAGATCATCCTGACCACAAACACAGCCGTGAAAGTGGGAGGCCTGCCCAATTGGATCCACGCGTCGCATACGCGGAGAGTTCCAGCACCTCTGATAGAAACAGCTCCTCTCTCGGATAGACGTCCAGCAGCGGACCGAGAAGCCATAGAGGGGGCTAGCCAAGCTGTAGAGGTGCCAGCGGAAGCAGGGAACGAGTCTGACCAAGCTGAGGACGGTCAGTACAACAGCGAAACAGACAACGCTACTGAAGGAGAAAGTAGCTGGGAGTACGAGTCAGACACTGACAGGTCTGACAGAGAGCGTGAATCAACGAGGAGAAGACGGAGTAGAAGGGTACGCGGAGAAACTGATTGGCCGCAGAGAAGGAGCTCTAGCCTAAGGTCAACTCTGGAGAGAACCCTTCCTCCGATATCAGAAGACTCAGACCCAGAAGACGGTGCTCAGGGCGCTGAAGCACCAGAGTTGAGGAGGTCAAGAAGAGTGCGTGTGCCTAACAGAAGATACTCCACCCCTGAGTGGACATATCTGGCGACAGATGGCTTCGAAACCAGTGACGGGGAGGATCAGAGCGGTGGTGGTGTCCAGTTCTGAGCCCATCGTGACAGTGGAGATAAGATTGTTAGTGCCCGGTGTCGAACAAGAAGGGTCACTGACATTCATGCTCCCCCGTCCTCCCCGCCTCAGCAAGATAAAGGACATGTTTCTCACAGAATTGCAATTCCCTGATTTTGGTTCAAAGATATCAGCCGCAGAAGAGCACAATCTTCGTCTGGAAATATTGAATTTTGCTGTCGAAGCTGCAGGCGAGCGCCTGATAGTGGATGCTTAAAAGACTTTGTAAATAAGCGTGAAGAAAAGAAGATTACCTAGCGCCTAGGAAGCAGAGAATCTTAGGGACTTTCCCTGAGGTGATGGAGAAGGGCTAGGGTTGTCTATATTGAACTAAAAGGAACTTTGGCGGGAAAAGTGGCAGCTTCCAGTTGCGTGGTTCTCAAGACAAAAGGAGTAAAGAGACTGTAAAGGAACGAAAAAGAAAGGAACTTTGTGTAGAGTTGCGAGAGAGCCACACTATCTGACGAAATGGAGGCTGGTACCCAAAACCGCAGAGCGAAATGTATAATAGGTACACTAATAGTAGGAGTGATAATATTAATAGCTTTAGTAGTGACTGTATCCTATGTAAAGGGACGTGAGGAAGAGACAAAGGTAACTGATGTGAAATCTGTAGAGGCGCTTACACCCACCGTTGCTGGTGGGAAAGGGGAAAACACACAAGAGAAAGCGTTATTAGCTGCAGAAGCCCGCAGGTTACATATAGATGAGTCCCAAGGTGACTTTAGGTCAAATGCTTATGCAAAATTATTGTATGAATATGTAGATGCCATGGAGGTCAAGGACTGCTATGTCTGCATGTAGTTGCCGGCATCGGTGGATGAAGGCATTCGTTATCATCACCTCCCGCTGACATATGGCATTACATGTAGCTTATTACTTAGTATATTTTATGGGAGAGATAGTTTTGAATACTATTTCTCCAATTATGACTCAGTGTTACCAGAAGTCCCAAATTATAAGCAAATGAACAAATGGGACTACTGGAAGAGTGAAGACAGATTGGCCAAGTTCTTCATTCCTTGGATTACATTAGACACTTCACATGCCCGCAGAAATAACCTGACATGTAAGGTGTCAGAGGTCGAGAAAAAGTTTATAGGGCAGGTGGATGATCGGAATAGGAGACAAAAGATTTTGAAAAAATCAGGACAAGGGAAAACAGATTGGACCGATGAAGAAAAGGTACACAAAAGAAAGGGTAGTAGTGGTCCAATAGCTTTAGATAGAACGCAGAGAGGAAAGTTATGTCTCCATAGAGCCAAAACATATTATGAAAATGTATACGTGGGAGAAGTTAGCTGTGAACATGCTTTCAATTTAGAGTACTACACCAAGGACTTTCTGAAGGGAATGCAAGTGATTCCAAATGTATATTTCGTATGTGGAAGAAATGCCTACGTGAAGCTACCTGATAATTGGTATGGCTCATGTTACTTGGCAATTATCTTCCCTAAAATATATCATGCCCAAGACTTAGAGATCATCGAGGGCAAGACATCATCGAGGGGAAGGAGAGATGTAGGAGGTGTAGAAATGGTTGGAGATGTCTTTGGCGCTGTGTTCCCTTTACTAGGATTAATTCTTAATGATGTCAAAATTAGACGACTAGCAACAGTTGTAGACAGGTTGTCTGCCAGTACTGCTCAGTCCTTAATGCTGGTAGAAGGAGAGATGCAATCGATAAGGGCTATGGTTCTTCAGAACCGTCTTGCCTTAGATGTCCTATTAGCAAAAGAGGGCGGAGTCTGTAAGGCTTTGAAGGTCCAAGAATGTTGCACTTACATTCCGGACAATTCAAAGCCCCTTGAAAAGGTTATTAGGAACATAACTGATATTCACAAGGAGATCGAAGACTTGAGCAGAGAAAATGTCTGGGAAAAGGTGGGCCAAGGGATAAGTGACGCAGGAGGTTGGCTCACCACCTTAGGCAAAAGCTTTGTGTGGAAGATCCTGAAACCTATCATCATAATATTGATCTGTGGGATTGTGTTGTGGGGATTGGTGAGGGTATTCAAATGGTACAGATCAAGAAGGTCAGAGAGAGCTCGGAGAAAACAGCTGCAGAGATTGGCTGCCATACAAGATAGTCAGTACCGAAGTCTGAGGGCTTTGGAAACACAGAAACGAGTTATGCTAGCAATCACTGCAGTTTAAATGTTAATGATGACCCCGAGAGGTCATCAAAGGGGGGAACTGAGAGAGCGCAAACTGACCAAAATGTAGAAATGCATCACACTTACACGTAGTAAGCACAAATCATGAAGAGAAATGCCATGAGTGCTGATAGTATCCAAAGTTATATTCTGAAATGTGTAGTTAATATAGAAGTTTAAATAGAAGTGGAACTAATACAGAGTTGTGTGAAGTAATGCGATTTTGTTAAAGCGTGATTATTCCTGAATCCATGTTGTGTAGCTGCTAGAATATAAGATGGCATACGGAAACGTTGAAATGTGGTAGGCCTCAGGGCCTGAGCAAGGCGGGAGGGGGAAGGCGATTAAAATATACAATATGGATTGCACTAATGTTTAGAATTAATGAGTAGGCTTTTTGATTTATAGATGTGTTTACCGAAATCAGTAGAAAATGAGTACTAACATGCTAATAATTAAAGAGGAAGTTGAATGCTATAAAATGTAGTAGAGCTGGAAAGTTTAATGTTGATTTACACATATTAGTGTGGGCCGGGGAATGTTGCAACGCGGTTGGAAGACCATGAGAATTTGGATTTGGCTGCAAACGTCTGTCTGGAAGAGAAAAGGGGGTATTCAATTATAAATAATATGAATAGAAGTTTGTTCAAAAGATGGACCAGACATGGAGGAGGGTTCCGGAATGTTTAAGGGGTATCAGCGGGCCGGAGAAGAGTCTGAGAAGCAAGGTCGACTCTAACCACAAGGCCTCATCATGGAAAAAGCCAGAAGCTACACCACGTGAGGGGCGTCTCACGAGGGGCGTCCTAAATGTTGTTGTATTTCTGTATTAGGGACAGCACCCCTGGGTGGAGTTAGAGCAGACGCCTGAGGACCCTTTAGAGAGCGGATGGGTAGGCAGAGAGGGGTCATGACTGGAGAACTATAGGTTTTCACCAAGAGTTCGAGAGTGGGTGGCTTCCTTTAGGAGTCATTCACTGCTGACACCTTTGATAGGTTGAGACTTGGTTAAGTAGGGATACCATCTAGAGCAGGGTAGGGAAAGCCTAACCTGTAATTTCCTTCCGCCTGTAATGAGCGATAGATTTCAATACGTGTCTATGCTAACGGCACTATTGTTTTTAGAACTGGTATTGATAGTTTCCGTTGTTCGTCTGAGGGCTTTCAGAGAACACGTGTATGTAGTTGGGCCCGTGTATTTGGTGAATCTCATCTTGAGATGCTTGTACCTACAACTTATAATAAATCTTTGAAAGCTAGAAGTTGTTTGTGATTCTTTAAAGCGGAGTCCTTTACAGGGGGAACTAACTTGGTAAGAGATGCACTTTCTTTCCTCAATGACAGGCAATAAAGATTCAGTCGACCAGACCGGGGTTTTAGATCGATAGTGATAAGGTATTGATCAAAACCTCAACCCTTCCAAGTTCATGAAGTCACCCTCAACAGTTATCGGCTCCGCAATAACGGGATGCAGGTTCCGGGCGTGGCGGCATCAGTGCGAGAACTAGCGTCGGGAAGGCCGATAACTGCAGGTGTTGGCAGGCGTTGTACGGCGTTGGAACAGCTGGTGTGTAAGCGGCTGTGCTTTGTGTACTTCACGAGCGGTGCCCCAGGCCTCAGTGCATTTCACAGCTTCACTGGCGGCATCGCTGGGAGAGCAGAAGTTGTTTTTCTTGCTTTCTTTAAGGTTCTTCTTGCTCCCAACAACAGAAACAACCTCCAGAGTCCCAAAACTGGAATAGGCACCTACTGGCAGGTCAGAACTCCCAGCAATAGAGTTCAGGGGAGCTGGTGGTGAAGTCTTTGTGTGTCCCTGAGACTTCAAACAGGAGGTTAGCACACACGAGCCCTTGGAGATTCTTCTTCAAGCAGGTTCTCAGCAAAGTTCTAGTCTTTGTCCTCTTCCTTGGCAGAAGCAGCAACTACAGGCTAGCCTAGCAAAGCACACAGTAAAGGGGCAGTACTCCTTAACACTCTCCAGCACTTCTCCTTTGCATAAGGTTCCTCTTGAGCCCATAAGTAATCTAATTCTCTGGGGTTCAAGGTCCACTACTTATACCCCATTTTGTCTTTGTTCTCTTTGTGGCAAAGCCAGTGACGGCCGGCATGACTCGCAGGTGGAGGGATGGGGCGGGAGGGGAGGTGGGGGGATCACGCGTGGGGTGGACGAAGGGAGGTGGTGCGCAGGATAAAAATAAATAAACTTTCCTTGCCACTGGGTCCCGTGTCTCTGCTCTTGCTCTCCTCAAGGAATAAAAAGCACAGCCAGGCCCCAATGACCAATCACAATGCTGCATTGCAGCATTGTGATTTGACTGAGTGTCCTGGTTCGACAGCCAGGGAATGGGGCCTGGGTATGTTCTCCAAACAGGTTGGAATGCAGCCTGCATGGAGAACAGGAAAAGTGTGCATGACTGTTTTGGGCGGCCCGAGGGGGCCAGCCAAACAGTCATGTGCGCTAAGAAGTGGGCAAACCACTCCCCCCCTGCCCTGCTCCAAGAGTAGAAATTGGGCGTATACACTGCAGTGGCAGGCCTGAGTTACATTTGAAAGGCTACTTTTGTGGGTGGCACAATCAGTGCTGCAGGCACACTAGTAGCATTTGATTTACAAGCACATGGCACACTCAGGGCGCTTTACTATGGGGTTACCAGTAACATCAAATATGCAGTTGTGGATAACCAACGATAATAACAATTTACACAGAGAGCATATGCACTTTAGCACTGATCAGCAGTGGTGAAGTGCCCAGAGTCCTATAGCCAAGAAAAATAGGAGGTAAAATCAAAAAGTTTGGGGATAACCCTACCAAAAGGGCACTTTCCAACAAGCACTTGCTATCCCAAACTGAGGAACAGAAGCACTTCACCATCAGTGTTTAGCTGGTCAGAGAAAACAGACTCTCTGTTTGAAAGGGCTTCAAATTGGTTCCCCTTTCTGGCAGCGTGTGCCATTCCTACTCGACTTTTGTGGTCCAAAAGGTCTTTGTTTTGCAACAGCTTGCTGAATTTTCTTGGTCAGGGCCTGTATGAATTATTCATGGGCTTTATATTTTCCATGAACAAGGATACTTAGAAGAAGAGAAAAAGTCAAATACGTTTTTGGGGGTGATTTGGCAAAGTGCCTTTGGCTTCCAGACTTTACTGACTGACTGGTTACCATGGCTGGATAGGCCATTTATTCCACTTGGGATTTCCCTGTGGGTTGGAGTCCTTGGTGGTCGGCTTTTAGGCCCCCCCCCCAGTCATAGCACGCCTATATTTGCACGTTGGCACAATCTATGAAGAAAAAAAGAAAGGTAGCAGTGGTTGCAAGCCCGGTATCGGGACAAAGTTTATAATTATTCACCTGCTGCTGCAGTCCTGGATCGAATGTCACCATTATCTACAGGCTGTCCCAATCTTGGGTGAAACAGCATCAGTACTCACATGCTGGACCCAACTAGGGTCAAAAAACATTCTTGTTTGCAGGCTGGTCCCATGTGTATGTATACTTTTAAAGCGCACTATCACCTGACAGGCATCTTGGCGCTGTATACCGCTGTGGAACCCGTCCTGGCTTTCCCTGTGAGATGCTCCCTACTGGGTACCCCCAAGGTGAAACCAGGCATCCCAGCACTTTAGGGCCGTTGTGGGGATTAAGCAAGCTATTGCCCAGAGTTGCAGAGTGGGGACCCATGATTAGAGTAGGCACCAAGGCGAGAATTATCTAGTCCGTGGACATTGAGCCCAAGACCCTGCCGCGTCGGGAATTGAACCCTGGTCCCGGCCAAACCTCTGCATCAGGGTCTGCCGCTCTAACCATTGAGCCACACTTCTCCACAACATAACCATCTTTGGTCAAAGGCCTTCAGGTACTCTGATGGTGGTTCAGCCTCAATTCAAAAGGCATCCTTGTTTAAACGCTGGTCCAATCTTTGGTCAAAGATCATCAGTGTTTGCATGCTGCTCTATCTCAGAGGTAAAAAAATATACGTATTCATATGCAGTCCCAGTATTCACATGCGCGCTCACCTTAGGGCCAAATTATATGAGTAATCAAATGCTAGCGGTCAACAGACAGCAGTATTTGTGCATATGCTGGTATATACTTGGACTAAAAGACATTTTTTTTCCTATACTGAAAGTTAAAACGCCTTTTTGCTGAATTCAGAAGCGTTGACATAATGTGTGTGATTATTAAGCAGAGTCTGAGCTTAGTCACTTGCCAGTGGGAACCAGGTGCAGCCCATGACACATTTGTAGTTTTGTCTACTTTCTATTTTCATCCTCATATCTTCAGATACAGACCTGAGGTACGCCCTGATTTCACTTACATTCCGAAAGTGTGACAGTTCTGTTGACTTTGGCCCAGATGTGCCGAATGCCTCCTGTGGCGGGACACACCTTATGATTAATTGGTATTCCTCTCATCAAGCTGTGGACTCTGCAGTTTTTTCATAGGTACATGCAGTACATTTGAATTCAGAAAATGTTTATTTGGGTTAATTAAGACAACATATAAAAAGATAACATCAAATTGAGACATTTTAACACATACAAGTTAAAATCTTACCTTACCCTTTTCACAATTTTATCAAAAAGTGTTTTTAAAATCTGCCATCATCAAGCACGTTTACCACAGCCTGTCATACAAAGAGCACGGGCTTGTTTCTTACTAAAGCATTCCTGTCTTTAAACGATGAAAACGAAATGCAGGCATAGGGTTTTCTCGAGGTAAGCTGTCTCTCATACTAAGCACCGTGAGCTGAACACAGGCATTTTTGCAAGGTCAATGGGCACTTGGGGGCATATTATCAAGGGGGTTTATCTCCGCTTTTTTGGCTTTAAAAGCAAAGAAAGCGGAGATAAAATTATCTCCCTATTACCTAGCTGTCGCTAACACCAGTTAGCGACAGCTAGTAGGAGATAGCGACCATCTTGGGCCCCACTTTGCATGTCAGTAATATTTATCACTAATGACATGCAAAGTGGGCGTGCCAAGATGTTAGCGACTGGAAACAGTCGCTAACATCGCTATCTCCTATTACCAACTTTTGGATATTCGCGCTAAGCGCGAATATCTCCAAATACTAACACCTGCCCTGAGCAGTTCTTAGCCATGTTATCCAATGGGAGGTGGATAACATGGCTAAGAGCATTAGCTTGGTAATGCATGAATATCGCTGACTTTTCAGCGATATTCATGCATTGCGGCCGAATTTTATCGCATTTGCGATAAACCTTGGTAATATCAAGGTTTATCTACGATAAAAATCGCCGCAGCTCAGCGGTATTTTTTTGTCTCTAACCAAGCAATAGCGATAATTATCGCTATTGCTTGGTAATATGCCCCTTGGTTCCTGCAGACTCACTTGCCCTCACACACATGCTGTTGAAGAAATCTAAATTAGGCACACTACTCATACAATCATGTGAGAGAGCACTAACGTTTATATTTTGTATATTTTTGTGCCATCCATTGGTGGAAGATTAATTCTCTCCTGCAACCAACCATGGTCACCTTTAATGTATGCTTTGTGTAAAATGTCATTCCATAGTGTAGTTCTTGTTCAACATGGCTATTCTTCAGAAATCAAAAACGGTTGATTGGGAAGCGGCTCAAACGAATGCCAATGGCCGAGATTAATGTAAACATTCCATCCATCACTTTGTTTATGATGGCCTAAGTGGGACTCATTTGTCCAGACATGGGTACCATTCTCAATGTGCCACTGGAACCAAGCTGTACCTGGCTGATGAGTTGTAATAAGTGCAAAACTGGTCCTGGGATTCTTGTGATCTGGGTCAGGGAGTACGTGGCCTGGCAGTTTGGGATTGACTGTTCGCATTGGGGCAGGGTCAAGACTGGTTTGCATTTGGCTGGGTCCAAACTGAGGTGGCATGGTGGGCAGAAAACAATGGATTGGGATGCAGCCCAAGCAATTTCCAGTAGCAGGAATAATTCAAGCATTCCATACTTCACATTGTCTTTGATGCCCTAAGTGTAACAGGTATGCACACACATGGGTCTTGTGCCCACTGTGCCACAGGAACCAAGCTTTACCTGGCTGATAATACCTAATAAGGGAGAAACTGGTCCTGGGTTGCTTGTGTTCCAATTCAGGGAGGATCTGGCTTGACATTTCAGGGTGAACTGTTTCCATTGGAGCAGGGTCATGACTGATGTGCATAAGACTGGGTCCAAACTGAGGTGGCTTGGTTGGCAAAAAAAAAATGGATTGGACTGCAGCCCGAGCAATTGCAAGTGGCTAAGATTAATTCAAGTATTCCATCAATCATTTGTTTTTGATGCTGTATTGTGACGGGTATGGCCAGATGTGGGTTCTGTGTTCACTTTGCCAGTAGAACCAGGATATACCTGACTGATGAGACCTAATAAGGGCAAAATTAGTCCAGGGTTGTTTGTGTTCTCATTCAGGGAAGACCTGGCTGGCAGTTTGGACTGGACTGTTTGAATTGGAGCAGAGAATAGACTTATTTGCATATGGCTGAGTCCAAACTGAGGTGGCATTGTAGTGAAAAATTAAGTTTGTGATGTGGCCCGAGTGATTGCTTGTACCTGAGATTATTTCAAGCATTTCATCCATCACTTTGTTTTTGCTTCATCAGACATCCCTTATGTCCTACTGAGTACTTGAGAGTCTTTTTCCAAGCAATTCAAAAAATATTCTTGACATTCCAGAATTGTGACCTTAACACCTCATTTAGAGTGTGGCTGAGCTGCAGTACCACTGTAAATCCACAGTGGCCCTGTCCTAGAAAATGTGCGTTTTGCCCATTTCATTTTTATTAGGGGTAAGCATCAAGTTTACAGTGGCTGTGTCTCCACTTGATCTCCCACTCTAAATCCTTGTCCTGTTGGTGCATCCACCAAGTGGCTGCAAGGCCACAGAGAAGTTTGTCATGCTCTAATGACTCATTTTCCCTGCCCATTTCCACCATGCTTGGAATGGCTGAAAACTGGGAGGGAAAATACAGATCGGCCACTACAAGCAAGGAAAAAAAATCTCTGCACAGTTGGATCATTTATTTATTGCTCAGCTACAGCAAAGTCCTGTTTTGAGAGTTTCTCTTCTCTTACCAAATAAAATTGCCGACCTAGTGTTTTGAACATAGTACCCTCTCAGTCTTTCTTCAGTGTTGTAAAGGAAGCTACCATTGCGGTAGCTCCTTTGACATCACCTTGGTCCTTTCTGCACAGGCAGGGATTACTAAATAGGTCGGAAATTCTCCTTGGTAGACCAGTACACTGTCCTCCAAGGTCACAAGTGAGTCCCTCAGTTTCTAGAACCTCTCTGTCTGTCCTCCTCTGACCATTTGATAATCCTTTTGAAGTCCTGATACTGATATTAGATGCTGATGTTCAACTGTTCACATTATAAGTCTATATTTTGCCTCTGTTGAAAGTTGTGTGTGTGAAGTGAAGCCTTCTAGGAAGAGTTGGCCATCGTACATGAGGGTCAGAGGTGGGTACAGTACTTCACCTCAGTGACTATGAAATTGTCATTGAGACAACAGAAGTAGCAACATGGATTTATAATATGTAAGATGTTAACTTCAGAAAACCGAGGGGGAAACAACAACAGTTAATTAAAAAGAAACATTAACAATGTTATGAAGTTATGGCACATCTCAAGTATAGTTATTTTACCGAAAATACTAAAATATATTTAATCAAGAATGATTGTATGATGATCTATTGCTGTTCACAATATCTACCTACAACAATATTACCTACCACTATAACGTCCTGGTTAAGTAAATATCAGTAAGTACAGATACACTATTGTGATCTCCATATCTACCTAGCTTGACAATATGTTGGGAGCCGATATAGTGGATCTGATAATTTTATCATTGCATGTAATACAGTGACCTCCACTCCCACCATTAAGATTGGCACTAAATAATTCTTAAAGAGAAAGATATTTAGGTCACCTGAAGGGCCCATAAAATCAAATGCAAAGAGTTGTTTGAAAAAAAATGCATTAATCAACTAAACAAGAAAACCCTTTTGTTATCATTTTATATCACTTTTACTTACTCATTAGGTTTCGCCTGCACAGCACTTATGCTGTGATTGTGGAATCTCTTGTATTTAATATATCTTAAAGGGGGGCTCTTATGAGTTCCCATCACCCAATTACTGTCTTCATTCGCTTTGGTATGGAACTTTTTTTTGTTAACTTCCTCTGACTGCGCACATGTACAATACAGCCTTGAACCATAAAAACTGCAAGGAGTTCTGTAGGATCGGAGCGGAAGCAACAGGCACACGGAAAGCTAGTAATTCCTCTCCAGTTACACCATCGGAGTGGGAAAAATATCCCCTCGAGCTCTATAAGACAAATCTTTATGACCTGGCAAGATCAATACAATCTCTGTACAGAAAAGAGGAAAATTTTCATGACATGATAGTACCATCAGCGAAAGAAATACCATTATACATAAAGGCAGCAAGATCAACTCCAGCAATAGGCCCAGATAAAATCCCCATTAAAGTTATTCAAAGCAATTCTGAAGACTGGAGCACGTTTTGGCTCCGGTATTCTCCCACTGTCCCTCCACTGGGAGAATTCTAAAATCATGGCAAGGTAGCATCGTGGTTCTCATTCTGAAAAAAGGGTCCCGTCTTCTCCCCAATAACTCCCAACAGATAGCTCTCCTGGATGCTACAGGGGGGATCTTTGCAAAATGCATGCTGGAACATCTGAAAGATTGGGCATTTTCTACAGGAGCGATACCAACGTCTCAGGTCAGCTTTCGACCAAAGCACTCCGTGATGGATAACATCGCAGTTTTGCAAACAGTCACAGACAAATATGTAGTAATGAAGCAGCAAAAGGTTTATTGTATCTTTGTTGATTTTACCACTGCCTTTGACCGTGTAGACAGGCTAACTCTATGGACTAAACTAGGGAAGCTTGGAATACTGAATGACCTGCTCACTATAATAATGGCATTACAGTCTGCAACATGGTGCAAAGTTCAGCTGGGGGGTGAAAAAGGTCTGACAGGGCCTATTGCTACGAGGAACGACTTAAGCAAGGCTGCGTTTTAACCCTCATTTTATTTTCCATGTACATAAGTGACCTCCCTGAGTCTTTACAAACAATTATTAATGTTCCTCCACAAATAGGCTCCTGCAATTTGCACATTTTAATGTACGCTGATGATGTAGTGATTATGGATCTTACGCTGGTAGGTTTACAAAGAAATCTTAATGCTCCAGACAAGTATGCCAAAGACAATTATCTTATCCCAACAACCTCTAAAACTAAAGTCCTCCCCTTTAGAGGTAGAAAGCACTATCTTTACTATAACTGTACATTAGATAGGAAACCTCTAGAGATTGTTAGGGAATATGTTTACTTGGGGAGAATTTTCAATCAAACCTTACAAAACTCATCCCACCTTGGGCATATCAGCCTAAAGGCTGAAGCCCACATTGGTAGACAACTGAGATTTGACTCCTCCTCAGGTAACAGACATTTAGCTCCTATGCTAGAGGTTCACCGCTCAAAGATACCACCAATTTTACTATATGCCCTGGAATATATCCCGATCAAGGCATGGCACCAACTAAATGTAAAAGAAGGGACTCTATTGCGTAAACTGCTAAGAGTCAACCAGTCAGTCCCCGTCCAAGCAATTCGCTTTAAGTTATCCATAGACAGCGTGTATGCAAAAGCTATCATAAAAATACTTTGCTGGGCCTATAACCTTCTACACGCAGACCAATGGACCATAAGGCATGTTCTGAAAATGGAGACATTTAGAGACGAGGCATCTAACTATACTTTTGATAACAACTTAAGTGTTACACTAACCCAGTCTGGTTGAACAATTGCACTATTGAAATCTATTACCTCCTCACATCTGAAGCTCTATCTAAAGAACCTGACATCAAGATTAAGCTCTGACTCAGGTTTAGACCACTGTTCTCGGCTAAAACATTTTGCACACTTCGCAGACAGGCAACAATATAAAATTCCACAATGGTACATAAGTTTTTCATTAGAGCACATGGTCATGCGTACCATAATTTTTATGTGTCTAGGGATCCTACCCTTAAAAACCATGATCTTTAAATGGGAAAAATCGGATAGTTCCGCAGAAACTTGTGATTAAAGTAATGGAGGATGGCAGGATCTCGTACATGTGTTAGTAATCTGTCCAAACTCGATTATGGTAGAGGCCCGGCGCCGGCATGTAAAGCCCATATGTTTTAGACATAATCTGAGATCGGCAAAAAGTTTAATTGAGTTTTGTAAATCTCCGCCTGATGAATTTCCTTGTTATAATTTATATACGTTTTTAAAAAGTTTTTTAAAACTGTTTTAATATTTAAATAATATAACTGTTTATCACTTTCTGTTCATGTATTTGTTGACCTCAGCTGAGGTCTAAATCAGATTTAATAAATTATTGTATACTTCTACTTAAGCTTTTCACACTGTTTAAGCCCTATTTACTGTCAAGATAAGATCTCTTCCCACAAAAAGCTAGACAGCTTCTAACTTTATGCTGGAATACTTGCTTTTTATTACTTAGTTGAGTAAAGCAGATATTTTAGCCTTAGAACATTTGTGACATTTCCTATTCATTACCTCTTAGAATACTTTATCCACTAGCCCTCCTATGCATCCAACACCAAAAAATTGCAATAGACTGTTAATGTGAACATATCAGAAAGGAAAAGTAACAAAAAATGAACAGGGTGAAATGCAATGTGTGTGTGTGCACACACACAGACCACATTAAAACTAATGATACCAACAATGCCTGTCTTGCTGGGCTAAACCAACACAAAATGTACTTGCACAAAAGTCAACGCAACCTTGTGCATGTCTATGCACAGAGGAGGAAAAAGCCATAATAACAGACAAAGTCAGTCACATTTTTGCATATAGTTTAGTATGCATTCTAAAGCAGTAAGAAATTGCTTTCTTGGTTGAGAAGGCTGGAAGCCTTACTCTAGCCACAACCAAAATCCTTGTCAGGTTTTACCACACAAGTAGTGACTTTTTACCCTGTGATTATTCCTCTGGTAGCTTTGCACAAAGCTGTCAGGCCTAACTGAGAGGTAATGTGTAAAGTATTTATGCAGCACACAAATAGTAATAAAGTGAAAACAGGACACAAGTAAAATCCCAAATCAATTCAGAAAGATAGAGTACATTTTAGTGGAGAAAATGATAGCAGAACAAAAAATCCAACCGATAAAGCGAAGATGTTTGATTTTAAACCTGCCTTGCGCTTTGTAGGCATTATCAGATTGATTTTTTTCAACTTAATCGATTCATTTATTAAGATCAAATTCTAAGTGTTGTAATACACATTGCACTTCAAAAAAAAAAGTTAATATACAAGAGCTATGCTATATTTTACTATTAAACAGGCAGCCACGAGTGCAGTTACATTGCAGATAACTGGATCATGATTTGAATGGTGCAGCAGGTGCAGTAGCACAGGGCCCAAAAGCTGTCAGAATTCCTCTAAGCACGTAATATTGCTATATTTGACTACTAAAAAGGTAGGCAAATTGCAGTTACCTTGCAGTTAAAAGGGACTTGATTTGAATGGTGCAGCAGGTGCAGTGGCAACAGGGCCAAAAGCTCTAGAGACTTCACTAAACCCAGAATATTGCTAAAATTAAAAACTAAACAGGCAGTCACAAGTGCACTTATCTTACAGACAACGGGGTCATGATTTGAATGGTGCAGCAGGTGGAATAACACCAGGACCAAAAGTTGTGGGAAGTCCTCTAAACTCCTAATATTGCTATATTTTACAACTAAACAGGAAGTCACAAGTGCAGTTATCTAGGAAGGGTAGGGTCATGATTTCAATAGTGCTGCAGGTGAAGTTGCACTGGGCCAGAAAGTTGTCATAACTCTTCTAAACACCTAATATTGCTATATTTGACTACTAAGCAGGCAGGCACAATTGCAATTATCTTGCAATTAAAGGGGGCTTGTTTTAATTGGTGCAGCAGGTGCAGTGGCACCGGGGCCAAAATTTGTCATAACGCCACTAAACACCAAATATTGCTATATTTTACTACTAAACAGGCATTTACAAGTGCAGTTATCTTGCAGGGCAACTGGATCATTATTTGAATGGTCCAGCATGTGCTGTGGAATCAGACCCAATAGTTGTCAGAACTCTTCTAAACACCTAATATGGCTATATTTTACAACTAAACAAGCAGTCATAAGTGCAGTTATCTAGCAAGCACTAGGGTCATGATTTCAATAGTGTAGTAGGTGCACTAGCACCGGGGCCAAAAGCTCTAGGGACCCCACAAAACCCAGATAATTAAAAAAAATTACAACTAACCAGGCAGTCACAAGTGCAGTTACCTTGCAGACAACAGGGTCATGATTTCAATGGTGCAGCAGGTGCAGTGACACCAGGACCAAATGCTCAAGGCACCCCATTAAACACCTAAAATTGCTAAATTTTACCACTAAACAGGCAACCACAAGTGAAGTTACAGTGCAGAAAACAGGGTCATGATTTCAATGGAGCAGCAGGTTCAGTGGCACCGGTCCCAAAAGTTGTCAGACCTCCTCTAAACACCTAATATGCTATGTGTTACTGCTATACAGCCAGACACAATTACAGTTATCTTTCAGTTAAATAGGGCTTGATTTGAATGGTGCAGCATTTGCAGTGGCACCGGGGTCAAAAAAGCTCTAGGGACCTTACTAAATGCAGAATATTGCAAAATGTTTGTGACTAAACAGGCAGTCACAAGTCTAGCTATCTATCAGGCACTAGGCCCATGATTTCAATGGTGCTGCAGGTGCAGTGGCACCTGGGCCAAAAGTTGTCATCCTCTAAACAACACATATTGACATATTTAACTACTAAATAAGCAGTCAAATGTGCAGTTACCATGCAGGCACTAGGGTAATGATTTTAATGGTGCAGCAGGCGCAGCCACACTGGGACCCAAAGGTCTAGGAACCCTCTAAACACCAAATATTGCAATATTTTACTACTAAAGAGGTAGTCACAAATGCAGCTATCTTGCGGGCCACTAGGGGCTTGATTTGAATGTTGCAGCGGGTGCTGTGGCAGTGGGGCCAAAAGTTGTCATAACTCCTCTAAACACCAAATATTGCTATATTTTACTACTAAACAGGCAGTCACAAATGCAGTAATCTTGCAGACACCGGATTTGAATGGTGTAGCAGGAGCAGTGGTGCCGGACCCAAAAGGTGTCAGAACTCCTCTAAACACAAAGTTGTCAGAACTCCTCTAAACAAATAATATTGCTATTACATCTATTAATTTTATTATTTTCATCTTTCATTTCATTTGTCAAAATATTACTATTACTTTCCCACGCTATACCACTAGTAACAGCACAATATATTTCCCTTTTGACATAAACAAGTTATAACACTTTAACAGACAAGCTATATTAAGAATAAAATATAAAAGAGGGCAATGACTGAGAGAGCAGAAAAGGATAAAGAAGGGCAGTCCAGACCAGTCTGCATTTAAAGAAATATGTCATTTAAAAAAATAATCAAGAGGTTGCTTCTCACAGAAACATATTCTGACAGTCAAACTTTCACAAAAAAAGGACCTTGTTTGAAGAACGGGACAGATATACTTACTTGGTATGTACATTACATTTTTAAGAATGACTCTGTATGCAAAAGTTTATAAGATGACAAGCTTTGCTTTTGCAATTATTGAATTTAGTCACCTCACATTTCTGCCTTTTTAAAGCTGCCATCAGACTAAAAACACAGCTTCATGTTTCGGGTTTATGAATTAAAGAAGACCCCGCTAATGTATAAGGATATTAAGCCTTGTTTTAAGTTCCATTATCTTAGCTTTCACGAGTTCTGGTAGAGAAAGTAACACTATTCACAAGCACTATCTATGAATTAATATTTCAGCACCTTTGTTTGGTCCCAAACAACAAAATGTAACATCAATTCTAAAAGAGCAAACAACATCGAACAGATTGTAGGTGGATGTGAGTAGTTCACTGCATCCATGAACCTGGCATGTCCAGGTGATTGGTGACTGGAGAGCATTAATATTATGTTGCTGGGTTTCTTGGTGTCAAGCATGGAGGAACATGTCAGGATTTACTTTATGGTGTATGAATGAGTCCCTCTAAAATTCAGTACACAGAAAAACATTATTGACTCAGCCATTATTGACTCAGCCATTCACGTCATCACTTGAGCTATGACCAAAGTTGCCGCAGCGTACTATGGGGCTTGTTACTACTGGGAGTGAAGGCTAAAAAGTTGACTGACTGGTAGCCAATATGAAAACTGAGGGGCATATTGATGACAAAGAAAGGCAGCGCAGTGCAGGAAGTGACCTTGCTGCGCTTCTTTACTGGGAAAGGGCAGGAATTTGCTATATTTCTCCCAATACGGTGCATTCCAGTAATTTCCCCAGCGCTGGCGCACAATGGGCTGCCTTGCACCAATGCAGGCACCCTTGCACCATGGTTCCTGCGTTGGCGCCATGTGACCCTGCATTAATATGCCCCAGAGAATTTAGATTGAGCCCGTCAGGAGGTGGGCATGAATGGGGATTGGTTTGGGGCAATTGAAGCCAAATCAGAGGATGAACACTTTAGAAAAAAACATACCATATTTTCCAATTCCTTACTCACAAAATTGTGAATGTCCTTTGTCAGCATTTACTTTGGATTTGGGTTTGGTAAGAGAGGAACTGACAATGCCTGAGGGTCTAAGGATACGTTGTCACTTCGGAGTAGGCACTGCCACTAAGATATGTGGCATGCATCCAAAGTCAGGTTCTAATCACACAGTGACAGTATGTTATAAACAGTAGGATTTTGATTTTCAAATCACTGTCATATTATCCCGAATCATGTTGATTTGGCATTTTATGCGGTATGGCTTGTTAGGTGGACAGGGTGCGTAAAGCTGTGGCTAGCCAGCCAAGGTAAGTGTTCACCAAATACTTTCACTTGAGAACAAAGGAGAGCCCTCTGGATTCTGGTGAAAATCTAGGGACATATTACCAAGCTTAAGCGAAAAATATCGCTAAGCTTGGTTAGCGGCCAAAATTATATTGCCGAGCTCTGCCTATTTTTATCGCTTAGGAGCCTTGATATTATCAAGGTTTATCTCCTAAGTGATAAAAATCGGCCGAAATGCATGAATATCGCTGAAAAGTCAGCGATATTCATGCATTACCGAGCAAATGCTCTTAGCCATGTTATCCACCTCCCATTGGATAACATGGCTAAGAACTGCTCTGGGCAGGCGTTAGCTTTTGGAGATAAGCGCGATTATTTCCAAAAGTTGCTAATAGGGGATAGCGATGTTAGCGACTGTTTCCAGTCGCTAACATCCTGGCACGCCCACTTTGCATGTCATTAGCGATAATTATCGCTGACATGCAAAGTGGGCCCCTAAATGCCCGCTATCGCCTATTAGCTGTCGCTAACTGGTGTTAGCGACAGCTAGATAATAGGGCAATTAAATTATCGCCGCTTTAGCGGGAAAAATTCCCTCTAAAGCGACTATAAGGCCCTTGGTAATATGCCCCCTAGAATGTTAAACAAAAGGAAAACTTTTCCTGCCTGTCATTCTCCTCTTCCTGCCATCCTCTCTCCGGATAGTCAAAGCTCTATATATAGAATAAACAGGTCCAGTAGAATAACGATAGTAATTGTTCATACATGATACAGATGGAATCGTGACCCACAGGACAGATTCTTACATAGGTGTTCTCTACATGAATTTAGGAGTAAATATGATCCTTGTCAAGGTCAATCGAGCCCGTGATCTGCCAACAGCTTAGCTCTCATTCCAAATATCTGAAAAGCAGAAAGATAGAAAAAGTTCAGCTTCAGTCTTGTCATTTATACTATAGTGGTTGAAGAATGTTATCATTTGCCAACCCTTCCTGAGGGGCAAGCCAAGAAAATTGTCTTGTTAGACCATCTTGTTATGGAAAAGGTTCTCAAATAGCAACACAGGTCCAAGAGCTGGTGTCACAAGAATCTGGGTGGCAAATTTCATGAAAAGCAGATACACAAAAAAATTTGAAAACATAACAAAGTTGTGGAGATTATGCTCTAAACTTACCTCTTAGAATACATTATCCGCTAGCACTGCTATGCATACAACACCACAAAATTGCATTAGACTGCTAATGTGAACGTATCTTACCAGCAGAAAGAAATGGTAACAAACAATGAACTGGACGAAATGCAATGTGCGCACAAACACACACACACACACCACTGATACTAATGATACCAACAATGCCCCTTTTGAACTGCTAAACTGGCACAAAGGGTACTTGCAACAATGACAATGCAACCTTGTGCATGTATATGCACAGGGGAGCAAAAAGCCATCATATTAGACATAGTCAGTCACATTTTTGTATATGGTTTAGTCTGTATTTCTATAGCTGTAAGAAATTGTTTTTTTCGTTTAGAAGTGTGGACGCCTTACTCAAGCCACAACCATAAAACTTGTCAGGTTGAACCACAAAAGTAGTGACTTTTTACCCTGTGATTAACCCTCTGTTAGCTTGGCAGAACGCTGTCAGGCTAAACTGAGATGTAATGTGTAAAGTATTTATGCAGCATACAAACAGTAATAAAGTGAAAACACAACACAAGTAAAATCCCAAATCAATTCAGAAAGATAGAGTACAATTTTATGAATAACATTATAGGGGAACAAAAAATCAAACTTATAGAGTTGCACCTAACAGCACAAAGCGCCACTTGTGGTCATCTGGTCGCATTAGGCTGCGAAAAAGTCACAAGTTCTACGCTGACTGTGAAGGACCGCGGGTAGGATAAGGGACCAAGTTAGTCTGGCTGAAGAGTTACTTTCAAAGTCTGGCACGCAGAGTTCCATTTTCTTTGGATGAGGCCACCAGGAGCAGGCTGAGCTTTGTGGCTGGTGGTCGCTGTAGTGTGAAGACTACGATGGGCATCGCAGATGGTTGTCACTGGAGGTTTGCATTGGCTGCCACCGCAGGTGCCAGGATCTTGGCATGAATCGGCCCATTCGTGGTCACAAGGAGCCCAAGAGTTTAGGATTTCTTCTCTTGCAGAGGAATACACAGGGTCCAGTATCTGGTGAGGTTACTCTTGGGGATCACGGACACACTCCCACAGAAGCCAGCAAGACTCAGGCAGATCAAGTTACAGCAGGTCAGCTGGACAGTAGCCCAGACCCATCTGAAGTTTGTTGTGTCCCTATAGATCACATAGTCAACTGATCCTTGGAGTCACTCTGGTTAGCCTGGGATGAAGGCAAGTAGGTCTACTCTTCCTTCTCAGATAGCAAAGCAGTCCTTCAAGCAATTTCTTCATTTAATGCTTCAGTAATTTCCACATGTCTAGGAGTTTTCTGCAGTGTCTCTGGAGGTCCAATATTTATACCTGGTAACAGCTTTCGTGAGTGAGAGGGGAAACCCCCAGTCCATCCCCCACATCTGGAAAGTCATCCCTTGACCCTGTTCATGCTCTAAACTGTCACAGGGTGACAACATACAGGGCATGCCTGGTGTCAGGTTCCTTTGAATGTTCAGGAGGCACAATTCTTTGAAGTGTAAAAGGGGCTGTGTACAGCTCCTCCCAGTCATTCCGCCAGGATGACCCATCGTGTCTACACATAAGCCCCCTTCGTGTTACTGTCTGGAAGCAATTCACAAACCCAAAGCAGAGCCATTTACCGTCATGTGACCAGGGACACAGGCAAAAGGCACAAATGGTTGAGACAAGAAAATGACAGCTTACTAAAAGTGACATTTTTAGAATTCTAACTTAAAATCCTGTTACTGAAAATTTTAAATTACAATTCATTTGAGTGTAAACAAAGTCCCAGTGAAGAAGTGGCTACTTGCCCGCATTCCCACTTTCAATTCTGAGCTGATGTGATGGGACTTCACCCCCAGCATGCTTGTGGCCTAGGAAGGGCCGAGACAGCCAGTGCGCTTAATAGAATGAGCCACATCCCGCAGTGCGGGTCCCAGTGCAGAAGCGGTTCCCTGCCTGCATTCCCGCTTACAATCCTGTGCCGCAGGGGTGGGACTTCATCCCCAAGTGTGCTTGTGGCCTAGGAGGGGCAGAGACTGCCAGTTCGCTCAATAACATGAGATGCTTCCCGCAGAGTGGGGCCCAGTGCAGAAATTGTTCCCTGCCAACATTCGCCCTCCAGGGTGGGACCTCATCCCCCAGAGACCTCTGGTGCATTTAATAGCGAGAACCTCCACCTGAACGGAAACCAGGCCAAGACCAGGCCCATCTTTGCCCGTCATCGCCCTGAGGAGACTTGGTTGGCCACCACTTTTTCGTCTGTGCTCTAAGGTATTTCTCCCTTTTTGTGGGACTGCTTAATGGAATGTAAACTGGTTTGTTTGAATTAATGAAAAACAAAAACTGAGAAACAACATTGGAGGAAACCACATAATGGAAAAGCAGTTTCAAGCAAAGACAATTTTAAGGAAACACAGAAAAATCTAAAAGTAAAGGAAATATCTTACAGGACCATTATTTTAAGAAAAAAAACTAAATTACATCAAACTTGGCTGGAGTTTAGGACTGCAGTGGGGTGTTTGGGTTCAGGGAGGGGTAATGTTTAGGCTGCTGAATGTTCTTAGGGGGTTAGGAATAATAACATTCAGGCATAGAAAAGGTTTTTTAGGGTTTAGAGATGGGTAGAGTGTAGGGCTTATGAGCGGTTTTTAGGATTCAAAGATCAATGGTGTTTAGGTGTTTTTAGGTTTCAGGAATGGGTGGAGTGTAAGGATCTTGAGGTGTTTTAGGGTTCATGGATGGGCAGAGTTTAGGGCTGGCAAAAGTTTTCAAGGTTCAATTATTGGTAGTGGCTGGGGTGGTGAAGATTTTTAAGGTTCAGGATGAGTGGAGTTTAGGGTGGTAAGGCGTTTTAAGGATTCAGAAATGGGTGAAGATTAGATGTAGAAAGGGATTTTTAGGGTTCAGGGATGAGTTGTTCAGAGTTAGGAGGAGGTCTTATGAGTCATGGATGGCTGGTGTTTAGGGCGGTCAGGGTATTATACTGTTCAGGGATGTGTGGAGCTTGGGTGTGTTGAGGTGTTTTATGGGGTAGGCTATGGGTGTGGTTTAGGCATGGAATGGTTTATTAGGGTTCAGGAATAGACGGCGTTAGGAGTAGTGAGTAATGTTATGGTTCAGGGATGGTGGATTTTATGGGTAAAAAGGGCTTTTAGGCTTCTGCCATAAGTGTAATTTAGGTGTGTTGAGGAGCTTTAGGGGGCAGGGTTCGATGGTTTTATGGGTTGTGAGGGGTTTGCAATGGATAGTGTTTACAGGTGTTGATGGGTCAGTGAATTAAAAGCACCTGACGTAATTATTTGACAATGCAAAAAAAAAAATATAAAATATTGTCCCCTGAAGTAAAGTACTAAAATAAATATCTCCAACAAATTTTTCTAAAAGAAAGACTTGCAAGGATTTCATTTACGCATAAAATATAGGCATTTTAAAGCAAAGTTCGACCAAAAAGGCATTCTATGAATTGATTTCTATGAAAGGGCAAATGCTATTCATTGTGAAAATTCCCATTAAACATTTTAGATGAAATGGTTTCTCAGTAATGGTATCACATGAAATTGTTTTTCCAGTGGCGTAGCTAAACCTTTGGCTGCCCATGGCGGTCCTTACGTTTGCCGCCCCACGGTGGCCGCATGTAAAAGCAGAGGGGGAGGGTGCTGGCACTTCCTGCATTTACCGCCCCGCGAAGAGTGCAGGTAAGATCCGTTGAGGGAGACCGCCTCCCTCAAAACTCCATGTGTTTGCACATCCAGGGAATAAGGCACCTGGGCATTAAATGATACATCTCTGGTAATCTACATATTTCTATACAGACTTGCCTTAGGTTCACCAAGGCATTTAGGGATTGCCCTCTGTGTTATGCAAGAGTGAACCCCAAACTTATAAACAGGATAAACCAGCCACCATTATCCACACACATTGTTGGTCAGATAACAGTAAAACTCGAACAACCAGTACTATGAATAGAACTGCAGTATGAAATAATGTCTGTGGTCACCTAGCATTCATTTTATTGACCCATTCAAATTCAATGTAGCATCCTGAAAAACATCATTAGCTTCATCCCATTGCCACTGCTGGACCCAGCATGGTTATAAGGACAAAACACTATCCAAAAGTAAAGCGTTAACCAAGCACTAAAACAATCAACAAAACTAATTAGACAATGCCTGCCCAGGAAAGACACATATGCAATGCTAGATCTGCATGAATCTACAAGTTATAGCCTAATCCAAATGGCACAGTGCAGTGCAGGATATTCATACTAAAAAATGCAGTTGCACCCCAATACTTGCGCAAAAACAATCATTCTTACAATGCAGACACCATTGCACCATGGTCTGAGTTATCCGCACATTGCTGTCCTCTCTTTTTGATGCAGGGCAGCACAGCAAAGTGATTTGCTATGCTGCCCTGCTTCAAAAACTAGTAAATGATGCCCATAGTATTTTGAACTTAAATGATACCCTATCAGTCCAAAGTATATGCTGGGCATCGCAAAATAGCATTTGTACATGCCAGGGCCCTTTTTTGCGGTCGCAAACGGGCTGGTTTCCTGTTGGCGACCACAAAAACAGTAGTACTTCTGGCCCCAAACCTTTTCGTCCTGACTGTCATTTAATTGTGTGATGTAACTTATCTAATAATAAGTTACATCATCTATTCCCATTCACAAGGAGTTTTAGATCAACCAGTGTTAGACCTGGTACCATTGGTGTGAGTCTCCCTTCCATTTTTCACTGATAGCCTCCTCTGTTTTTGATATGTTTAGCTGGATTAGGCGCTTTGGGCACTGTGCCATTGCTATTCAGTGCCACAGTGCAAGTGCTTCCTATGTTACATTGATGTATTGATTAGTGACTCCATGATTGGCTTATTTGATTTACTTAGAAAAACCAAAGGTGGTGATGGACGGAGCATTGACAATACAAACACTCACCTTCAGTCAACTGATCTGGGTTTAATCCATCACCGTTCTTTAGCTCACTCCGTCACCTCAGTTCAGACATGGCCATATGCAAATCAGTCTGACCCTGTGCCTCATGGGAACAGTCCAGCCCGAACAGCCAAGCCATGTCTTCCCTGGACCAGAATCAAGCTTCCCAGGACGGTTTCTGGCATTACAGCCATCTTCAGCCAGGCTTGCTTGACTCCAGTTTACTTGTCAGACCCTAGTACAGTGTACCATGTGTGCCCAGGGCCTGTAAATCAAATGCTGCTCGTGAGCTTGCAGCACTGATTGTGCCACCCACAGAAGCAGCTTATAAAGTGTGTCTCAGGCCTGCCATTGCAGAGCCTGTGTGCAGTCTAGTACTGCCATGTCGACTTGGTAAGTGCACCCACTTGCCAGTCCCTAAACCTTCCCTTTTCTACATTTCGGACACCCCTAAAGTAGGCCCAAGGGCAGGGTGCATTATATGTAAGAGGTAGGACATGCCCTGATGTGTGTGGCATGACCTGATAGGGAATTACAGCCTTTTTCGTTTTCACTATTGAAAAGGCTACCTGTCCCCATGGGCCAGAATGGGCAGTTTGATTATAACATCTTATAATCCTCACTGACCCAGGGAACATGGTGGAAATTCAAATTTAGTATGCCTGAACTCAGGATGATAAAATACATCTTTTAGTAAAGTTGGTTTTAACATTCTGTGTTTGAAAATACCACTTTTAGAAAGTGGGTATTATATTTCCTACCCATCCAGCTTGCCTCTGCTAGGTTGTGTATTGTATGTCTGGTTTTGTGAGTGACAGGGGCTGGGTTAACCCCAGGAGACAGAGTGAGTCAGCGCAGGGCAGAGAAGACCTATCTGCATGTAGAGTGGTGGGAGGAGTAGCACATGGGCCTGAACAGGACTATGCCTACTTTCCCCAATGCTGGCACCACCTCATGTGGTGTGTCTGATGACCCTGGCCCACCCTGCCAAAGGAAAGAAGGAGTCATGTAAACAAAGTGCTCCATTACTGGACAGAACTGGTTTGGACTAGGTACAGGACTCTCTGCCTTCAGAGGACAAATAATTTTGCAATATAAATATGGGGACCCAGACCCTTTAGATCACTTCTGGAACAACAAGACAAACCTTTGCCAAGGAGGAGAACCAAGGAAGCTGCAGGAGTTTGGACTACCCACTGCCAGTGTGCTGTGTTGCTGGGTTGGCCTGCAGTGGTGTCTTCATTGCCAAGGAAAGGAGAAGGAACTTTTAAAGAACTTTCATCATCTTGCAGAATATTTCTCCAAGGGATTGAACTTGTGCTTTCCTCCTGCTGAAGTCCCAGGGACAAAAGACTTCACCACCAGCTCCCCACTGAATTTCCTTGTTGGCAATTCTGTCTGCAGCAGCCTGCATGTGGCAGGGAGCTGGAAGCGCGACTCAACAAGAAGCATGCTGCAGTCGGGGCTGTTGCCGTCGCATCGCCGGAGAAGCGCGTCGCCGCCACAGAGGTCGCCACAGCATCACCAGAGATGTGTGCCTTTGTTGCAGCTGTTTACCGATGCATCAAAAGGAGAAGCGTGTCGCCATCGAAAGGGTCACCGTCGCATCACCAGAGAAGGATGTTGCAGGGCCTGTCGGGGCTCCAAAGTTACAGAGTTCGCCGGG